>NW_011494863.1:10616835-10617195 GCF_000754665.1 Bison bison bison
TGGAAGAAAAGTTATGACCAACCTAGATAGCATATTCAAAAGCAGAGATATTTCTTTGCCAACAAAGGTTCGTCTAGTCAAGGCTATGGTTTTTCCTGTGGTCATGTATGGGTGTGAGAGTTGGACTGTGAAGAAGGCTGAGCGCCGAAGAATTGATGCTTTTGAACTGTGGTGTTGGAGAAGACTCTTGAGAGTCCCTTGGACTGCAAGGAGATCCAACCAGTCCATTCTGAAGGAGATCAGCCCTGGGATTTCTTTGGAAGGAATGATGCTAAAGCTGAAACTCCAGTACTTTGGCCACCTCATGCAAAGAGTTGACTCATTGGAAAAGACTCTGATGCTGGGAGAGATTGGGGGCAG
>NW_011494863.1:10617295-10620712 GCF_000754665.1 Bison bison bison
GATGGCTGGATGGCATCACGGACTCGATGGACGTGAGTCTGAGTGAACTCCGGGAGTTGGTGATGGTCAGGGAGGCCTGGCGTGCTGCGATTCATGGGGTTGCAGAGAGTCAGACACGACTGAGAGACTGAACTGAACTGACCCAATGGAAGAACTGAGAGTAACATAGTAACAGAGTCAGTTCAAGAATCCAGATCTGAACCCCAATTGGTGGTTTTTCTTACTTTTCCCAGGGTCTCCTGAGATCACTACTCTGTGGAATGGCGGGCTGGAGCTGAGAGAGGAACGTACCGCAGATACTATAATGCGGAATTTGAAATCTGCACTGACAGCAAAGGAAAGCCATCAAATACTTTTAAGGAGGATCTGACTAGAACCATGGAATGGTCGCTGTGGTAGCCATGATGGAAGCAGACCTAGAGGCAAAGTGACAGATTAAAAGGCTAAAGTATGTTTCTCTCACTGGGACAAAGAACATTTAGCCTCTAAATTTTTCTTTCCTTGGGCTTCCCAGTTCCACCTGATAAGCTAAGAATGAGAATGGGGATTATCAGTTGTTTTCACAAGACTAAGAGCATGTGGGAGCTGAAAGCTTTTTTCCTGGAATTGTTCAGTGGGACCAAATTTGATATCTTTTTACAGAGCTAGAACTCTTCACACAGACTTCTTTAGACAAGCACCAGGCAAACCTGGAAAACTTACTACAGCAATAAGAAAAGGGAATTACTACAGCAATAAGAAAAGGGAATATATGAGGCAGATCCTAAAAATCCTTTCCAGAGAACTGCATTCACACAGGGAAGGGGGAAGGGGAGGAGAAAACCAGGCAAAGGCACCCACAACCTCCATCCCCATTCCAGCACCGCCCACCCGATACCCTATAATCTGGCCAAGCCAAACTGCTTTGCAGACACATCCTGCAGTTTTCTATCTCTATGTCTTTGCTCTCACTGTTTTCTCTGTCTGTAACGTTATCTCCTCATTACAGGCTCACCCAAGTGTCTGTCATCCACTATTGTCTCCATGATCAGTAAGAAATTCCTGCTTCATCTTACTGAATTCCAAGAGCACTTTATATTTCCTCTGGTACTTATCACATAATAATTTTTAATTAAATTATTTTATGCATATTTACCTCCTCTACTAGATTGGAAACTCATAAAGGATGGAGATCATTTCTACTTAGCATTGAAAGTGAAGTCGCTCAGTCGTCTCCGACTCTTTGCGACCCCATGGACTATAGCCCACCAAGCTCCTCCATCCATGGAATTTTCCAGACAAGAGTACTGGCGTGGGTTGCCATATCCTCCTCCAGGGGATCTTTCTGGCCTAGGGATCGAACCTGGGCCTCCTGCATTGCAGGCAGACGCTTTACCGTCTGAGCCACAGGGAAGTAGTTCTCCCAATAGAAACTGGCACAGAATGCAACAAATATTCCTAGGTAGACTAATCAAAAGTAGGGGTAGTTTTTAATGGTGTCTATGGGCCTATGTAAAGAAAAAGTACAGAAAAGATATGTAGTTATTCCTTGTTCTAAAGCCACAAACAGCCAGCAACCAAGCTGTAGTCAATTTAGTCAACAGTGCCACCTAGTGGGCACTGTGGGTAATTATTAAACCAGAACCACTACATCTTCACAGCTGCTTCCTTACTGTTAATCTTTAGGAAAACTGCACAGACTATGTTTTCCCATTTTTACATTTTTCCTAGACCCCATTTTTACATCTTTCCTAGCCCACATTTCCCATTTTACATCTTTCCTAGCTCAGTTAATCTCATTCCATATACCATTTCATAGGTGCATATAAATTCCCTTTAGCTTTTATTCTTCTGTTCCAATTCTCTGATAAACTGCCAGTCTAAAAATTTCTTAAAGCTTCTAAGCCCTCCATCTGTTCCTGCAATAGTTGCATTTTATACATTTTTAAAATTTACTTCAAATGAAATATTGTGTTTTTTAAAGTAGTAAATGAGCTAGACTGAGAACTTAACTACAATTTATAGCCTTGTTTTCAAGTGTTTCAGAATTAAAACTGAACTTTTAGAAGTTAATTCACTTATAAATTGTTGGTTGTCTGCTTTAGAATTTAAACTGACCTTTTCAAACTGGAAAAGTGGGCAAGAACAAAGAGGAACTTGGAAAATAATAATGGCTCACATTTTTATAGCTTTATTTGGTTTACAAAGTGGGTTTGTACCATCATGTCATTTGCCCTCCCCAAAACCTTGCAAGGTCAGTATGAGTTTTCCCATAGCACAGATGAGCAAGCAAGCTTCATAGGCTTAAAGTTACACATTTCGTAAGCAGCAGAGCAAGAGCTCAAACACAAGTTTTCAGGCTTCAATCCCATTGTTTTTCCACTACACCATATTTCCTCTGGGCTCACACACAGATATATTAAACAAACTACTGATGCAATTTGGTGAAGCAAGGGCACTAATTTCAACTTGGGAATGGAGGAAATATTCCCAGTCCAGGAAAAGGCAGGATGGTCCCAATGCTAGAATGTTCTATGTAAAGGAGCGGCCTAGCCAAAACTTCAAACTGTGGTCTGGCCTATCTTGGGGAGGAGAAGTGTTTAGAAGAAGAATTAAGCCTTGAGTTCACTTTTGGCCTTAGACATTTCACTATAATCGGTTTGGACCTACTTTCACAGAGACACACTAACAGGACGAAAGATGCTGACATTCTTCACACAGCTTTAAACTTAAATCCCATTCCTGACCACACTGCTGCTGCTGGTCATAGCAATATTTCTCTACATCCTGTAATTATTTAAGGAAGAGCACACTTAACATTGCATTGCCCTTCTATGCTAAAAATGTGTTCATTTCCACAGTTTTTAACACTCCATGTTGGCATTCTTTAAGATTCAGTACACTGGGGACCTCAAAAGTTTGATGTGTCCCAAGCCACTGCCCACCTTTTAGCAATCCTCTCCTTTTCCTAGGTCATTTTTTAAAGATCTTTATTATTTCACTCCTCTTTTACACCATTATTGGCATAGTGTCTGGTCCACTGTCTGGCTCTAGAAGGTGCTCAGGAAAGACATGTTTAATGAACAAGATAAACCCAAAGACACGAAATGTGTGGCCGCAGCAGGCAGAGATTTTTGACTCTACTGTTGAAAAACAGATTCTAACAGTTTGGACAATCTGAAAATGGACCCGGCTAGAAGTGCGGTAGTAAGCTTCTCGTCACTAGCGGAATGCAAGCAGAGCTCAATAGTGCCTCGGTCTGGGCAGGGGTGCGATGCACGCGGGTACGGGCATGAAAGGAAGCGTGAACCGGCATGTGGGTCCTCTAGTAGCCCCTCCACAGAGGGGCGCCAGGACTTGTGAAAAGCAGGGCGTGGCAAGGGTGTGTGGGGATGAGGGACACCCGAGGCCCAGGGGGCCAGGCGGGCTCCGGGTCTA
>NW_011494863.1:10620812-10629252 GCF_000754665.1 Bison bison bison
GCCGGACTGCAGAGTGCCGCGCCGACTGCTGCCAGGCCCGCCGGAGGCACCGCGCCCTGCTGCCCTATCGCCGGCGCCATGGACCGAGGCCGGGGTAAGAAGAAACGCGGCGCCCACACTTGTTGCTTTGCAGGGCGGTAAGGGTAGAACCGCGCGATCTAAAAGCCAGAGAGGAGGAGGCAGAGACTAGCGGGTTGGGCAGGCCGAGGAGTGTGGGGGCGAGGAGGAAGGGAGAAGCTGGGGGCCGAAGACCCGGCGCTGTGTGGACAGGTGCCTCCTGTGCCTGGGCTGCTAGGGGTGTGCTAGGGGGACTCCTGTCCCGGACTTGAGTTGCCTCCAGTGTGTGAAACCAGAGTTTTCATACACTCGGAGCCTTAACTTCATGAAAGATCCCGAAAAGGACTCCTGAGGAAGAGAAGCTCCTCTCACCCCATCCCAACCCCCTCCACCAAGGGTAGAATAGAGTTAACAAGTCACACTCTTGAAAACAACAGGGCGGGTTAAGCCCCTACTGTTCACACGCTGAAAAGCCCCAGGAGACAGAAGTGTGTGCATCGACCCAGGGTGTCGGGAGGAGGAGCTGCAGGAGTGCCTGTGGGTGCCTGCATGGGTGTCCCAGCCCTGGCTCTGAGCCTGATAAGCCCTGTGACCTTAGCCCACCCTCTCTCTCTGGGCTAGTGACAAGGTTGAACTGGATTGTCTCTGAGACCTCTTCTTACTTGGACAGTTTGAAGAGCTGAAGAGTATTTAAGAAAGTTTCACAGACGTGGTGGGGGTGCTTGTTCAAACTGCAACAGGAGCATAGAGAGAGCATTTGTGGGGGGCGCATTCATGGGAAGCTATGCTTAAATAAAGGCCTGGACACCTCAATGGGCTTGTAGCTGTTAAAAAAAAAAAAGTGGCTTGCTTGAACATGGGGGCAGTGACAAAGGCTGGGAACCAGAACACC
The DNA here is from genome assembly GCF_000754665.1 of Bison bison bison. NCBI lineage: Eukaryota > Metazoa > Chordata > Mammalia > Artiodactyla > Bovidae > Bison > Bison bison. The sequence continues at coordinate 10,621,762 of NW_011494863.1, forward strand.
AGTGTCACAATGCCCCACCTCTGGAAACTGAGGAGACCACAAGTGTGAATGCACTTGGTAAACTGGCAAGTGCTGCCAACATGACAAGTATCATTATTCTTGCTGCTGTTGTTATTATTATTCGTGGAAAATTCCTCCCCTTCCCTACATAATCTTACACGCTTCCCCCATCTGCCTGTTTGCTGCACTGAGACCTCCAAGGGGAAAAAAGGAGTGGCCAGGGGTGTGGAAGCAATGAGGAAGGGCACTGGGGGCAGGTGTCATGGTAACCTCCCCGCACTCCTCTTACGGGTACAGCCAGAGTTCAGAGGGCTGCAGGGGACCCCAGACTTCCAATTCAAGGTGCTGGGGACAGCTTCCCCACCCATACCATCTCTAGCACAAGTGCTGCATCAACCCTTTCCTATTAGGAGTTGGAAAGTCAGGCAGAAAATGGGGGGGCTTCATCTATAAAGCAGTTCTTACCTGTTAACTGACTCCTGGACAAGTGTGCACAGAGCATACACACTTGCCGGGGAGAGAAAAAGACAGCAGAGGTGCCTCTAATGTCCCCCATCCCCATCTCCCACACTGTATGTTTAAAGCAAACAGCACTGCCCTCCACCCCATCACACCCCACATGGTACTAAATACCACCCTGTCCCCAGTACAAAATCCCCAGTACAAAAATCCATACCTAGCCTACCCACAGTTGTAGAAAGCAGACTATGCCCTCCTTTGACAGACCAGCTTAAAATGCTTAATAACTGATACCTCACTAAAGAAGGCTGCTTCCAGACCACTCTTCCTAGGATGCCAGACTTCCCCAGGAATCTGTTAGTACTCAGAATGCTCTAGGGCTCTGCCTCTCTCCCCTGCTGCAGGCCTTCCTAGCCTACTTTCTCTCTCCTTCATAGCTCTCGTCACAATGTGCCATTCCTCTAAGAGTCAGTTATCTGACTACGTGTTCAGTGTCTACCTAGCCTGTCAGAATGTAAGCTTCAGGAAGGCTGGAAGTGGATCTGGGCAGCCACCCTGCTGACAGCACTGCCTGGCACACAGTCGGTGCTCACTAACAGTGGCTCGAGTAGTTCACTAACAACATGAAGCACACTTTATAGTGCACCCCAAATTGAACAGGTGTAATGCTGATTTTGAAAGATACATACCACTAAATCCTCACATCAGAACAGTGCTTCGTGACTTGCAAAGGCCTCCTCAAATGCAAGTGAAGTGAATGACGCACACAGGACGAGGTCATCTGTCTAGAAACTCAGTGGTCTACCCTGAGAAATTACTGCAAAAACTGTAGGAATTAAAGCACACACAACTGCATATGAACTAGAATACAAAATTTGTGTGGGTTTTTAAGATAAAATGTGAGTCTTTACAAATCATTCTGGTGGAAATTTGCTGTGCCCATATCCCCAGGAGGGTGTGAGCACTCTCTTCTGTCATCAGTTCAGTTCAGTTCAGTCGCTCAGTCGTGTCCGACTCTTTGCGACCCCATGAATCGCAGCACGCCAGGCCTCCCTGTCCATCACCAACTCCCGGAGTTCACTCAGACTCATGTCCATCAAGTCGGTGATGCCATCCAGCCATCTCATCCTCTGTCGTCCCCTTCTCCTCCTGCCCCCAATCCCTCCCAGCATCAGAGTCTTTTCCAATGAGTCAACTCTTCACATGAGGTGGCCAAAGTATTGGAGTTTCACCTTTAGCATCATTCCTTCCAAAGAACACCTAGGACTGATCTCCTTCAGAATGGACTGGTTGGATCTCCTTGCAGTCCAAGGGACTCTCAAGAGTCTTCTCCAACACCACAGTTCAAAAGCATCAATTCTTCGGCGCTCAGCTTTCTTCACAGTCCCAACTCTCACATCCATACATGACCACTGGAAAAACCACAGTCTTGACTAGACAGACCTTTGTTGGCAAAGTAATGTTGTTAGGGAGGTTTTAAGAATCACAGGTCTCATTTCACCCTCATACCTACCGTGTGAGGAGTGAGACTGTCATGCCCAGGGAAGGAAGCCACACTTCACTATTAATAACAGTAACAACTGAAATCATCAGGGTATTATCATGAGCCAGGCAACATGCTCAGCTCTTTTCATGGCTTCTCTTGGAACAAGCAATGGGACAGGGCTATGACTGGGTACCATTGTTAATCCCTACCTCACAGGAAGGCAGGTCTAGCAGTGTATTAGTCAGCTATGGCTACCATAACAAAATATCACAGATTCAGTGGCTCAAACAACAGATTTATTTCCTTACAGTTAAGGAAGCTAGAAGTCCAAGGTCATGGTGCCATCTGGGTAGATTTCTGGTGAAGCCTCTCATCCAGGCCTGTATATGGCAGCCTTCCCACTCTGTCCTCACATGGCCTCTTCCCTGTGCACAGACAGACAGAGACAGAGATTGCTGGTATCACTTCCTCTTCCTAGAAGGTCATCAGTCCTATTGGATTAGGGCCCACCTTTATGACCTCATTTAACCTGAATTACTTCCTTAAAGGCCCTATCTCCAAATACAGTCACACCGGGGGTTAGAATTTACTTACTTTGGTGTATGGATCTGAGGTAGGGGCACAGTTCAATCCGTAACAGCAGGATTAGGGCACTGCCATTAGCTTGTACAGTCACTCATCATGTGAGAGACAGAGCTGGGTTTGAACCTAAGTCCTGATCTTAAACTGGCTGCTGGCTGACTCCACAGTGGCGTGTGACCTGCCCAAGCCCTAGAACAGAACAGGGCTTGGACACCGCATCTTCTTAACGCAGGTCCAGGCACCTCCATCACACCACAACCATATGGTTCAGATCTTACAGCATAAAAGCTCGGGATCAAAGTCAACTGACTTAAGAATGAAAACAAACCTAAGCAGTAGGATTTCTCTTCTAACAGGATGTGTCTTCCCATGAGTAAAGGAGGATTCATATGATGCAGTAACAGACACAGAAATGACTTACCTTACATTATAAGGAAATTCCTTCCAGCAGGACTTCCCCAATTCATGAACATCATACAAAAAGAATCAGCCACTGGTGAAAGTAACACCTTCACTATAGACTAATGACTATGGACACCACCTTCTACAGAACCAATCACTTAACTCTTTATCCTCACATAAAGATAAAATATAAAGATAAAATACTGATGATACCTACTTCATGGGGTTGTCATTAAATGTATGGAAAATACTTCAGACAATGCCTACCATATGAGTCCCATTCAATAAACACTGGTTACAGTAATAACTGTGTTTTTTAAATCACATTTAACATAATAAAATTCTATTGGCCCCAAGCTGGTCTGACTCTGAGGACACTTTTGAGTTCCTACTCTCTTTTAAGAACTGGGCTAGACAACTTTGTATACAACTCAAAGACAGGGGCTATGTCATAATCTCTCTATCCTGGAGCTCTTTCATGGTGCTTGTCTCTTGAAAATCCATCTCTGACATGCAATAACAGAACCACCTGACAAGTGTTTCTGAGTGACTAAATATTTATAGGTCAACATGTCTATTTTCTCTTATTTATGCTATTATTCGTACCTACTGACTACAGTTGTATCTTCACAATTTTGCTTTTGTGAACTTTGTAGTGTTCTCAAGCCATCTTTGCTTAAGTCTTTGGTCTAAATTTTCCCTCATTCCCTTCTTAATGCCCACGGTTCTGATATGCCTAGCTCATACAAAGCAATCAATTTTACCAAAGTTCCCTTCCTTTCTACTTCACAACTAGTTCTTTTTCAACTAGTTGCATTCAACCCAAGATGGGAGTTTCTTTTGCTGAATTATATATATTCTCTGGGAGATTATAATTTAAGACATAATCTGAAGCTCTGCTTTTCATTAAATGAGATTTTTAAAATTAATTTAATTGGAGCCTAATTACTTAACAGTATTGTAGTGGTTTTTGCCATACATTGACGTGAATCAGCCATGGGTGTACATGTGTTCCCCATCCTGAACCCCACTCCCACCTCCCTCCCCAGCCCATCCCTCAGGGTCATCCCAATGCACCGGCCCTGAGCACCCTATCTCATTAAATGAGATTTTTATCATTCAAGAGATGCTAGAAGAACCCAATCTTGTCTTGCCTTTGGTGGACCAGCTTTGACATCTGTACTAGGAAAGTCACATCTTCCCTATCTGTGGCTTCCATTGGCCAAGCAGCCCATAGCCATTCCTACAATGAGCTCCCCTCCATGTCCCCTCTGTGACTCACTGCCCAATTTCTGTCCCCCAGGCTGTGAATTCCCATACCTCTTCCCTGACATCTGAGTTCATTTTCTACTCCTATCAATTACTGTTCTTCTGAAAGGAGTACACACCCATGTTTTCTTCCAAACATGTTCCATAAAGTCATCTTTGTTAGCCTGGAGACTCAGTACGGCTGAATGGTTCAGGGAATGGACAAACTTATGTCCTGACCACAGCTTTCTAGCTGTATGATCTTGTATGAACTGGGTAAATTACTTAGTTTCTCTGAATACCAGTTTCATTTGGAGTGTTGTGGGGAAAGGTGATGCATGTAAGCTAGCACTTAGGAAGCACTCAGTAAATGACAGATAACATTTATCAAATATAATTACTTGGATTTTAGCCACACTCTGCACTGGGTGTATGCATAGGATTTAACCTTACCCTGTTCTCTGTAGAGGCCTCTGTTGGTCACTGGGCATCACTTCCATTTCCTTGTCCCACTCAGAGTTTTTTCTGCCTCTCCCTCAAATATGTTTCAAACTCTACTGCTCACATGAGTGAGTACCCTGCCAAGTAAGCCCTCCCTGTCCAGTCTCTGCCAAGAGCTTATCATTATTTCATTCTGATCTTAGGTTCAGAAAAATAACTGTTTTGGGATACCATTAACTCCTCATACCCATATTACCCTTCTAAAAAAAACCTTGCAATTGAACAGAAAAATAAAACCCCACCGCCACAGTCTCCTGTTTCTCCCCATACACTTCTTTCCCTCCTTGCAGTCTTACTTCCAATCACACCTTCTGATGAAAGCCCACTCCTAAAAGTCGCAAGCAGCTTCTATTTTGTCTAATTTTTCACCTCTTCTTATTCCCATCTCCTGGGCTTCTCTGCAGCTCTTTTCTAAATGGATTCTCCTATTTGCAAAGATGGAGAAAGCATGGATTTTGGAATCAGATAAACCTAGGTTAAATAACCACTGCTCCATCCATCTGCCAAAAGTCTTTTCTGTCTCTCCTTCCCCACGGCCTCCAATCCCACTGTTATAGGTGCTCATAGCCTCAGGGCTTCTCTTGCTCTAAGGCAAGTGACCCAGCTAAGTCTTGTTCCTTTAGCTGCAAAGCAGGAAGAATGACACCCAGGATTAGGAAACTGCAGTGTGGTAATCAGAGAAGGCAATGGCACCCCACTCCAGTACTTTTGCCTGGAAAATCCCATGGACAGAGGAGCCCGGTAGGCGCAGTCCATGGGGTCGATAGAGTCGGACATGACTGAGCGACTTCACTTTCACTTTTCACTTTCATGCATTGGAGAAGGAAATGGCAACCCACTCCAGTGTTCTTGCATGGAGCATCCCAGGAATGGCGGAGCCTGGTGGGCTGCCGTCTGTGGGGTCGCACAGAGTCGGACACGACTGAAGCGACTTAGCAGCAGCAGCAGCAGCAGCAGCAATGTGGTAATATTTGCCCAGCAACCAGTGCCTGGCCCATGATAGGTGCTTGCATGCGTACTCGGTCACGTCAGTCGTGTCTGATTCTTTGTGACCAAATGAACTGTGACCTGCCAGGATCCTCTGTCCATGGAGATTCTCCAGGCAAAAATACTGGAGTGGGTTGTCATTCCCTCCTACAGGGGATCTTCCCAGTCCAAGGATCAAATCCATGTTTCCTGCGTCTCCTGCATTGGAGGCAGATTCTTTACTGCTGAGCCACAAGGGAAGCCCTTGTTAATTGTTATTTCCCATCTTTTTCTCTAGCTCAATTTTTCTTGCATGATGACTCTTGCCTCATCTTTACATTACTGCTACAGACAACCAAGCCTCTTTTGAGGGCTGCTCTCAGTGTCTATCTTCAGCTATGAGTCGAGCTCCACTCCTGCACTGACTCCTGCTTTTGGTATATTTCCATTTGGAAGTCAACTCATCCTCCAAGTGACCCAATTGTGAACTCATCTTATTCACCACCAAATCAAATCACCCTTCCTGTTTCGTTTTTTCTATTAACAACACAACAATGTGAGGAGTTATTGAAGGAAATGGAGCTGTTTGTGAATAAAACTAAATTTGAAGGGAGGGATATGCGATCATTTCTCAAACTAGCTGTCCTGTAGAAGAGTATTAGAAAGACTCTTCAGAAGGCTATACAAGAGGTTAAACAGAGACTAACTGGGGCACAATCTGGAAGAAGCAAACAAATGAAAAGAGCTATTCAGTGACAGAGTAAGAGGTGCCCAGAGACATAATGAAGCAGAGGCTGAGTGGACACAGACTGGGGAGTCCTAGAATGGCTCCTATGGGGACCACAGTAGTAAATTAGAACAACTGTCACTCAAGAGGTTTCCATAGGCATGGCCCTTTTGAAAACTATAGAGAAAAGAACTTGTAGATGTATACATTTTACTTTTTATTCATCTTTTATTCAAATGTATATCTATCATAGCTTTTAATGGGACTTATGAATTATCTATGCTCATGGATAAAATATGGGAAGAAGAGGGCCTGATACAATTAAAGACAGTTACTTAAAACTATAGATCTGATTGTGCTTAAACTGCTTAGTGGTTTTCTCACTGTTCTTAAAATACAGACTACAATCGTGGTGTGGCCTCAAGGACCGCCCTGCCTTTTACCAGCTCCCTTTGGGCTCCTGCCCCTGTCTTACTGTGGACTCTCCTCACAATGGCCTTTGTACCTTTACCTGGTTAACTCCTTCCTTCTCATCCCTAGCAATCTGCTCAAATATTACTTCCTCAAAACAATCTTTCCCTGTCTCCCACACTACATCCCCATTACAGCTAACCCTAGCAGTCTGTACTTTTCACTGGTTACCATCTTCACAGTTCAGTTCAATTGCTCAGAAGTGTCTATTTGCGACCCCATGGACTGCAGCACTCCAGGCTTCCCTCTCCATCACCAGCTTCCAGAGCTTACTCAAACTCAGGTCCATTGAGTCAGTAATGCCATCCAACCATCTCATCCTCTGTCATCCCCTTCTCCTCCTATCTTCAATCTTTCCCAGCATCAGGGTCTTTTCCAATCAGTCAATTCTTCACATCAGGTGGCCAGATTATCGGAGCTTCAGCTTCAGCATCAGTCCTTCCAATGAATTGATTGGTTGGATCTCCTTGCAGTCCAAGGGACTCTCAAGAGTCTTCTCCAACAACACAGTTCAAAAGCATCAATTCTTTGGCACTCAGCTTTCTTTATAGTCCAACTCTCACATCCATCCATACATGACTACTGGAAAAACCATAGCTTTGACTAGATGGACCTTTGTTGGCAGAGTAACGTCTCTGCTTTTTAATAT
>NW_011494863.1:10629352-10638720 GCF_000754665.1 Bison bison bison
AACCATAGCTTTGACTAGATGGACCTTTGTTGGCAGAGTAATGTCTCTGCTTTTTAATATGCTGTCTAGGTTGGACATAGCTTTTCTTCCAAGGAACAAGCGTCTTTTAATTTTATGGCTGCAGTCACCATCTGCAGGGATTTTGGAGCCCAAGAAAATAAAGTCTCTCACTGTTTCCATTGTTTCCCCATCTATTTGCCATGAAGTGATGGGACCAGATACCATGATCTTAGTTTTCTAATGTTGAATTTTAAGCCTACTTTTTCACTTTCCTCTTTCACTTAAATGAAGAGGCTCTTTAGTTCTTCTTCGCTTTCTGCCATAAGCGTGGTGTCATCTGCGTATCTGACATTATTGATATTTCTCCCAGCAGTCTTGATTCCAACTTGTGCTTCATCCAGCCCAGCATTTCACATGATGTATTCTGCATATAAGTTAAATAAATTGGGTGACAATATATAGCCCTGACATACTCCTTTCCCTATTTGGAACCAGTCTGTTAGAACCATGTCCAGTTCTAACTGTTGCTTCTTGGCCTGTATACAAATTTCTCAAGAGGCAGGTAAGGTAGTCTGGTATTCCCATCTCTTTTAAGAGTTTTCCACAGTCTGTTGTGATCCACACAGTCAAAGGCTTTGGCATAGTCAATAAAGCAGTAGTAGATATTTTTCTGGAACTCTCTTGCTTTTTCAATGATCCAGTGGATGTTGGCAATTTGATTTCTGGTTCCTCTGCCTTTTCTAAATCCAGCTTGAACATCTGGAAGCTCACCGTTCATGTACTATTAAAGGCTGGCTTGGAGAATTTTGAGCATTACTTTGCAAGCGTGTGAGATGAGTGCAATTGTGGGGTAGTTTGAACATTCTTTGGCATTGTCTTTCTTTGGGATTGGAATGAAAACTGACCTTTTCCAGTCCTATGACCACTGCTGAGATTTCCAAATTTGCTGGCATGTTGAGTGCAGCACTTTCTCAACATCATCTTTTAGGATTTGAAATAGATCAACTGGAATTCCATCACCCCCACCAGCTTTGTTCATAGTGATGCTTCCTAAGGCCCACTTGACTTCACATTCCAGGATGTCTAGGTGAGTGAGCACATCATCGTGGTTATTTAGGTAATGAAGATCTTTTTTGCATAGTTCTTCGGTGTATTCTTGCCACCTCTTCTTAATACTTTCTGCTTCTGTTAGGTCCATACCATTTCTGTCCTTTATTGTGCCCATCTTTGCAAGATCTTTGCCATCTTCACAGTAATGATTAATTATAGGAATTAATTAGCTGTTAATGTGAGCTCTATGAGGGCAGGGTCCTTCTTACCTTGTTCACGATTCTTTTCCAGCATCTAACGTAATGCTTTGCATGTAGTATATGTGCAAAAACATGTCTGCTGAGATAATGAATAAATAAAAGAAAAAATACAAAGTTCACAGAGTAGAGCTGGGTAAGGCCACTTTCAGCTCCAGGATTTTCCATTTCAGTGATTCCTATTTTAGGGACAGAAACATAGACTTGTCATTATTCATCATTTCCTTTGCTTTCACCCTTTCTGCAGTCAGACCCCCAATTCTGTTAACTGTTACTGAAAAATGTATCTTGGATGGCTTCTTCTTCAATATCCTGTCATCTCCTGTAAGAGCTTCCTGTTTCTCCTCTCACCTCTCCAGCCTCCTGTAAGAACTATTCTCTATATGTCTAAAGCAGTGGTTCTTGAATCCAGCTGGAAGAATCTTCATCCTCCAGGGATCCTACTGAAAATATACCCCCAGAGGTCTGATCAGTGGGTCTGGAATGAGGTTTGGGAACGTGTACTTTTTGCAAAGCTCGCAGGTGAGTCTGACGTGCTTGCTGTTTTCGTGCACAGGCTTATCAGGACCCTTGACCTTGCTCAAACACCTCCCTTGATTACTTGCTCCAGCACTGCCTTTCACACTTTTCAACCAAGTGAAATTCTAGGGTTTGGTCTGTTACCCAGAGTGGCTTCTGAAAGCTTGAAGTGTCTCATTTTATCTAAAGCCAAACAAATTTCTAATATCATCCATAACATACCTGAACAAACACACTCCCCTACCAAAAAAATCTTTGTGCAGTGGACTTGCAGAGACATACCGTGTTTTTCTCAAGGTTTTTTCCCTAACCCCACCCTGCCTTCCACCATGGACTCCCAGGGTATGTGTACTCTAGCCTGAGAGGACAAACCTACAATAAATGTACCAAGCACACAGTGCCAGCAGAGAAATGGATCTGGACATAGAAGCAGAAATACCATGTCCTAGTGAATGGCTCAGCCACTCACTTCTGCAACATAGGTACATACATTTTTATAAGGCTTTAAACTTCTAGAAACCTTTTCACATTTGCCAATTGTGTCCATTCCCACGTAGTGTCGGGGTTGTTCATCAGAGTGCTTCCTTTAGAGCTGGGGCAACTCTGGCAGTCATACAGTTTCTCTCACTCAGCAGTCATCCACAGCGCGGTCACTCTGGGCCAGAAGGAACCTGTGTAATAGCAGGGATATTCAAACAGAGAACTAACCACTAAAATCCTTTCTCTAGGACCCTTTCAGCCTTGAGATTCTCTTCAATAACTTAACTCTGGTAAAGCCTTGGGAATTGGTCAGCTGAGACATTCTCCCAGTTAGACAGATGCAAAAACTGAGGTTAAAAAGATGCCTCTGCTTTCCCCTCTCCCTGAAAGAGAACGCTCAGCATCACCTCCGTGAAAATGATCTGCCACATCCTCCCTGGACCTTCCCTCTGACTTTAGGTTACCACCACCCTCCTCAGTTTCAGTTCTTAGAATACTGTATTGTACTAACTTAAATGCCTCCTCTGTGTATATATGAAGCCTGTGCTGTGAGACTGTCTCTACATCTTATTTCCAGGGTCTAGCATGTAACAGATGTTTAATAATAATTGCCAACTGAGCACTCACCATGAGTCAGGCAGTTTACATATGTACATTGAGCCATTTAATCCTCTCAACAATCATGAAGCTGATGCAGTTTGACTTTCATGTGTATAAAATATGCCATTAATTTTACTGAGGGAGAAATTCCATCCAAAAATGTTGCCAGCAGTTGTGAGGGGAGAGTATTTGTACAATGTGTAGTTTCTATTTTTTAAAATCACAGCTAGGGCATGTATATGAATTAGAAAGATGTCAATACAACTTTGTGTTAAAAATTTTGTAGTTTATGGCAAAATCTGGTTGGTAGACTGATAAGTACAGTTCCTGTGAAAGCATGTTTGTGGCCCATGTCAGTGTGTGAATGCACAATAATTTGAAGTTTTTGATATATTTGTGATATTTATCTTCTCTGAGCCCTGCAGTCTCATCACCACACCTCCCAACAGAATTCGATGGGAATGTTCATCATGACTTTGCCATTGGTTGCATTTTAAGTTTATTTACTATAATTTATTTTCAGTACCTACTTTAAAATGTGTCATACATGTATTATTTTTTAATATCCCAATTTTACAGATGAAAAGACGTAAGGCCTAGACAGGTCAATTTATATACCCAGCCCTGCCCACCTCCAAACCTAAGTTTTTTACCATGCTCGCCACTGCTTGTCCAGTGGAGAGAGGCATTCCCAGGTCTATTACGTGAAGGACTTGCCAGATAAGCCACAAAGACTTAATAGGTGAAGATTTCAAGGTGGGAAGAAGGGGAGGGAAAGGGAATCTAAACAGTTCCAGGAGGGACAGCTTCCATCAGTGAATGGTACAGCCAGGCAGCTGGTGTGAGACTTTATTTCTTACCTTTCACACTCCTCCCACTATGGCCCTTGTAGTTCTGGTGTTTAGAATTCAAGAAACATTCATCCTCCTGGAACTGGCAAAGATCCTGCCCCAGGAGGGCCCAGGCAGGGTTTTGTCCTCCACCTAAAATTCCATTCGGGGAATCCCAGCCACACCCCAAGTGGGGGTGGAGGTGCAGAGCTTGCCTGCCCTGATTCTTCTCCCTGCACAGCTGTCAGGCTGCAGAGGGGGCAGAATGTGGCACCACATTGCAGTCATTCCAGCTCTGGGGAATTTACTGACAGAACGTCCCACAGGAGGCAAGCTCAGGGGCTTTTTATAGCCCTCTAAGAACCGAGGGGAAAACTCATCTCCTGAGAGGGGATAAGTGGGGCACGTGTCTTTTCTGGGCACCATTCCCTCAATCATGCAATCTCAGATGCCCACAGTCCAAATCAGGGTAAGGGTTATGGCTAAGTGAGCAGTGTGGAGTGCTGAAAGCATGTTCGCTGACCAAGGTACAGGGATCCTGACTTGAATCTCCTCCTTGGGCTTCAGTTTCTTCACCTGTCGGGTCGAGGTGTTTCTTACAGCATGGGCAGCAGTACACCTTGGCTGTTAGACCAAATCCAGACCCCCACATCGTTTTGTAAATAAAGTTGTACTGGCCCACAGCCACATCCATTCGTTTTGTTTTGTCTAAGGCTGCTTTTTTGCCAAAAGAGCAGAGTTGAGTAGTTGCAACAGAGGCCCACATGTGGCCTGAAAAGCCTAAAATATGTACTATCTGGTCTTTTACACAAAAAGTTTGCCAACCCCTGAATTAATCTGTCGAGTTTGGGAGTGTCTGCCTAGAGTACTGTGGTGAGAAAGATTCTGAGGGTGTGTCCAGGCCGAGGAATGAAGCCCTGTCCTCAGATCATTCAAGAGTACGTACTCAAGACTAATATTTGGAAAGGCCCCAGAATGCCATTTACCAGTGTTTTTCAAACTGCATTTAGCCTCAGAATCCTTCTGCAAATAAAATCTTAAACAAAGAGTTGCTTTGGGGGAAGTAGGAATGAAAATACTGAGTACAGTCCACTCCATCTTCCTACTCCCAAGGCAGCCCCCAAAGAAGCCTCCCAGACCCCAGAGCTCCATCTGCAGAACATTTGAAAACCGCCTGTCTAATCTTATGCCTCTCACTTTACAGCCGGGGAAACGGAGGCTCAAGGGGTGGTGTCGTGCCTCAGATCACATGAGGGACTCCCAGTCAGCTTTCCCCAGAACCACTGACTTGGTCAAGAGATGTCAGTGGAGCACAGAGTTCTGCTGGGGAGAAAGCCTGTCCACTGGCCTTGGGGGCCTCAGGGCTGCCACTGGTACATGACTGGCTTTACATGCCCTTGCTGACCCAGCAACCCCAGAGGTTCAGGGCTAGGACACCGCTGACACCTGCCTATGCTTCATGGTGATCTACTCAAGGCTTAGAAAACTTTTTTCTGAGACCACCAGAATCAAAAGAAAAAAATCAAAATTGAATTGGACCATATTCTTAAAAATATTTCATTGATACCAAACATACTTTTGAAAGAACATTGTAAATTTGCTACATCAATTTGTTCATTTTTTCTGTTTTCTTTTTTCAAAAAACTATTATTTAATAGATAAAATATCTTTAAATCAGTGAAATCTTAGAATGGAGAAATTATGATAATTTATACTAAGTCTTTCTTTTGAAGATGGAATCAGATTTATTCATTTGTAGAATAAATATTTATTCTTCCTGCCCATTCTTGTTGAAGAGTTTGCAAAGGGTAGATCCAGCCGACATGAAACCAAGTGGGATTTTTTTTTTTTAAAGCTTTACTTGAAGCAAAAAGAAAACTGATCTAGGGGTGTGCTGGGAAGCCAGAGGGACCGATCGCATTTCCTCACCTCCAGCCAGCAACCAGCTCTAAGGGGTAACAGGGGGAAGCATAGGGTTCCTACACCCCAAACCTCCTAGTGAGGCAGAAAAACTAAGACTGTCACCAATGCCTGTGACATGAAGTCATATCTGGTTAGTGTCCATCAAAGAGAATACATAAAGGCTCAGAAGACTCAAGGGACACTTTTTAGCCAGGAACCTCAGAAACACTGGGGGATTAGCATTCTAAGTAGAGACAATGGCGAGTTGGAAGGGGAGAGGCACAGAAGCCGTGCTCAGAGCACAGGTTGGTCAGTGTGCCTACAGCCCAGAGAAGCAGGCAGAGGTAAATGGGGCCTCAAGAAGGGCTTTATCCTCCAGGTCCACAACTGTGGCTGTGACTGGTAACTAATAATAGAGGCAGCATACTGTGGGAGCCGAGTGCACTGGCTGCGGTGTCAGGTTGCCAGGGTTTGAATCCCCTCTGCTCCTTCTATTTAATACCGGGTCTCAGTTTCTTCAGCTAAAAATGGAGATAACAATCTCCTGTCTGACTATGGGGGACAATTGGATTTCTGCAAGAAAAGCAGTCAGCATGCAGGAAGCACACAATTAAAAAAAAAAAAGCCAATGTTTAAACAACACTTCTATAAATGATCTCCTTTCTTTAAATGATCACCTTTCTTTAAAAATCAGGATGGATTCCTCTCACTTCTTGCCTGCCCATCCTGGAAAGGGATGGAATTACAGAGGGAATAAACCACAGGGAGTATAGGGAGCATAGGAAGCTCTTTCATCATCTGAGTCACAAAGGAAACTGGTGTCTAGGCCCTGGGGAGCTCTGAAGCCGTGTGAGCAGGAGGGGGTTATGCTGTGTGTTGCCACTTGGGGAAAATTAAAGCTCACATTAGAGTAGAAAGGGAGAGATTAGAGAAAGGAGACCAGTTAGGAACTGCAGCAAATACTGCATGTGAGCAGCAAACTTCGTAAGACTACCTCACCTTCCTATTTAAGAACAGAAAAACAGAAAACTTCACACTCCGTCCACTTTCAAAGAGAGCATGTAGAATTGTTGATCTCATGGGAGAGCAGAGGAGACATCTGTCCAGGGTTCTTCAAGACTCAAGACAGTCATTCCCGGGACCTTTAAGGATCATTTTCTCAATCTCACCCCCAGCTCTGGAGGCAGGAAATCACTCTGGGCATCTCCCAAAGCCTCCCAGGGGTGGCTCGGCTCCCTGTGGGCTGCACTCACAGGGGCCTGGCCCAGAACATGATCCAAGGTTAGCACTGGAAGGCTTTTGCAAGCAAGGGGAAGGAAGGAAGGAAGAGAGGGAAGAGGATGGACTTACCACCTGGGCAGCAGGCAGGGTGGCCATTCTGAGCAGAACCTTTAGCCTCCCACCTAGAATATCTAGACTAAACTCTGGGAGATACCTGAATCACCTGTGATTACTAACATCAACAACATTAATAGTAACAACCAACCTTTGTAGGAGGTCTCATATGTGCTTGGCACAGAGCTTAACACTTTTTCTACGTTATCTCCCTTTCTGCTCACCACAACCTTCCGACATGAGTGGTCTTATTACCTCTGCCTCACAGATGAGAAAACTGATGTCACCTGCCCGGGGTCGCTGGGCTAGGAAGGACAAACCCCAGGTGTGATTCTGTGTGCTTCTCACCATAGTCACCGGTGTCACAATTACCCACTATACTAACTCACCCCCACCTTCCTGCCAAGAGACAGTCCACCAAGACTCAGCCCCTCTTGGAAGGGATAGCTGGCTCTCTTCTTAGTTCAAATTTCTGGAAAGTTCCTACATATAGTGGACCTAATAATATGGTCTGGGAGCTGCCACCGCTGGTCTGGACTGTCCTCCAGAGCCCAAGGGAACAAGTCTGCCTCCTCTTGCCTCTTCCCCCATCGCTGTAAGCCTTTCTGCTCTTGGAGAAGGCTGTCACAGGCAGAATTAGCAGCCCTCTGCCTAACCTGTGGTTGTTCCTCTGAATTCTGGGCTGTTAGTTAATCTCTCTGCAGTGCATGTGCTTTGTGCCCATTACGGTACTGGGCACCAGGGAGCAGCAGCAGATATTAAATCAGGCAGCATCTCTACTCTCACAGTTCACACTTTAATGGAGGTCATTGAACGAACTGTCTGCCCTGGAGGCTCTTAACAGGTAACCTCACTTGTCCAGAAGAGCAGGACAGGCCTCCTGGAGGAAGTGGCCTCTAAACTAATTCTCAAAGAATAAATGGGCACCATCTAGGGAATAGGGGAGAGTTTAAATAATGACATTAGTCAGTTTGGTATGTGTCAGGAACTGTTCTAAGCAGTTCATACAACACCTCACTGGACCCTCATGACAGCCCTGTAAGATGTAATTATTATTATTATCCCCATTATTCAGATGTGGAGACTCAGAAAAGTGAAGTAACCTGCCCGGGGTCATATAGTATAGTAGCTGGAGAACAAGACATGCAAAGGAAACACCACGAGCAAACAGTAGTGGGGTGGGGGCTCAGATATTGAAAATAGGTAATAAATAGTAAAAAAAAAAAAAAGTTTTTAAACTCTACTGAACAGAACAAAGATAAATACACTGTTCCCATTAGTGCAGCCTGAGGCCTCTGTTGATAATTTTATAATTCTTTAATCACACGAAGGTTTCTATGGGCTGATTGTCAACCTAACCCTTGCTTTTCTGAATAGGGATGCTCATGTCTTGAATCCTACACACATTCTGTTGTTTGATTGAGGAAAAGGTGGAGCAGATGACACACATGTGATCATTAATGTGATCATTAATCACAACATACCAATTTATAAAAACTTCTGTTTACAGACTGTTTACTATCACTTTCCACAGATACTGTCAGGTTTGAGTCTCACAACAGGCCTGAGAGATAGAGCAGTTACTATCACTCCACTTTAATGCTGAGGACATAGAGGCAACTTGCCCGAGCCCACACAGCCAGTAAGCATGGAGCTTGAGCCCTAGGTTTTTGGCTCCAACTCCTGTGTTTTCCCCTCTACACCAAAACACAGCGAACAGTGAAGGCCAGAAAGATGTGAACCTGGCACCTATGACCTCCAGCAAGCTCTTCAGCC
The DNA here is from genome assembly GCF_000754665.1 of Bison bison bison. Classification (NCBI taxonomy): domain Eukaryota; kingdom Metazoa; phylum Chordata; class Mammalia; order Artiodactyla; family Bovidae; genus Bison; species Bison bison. Next base: position 10,638,102 of record NW_011494863.1, read on the forward strand.
TCTCTAGGCCTTAGTTTCTTGTCAGTAAAACTGAGATAAGAAGAGCTCCTACTATATGCAGTTGCTGCAAAGATGAAATAAACATAATAGGCACAGAGTGTTAGCCATGGAGAATATCCTCACAATGGAGTATCATACAGCACAATAAATGAACACAATGACAGGCAACGATATGGATAAATCTTAGCAGTATCACAGTAAGAAAAAAGTCACAAAAAGTTACCATAACATTATGCCCTTTTAATAAAGTTTCAGTTCAGTTCAGTCTCTCAGTCCTGTCCGACTCTTTGTGACCCCATGAATCGCAGCACGCCAGGCCTCCCTGTCCATCACCAACTCCTGGAGTTTACCCAAACCCATGTCCATTGAGTCAGTGATGCCATCCAATCATTTATCCTCTGTCATCCCCTTCTTCTCCTGCCCTCAATCCTTCCCAGCATCAGGGTCTTTTCAAATGAGCCACCTCTTCACATCAGGCGGCCAAAGTACTGGAGTTTCAGCTTCAACATCAGTCCTTCCAATGAACACCCAGGACTGATCTCCTTTAGGATGGACTGGTTGGATCTCCTTGCAGTCCAAGGCACTCTCAAGAGTCTTCTCCAACACCACAGTTCAAAAG
>NW_011494863.1:10638834-10646807 GCF_000754665.1 Bison bison bison
GCAAAGTAATGTCTCTGCTTTTTAACATGCTATCTAGGTTGGTCATAACTTTCCTTCCACGGAGTAAGCGTCTTTTAATTTCATGGCTGCAATCACCATCTGCAGTGATTTTGGAGCCCCCAAAAATAAAATGTGACACTGTTTCCACTGTTTCCCCATCTATTTCCCATGAAATGATGGGACCAGATGCCATGATCTTAGTTTTCTGAATGTTGAGCTTTAAGCCAACTTTTTCACTCTCCTCTTTCACTTTTATCAAGAGCCTTTTTAGTTCCTCTTCACTTTCTGCCATAAGGGTGGTTCATCTGCATACCTGAGGTTATTGATATTTCTCCCGGCTTTTATAACAACTAAAATTTTTATGGGTAAATCTAGTTGCAATCTATAAGGGAAAACAAGGATGTGGTGAATACAGCATTCAGGATGACAGACTGCGAAAGGGTAAGCAGAAGCATGAGATCATAGTTAGATGTATGATATTGTCTAGATCCAGGATTCAGCTTTGAATGGTGGACTTGTGGGTACTTACTACATTAGCAAAAATAACTGATTACATAAATAAATAAAAATGAAGCATGCATGGACCAATGATGACAGTATCTCACGAAACAACGATTAGGATTAATCCAATTTTTGTCCACTTGAGGTCCTAATTTATTAAAGAAATGTAAGTGCTAGGCCCACTTTGTAAAATGTGTTCAATAAATGTTCGCTGTCATCGTTGACTATCTTTATTATTATCAGCATTATTCGCAAACCCCTAGCCAGACATCCTCAGTGTCTGTTGCAGGCAACTGTAAGATAGCTTCTCAAACTCAAACTTCTCAGAACGGCAAGCCCAGCTCCATCTAGGCCTCAGACTAGGCACCCATCCTATGAAGGGACACTAGTGGGGAGTGGTCATGAGTGGCTCACTGGTGGTTCTACCAAGCTTCAGAGATAGGGAACCTCTTTTAGAAGAAGGTGGCCAGAAAGAATTATGATGCGACAGTTAGGAGTTTAGGCCCTAGACTTAGGTCTAGGTTCTTTTTGCCATGTGCCTTTAAACAAACAATTGAGCCTCTGAGCCTCACTTGGTTTATGTATAAAACAGAGGGTGAGAACAGTAACTACCTCACAGGGCCATTATGAGAATTAAATGAGGTAATCCATGCAAAATGCTTAGCATAACATCTGGAACATCACTTAAGAGCTCAAAAACACCCCCTGCCTTTATCATCCGGTATCCCAGGCCACCCCATTCAGTGAAGGAGACGGTAGGGACTTCCACCAAGCGGAAACAGCTGCCATCTTGTGTGTGAGGGCTGAGCATGTGTGTGTCACAGTTTTCCACTTCCTCCTGGAACCATTTCCTTTGTGAGCCAAACAGGGAGGAATCTGCACACAAAGGAACAATTCTGGGAGAATCCAGCCCCACTGCCAAAAGCTATTTCCTTGCCCCACCCCACTCTTGTCTGGAAATGTCTTAATGAGGGGGAACTACCACTTCCCTGGCCATCCAGGGCTGAGAAACAAGGTGTTCAGAATGAGAGCTGTCCTGGTGGATGACAAGACATGGGCAGAGCTGCTGCTCAAAAGGCCATTAAGATGCAGGGCTTCCATGAGCTTGTCACCCTGGCCCACCTCCCAGAACACAGTCACCCCAAAACATCCCCACAACCTGCTTCCCCACTGACCTGCCACCTCCCTGACCTTTTACCTTCCTGAAACAAGAGTACATCACAGAACTGTGCCACAGAGGATCCCCAGTAAGAATCCCCACAGTTTACAAACCCTTACCCCACCATTGCCCATTTCCCCTCCCACAAAGGATTCCCACACACAAGGATTCTAAATCCCTTCTTCCAGAACAGGAAGATGATGCTCTGAGGGGCTGATTTACCCAATTCCACACTAGCAAGTGGGAGGAGTCAGAACCCAAACCAGATACTCTCCTCAGGTCAGTTCAGTCGGTCAGCCGTGTCCGACTTTGCAACCCCATCGACTACAGCATGCCAGGCTTCCCTGTCCATCACGAATTCCCAGAGCCTACTCAAACTCATGTCCATCGCATCAGTGATGCCATCCAACCATCTCATCCTCTGTCATCCCCTTCTCCTCTTGCCTTCAGTCTTTCCCAGCATCAGGGTCTTTTCCAAAGAGTCGGTTCTCCTACCAAATCCCAGATCCTCCACTCTTCTTCTCCACCTCCCTCAGGATTCTGGGCTTCTCTCCCAAGGAGTCAAACTGTACTATTCTCTTCAGCATAAAGGATATTCTGTTTCCTGCATAAGCTGTAATTATCACACACAAAAGCCTTTCAAGGTGACCTCGACAACCCTCTGCCTGCCTCACACAGGAGCTATATTTAACTCCTGGAAAGCAGTCAGCACAAGGCACTGGCTTTGCAGCTGGGTTTCTTTGCTGCTCCTTTTCTATTCTTTCCCAGCCCACATGAACCACGGTCTTCCCTGTATGCTCTAGGACAACAGGATGTATTTGTTTTAGTGATCAACAATGCTAGTCCAACCAGTGAGGTCCCCTCCAACGTCCTGCCCACTGTTTGGCCTTCATTTGGACTCCGTGAAGTGCTTGTAAATTCAGAGGAAGGAAGTGAGACATCTTCATGGCCCCAGATGGGTAGATCTGCAATAACTTGGAAGAAACTGGGCAGAGGAATGAAGCATTTCTGTACCCATGAAGTGAGGGGTCAATTCCCTCAGCCTCACCTGTGTGGCTGGGGGCCTCTCTGCAGAGTTAATGCAGGACTTAGCATAGATGCATGCAGCATTCTGAAGGAGCACTGGGAGAGGCATCTCCAAATGGCCTCAGGATTCTTCCCATTCTGCAGTCCTCAGTTCCCACATCTGTAAGAATTAAGTTATGAATTTCATTAAGAATTTACCAAAATTCATAATTTAATTATGTAAAGAACACATGTAAATCGCTTAAAGCAGGGTATAACATATAACAGTAAAGGAAGAATAATGTAAACAGCTAACATGTACTGAGTATTTACTGTGTGCCAGACACTGTTTTAGGCACATTCTCACTGTATTAGGGCTCACTGTTGAGGTAGATAAGCTTCACAGGTCACCAATGATGTACATCAGGGAGTTATGTAATTATCCCAAAGGTATACAGCTAGAAAACGGGAATAAGACTTGAACTCACATAGTTCCTATATTAATGTTACTATGTTAGGATTAAAATCCACAAACTACAAAACATGCATCGCTAAACCAACTGGAAACCATATTCACACGAGGGGTACAAGTTCAAACAAACAGGGTTTGGGGAGCTTAGCCACATGAGAAATTGGGCTTCTGCTCCCTTTTGTACCCTGGGCTTTTTGCTACCTGTTGTTTTTTTTTTTCTTTCAAGCATCTTTTTTATTATCCTGAGTCACCATGACACCAAACATGGTTAACTAGACATTAACTAGTTGTCAGTGTTATTTAGTCGCTCAGTCGTGTCCAATTCTTTGCAACCCCCTGGACTGCAGCACACCCAGGTTTCCCTGTCCTTCACCATCTCCTGGAGCTTGCTCAAACTCATGTCCATCAAGTTGGTGATGCCATCCAACCATCTCATCCTCTGTCGTCCCCTTCTCCTCCTGCCTTCAATCTTTCCCAGCATCAGGCTCTTTTCCAATGAGTCAGCTCTTCGCATCAGGTGACCAAAGTATTAGAGTTTCAGCATCAGTCCTTCCAGTGAATGTTCAGAATTGATTTCCTTTAGAATTGACTGGTTTGATCCCCTTGCAGTCCAAGGGACTCTCAAGAGTTGTCTCCAACACCACAGTTCAGAAGCATCGGTTCTTCAGCACTCAGCCTTTCTTATGGTCCAACTCTCATATCCATACATCACTACTAGAAAAACCATAGCTTTGACTACACAGACCTTTGTTGGCAAAGTAATGTCTCTGCTTTTAAATTTGCTGTCTAGGTTTGTCATAGCTTTTGTCTAACTAGCTGTTGGACTTTATCAACTCTTAAGAAAACTTTGCTTCAAGAATTTACTCATTCCACAAATACTTAAGCATGTATTCTATGTCAGGCACTAGCAAAAGCTTGCCCTATTCTTACCCTCAAGAAGTTAAGGCTCAAGTGGGGGAAACAGATGCTAATCAGAGATATACCAGATGCTAATAAGAGATATACGTATTTAAATACAGCCATCCTCTGGGATCTGCAGGGAATTGGTTCCAGGACCTTCACCAACACCAAAATCCTCAGATACTCAATTCCCTCACAGTCAGTCCCATGGGTTCTGCATCCTCAAGTTTTTCATCCAGGGATCCATCCAGAGAGCCAGTGAAAAGTGTAACATTTCACCACAAGAATTACCACAGGGAGAGTGATGCTATGACAGCATAAAATAGAGGGAGTGTATGTGGTCAGGAGGACAGTGAAGGTCTGTGAGAAAGTCATGAGTGAGTATAGGGCTGGAGGGGGCCATTACTGGTTAGGAGGAGAAGGGAATTCTGACAGGAAGAGGGAACCACATATGCAGAGACCTGGGGTTAAGAGGCTGAGGAACAGAGCAGAAAGCAGCCTGGAGAAAGGTCTGTCTGGAAGGGCATGCAGGGTTGGAAGGCCACAGTAAAGTCTCCTCTTTCCTTCCTTCCTCCTACCCAACTGTTGAGACCACCTCTACTAAGTATACTGCTTTCCTTTCTAAGGTGAGTTAACTCCCCACTGCTATAATGGGTCATACCTCATTGACATGCTAGGCTGTTAAAACAGTTTACTAAATGTCATCTCTAACATCATAAAACCACATTCCGACAACTCTTCCTATTTTTCATTTTTCAACTACATTGTTTGCATTTTCTCTGACTTTGATAACAAAGAAGTATGAGTTGTTTTTGTCCTAAAGAGGCTTGTCAAGTAGTGAAGGGGGGAAAAGAGAAATTGGTTTCCTCCTACTGCTTTGCATTTAATGAGATTATAACTTGCAAGCTGTTTCCAAGCATTTTTGTAAATTTCAGAGACTAAAAGGTGCCCGGCAATGAGATCACAAGTCAAAGAGCCCACCAGCTGACTAGGTAGGAACCCAAACAGGGTTTCTTATTCCTGTGGCTTGCTGAAGATGTGTTATTTACTTGCTTTTTGTCATGGAAATTAGACCTTTTACCTTTCAGATCTCTAAATAAATCTGACCTTCTTTGCACTGGGAGCCCATACTGGTTGTAATGGAGGCCTTTTGCTTCAAGGTTTCACTTAGACTGCACCAGGGATGCAGTCCTGGGAACAGGTGGCAGTGCTTTTTGCCTGTGGCTTAAATTTCTGCTCTCTACCACCTCATACTGTTTTCACTTAGGTGGGGAGGGTGGAGGAGCAGACAGAAAACTGATCTTAGTCTTAGTTGGGTATTCACCAGGAACAATAAGCACAGAGTGGTATAACCTTAGATAAATTTTTAAGTAGGATTCTAATTTTATTTGACAAACTTTTTTGCATCCCTGTGAACAGTTATCAACTCGGATTTCTATGCCCCCTCTCTGTCCCACCTGGTTAAAAAAAAAAAAAAAAAATGAAGACTTATAACAATGATTAGACTACTTCTCCCTGGTTTTTCTTGATTGGAATTCACTGTACCTCCCTAAGGCTCAACTAAACCAAACAAGATCAATGAAATGTATTCATGGTTCTAAATAAAATCTAATCATAAAAGGAAACCTTGTCCTGATGCCCCGTCTGCCCACAGACACCAGAGATGACCTGGACCAGGAGCAAAGATGGGAGGTGGGTGGGGTAGGAACTAGTGGAGATTTTTCCTGGGATGGCAGGGACAGGATTCTGGGCTGTATCACTGCCCCTCCAGCTGAAAGATGCTGGCCCTCCACATGGCATGGAGGGAGTACTTGGGAGGGGAGCACTCTGAGAAAAGGGGCTCTGCTGCTACTGCTAAGTCGCTTCAGTCGTGTCCAACTCTGTGAGACCCCATAGACAGCAGCCCACCAGGCTCCCCCGTCCCTGGGATTCTCCAGGCAAGAATACTGGAGTGGGTTGCCATTTCCTTCTCCAATGCATGAAAGTGAAAAGTGAAAGTGAAGTCACTCAGTCGTGTCCGACTCTTAGTGACCCCATGGACTGCGGCCTACCAGGCTCCTCCGTCTATGGGATTTTCCAGGCAAGAGTACTGGAGTGGGGTGCCATTGCCTTCTCCAAAAGGGGCTCTACCACCTCCAACTGCCATAACCACACACGCTCAGTGTCAGGCCCAGGGCCATGAACAGTCCATGTGGGGAGGAGGGTGCTTACAGAATCCCACAATGTCCTCCTGCCCTGAGAACTCCCTTCCCTTGTGCCTAGCACACCTGAATCTGTTGGGGAGTTACACAAATGAAGAGAATGCCATTGAGATCACTGAGCACCATATGTATCTTTTTATTTCATCTCTATAGCAATCATGCGCAGAAGCTACTGTTTTACCCCCACTGTTTACAGATGAAGAATTGAATGCTAAGAAAAGTTAAGATGTTTCCCCAAGCAGAAAATGGCAGAGCTGGGTGGGGGCCCAGATTTGTATACCCTGAGCTCTTAGCCACTCTTCTATGACATACAAGCATCAAACCTAGTGTAAATCTAACACTAGATATTCTTATTTTCAATTAGTTGTGTGACTGTAGCTAAGTCACATAAACTCTTGAACCCTCACATTCCACATCTTTAAAATCAGAGTGTTAGACTGGGTCATCAAAATATTCAATGAATGGATGCTTGTTGGGCATCTACTGTGATTGAGGCACAGATTAAGACATGTCCTCACAAAGTCTGTTACCACAACTATAGCAAATCTGTCACTAAATACTATCTGGTCAATACTCTGGATGTGCACAATTCTGGGGAATATTAGGAAGCAGCAACAACAATAATGTGGCCCTGTTGATGGCTCCAGGCACAGCACCGAACAAAGTGCCCTGCAAGCATAATCTTAACCTAGTTACCCCAGCCTAGGAGGCTGGGACCCCAGTATTCTCACTTTACACATGAGAAAACCATGGCTCAGAGCTCTCTAATGTGCCCATCTTTGTACAACTCGGAAGTGGCAGCACAAGAAGTCCAGCTCAGAGGTCTTGCCCCAAAGCCCTAATCACTGTGCTCTCCCAAGCAAGACGTCATGTTCCAGCTAGTTACAATCGTCTGCAGGGGCTCTTATTCCCACCTTCACTCAGTTGTTTCAGAAAGAGATGTCTAATGACAATTTTTTAAGGAAGAGGGAGGTCTTCCCACAGTCTGTATGTTCACGGACATGCCCTCTAGTAGGTTTTCTGGTGGCATATTTTTCAGAGGTTTAACCTTGGAATCACCCGGAATACTCCTTAAAAATGTAGATTCCTGGGTCCTAGTATAGAGCCTACTAAATGAGACTCTCAGATAGGAGGTCCAGCAAAACCCTGGGAGAGGTATGACCATTTGTCATAAGCATCATTATACGTATATGATTTCTCTCCAAATTAAATTCTTTGATAGCTTAAATCCTTGTGGTTTGAATTCTACGGTGTTAAAGACGAAGGTACTCTCAAAGGCACATCTGTATTCACCACACCTGAAAGCTAGCTTTGGGGGGAGAGTCCTTATTGTCTTTAAAGAACAGTTCAGTTCAGTTCAGTCGCTCAGTCGTGTCTGACTCTTTGCGACCCCATGAATCGCAGTATGCCAGGCCTCCCTGTCCATCACCAACTCCCAGAGTTCACTCAAACTCACATCCATCGAGTCAGTGATGCCATCTGTCGTCCCCTTCTCCTCCTGCCCACAATCCCTCCCAGCATCAGAGTCTTTTCCAATGAGTCAACTCTTCGCATGAGGTGGCCAAAGGACTGGAGTTTCAGCTTTAGCATCATTCCTTCCAAAGAAATCCCAGGGCTGATCTCCTTCAGAATGGACTGGTTGGATCTCCTTGCAGTCCAAGGGACTCTCAAGAGTCTTCTCCAACACCACAGTTCAAAAGCATCAATTCTTCGGCACTCAGCCTTCTTCACAGTC
>NW_011494863.1:10648421-10651556 GCF_000754665.1 Bison bison bison
GAAAAAGACAGGTCTTGATCCCTGTCTCCTGTACAATGTCACGAACCTCATTCCATAGTTCATCAGGCACTCTATCTATCAGATCTAGGCCCTTAAATCTATTTCTCACTTCTACTGTATAATCATAAGGGATGTGATTTAGGTCATACCTGAATGGTCTAGTGGTTTTCCCTACTTTCTTCAATTTGAGTTTGAATTTGGCAATAAGGAGTTCACGATCTGAGCCACAGTCAGCTCCTGGTCTTGTTTTTGCTGACTGTATAGAGCTTCTCCATCTTTGGCTGCAAAGAATATAATCAGTCTGATTTTGGTGTTGACCATCTGGTGATGTCCATATGTACAGTCTTCTCTTGTGTTGTTGGAAGAGGGTGTTTGTTATGATCAGTGCATTTTCTTGGCAAAACTCTATTACTGGCCAAAAGCTTTCTTGTAACCACGATGTAGAAGCTTCTCCCTGGGATGACATTCTGCTGGTAAGTCAGGTATAAGCTTGAATCACTTGTTTTTTTCCTCTGAGATCGACATAGTTAGGGCTCTAAAGTTCAGTGGGCTCAGTGGAGAAAGACCCACTGAGCAGGATCTCAGCCCCACAATAAGGGTCTCCCACTCATCCAGTGAGAGCACTTCCAGATAAAGACCCCCAGTGACCCAGCTCAGCAAGCAGGCTTTGAGGGGCCATCCGCCTCCTCCCTGCCCCAACCTGGCCTCCCTTTCTCTGAGCCCAAGTTCTCTGATAGAGGACTCAAGAGTCACAGGGAAATGGAAGCTTTGAAGTCAGAGAGCCTGACCTTACAACTTACTGGCTGGGTGACCTCAATTCTCTAAGCCTCTGCTTCCTCCCTCATAGAACACAGACACCTGTGTAGTTTGCGAGGATTAAATGAGATGATGTGTGTTAACTGCCCAGCGTAATGGTAACTACTCAGCTCAATGAATGGTTCTTGCCCACTAAAGCTACAGGCTGAGCTTTCTCCCAGGGCTCACGCTCCCTCCACCATCTGCTGCCCACCACTTCGTAACAGGCTCCAGAAACCAATGCCACCAGGATGAAGCAGCTCCTCACTCCCCATGTGCTACTCCCAGAGTTACTCAGCTCCCTCCTTTGCTCTATTTGGACTTTTGTGATCACAGATCAGTTAAACAAAAAACACTTAGAAGTCAAGGGCCCATGTTAGAAATCCTATCGAGTACCAGGAAAAACAAAAGCAAAAAAAGGTGTTATAATGCTTGGGTACTTAAACTCGTGTTTTTAAATGCACGAATCTCACTCGGAGACTACCTGTCCTCACTTTAGAAGCAGGAGAGCTTTTAGAAACCAGAATGCTGCCACAAGAGGCACTTGCTGATAGCAGCAAGAGGAAATTTGTGACATAAAACCTCACAGACAAAAGAGAGGGAGATAGGAAGAGGAGGAAGGAAGGAGAAACAGACAGACTGATTTAAGGAATACAAAGGCTTGGCAATCTGAGATCATTTATTGAAGGACAGCAATTCTCAGAAAGATGTGGCTGGGGACAGGAATGCTTGGGGGTCCCCAAGATGCTTTCCAGGGGTACCCCTAAGGTCACACCTACTTTTACATAGTATTGAGACCTTACATGCCCTCTTCATTCTCATTCTCTTACGGGTACACAGCAGAGTTTTCCAAAGGCTATATGATGTGTGACAGTGTGGTAGCTTTCAAGGTTAATGGGATGTGTGACTATGTATTTTTTTCAATTTTTTCAATGTTTTCAATTCAAGCTTTTCTCAGTTTTCAGTTCAGTTGCTCAACAGTGTCCGACTCTTTGTGACCCCATGGACTGCAGCACATCAGGCTTCCTTGTCCATCACCAACTCCTGAAGCTTGTTCAAACTCATGTCCATCAAGTCAGTGATACCATCCAATCATCTCATCCTCTGTTGTCCCCTTCTCCTCCCACCTTCAGTCTTTCCCAGCATCAGGGTCTTTTCCAATGAGTCTGTCCTTCACATCAGGTGGCCACAGTATTAGAGTTTCAGCTTCAGCATCAGTCCTTCCAATGAACATTCAGGACTGATTTCCTTTAGGATGGATTGGTTGAATCTCCTTGCTGACCAAGGGACTCTCAAGAGTCTTCTCCAACAACACAGGTCAAAAGCATCAATTCTTCAACACTCAGCTTTATAGTCCAACTCTCACATCCATACATGACTACTGGAAAAATGATAGCTTTGACTAGATGGACCTTTGTTGGCAAAGTAATGTCTCTGCTTTTTAATATGCTGTCTTGGTTGGTCATAGATTTTTCTTCCAAAGAGCAAGCATCTTTTAATTTCATGGCTGCAGTCACCATCTGCAGTGATTTTGGAGCCCCCAAAAATAAAGTCTCTCACTGTTTCCATTGTTTCCCCATCTATTTGCCATGAAGTGATGGGACCAGATGCCATGATCTTAGTTTTCTGAATGTTGAGCGTTAAGCCAACTTTTTCACTCTCCTCTTTCACTTTCATCAAGAGGCTCTTTAGTTCTTCTTTGCTTTCTGCCATAAGGGTGGTGTCATCTGCATATCTGAAGTTATTGATATTTCTCCTGGCAATCTTGATTCCAGCTTGTGCTTCACCCAGCTTGGCATTTCGCATGATGTACTCTGCATATAACTTAAATAAGCAGGATGACAGTATACAGCCTTGATGTACTCCTTTCCCAATTTGGAACCAGTCTGTTAGAACTATGTCTAGTTCTAACTGTTGCTTCTTGGCCTGCATACAGATTTCTCAGGAGGCAGGTAAGGTGGTCTGGTATTGTCCCATCTCTTTAAGAATTTTCCATAGTTTGTTGTGATCCACACATTCAAAGGCTTTAGCAGAGGTAGATGTTTTTCTGGAACTCTCTTGCTTTTTCGATGATCCAGTGGATGTTGGGAATTTGATCTCTGGTTCCTCTGCCTTTTCTAAATCCAGCTTGAACATCTGAAGTTCACGGTTCACATTCTATTGAATTGTGAATTCAATAGAATTGGAGAATTTTGAGCATTACTTTGCTGGCATGTGAGATTAGTCCAATTGTGCAGTAGTTTGAACATTCTTTGGCATTGCCTTTCTTTGGGATTGGACTGAAAACTGACCTTTTCCAGTTCTGTGGCCACTGCTGAGTTTTCCAAATTTGCTGGCATG
>NW_011494863.1:10651656-10653087 GCF_000754665.1 Bison bison bison
AGCACTTTCTCAGCATCATCTTTTAGGATTTGAAATAGCTCAACTGGAATTCCATCACCTCCACTAGCTTTGTTCGTAATGATGTTCACTTTGCATTCCAGGATGTCTGGCTCAAGGTGGGTGATCACACCATCATGGTTATCTAGACCATGAAGACCTTTTTTGTATAGTTCTGTGTATTCTTGCCACCTCTTAATATCTTCTGCTGCTGTTAGGTCCATACCATTGCAATCCTTTATTGTGCCCATTTTTCATGAAATGTTCTCTTGGTATCACTAATTTTCTTGAAGAGATCTCTAGTCTTTCCCATTCTATTGTTTTCCTCTATTTCTTTGCATTGAGCACTGGAAGGCTTTTTTCTCTCTCTGTGTTATTCTTTGGAACTCTGCATTTAAATAGCTATATCTTTCCTTTTCTGCTTTGCATTTCACTTCTCTTCTTTCCTCAGCTATTTGTAAGGCCTCCTCAGACATCCATTTTGCCTTTTTGCATTTCTTTTCTTGGGGATGGTCTTGATCACTGCCTCCTGTACAGTGTCACAAACCTCCGTCCATAGTTCTTCAGGCACTCTATTAGATCTAATCCTAATTGAGATCTGATTCTCAATTTTAAGTGATGTTAAACTCATACTGGTTTCCCCAGTAGCTCAGTGGTAAAGAATCCACCTTCAATGCAGGAGACCTGGCTTCAATCCCTGGGTCAGGAAGATTCCCTGGAGGAGGAAATGGCAACCCACTCTAGTACTCTTGACTGGAAAATTCCATAGTGTAGCAAAGAGTCAGAGACAACAGAGCACGCATGCATGCAAAGCCAATACTGGTAGATACAACTCACACCAAAAGCCCTTTGGGGGTCTTCAATAATTGTTAAAATTGTACAGTAATATTGAGGCCAGAAAATTTCACAACCACTGGTAGAGAGATAAACAGCCACTGCACCCTGTAACCTTGACACCCCTGCATGATAGCAGAGCAGCGTCAGAGATTTTCAAACATGAACCACGGCTGCAGGCCACAGGAAAGTTCCTATGGTTACCCTGTGGTGCCTTCCTTATAGCACATCCACAGCCTTCCTGGTGACAAATTAATTTCTAATATGTGTGTGTGTCTGTCTGTGTGTATGACAGGAATGGAGGAGAAATACAGTGGGAGAGAGAGAGAGTGATACCCCAGAACAGTATCTTATTCATTTTCTAATTTCCCCAAGTGGCCAGACTGGCACAAAATTAGAGTAAATAAGGAAATATTTTGGAATTGAGTTACTGACTTTTGGTGTGTCTGTTGGTGCCAAAGAGGTTTGTGTTTCCATTTGAAAAGATTTCCTCCAAAACAGATACAACTTGGCCAAAAAAAAAAGTGAAGTCTCTTCAGTTCAGTTGCTCAGTCACGTCTGACTCTTTGCGACACCATGGACTGCAGCACGCTAGGCCTC
>NW_011494863.1:10653655-10661126 GCF_000754665.1 Bison bison bison
GAACACTCAGGACTGATCTCCTTTAGGATGGACTGGTTGGATCTCCTTGCTGTCCAAGGGACTCTCAAGGGCCTTCTCCAACAACACAGGTCAAAAGCATTAATTCTTCGGCACTCAGCTTTCTTCACAGTCCAACTCTCACATCCATACATGACCACTGGAAAAACCATAGCCTTGACTAGACTGACCTTTGTTGGCAAAGTAATGTCTCTGCTTTTGAATATGCTATCTAGGTTGGTCATAACTTTCCTTCCAAGGAGTAAGCGTCTTTTAATTTCATGGCTGCAATCACCATCTGTAGTGATTTTGGAGCCCCCAAAAATAAAGTCAGCCACTATTTCCACTGTTTCCCCATCTATAGTCGTGTCCAACTTTTCGTGACCCCATGGACTGTAACCTATCAGGCTCCTCCGACCATAGGATTTTCCAGGCAAGAATACTGGAGTAGGGTGCCATTTACTTCTTCAGGGGATCTTCATGACCCAGGGATCAAACCCGGGGGATCCTGCATTGCAGGCAGATGCTTTACCATCTGAGCACCAGGGAAGCTAAAACCTGGCTAAAATGACTTTAAACAATTTTTTGCTTCAAAGAGAGAGCCTTTCCCTTCCAGAACCCTTGCCCAGTGGCACCTCAGAGGGTGCCAGCTCCTTTCACTTGAGCTCTGGAGTGATGCCTGGAGGTGTACCACACAGCAGCTCCAAGAATCATGCAAACCTGGGATCAGCCTGGCTCCTCCTCTTTTGAGCTGTGCTACCATCTCACAGGTCCCCCTCAGCTTGAGAGTCAGGTCCTAGAAAATAGGTATCCTGGAGGACCTACTCACAGGCGTGCTGCAGGGATGAGATAAAACATGGCATGGAAAGCCCCTACTCAGAGCCCAGCGCTAGAGAGAGCCAACGAGGTAGGGGCTGTCAGTAACAGCCTCAAGCTCATTTCCAACAAATTTGGGGTGATTTTGGAATGGCACAGAAAGATTACATCATCATATTTTTCCAATGAGTGCTACTCTCTGTACATAAAATTTCTGTTTTTTAAAAAGTCCTCATGTGGTCATCTCTCCATTCCCTCTCTCATCTAACACATATAGAGCACCCAGTCTGAGCAGGTGAACTAGATGCTAAGGAAGCTAAGACTGACAGTTCACACCTCCCAGAGCCCACAGCCTCCCCTCTTCCTGAGACAGACATGCAGACCTCACAGCACAGATCAGCACGGCAGATACTACAGTGACAGTATTCATAGCTAACTTGGGGTGGGATTTACTATGTACGGGCCAGGCACTTCCCATACATGATACTGTGAGGCAAGTGCTGTTATTTCCCCTTTACAGAGGGGGATATTGAGTCATACAGGTTAAGCAACTTGCCAAAGGTCCCATGGCTGATGAATAACAGAGCCTGAACATGAACCCAGGAAATCTGGCTCCAGGACTGATTCTGTCATGCTCCATGTTACAGCCCCTCTTACACAACCCGACCTGTAGCTGCAAGTCAGTCTCACCTCTTTCTCAGAAGGTCCTAGTGGGGAGAAGCAAGTGGATTTGGGAGTCAAGAGACCAGGGCTTAAATCTTGACTCTTCTACTTGTCCATGTAACTTTAAGCAAGTTACTTACCTTCTCTGAACCTTAGTTTCTTCAACCAAAAAATGGGCTTGACCATCAGACCAATCTCAACTTGGTACTGCCCTATAAAATACTGCAAAGCAATGTAAGTGCTATAGTATAAAGTACAAAGTGAGGAAATTCTGTTGAGGTTCTGCTGGCTGTATGGCCCTGGAGAAGCTGTTTAACCTCTCTGAGCCTTAGCTGCATCCTCCACGTGATGGAGATAATAAAATACATGGCCTGAGATTTAAATAAGACAATATGTATGAAAGGGATTAGCACAGCTGGAAATAATTGTTCAATACACGTGAGCTCATATTATTAGGCACAAGTGATTGGCAAGCTGCAAAGAGGGACAATACTACTTCTATAGAGAAGTCAGTCTTTGGCTCTAAGGCAAACCAAGTCCCCAAGATACTGCTTTGGGACAGAGAGACATTGATGACATCATGGTCTTGGTATGCTTCAGTCTTTTTAAAGGACTCTGTGCTCTAGGCTTTGCAACTCTGTGTGGTATCAGACCAGCAGCGTCAGTTTTAGCTGGAACCTCGTCAGCAATGCAGAATCTCAGGCCCCACACCAGACCTCCCAAGTCAGAATCTGCATTTTGACAAAATCCCCTGGTAATTCCTTGTATACACTCAAGTCTGAGAAACACTAGTGTAGCATAGAGAAAAGAACAGCAACAAGAGTTTTTGGCCAGGGGTGGGAAGGGTTAATGTTTAGTTTGGCTCCTGTCAAGTCACCGGAAACAGAAGGTTCCAGAGATTGAAGTGTATAGACTGATGGGACAGGAAGGCTTCCTTCCTGCCTTGTGTCCTGGACGGCCAGAGCTCCTGCCTGGGACCTGCGCTGACCCTTGAGCTCAGGGAGGAAGGACCCTGGGCCTGCAGAGCAGAGGGCAGGCTGGGACAAACAGAGGGCTCGATGCCTCTGCTCAAACTACCTGGGAGGCTCAGTCCTCAGGCCAAGCCCAGATGAGGTCTGAGGAGGAGAAGCGGGGAGCAGGGAGGCCGGAAAAACGTCACAGTTAACTGAGCAGGGCTCTCCCAAGGGAGGCTGGTGGCCAGCGCTGGGACAGCTGTGTGAGGGCCTCTGAGGTCTCCGTGTTGCCCTGGGCCCTGTCCTCTGGCTCCTGCTTCCCCGGGTCCCGCAGGGTGGGGGTGGGGCCCACACCCTGGACACAGCCGTGACTGTGCTCCACGGGCTTCCTCCTCAGTGCTGGAGCAGCTCCTCCCCGAGCTCACAGGGCTGCTCAGCCTCCTGGACCACGAGTACCTCAGTGACACCACTCTGGAGAAGAAGATGGCCGTGGCCTCCATCCTGCAGAGCCTGCAGCCCCTCCCAGGTAGCCGTCAGCATGCTGCCCAGAGCTTCTCAAGAACCCTCAGTAACTCCCCAGGGCCTGCTGGCAGGAGGAAGGAAACCTCACAGCATGGCCATTCAGCTCTCTTCATGGTCTAAGCAGCGTCCCCATGCACTCCAAGCTTCGTTCACCACAGCCCTGGCTGTGCTCCTGGTCCTCCTCCACCCCTGGCCCTCTACAAACTCACACAACACACATGCCATACACACTCATGTACACACCACTACCACACACTCACACACACAACATGCTCTCACATAGACCTCACACAGTAACAAACACACATCACACATAACATACCCCACATGTTCTATCACGCGCAACACACTCACTTATCACATACACATAGCATATATGCACAACACTCATGCACACTCTGACAGACGTATCACATACACATCACACTGTCCTGCACTCAGATGCACGCTCACACACTCCCTCTTGGCTTTATGGGTAGTATGCCTGCCCCTCCATCTCCACTCGGGCCCTCCCTCTAACTCCCCACAGACTCTCTGCCTCACTGTGTTCTCAGCAGCAAAGCTTTCTCCTCTGCTCCAGCCTTTCCCCAACCTCAAGTGAGCGCACAAGACGGTATGTGTAAATCAAGAGCTCAGTAAACTCTAAAGGGGCTGTGTCCTGTCCCGCGGGGTTGGAGGGGTCTGAGTGACATCGGGGGGGGTCACCATTGGTTGAAACTGAGCCTCACTTCCCACGGACAATGTCCTCAGCCACTCTCACAGGACTGCTGGAGAAAGAAAGGGGCAGCAGTTTGCCGACTGGCCCCCAGCTGTCCCCAGAGCAGCACCTCTACTTTGTCCTTTATATTGGGCTCTGGGCATCCTTTCACTCAGAGAAGGAGATCCTCAATAACAATGGAAAAAAGGAAACAAAGTTTGAAAGCTTTGGAGATGATTTAGGATAAGCACATGCTTTGCTACCTGAGTGCTGTGTCCTGTGCGGGACAGAAGTCTGAGTGGGGGGGGGACTGAGCAGCAGCAGCAGTCCTGGCCCCCATGCCCCTCACTGCTGGCCTGCTCTCCTCCTTCCTCACAGCCAAAGAAGTCTCCTACCTGTATGTGAACACAGCGGACCTCCACTCTGGGCCCAGCTTCGTGGAGTCCCTCTTCGAAGAATTTGGTAAGCTACTCTCTGCTGACCTCAGCTGGAATCTGTCCTTCCAGCTCATGCGCATCATGCATGTCCACCAGCTCAGTCTCTAGAAGGGTCCCCTGCATCTGGGTCTGGCTCTAACATTACAAAATTGAGTCACCTCAGAAAAGTCCCTTTGCCTCTCTGGGCCCTGCCAGGTCTGAAGTCTAGTCAAAATCCATAGTTACAGGAAATCATCCCCTAGATTTGAGGAAGGGTAGGGATGTACACACAGGCCGAAGAATGCTGGCAACAGGGCCTTGTCTCGTCTGCTGCTAACATCCATCTTAGTAGCTGCCTGGTCTCTGAGCTGAGCGGTCTGGCAGCTCAGCAGAAAATGGAGCTGTGAGGGACTAGCAGAGGCACCTAGCATATGGGAGCAGCCAAGCCAGGCCGCGTGCAGGGTGTGTGCAATCCCTGATCTATCCCAAGGGAGAACAGCACTATACAACACAGGGAGAAAGCTGTGGGTCAGATGAGAGGGTTCACGGACTGACAGACTTTGGGAAAACACCGTGCCTTCATTAAATAACCCTTGAAAACTTCCAAAGCACTGTACCAAACTGCATTATCCCATTTGATTCCCTGAAACACTGGGATTATTGTGACCACTTTATGGATAAGAGGGATGAAGTCACTTGCCCCGGATTACTAATGGAGGGGGTGCTTGGGCTTCCTGACCCCAAATCTAGTCCTCTTCTCACCCTGCCGCGCTCATCCTCCACCTACTCTGTCCTAATGGCCCGACTCCCCATAGACTGTGACCTGAGCGGCCTTCAAGACATGCCAGAGGATGAGGCGGAGTCCTGCAAAGCAGCCAGTCCTGAGCCAGCCAAGAGTCCATCTCTGAGACACGTGAGTTCTTACACTCTCTGGCCCTCTTTTCCTCTGGAGGAGGTAGAGAAACTCTAAACTCTAATGCTGGGGATCCTCTTGACCATGAGAGATCTACTCTCTCTTCAGTGTGATGGTTAAGGGCATAAACAGCACTGTGAGAACATTTCAATGATTCATGATGATGAGCTCACTGTGCCAGTGCCGAGCAGGGATAATGTGGTAAACTGACCTGTCCCTTCAGGCCCAAAGGACTTGCCCACCCCAACTTCTGATTTCAGGAGCACAGGAGGAGTGATGCGGAAAGCTCTGGATCACAAGATGGATGGCCTTTGCCTTCCTCCCTTCTGCTGTGTGGCAGATCACTTCCCATCTCTGAGCCTGAGTTTTCACCTACAAAAATGAAGGTCTGGATCACAGACCAAAAATGAAGTTCCCAGCCTTTGGGGCCATGAAATTAGAGCAGGGGGCCCAAATCACATCAAACATTATCTGTTGACTGCATAATTCACTATCATTACCACCATAAATGGCACCAGTTGTTGACCACTCATCATGTCCTTCCAGCACTCCTGCCTGGAAAATCCCATGGACGGAGGAGCCTGGTGGGCTGCAGTCCATGGGGTCGCTAAGAGTCGGACACGACTGAGCGACTTCACTTTCACTTGTCACTTTCATGCATTGGAGAAGGAAATGCCAACCCACTCAAGTGTTCTTGCCTGGAGAATCCCAGGGACGGGGAAGCCTGGTGGGCTGCTGTCTATGGGGTTGCACACAACTGAAGCGACTTAGCAGCCGCAGCAGCATGTCCTTTCATATTCAGAGACTGCATCCTGCCTTCTAGGAGCTCCTGTCCCCCTCACCCCCAGGCCCCTCCCTGTCACCCTGCTCCCCATGCTCTCCTGGTCTTCTGGTTTTCACACACCTCCTCTGTCCTCTTTCAGACAGCTGACCTGCCTCCACCACTCCCCAACAGGCCTCCGCCTGAGGACTACTATGAGGAGGCCCTTCCCCTGGGACCTGGCAAGTCCCCTGAGTACATCAGCTCCCACAGTAAGTTCTGGTCCCTGAGGGTTGGGGGTGAGGGGGAGAAGGCTCCTGTCCTGAAGCTCCTGTGTGTCCTGCTGGGGCTAAAGCGCCAAGCCTGGCACCATTCCGCCATACCCACCTACTGGGGAAGAGCGTGGGAGACCCTGACCTCTCCAGTGACAGCCTGGGTGGGACGGGCCAGTAGGCATGGCCTGGGGCTCAGGGACTGGGGTTCCAGACCCAGTTCTATGTGACCTTGAACAAGCCTCTTCCCCTCTCTGGGCTTCTGTTCCTCTACCCTTGAAATAAGAAAGAGGGGCTAGATGCACACATATCAAGGTATTAGGGTGGAAGGTCACGAGTGCTGCGGCCTGGGTATAGGGACTTAACATCACATACAAGAAACTCTATTACGGTTTTGGGTGATGCACCATGTGTAGTTGAGCCTGCATAAGATATCTATCCTATCATTTGGCAGCACAGAGGAATATTCTTCAACCATCAAAAACTACATGAGACGGGTCTGTCTGTGCTGATCAGAAATGAATCCCAGGATACATACTGGAAAAAAAAAATCAGAATACTGCATATAACATGATCCCATTTGCTTTTAAATAGGGTACTCACACATGCATTTAACAGTTTTTCTAGGATATGCAAGAAACTCTTGACAGTATTTTCCTATAGGAAATGAATGAGCAGAAATCTGGGTGAAAGGGAACATATTTTCCCATTCACACTCTTTTGTAGTGATTGTGCTTTTCATCATGTTGTAGTAAAATACACATGACATAGAACTGACCACTCCAACTGTTTTCAAGTGTCCAATCACTGGCGTTTAGTGCATTCACAGTGTTGTGTAGCCATCACCACTATCAAGTTCCCAAACATCTTCGTCAGTCCAGAAGGAAAGCCCATACCCAGTAAGCAGTCACTTCCTATTCCCCTCTCAACCAATCTGCTTTGTCTCTATAATTTGCCTCATCTGAATATTCCATTTAAACAGAATCATACAATATGTGACCTTTTATGTCTGCGTTATTTCACTCAGCATAGTGCTTTTGAGCTTCATTCATGTCACTGCATGTATCAGTACTTCCTTTTTATCGACAAATAATACTCTATTGTATGAATATACCATATTTCGTTTATCCGTCAGTTGATGGACATTTGGGTTGTTTCCATCTTTGGGCTATTATGATATATTATTCTTATGATTAATAAACTAGTTTAAACAAAACTAGTGAAATGGTGGACTTGGACCAGGTGATCCATGGCCCTCTTCAGACTTGGGACCTATGTCACTGCCAGCAGCTGTTTATGTGAAGCAGCTGACTTTATTTTATCCACTTGAGGACAGAGAAGGAGGGGATGAAGTGCTGCTAGACCCTTAATCCCAGGACAAGCCCTCAGCTGGGTGAGGCTCTTTCCCCTCCCCAGAGAGCTCAGATGGGGCAGAGAAGCTGCCTCCTCGAGCAGTGGGGAT
>NW_011494863.1:10661248-10666104 GCF_000754665.1 Bison bison bison
CAGTGGGGATCCTGGGGTGGGAGGGAAGGGAGTGCCTCAGGAAAGGCCAGGGACCTTGTCCAGGAAGAGGGCGCCACGACCGACAGGAAGTATCCTTCCCCTCTCACCAGCCTGCCAGGTGTCTGAGGGCTTTCGGTGCTCCCTCCGTCTCCCACCTGCGCCTCCTCCTTTCCCACCCTCACTCCTGGCCTGAGTACCCCATTCCACCCCACAGGGATGTCTCTAGCATCTGAGACCTCAGGATGTCTGCTGGGAAAAGCAGGCTGTGAGCCTCACTTGAGAGATATAACTGGGCATCCCAGTCACTGGGAATTTGAGTGCTGCCATCCTCAGAAAAACAGTAGGGCTGAGAGCCCAGAGCAGTGCTCTGATGAACAGCGTGGTGTGAGAGCAAGTTGGTCTGAAAGAAGGCAGGCTTCCTGGAGGAGGGGGTGGGCACCTGTCCCCTGCGCTAGCAACTTCAGTTCTGATCCAGGTTCTATCACTAGAAAAGTGTGTGGCCTCAGTTTCTTCATTTGTGAAGTGGGTCTGATACCTCCCTCCCTGCACTACAGAAATCAAGATAGTTATAATGATGTCTAGCATTTGTCTAAGATGTTTTATGTGCCAGACTTTATACTGAGAGTTCATATGCATTATATCACTAATCCAGGGTAGGAACTGTTCATGTCAATTTTATAGGTAAAGAATCTGAAATGCAGAGAAACTGTTTTCTTTCCAAGGTCACTCAGTAAATAATGGAGATAGATTTGAACCCAGATCTCATTAACCCCAAAGCACATGCCATTAACCCACTGAGCTTCAAAGTATGCTCCAGAGACCATCCGTATTAAAATAATCTTAAATGTTAAAAAAAATCTGATTCCTTGGAATTCCATACATTTTCTATTTTTACATATGTTTAAAACTATCCAGTTAAATAGGTTTTTCCATAGTGCAGATTCCTCAGTTCAGCCCACACCAGTGACTCAGAATCTGTGGAGATATAGTTCAGGGATCTAAATTTTTTCTTCCTTTTTATTTATTTTTAATTGGAGGATAATTGTTTTATAGCATTATGTTGATTTCTGCCATATATCAACATGAGTCAGCCATAGGGATCTGCATTTTTTAAAAGACCCCAAATGAATGTAAGTTGGTGCAGCCATTAAGGGAAAAATATGGAGGTTCCTCAAAAAACTAAAAATAAGAGTTATGATCTAGCAACCCCACTCCTGGGCATACACCTGGAGAAAACTCTAATTCGAAAAGATACATAGGGCTTCCCTGGTGGTCTAGTGGTTAAGAATCCACCTGCCAATGAAGAGGACATAGATTCGATCCCTGATCCTGGAAGATGCCACATGCCACAGGGCAACTAAGCCTGTGTGCCATAGCTACAGAGCCCATATGCCCTAGAACCTGTGCCCTGCAACAAGAGATGCCACAGCAACGAGAAGCCTGCCCACTGCAACAAGAGAAAGCCTTAGGGCAACAACAAAAACCCAGCACAGCCAAACACAAATTAATAAATTTTTTGAAAAGAGAAAAGATACATGTAACCCTGATGTTCATAGCAGTGTTATTTACAACAGCCAAGACATGGAAGCAACCTAAATGTACATCAACAGATGAATGGGTAAAGATATTGTATATACACATACATACACACACACACACAATGGAATATTACTAGGCCATAGGAAAAAAGAATGAAATAATGCCACTTGCAGCAGCATGCACAGACCTAGAGATTTTCATACTAAGTGAAGTAAATCAGAGAAAGACAAATACCTGAAGATATTACTTATATGTGGAATCTAAAGTATGATACAAATGAACTTATTTACAAAACAGATACAGACTCAGACATAGAAAATAAACCTGTGGTTACCAACGAGGAAAGAAGGGGATAAATTAGGAGTTTGGGATTTAATAGATCAAGCTAGGAAATACAAAACAAATAACCAGCAAGATCCTATGTACAGCACAGGGAACTATATTCAGTATCTTATAATAATAATGGAAAAGAAAAATAAATTAAAAGACCCTTGGTAGTTGTGATAAAAATACAATTTAGGATACCTCCATTCCTATATTATACTGACTCCCATGAATGGGAAAAGCACCAAAATTCAGCATTAGCATCTATTGTATGTATTGTATATATTCACTATTGTATGTGTTATTGTTATTTCCTCTAGTCCACTTCCTCCTCTGCAGGTTTAGAAGGAGAGGAGGGAGTGGATGCATTAAGAAGTGAGCAGAGGGGCTGAGGTGGAAGAAGAGACAAGGGCAAAGCAGAAAGGGGGTCTGGGCCCAGGTGCTGACACACCACTCCCTGTAGTCCAGTGACTGGAACTGTGACCACGACACACACCCACACATACCAGTGTTCTGGGGTCAGAGGAGAGAGGCTGACCACGCTATGCCTGGGAAGGTCAGAGGAAAGATCTTTGAGCTGGGTATTGGAGGCTGAGTAGGAATTTTCTAGCTGTTGCTAAGAGGGCACAGGGAAGAGCATGAACACAGGCCTGGAAGTGTGACAGGGCCTGGTAGGGCCATTCTGGGTGACAGGAGCATAGGGGGCAGGTGTGGTCTAAGGCAGATGAGATACGGAGAGGAGGCCCCACACTCTGGCCAGGCAATGACTAGAAGCTCCACTCCCTCTTCCCGAGGAGGACACCGTGTCCAAGATCTTTGCCAGCCCTGGCACCTGGAGTCTGCCTGCATTTCTCCAAGTACTGCTCTTTCTGCCAACCCCACAGATGGCTGCAGCCCAGCCCACTCGCTTATGGACGGCTACTATGAGGATGCAGACAGCAGCTACCCCACCACCAGGATGAACGGGGAGCTGAAGAATTCTTGTAAGTACTGGGTGGACGTTCAGTCCAGGTCTGTCCTCAGGGAGAGCAAACCTTGACCTGACCTTGGCGTGCCCATACCCACTGGCCCCCTCAACTCCCTGGGGTCACCACAGAGGCCTCAAAGCCCTTGTTCTCAGTGATCCTGGGGTTCAGTGGGAAGACTGCTGAGTGGAGTTAGGAGCCCCCGACGAAGCCCTTGCCCTGATTCTCGGTGACTGACCTTAAGCAAGTGATTTACTCTCCCTGAGCCTCCAGATTCCTCTGTATCAAACAGGGACTTGCTGAGGGCCATGAAAATGACCTGAGACAACAGATGCAAAGATGATGGGTAAAGACAATAGCTGATGTTTACTGAGCCCTCAGTGAGTGCCAAACACTCAGCTAAACGTTTTGCATTTGTTGCTGCTCAAAATAGCCTAGTGAGGTAGGTATTATAATTTATTATGACCATTTCATTGATGAGGAAACTGAACCTCGAGAGGTAAAGTCACTGAGATCACAAAGCAAGTGGTAAATCTGAAAGACACAGGGCCCGTGTGGGAGCTAGGTCATTACCAGGATCACACCTCACACCCACCCCTTGGGCCCCAGAGCAGGGATATCTGCAAAAGAGTAAGAAGGCCCACCTCCCCCCACACCGGGTGACAGCACAGGGACAGGTCCTTTCCTGTGGCTCCTGCAGACAATGACTCTGACGCCATGAGCAGCTCCTACGAGTCGTACGATGAGGAGGAGGAGGAAGGGAAAGGGCCCCAGCCCACACACCAGTGGCCCTCAGAGGAGGCCTCCATGCACCTGGTGAGGGACTGCAGGATATGTGCCTTCCTGCTGCGGAAAAAGCGCTTCGGGCAGTGGGCCAAGCAGTTGACCGTCATCAAGGAGGACCAGCTCCTGGTGAGTGGCCACAGACGACAGCCTCTTGGCCTCACGTGGACTTGCGTGTGTGTGCGCATATGTGTGTGTGCGTGCAGGCGTGCCTGCCTCTGTTCCTCTGGGTTTGCTTTGTGCACAGAGGCTCAAAGGACAGTTCTTCTGAGAACAGAGCTCTCCTACCCAGGCAGAATTAAAAAAAAACAAACAATACAAAACGTGAAGAACTGATCGACTTTACCAAGTTTTGTTTTTCCAAAACATGATTTTTTTTATCACTTTAAAACAATGTTTATCGTTTTTCACTAAGTAAATGTATTTACTTATAAACCTAGAAAAAAAAATGAAAAATGATTTTTTTTTAAAAAATCCCATTGACCAAGAGCTAACCACTATTAAGTTTTGATGCATAAACTTCCACCCTCATTTCCATACATCTGTCTTTTCTGAAACTGAGCCCATGTAATACTTGTTATCATATAACTTGAAACATTTTTTTTAATTTATCATGTCTCATCATTATCATTTCATAAAAGAAATACACTTTTAATTCCAAAGTAAGTAAAGTAAGTATAAGGATGGACATAATTTCTGGGGAAAAATGACACCTCTTTACCTGTTCAGTTCAGTTCAGTCGCTCAGTCGTGTCCAACTCTTTGCGACCCCATGAATCGCAGCACGCCAGGCCTCCCTGTCCACCACCAACTCCCGAAGTTCACTCAAACTCACATCCATCAAGTCGGTGATGCCATCCAGCCATCTCATCCTCTGTCATCCCCTTATCCTCCTGCCCCCAATCCCTCCCAGCATCAGAGTCTTTTCCAATGAGTCAACTCTTCACATGAGGTGATCAAAGTATTGGAGTTTCAGCTTTAGCATCATTCCTTCCAAAGAAATCCCAGGGCTGATCTCCTTCAGAATGGACTGGTTAGATCTCCTTGCTGTCCAAAGGACTCTCAAGAGTCTTCTCCAACACCACAGTTCAAAAGCATTAATTCTTCGGCGCTCAGCCTTCTTCACAGTCCAACTCTCACATCCATACATGACCACGGGAAAAACCATAGCCTTGATTAGATGGACCTTTGTTGGCAAAGTAATGTCTCTGCTTTTTAACATGCTATCTAGGTTGGTCATAACTTT
>NW_011494863.1:10666403-10678824 GCF_000754665.1 Bison bison bison
TGATGTTTCTCCCGGCAATCTTCATTTCCAGCTTGTGCTTCTTCCAGCCCAGTGTTTCTCATGACGTACTCTGCATAGAAGTTAAATAAGCCGGGTGACAATATACAGCCTTGATGTACTCCTTTTCCTATTTGGAACCAGTCTGTTGTTCCATGTCCAGTTCTCACTGTTGCTTCTGACCTGCATACAGATTTCTCAAGAGGCAGGTCAGGTGGTCTGGTATTCCCATCTCTTTCAGAATTTTCCACAGTTTATTGTGGTCCACACAGTCAAAGGCTTTGGCATAGTCAATAAAGCAGAAATAGATGCTTTTCTGGAACTCTCTTGCTTTTTCCATGATCCAGCGGATGTTGGAAATTTGATCTCTGGTTCCTCTGCCTTTTCTAAAACCAGCTTGAACATCTGGAAGTTCACGGTTCACGTATTGCTGAAGCCTGGCATCTTACTAAACATGTATGCATTGAAACATGACCTCTTCTCACCTTGGAGCAATGAAAAGTTCATCCCAGGTCAGAATCAGGCCAAGAATCATGACATACTTCTTTCCACACATTATGCCTTCTTTTTCTTGACTTACTGCAATGGCTATGACCTCCAGTGGAGATTCTCTGGTGGCTCAGTGGTAAAGAATCCACCTGCCAATGCAGGAGATGCACATTCAAACCCTGGGTCAGGAAGATCCCCTGAAGAAGGAAGCGGCAACCCACTCCAGTATTCTTGCTTGGAGAATCCCATGGACAGAGGACCTGGCGGGCTATAGTCCATGGGGTCACAAAGAGTTGGACACAACTTAGTGACTAAACAAGAACAACAAAGGACCTCTAGTGTGATATAAATAGAAGTGGTGAGAGTAGGCATATTTGTCTCAATCCAGATCTCAAAGGAAAGTTCAATAATTCACCATTAAGGCTGATGTTTGCTTGTGGGGTTTTTTGGTAGGTATTCAATCCAGATCTCAAAAAAAGTTCAATAATGTACCATTAAGGCTAATGTTTGCTTGTGGGGTTTTTTCGTAGGTATTCCTTATTATCACATTAAGCAAGTTTCCCTCTAAGAGTTTTCTAAGAGTTTATGTTACAAATGAATACAGAATTTTATCAAATATTTTTTCTGCTTCTATTGAAACATGTGGTTTTTCTCCTTTTTTCTGGTCCTACAATAAATTACATGGTTAGTTTTTGAACGATAACCCACTCTTGCACTCTTAGAATAAGTTTGATCTCTATGCAATATGGTTTTTATATGTCTGGATATTATATGCTAATATTTTGTTTATAGTTTTTACAACTATGTTACGAGAGACATTAGCCTATGACTTTCCTTTTTTTAATGTCATTGTCAGGTTCTGGTATCAAGGTAATGTGAGCCTCATAGTAAGAACTGGGAAGTGAGAATCATTATTCATCAACTATGGACTTCCCAAGCCCAACCCTCCATCTCTGCTATAACTCTCTCCCACATTCTTGCCTTGTAGCCCATTAATAGCAGAGAGCTGGCTTCCTCCCAAGACAGCCTGTTTCTTCTCTGGTTCTTTAGACTAGAGTGGTCTTCCTGGTATTGTGCTAAAACCTGCCTCTTCCTAAATAAGTAGTTGTGACCCTTGAGACCGCTCAGTAGCCCTTGAGATCTGGAGCTTTCCCAAAGATGCCCCTCCCAGGCTTTTCATCTCTGTGGTGAACAGTCACAGGCCCTGTCTTCATGCAGTGCCCACAGTCGGGATGGGCGGGGAGGTCTCTTTGGGGTAGGTTGAGTTTCAGTCTCCTCCCTCCACTCTCCACTCCAGGAGGCCCTAACCCCTTCTCTTCCTGTCCAGTGTTACAAAAGCTCCAAGGACCGGCAGCCGCATCTGAGGCTAGCGCTGGATGTCTGCAGTGTCATCTATGTGCCCAAGGACAGCCGGCACAAGAGGCACGAGCTGCGCTTCTCCCAGGGGGCTACTGAAGTCCTGGTGCTGGCCCTGCAGAGCCGGGAGCAGGCCGAGGAGTGGCTGAAGGTACAGGAGGGCCTGTGCCCTTCACCCACCCTTCCACCCTCCCTCCCTCCCTTCCTTCCTCTCTTCCCCAGGCCCAGCCCTCAGTGGGGTGGGCCCCTGTCACTGGAAGAACAGGCCTGGCTCAGAGGATCAGTACCTTTCACATGGCTAGGGCTTTATGTGGAAATGGGCCTCGGATATCTCCAGGAGACAGACCTCAGCCTAGAGACCTATGTTCCTTCTAGCTATGTGAATCCCCTAACATGCCTACTGTGCATTTATCCTACCTGCAATGTACATCTCCAGGAATAGAGAGCTTAAGACCTCCTATAAAAGAAGCTGATTTTATCATTAGACAGGCTAATCCTTTTTTTTTTAATAAAGGAGAAATTCTTTATCTTAGATGAAATGTGCATACTTATAAGATCCACCTATGACCCAGTTCCTGCATCTTACACAACAATTAGAGTTACCATGCACTGAGCACTTACTTTGTGCCATGCATTGTGGTAAGAGCTTTATACACATGACTTCATTTACTATTCACTGTGGGACTAATATTGTCCCCATTTTATAGATGAGGAAGCTGAGGCACAAGAGCTTCTGTGACTCACCCAAGGTCAACCACCAGTGGTTCGGACCAGAATTGGAAGTGAATCCAATTCCAAGGAAAATCTAAGGAAATCTAGCCCAAAGGTGACAGGATGGCATACTGTTGACAAGGGAAGACTTCGGTGCTATACAGACCTTAAGTTCAAGTCCCGGACCTAAGCAGCATTTACTGACTATGTGATCTTCTGCAAAGGACTTCACTTCCCTGTGCCTCAGATTCTGCCTCTATAAAATGGCTCTTGTAAGCATTCTAGAGCGTACCTGACATAGAGCCTGCCAGGCAGCAAGTCCTCAGTAACTGTCAGCAACTACTGTGACGGTGATGGTGAAGCCCTCACCCCCAGGCCCTTACAGCAGACCTCTCCACCTCTGATCTTCCGAACAAAGAAACCAAAGCCCCCATTCCCTCCCTCCCCATCCTCTCTTCCTTCCTGTGATAACCAGCTCTCCCACTGGGATGTTTACTGATTCTCATTACTGCCTTTGTCTCAGGAGGGGAAGGAAGAGAGACAACCTGCCTGCTGGGGTGGGGGTGAGGGGAGTGCTCTGTCCTAAGGGACTGTGGTTGGGTAAGAAAAAGTCCTAGACTTGGAGTTAAAGAGGCCTGTCTTGGTACCCCAATTAGCGCAAACAGTAGGGCAGAGCCTCATCATCCTCATTTGTAATTTGGGGACCAAAGTACCCCACCCCACAAGGCTGCTATGGGGATATACAAGGGGATAATCCAGGCAAAGCCACCTGACAGATGAGCAGCAGCGGTCTGTTACTATTTCATGATCAGGATGCTTGTGCTGCATGGCCTCAGGGGAGTACCTTGGGGTCTCCGTTTCCACATCTTTGAAATGAAGAGAATAATCCTGGCTATTCTGCAGGTTGTTGTAAAGTTCCAACATGTCACAGAAGTGAGTTCCTCATGCCTGTGCGGGGCATACACATGGCCCTTCACACCCATCATCTCACTGGTCCTCACACCCCCAAGGAGGTAGCAGAGGACCCATAGCATCCCCGTGTTACAGATGGGGAAATGAAATCCCAGAGCAGGGACATGGCTTTGCCAAGGCCATGCAACTAATTAGTAATGGCGCCAGGTCTAGAAGCCAAGCCTCTAGGCTCCCAGCTCCTTACGTTTTCAATTCAAGGGACAGACACAGGAGAAAGCCTGTTCAGATCCTGATGTGCCCTACACATGGGGCAGGAGGCCATGTCAACCTGTGTCCCACCCAGTGATCCCAACCGCTCTGCTGGGCCTCGTTCTTGCTGCTGTCTCCACAGCACCTCTGCCACCTGCTCACAGTGTGTGTCCTCTCCACAGGTCATCCGAGAGGTCAGCAAACCCGTCGGGGGCACTGAGGGGGCAGACGTGCCCAGATCCCCAGTCCTCCTGTGCAAGGCGGACCTGGACAAGGTACCTCTGTCTTCACAGGGTCCCTCTGAGACAGACAGTGGGAGCTCAGCACAGGCTCTGTCCCAAGGGACGCGCAGGCTGCTGGTGAAGCCAGACATTGACCAGGCACTTAATAAACGTCTACTGAATTCATGAATGCCCATGTCCAAGGTGCAGCACAAGCCAGAGGAGGGAGTGCCTACCCTGCCAGGACAGGAAGAGGTCACGTTTGAACCAAGCCATGAACACCAAATTGGAATCAGTCAGTCAGACAAGGAGTGTCCACTGGGACATAAATGAAGCAGTCGTTTCATTCTATCAGGCCACCGGCAAATACATGCTAAAAAGCCTATGTTTCACTAGGTGCTGTGGGTGATCATGGGACTCAGCCCCAAATCCTAAGGGAGGTTAAGACCCCCACATAAGGGTCTCGCACGACATAATAAAGGCTAGCATTATAGAAAATGTGACTGTGGCCAGCACTGTTCTAAATGCTTTGTGTGTGTGTACCGAATTTAATTTCTATAATTCTTTGATGAACTGCATTTTCAGAAAAGGAAGCCATGGCAAAAAGATATTTGCCCAAAGTCACACATAATAAGAACAGAGCCAGCTGATCACACCCAGCCAGCCGACCGGTGGCTGAGTGTACAGCAGGAGGGTAGCTAAAATGTTCAGGTGGCATTTCTGGAGAAGAGTGGGAGTGAGCACGTGTTACTGGTGGCTCTCTCTCCACAGACTCCTGTGATTGAGCTGTCATCATCATCAAGCCAATTCCAAAGTGCACACAGTGTTTCTTTATATTTGCTGTCTATCTTGATGAAAACCTTAACATCTGTACATCATCACAGAACAAACAGGAGCCACAACTTCTGTTTCACAATTTACAGAGGTGATTCTTTATACTTGACAGTTCTGTCCCATTTCTGACAGTTGCCATTTTTCCAACCTTTGGAAACTTGAGAGAATGCACAGACTCTCTCATTTCCCCTGCCTTCTAGTACTATGCTTATAGCAAAGCATCCCTGAGCCTGGTCTGGGGTATCCCCAGAAAAGGTTTAGGGGCCTCAGAGCTCTGTAAGTTCACCTTTTTAAGTGGATAGGTATCATTGTAGTCTTGTCCTGAGTCTGGCTGGCACAGTTTAGCTTCTTAAAGTGGGACAGTCACATATCACACAGATGTTAGAAATGACAATTTCTAACAATTGGCCTCACAATTTCACTTGTGCCAGTTCCCTAGTGCCTCACAGCAGCCCACTGACAGGAGGGTAATTCAAGTGAGAAGGCTTGGAGAGATGAAAGGATTTTCCCATATCCCCACAGCTAAGGAGAGACATCATTTCTTCCAAGGCCCATCTTGACTATTCTACCCCACTCCTTAATAGGAATGAATGAATGACTGATCCAAAGTTGGCATAATAAGTAAAAATACTGCTGGCTGACCATGAAGTTGTTACCATGGGCTGGGTGGGGGTGGGGTGTGTGTGTATGTGTGGTATCTTTGCCATTCTCTCATCCAAGCTAGAATTGTAATGGATTCCTCTCTCATCACCATTCACATTTACTGATCACCGAGTCCTGTTACGACTGTTTTGAAAATGCCAGCTCATCTTTTTCCTCATCCTCACAAGTGCTTGGCTCACCCTCCTATCAAGTCTCACATTGCCCAGGATGACATTCGTACTGCCCCTTTTGCTTCCAGTCTTGCCCCCTCCTTGTCCATCTCCCATGATGCAGCTGGGGGGCTTACAAGACCAACTTCACCACTGTCCCACTTAAATACCTTCTTACCTCCCCATCACCTACCAAATATGGTCCAAACTCCCAGGATTCTAATCTCAGCCTATTATACTGAATTTCTCACTCCCCAAATAGACTGAATTCCTCACTTCCAAATAAATGGAAGACACAACCACCCTAAGTCATAGCTGTCCTCCTCATACCAGTATGACAGTTGCTGACAAATATTTCTTTAGCTAATCCTCATGTACAGGGGTCAAGGGGAGACTGAACCAAGAAAGGGAGACTTTGAGTGTGCCTCTGACAGGGGGCTGTCTGTGTTCCTCCCCAGAGGCTGTCCCAAGAGAAGCAGACCTCGGATTCTGACAGCCTAGGCATGGGTGACAGCTGTTCCACTCTGGGCCGTGAACATGGTAGGAGCCTCTGGGGGCTCAGGTGGGAAAATGCTAGAGCTGGGAGGGGCCTTGCCATGAGCACACGCAGTGCAGATCAGGTCCTGACCATTCTGGAGACCTAGCTGATGTGACCTGGACTATCCATACTGGGCTAGGCCTTGTATGCAGATTCAAAGGCTGGGGGGAAGGCTAGGGGCAGGTGGATCTGGAACTTGGGGCTCCCTCCCCTCATCTAACCCATCTCCACGGTAACAGGCAAAGGGAAGAAGAGCAGCCTGTCAGAGCTGAAGGGTTCAATGAGCAGAGCTGCAGGCCGCAAGATCACCCGTATCATCAGCTTCTCTAAGAAGAAGGCACTGGCTGATGACGTGCAGGCGTCCTCTACTGAGGAGGTTCCGTGCTGTGGTGGGTACCATGCATGCAGAGAATTCAGACCCTGTTGATGGGGCCAAGCCAGAAGACCCTCCAGGCCTAATCTACCTCATTCCTAAGGCAGAGGATAGAATCCTCCTAGACGACTAACCCCCCACTCCATCAATAATCCATGCCCATCCACCACTTCTCCTCCATGAGGCCCTGACACCTAACAGAAGGAAAAGTCAACCAACTGTCCTATTTCTATGCTCCCTATGACATTCGTGCCAATCACTGCCCATCTCTGGGCCTCAGTTTCCTCTACTATGACAAGAGGAGAGTATCTTAACTTCCCAGTATATAATATAATATACCAAGTGTTTGAGTTATGGTCCAGTCTTACAAGGATATTTCTTGAATAAAAATATTTAAGGACTTTATTGTAAACACATAAAATGCGAATTAAAAGTAGTTTGAAAGAAAAGAAACATTGTTCATC
This sequence comes from Bison bison bison, assembly GCF_000754665.1. Classification (NCBI taxonomy): domain Eukaryota; kingdom Metazoa; phylum Chordata; class Mammalia; order Artiodactyla; family Bovidae; genus Bison; species Bison bison. The sequence continues at coordinate 10,673,360 of NW_011494863.1, forward strand.
TAAACCCATTGTTCCATGTACTGGAATCCAATAAAAAAAATCATGTGTTTTAGGTAAACGATAATATTCTGCTAACCTGGAAAGAACATTATATATAAAGAACATGGATATAAAGAAATATTTTGTAAGTGGACGAGGACACTGTTATGGTAAAAAATAAATTAAGACCTAAAACATTAAAGGGAATTCTAAAGTCATCAGCCACCAGCCTGCCCCTCACTTGTTTTTATTTTTTATTTTTTTTTCTTGTTTAATTTTATTTTATTTTTAATCTTTACATAATTGTATTAGTTTTGCCAAATATCAAAATGAATCCGCCACAGGTATACATCGTGTTCCCCATCCCGAACCCTCCTCCCTCCTCCCTCCTCCCTCCCCATACCAACCCTCTGGGCCGTCCAGTGCACCAGCCCCAAGCATCCAGCATCGTGCATCGAACCTGGACAATTCTTCATCCTGGCTACATGTTTTTTGTTCCCACATCTGCCACCAGGTGTCAGCATCAGCCATTGTTTTCTGTCCTCCGCGATTAGTTTTTGCTATTTTAGGCGGAAAGGCAGAAGGAAGAGTTGTGTCTTTCATTCATTATATATAGTAGTTCTGTCCTTTTCATCAAGGTTGGTACGGTCTGAAGGCTGTGCAGGTATGTACAAATATGATTATCAGTCCCCTGTTCACAGATAACAAACTGAAACCTGAGGTCACAGACCAGGAATGAGCTGACTCAGGACCCAGAAGGCCTTTCTCTCCAGCTAGAGTACAAGAGTTACCCAGGCCCTCTGTCCCTGCACCCTGACTTGTATCCCCCAGGACTGTCAGGAGGTCGCATCGCTGGTCTCTCCCTCCCAGGTTATCTGAATGTGCTGGTGAACCACGGATGGAAGGAACGCTGGTGCCGCCTGAAGTGCAACACCTTGTATTTCCATAAGGACCGCACAGACCTGCGGACCCACATGAACGCCATTGCCCTCCGCGGTTGTGAGGTGGCCCCAGGCTTTGGGCCCAGACACCCATTTGCCTTCAGGATCCTACACAACCGGCAGGAGGTCGCTATCTTAGAGGTGAGAAGAGAAAATAGCTTAGGGGTGGGAGCTAAGAGGAGCTCTGGCCTGGAGGTTGGCTTTTGTCCAGGGGACCTTATTGACATTACAGGGACTAAGGAAGAGGGAAAATGAGCCAACTGTCGCCAAGTAGCCGGTTAAACTATAGAACACCCACTTAAATGTGAATTTCAGATAAACGATAACTAATTCTTTTTAGTACAAGTATATCCCATATTTGCGACATACCTATGCTAATAAACTATTGTTTATCTGAAATTCAAATTTAAGAGAATTGTGCATTTTTATTTGTTAAATTTGGCAACCCTAGACCCAAGGTTTGTTTATTCTACCTTATAAATATAGTCCCAAGCCTGAAAGGCATCTAGTCTAACTCTGATCTAATTTTGGAAACCTCTCTACAATTTACTTCCCACCAGTGACTGTTCATCTCAGATAAACCATTGCTCCTCCCACCAAGCAACTAAATTTTTACAAAGATTCTCTCCATATTGAGTTGAAATCTTAAAACTCTGTGTGGGAAGCAACTACACCTGTTCTGCATATTTTTGTTTTTCCAGAACCCAGCCTGATATCCAGCAATCCTGGGCTGGACAGTATTGGGCTCAATGAGGGACAGTAAGGACTCAATTAACATCTGTTGGACAAATGGCTGACTGACAATGTGATTTCATTTCACCCACTCATTTTTCCTAACTACCCACTGACACCAGGCCTCCTCTCTGGGGTCATACAGAATACACTGAATCTCTCTTTACGTGTCAATCCTTCAGCTATTTAGAAATTTAAAATATAACTGGAGGAAAACCTAAAAACTACCCCCTCATATTACAGATAAGGAAACTGAGGCCAGGGCAGTCACATGCTTCACCTGAAGCTCCACAGAGGACTGATGGCCTCTTGGTTTTTTTCCTACAACTAAGACCCAGCCTCTTGGTATTGTTTTCTTTGCCCAGTACCCACTGCCTCTCTCAGTTATTAAATGTAAGGAAATATTGATTCTGTAAGTCACTTCTACTTTTGATAGCTTGAGATGGGTCTTTTACTTTTCTTCAGAAAAAGCTTTCCCTTTCTCTTCACAAAGAGCTTTCTGGCAAAAACTATGCTTTTTAAATTCAAGTTTCTAGTTTTTGTGTGCTAACTTGATTTTATGATGATGCTCTTTAACATTTCTCTGAGAGTATTTATCAAGTGCAAAAAAAATAAGAATAGGAGCATCTTGAATGATGTCATTAGTAATTTAAACATAATAGATTTCTATTTACATTAACTTATATTAATCTTATATCCTACACAAATATATTTAAAAGTCTGCATCTCATATGTTGTTATTAGATGTCCATAGAATATTTAGAAAAACTGGCAAAAAGATAAACATTCCTAAATTTCAAAAAGTAGAATTCTTTTTGTGTGTGATTCAATTATATATACACATATATTATTTTTGAAATTATTTTCCATTACAGGTTATTGCAAGATATTGACTGTAGTTTACAGCAAATCTTTGTTGCTTGTTGCATATCTTATTTTTTAAAATTAGAAATCTAGCATTCTATTCATACTAAGTCAAACAGGTGGAATCAAACTGTCATAACTTTTTTAGTTAGGCAAAAATTCATAGGTTTTCTAATATATATATTATATATTTTATTTTATGATAATGTTCTTTAAATAAAAACATGTGTTTAGTTGACCAGCAACTTCTTAGAGATTCTCCTGTATACAATATTATATATAATTGGCATTTATGATACAAGAAAAACATGTGGGTTATGTGATAAATGGCCTCATTTAATAAAAAGCAAATATTAAAAAAAAATTCAGAGAACACCTAAATTTTGTTTTCCTATCCAATCGGTCTGGAAGGCTCTGAGGATAATGAGTGAGGTTATATGTTTTAAAGAGATAGTTGGGGAGGGAGTCTCTATTTCTTACCCAGAAAACTTGGTTTTCTGGATGAGTGTTCTAGTCTTGCTCCTCTTGGATCCCTAGGTATTGGGTCCAAACAGATACTATACGTATATGGGTTTGGCTGAAGTGAGTGGGTAGCCAGAGACCCTGAATGTGCCACAGTGAACTCAGCTTATGCCTTCTCTCCCTCAGGCAAGCTGCTCAGAGGACATGGGCCGCTGGCTTGGGCTGCTGCTAGTGGAGATGGGCTCCAAAGTCACTCCCGAAGCATTGCACTATGACTATGTGGATGTGGAGACCCTAACCAGCATCGTCAGTGCAGGGCGCAACTCCTTCTTGTAAGGGCCAGTACCCCACAGCCCCCCAAAGCTGCCTACAACCTTTCCTATCCCAGCTCCCTCTCAGAGGCGGATTGGGAGGGAAGGGAGGATGGGCTGAGAAAGACTGCTTCCTTGGGAAGTCAGAGTGGGTGCCTTCCTCTTCCAGCAGGAGGAGAGAAGCTGGTTAAAGGAGGAGGCTCAGGGTTGAGGATGCTGTGGATGGAATGAGCCAGAAAGGAGAAGCTCTTTTGGACCATGGCCTGGGCTCTGCTCTCATGCCATAGAAATTTAGGGTCCCCATACCCTTGAGCCTCTGGGCAGGCATGAGGCTCATCTGCAGAGTTTGCATTATAAGTGCCAGCTTCGAATTACGGCTCTATCATGAGCAACAGCTTGGGTGGGTTGGTTGCTTGCCAGCCTGGATCCTCTGTTTTCTCACGTACAGAATGGAGGTGATGAATAACCTGCTTCCTGGATTGTGAGAATCCCATGCATCCCTGCCTATAAGCTCTAAACACATCAGTGGCACAGTGCTGCCTGGCATGGCTGCTATCACTAACTTTCTGACCTCCATTAAAAGCTGCTGCCAGAATCAAATAAGTGGACAGGAAAGCACTGTAAACTGCATAAGTATCATTGTCACATCATCATCATCATCCCTTGTATTTTCTAGATATGCAAGATCCTGCCAGGATCAGTGGCCTGAGCCCCGAGTCTATGATGATGTTCCTTATGAAAAGATGCAGGTATGGTCCCTTGGTTCTTTGGGGGACATGGCAAAGCCACTTATTAGCTCTCCCCCTCTCCTTCCCTATTCCTTTGCCTCAGAGAAATCATTTCTGTTTAACCAGCACCTGGAAGGTAGGGGAGAGGGGACCTTCTTGCCCCAGACTGTGGCTTGGGAGAATCTCTGGAACAGGAGGCTGGGCAGTGTGGAGGAAAGAGCCCCTAGCCAGGAAGAAGAGAGGGCTCTGCAAGGTACAGAGCACTGCTCCAGTCTGAGCAGGCTGGGGCTCTCCACCCCTGTTACAGCTCTGTGAACTGACTGATTCAGTAGTTGTCTCAGGTGGATGATAACTGAGTGGCTGCCCCCACAGCCCTTTACCTGGTGGCATCCACAGTCTGGGCTTCAGTTCCCAGGACAATCTCTCTGTCTTGCTCACTAAACCAAGAAGACGCCAGCTTATTAACTTACAGTAAGGCCTCTGTAGCCATCACATGACCCATACTGCTCCACAATCTGCCCTGTGCCTCCTCCTGCCACGGGAGAGCAAGAGGACCACATTCTGACTAGGCATTGTTTGGTGAGTCAGGCCTCACAGCTCATGCACAGAGAGAGGGAATCAAGGTGCCAAGGAAAGCAGATGTGTCTGCAGGCCAGGACCCCTGCCCTGGACAGTGCTAGGTGACCATCTGAGCTCTTACCTCTAGGTCTTTCAAGAACTAAATGAAATACTTTATGGAAAAAGCTCAGCACAGTACCTAAACACTGGAAGGTCTTATAATGAGGGTAAATAATACTGCTATTATCAATATCATTATTATATGACTATTATATTCCACTCATGGTTTCCTGAGCTTTGACAAGATGTTGAGTGTTCTCACTACTCTTTCATGTGAAAATGTATAGCCAGTCTATTAAGTTATGCCACTTCTATCACTGGCTGATCTCAACTTTGACTTTTTTTAACTTAAGACTTTATTTTAGCAATTCAGAAAATTTATACATCCAATTGATGTACTGACAAAATTATCTATGGTAAATCAAATATGGTCACCCAAAGTCTTTTGAGACTTCCTAATTTTCCACTCAGCAGAAATTCCAGTTTAGGGTTGCCTTTAGGAAGGTATGAGGATCAAGTAACACTGCCAGTGCAAGTGGTTTATAGACTGCTGAAGACTGCACACAACTAAAAATGTAAGGCCAAGACCTCAGAGGTCAGGCAGCACTCAGCCATCAAGTGCACATCACTGAGGGCTCAGAGCCCACCCATGCTTTATCTTCTCCTTCCGTCTCCCACCTAGGACGAGGAGCCTGAGCGTCCCCCTGGAACCCAGGTCAAGCGCCACGCCTCCACCTGCAGTGAGAAGTCCCATCGGGTGGACCCACAGGTCAAAGTCAAGCGCCACGCCTCCAGTAAGTTCTGTGTGCAAGGGAGGAAGGGAGGGGAAT
>NW_011494863.1:10678924-10692659 GCF_000754665.1 Bison bison bison
AGTGAGTAAGGACAGGTGTAAGAAAATACTCTTAAGAAAAATAACAGCACAAGCAGAGTGATAAACGGCAGTGAGCAGGAGGCCTCAGAGGGAAAACAACAGGAATGTGTTGGGGGAGACTGAAGGAAACTGCAGTGCTCAGGCCCCAGCTCTAGGGGCAGCCAACACTCAGCTCCAGCCAAGGCCCCCAGGCAGCACTGCCAGCTCAGATTTGCCAATTATTCAAAACAAACCAGAAATCTACTTATTTTTTAATGTTAGCAATTATTTTAAAATTTTAACACTACATAAACCCACATATATAGAGAGAGAGAGTTCACCTCTGTGTCCCAGCTCAGGCTCTGCCTAGCACTTCATGAAAGTTTGTTGAACTGCCTGATTGCCACACTGCAGAGTAATGACTGTGTCGGAAACCCTATGGTAAAAGGTCTCTTTGATTCCCAACATACATCTCTACTCCTGTATGATTTATCTTTATGAGCAAGCCAGCCTTCTGTAGGACAGCATGTCCCAAGAGTCTTCTGTTGCTTTTACTTTCTTCCCCCTGTACCTGAACAGAGTCAAGTTCTAGTCTTTGCTTTTTGAAGATTTATTTTTTAAAATACTTTATGATAACTCCATATCATTGTTGTTTATTTGCTCAGTTGTATCTGACTCTTTGACCCCATGGACTGTAGGCCCACCAGGCTCCTCTGTCCATGGGATTCTCCAGGCAAGCATACTGGAATGGGTTGCCATTTCCTTCTCCAGGAGATGTTCCCCACCCAGGGATCAAACCCACTTCTCCTGTATTGGCAAGTGGGTTCTTTACCACTGAACCACCAGGGAAGTCCACTTCATTAGCACAGATGATCTCTTCTAGAGTCAGGAGATTTGTATTCCATTCCTTACTTGGTCACTAAACTACTATGTAACTTTGGAAAAGTCCCTCCCTTCTCCAGAGTTTCCTCTCTGAACAATTAAAGGGTTGTTATAACATTCCTTATGCTCTATGCTTGTGGACACTAGAAACGCACAGCCTTATGGAATACCCATTTCAAAATGGGAAACTGAATTGAAATAAGCATGAAATAAGATCGAAGAAATCACAAAATGTAACAAAAAAAAACTAGAACAAAGATAAAAAAAATTCTTCATATCAAATCTTATACTGAGGCTCAGTTTATAAGAAAGAGAAAAAGTGGAGCTGCTTTTCCTGGAGTCCAGAGACCTGCTTGGCTTCCCTCTTACTCCACACAGTAGCCTGTTACCCATCATTGTGAAATCATACAGCTCCTCAAAGATGGTTGGAAACCATGGATCTAGCCCAGCAATGTTTTTCAGATGAAGAAACAAGAACAGGAGAGAAAGGTTTTACCCAAGATCGTGTATTAATTACCTATTGCTACATAACAAATTACCCAAAATCCCACAGCTCAAAACATAAGTATGTGTTATGTCAGTGTTTCTATGGATCAGGAATCCTGAGACAGCTGAGTTAGGTAGCTCTGGCTTAGGGTCTCTCATGAGGTCACAGTCAAGAAGCCAGCTGGTCACCTGAAATCATCTGATAGCTTGACATGCTAGAGAATCTGCTCCCAAGGTGGTTCATGTGTATGCCTGGCAAGTCTGTGCTGGCTTTTGGAAGGAGGCGTCAGTTCCTTGCCATGAGGACCTCATCACTGGGCTGCTTGTCCTCATGACAAGACAGCTGGCTTCCCCCACAGCACGTGACCCAGGAAGGAGGAACAGAGTAGAAGCTGCATTGTTTTCGTGGACTGGCTTTTGTGATCACTTCTGCCACATCCTAATGGTTACACAGGTCAGCCCTGTCCACAGTGGAAGGGGACGGCAAAAGGACACAAACACAAGAACACAAAAATCATGGGAACTGAGAGACTACTGAGGAAACGGTGGCATTAGAAGCTCCACAGACCTGTTTCCCAGAAAACGACCGTAACCAGTGAGGACTGCTAAAACAGTCATCTAAAGTCTCCAGAAACTGTCCTAAGGGCATATGGCAAGTGAAGATTTACTCTAGATAATTTACTAAATCTCAGTTAAAACACTGAGACTTTGTGACATCTGAGCCACAACCCATTCCTTTACCTCTTTCCCAACTCAGTGAGGCAGAATCTCTACTCTAGGCAGCTGTGGACAAGAAAACAGGGCTCTCTCTCCTCTCATTCCCAGTTAAGAGCAGCAGTATCTCCCCAGTAAGATCAAGTCACCAGCATTTCTTATTACCACCAATTATGTACTACTGACATTAAATCACAGATGAGTGCAGCCCACAAGTAGGGTGCTCCCAGACTCCATTCATAGGGCAAATGCTGTACTCAAGGTTGGGCAGGCCAAGGATATGCCCTCACCCCAGATCACTCATAAGGCAGGGCTTCCACACTAGGAGAGGCAAGTTTAGAAGATCAGAGATAACAGTCCCCACCCAGCACCCAGCTCACGAAACAAAGATGTCACTCTAAGAGAAGCAGGCCACTGTTCAGAACAGTGACTCTGAGACTTGTGCCCAGGATAAAAAGAAAGGCAAGTCATAAAAACATTGAACTCCAGGGACTTGCTTGGTGGTTCAATGGTTGAGCATCTGCCTGCCACTGCAAGCGAAATGGGTTCAGTCCCTGATCTGGAAGATCCCACCTGCAGCGAGGCAACTAGGCCCACACGCCACAACTACTGAGCCTGTGCTCTAGAGCCCACATGCCACAACTACTGAGGCCCACGCAGCCCAGAGCCTGTGCACCACAGTGAGAAGCCACCGCAGTGAGAAGCTCATGCACCACAAGAGAACAGACCCCACTTGCTGCAACTAGAGGAAGCCCACACACAGCAAAGACCCAGCACAGCCATAAAGAAATTAATTAATTAAAAAAAAAAAAAACACTGAACTCCAAAGCTCTCCTTCAAAAGAACTGACTTTAGTGGGAATAGAATGTGGAGCAAATGATGATACAAAGCATTATCAAAAACAATAGAACAATCAGCTGACAATTAGTGGAACCTAACAGCTGGATATGATACCAAGAGGCAGGCAGTGTAACAGAGAGATCAGGAAGAAAATCCTGCTAAGATCACTGTCCTCCAAGGTGACCGTATATGCCTAAGGCTGCACCCTCTGTGGATCAACATCAGAGGCCACCATCACCCTGATACCAAAACCAGAGAAAGATACCACAAAAAAGAAAACTACAGGCCAGTATCACTGATGAACATAGACACAAAAATTCTCAAGATACTAGCAAACCAAACCCAATAATACATTAAAAGGATCACACACTGTGACTAAGAGGGATTTATCCCAGGGATGCAAGGATTCTTCAATATCCACAAATCAATCAGTGTAGTACACCACATTATCAAACTGAAGGATAAAAACCATATGATTATCTCAATAGACGCAGAGAAAGCTTTTGACACAATTCAACACTGATTTATGATAAAAACTCGCCAGAAAGTGGGCATAAATGGAATTTACCTCAAGATAATAAAGGCTATATATGACAAATTCACAGCTAAAATCATTCACAATGGTGAAAAGCTATAAGCATTCCCTCTAAGATCAGAAACAATGCAAGAATGTCCACTGTCATCACTTTTATTCAACATAGTTGTGAAATCCTAACCATGGCAATCAGAGAAGAAAAAGGAATAAAAAGGAATTCAAATTGGAAAAGAAGTAAAATTGTCACTGTTTGCAGATGACGTGATACTACCCATAGAAAATCCCAAAGATGCTACCAGAAAACTACTAGAGCTTAATAATGAATTTGGTAAAGTTGCAGGATACAAAATTAATACACAGAAATCTCTTGCATTCCTTTACACTAACAATGAAAAAATCAGAAAGAGAAATTAAGGAAACAATCTCACTTACTATTGCATCAAAAAGAATGCAATACCTAGAAATAAAAAGCTACCTAAGGAGACAAAAGACCATACTCTGAAAACTATAAGACAATGATGAAAAAGTCAAAGATGACATAAACAGATGGAATGATATATACCATATTCTTGGAAGAATCAATATTATCAAAATGACTATACTGTGCAGGGCAATCTACAGATCCAATACAATTCCTATCAAATTACCAAGAGCATGTCTTACATAAATAGAAACAAAAAAAAAAAATTTTAACTTGTATGGAAACCCTAAAGACCCTGAATAGCCTAAGCAATCCTGAGAAGAAAAATGGAGCTGGAGGAATAGGGCTCCCTGATTTCAGACTATACTACAAAGCTATAGCAATCAAAACAGTATGGTACTGGTACAGAAACAGAAATATAGATCAATGGAACAAGGATAAAAAGCCCAGAAATAAACCCAAACACCCTTGGTCAATTAGTCTGTAACAAAACAGGCAAGAACATACAATGAAGCATAGAATCTATTCAATTAAGTGGTGCTGGGGAACCTGAAGAGCTACATGTAAAAGAATGAAATTAGAATATTATCTTATACCATACACAAAAATAAATTCAAAATGAGTCAAAGACCCAAGTGTGAGCCTGGACACTATAAAATTCCTAGAGAAAAACATAGGCAGAACACTCTTTGACATAAATCACAGCAATATCTTTTTGGAGTATCTTTTTGGAAGATTACATTACCCCCTAGAGTAATGAAAATTAAAAAAAAATAATAAACAGGATATAATTAAACTTAAAAGCATCTGCACAGCAAAGGAAACTATAAACAAAACAAAAAGACAATCCATAGAATGAATGGGAGAAAATATCTGCAAACAAAGCAATTGACAAGGGATTAATCTCCAAAATATACAAATAGTTCACACAGCATTACATTAAAAATATGCAATCAAAAGATGATAGATGATTTAAATAGTTCTCCAAAGAAGACATTCAGTTCAGTTCAGTTCAGTCACTCAGTAGTGTCCAACTCTTTGCGACCCCATGAATCGCAGCACACCAGGCCTCCCTGTCCATCACCAACTCCTTGAGTTCACCCAGACTCACGTCCATTGAGTCAGTGATGCCATCCAGCCATCTCATCCTCTGTCGTCCCCTTCTCCTCCTGCCCCCAATCCCTCCCAGCATCAGAGTCTTTTCTAATGAGTCAACTCTTTGCATGAGGTGGCCAAAGTACTGGAGTTTCAGCTTTAGTATCATTCCTTTCAAAGAAATGCCAGGGCTGATCTCCTTCAGAATGGACTGGTTGGATCTCCTTGCAGTCCAAGGGACTCTCAAGAGTCTTCTCCAACACCACAGTTCAAAAGCATCAATTCTTCGGTGCTCAGCTTTCTTCACAGTCCAACTCTCACATCCATACATGACCACTGGAAAAACCATAGCCTTGACTAGACAGACTTGTGTTGGCAAAGTAATGTCTCTGCTTTTCAATATGCTATCTAGGTTGGTCATAACTTTCCTTCCAAGGAGTAAGTGTCTTTTAATTTCATGGCTGCAGTCACCATCTGCAGTGATTTTGGAGCCCAAAAAAATAAAGTCTGACACTACAGGTGGCCAAAAAGCATATAAAAAGATGCTCAACATCATAGTATATGAGAAATGCAAATCAAAACATCATCAAAAAGTCTATAAATAATAAATGCTGGAGAGGGTGTGGAGAAAAAGGAATCCACCTACACTGGTCGTGGGAATGTAAATTAGTACAACCACCATGGAGAACAGTATGGAGGCTCCTTAAAAACCTACAAATAGAACTACCATATGATCCAGCAATCCCACTCCTGGGCATATATCCAGGAAAAAAAACAATTTGAAAAGATATATGGACCCCAATGAATTTTAAAAAGACACATGGACCCCAATGTTCACTGCAACACCATTTACAATAGCTAGAGACATGGAAGCAACCTAAATGTCCATCAACAGAGGAATGGATAAAAAAGATGTGGTACATAAATGCAATGGAATATTACTCAACCATAAAAAAAGAACAAAATAATGCCATTTGCAGCAATATGGATGGACCTAGAGATTATCACACTAAGTGAAGTCAGACAGAAGAAGACAAATATATGGTATCACTCATATGCGGAATCTATTTCTTTAAATGATATAAATGAACTTATTTGCAAACTAGAAACAGACTTACAGATATCAAAACAAATGTATGGTTACCAAAGGGTAAATATGGGGGGTGGAGAATAAATCAGGAGCTTGAGATTAACATACTCACACAGCTATAGACAGGATAGAAAACCAACAAGGACCTGCCTACTGTATAGCACAAGGAACTCTACTCAATACTCTGTGATAACTATATGAGAAAAGAATCTGATAAAAAATGAATATATGTATGTGTATAATTAGTCACTTTGCTGTACAACTGAAGCACAATATTTTAAATCAACTATGTCAGTAAAAATTAAAAAAAAAAAACAGACAAAAAGAGTGGATACAGATGTGACATACATATATACAATGAAATACTGCTCAGCCATTAAAGAGAGTGAAGTCCTGCCGTTTGCAAGAACACAGATGGCCTTAAACAGTATCATGCTAAGTGAAATAAGTCAGACAGAGAAAGGCAAATACATATAATTTCACTTATACATGAAATCTGAAAAAAACAAGCAAACATAACAAATAGAAACAAAGTCATAGATACAGAGAACAATAGGGGGTTGCCAGAGGGGAGAGGGATGGGGGAGGAGAGCAGTGAAGGAGATTAAGAGGTACAGATTTCCTGTTATAAAATAAATGAGCCATGGGTATGAAATGTACAGTTCAGGGAATATAGTCAACAATTACATGATAACTTTGTATGCTGACAGCTGGTAACTAGACTTATCGTGGTGATCATTTTAAAATGTATAGAAATATCAAATCACTATGTTATATACCAGGAACTAATATACAATACTGTAGGTTCAATACATTAATAGTTCAAAAACAAACAAGCTTATAGAAAAAGAGATCAGATTTGTGGCTACCAGGGGCAGGGAGTATGGGAAGAAGGACTGGATGAGGACAGTCAAAAGGTATAAACTCCAGTTCGAAGATGAATAAATACTAGAGATGTAATGTACAACATGATGAATATAATTAACACCGTTCTATGTTACATATGAAAGAGAAAAGAGTAAATGCTAAGAGTTCTCATCACAAGGAAAAACATTTTTTTCTATTTCTTTAAATTTGTATCTACACAGATAATGGCTGTTCACTAAACTTGTGGTAATCATTTCATGATTTATGTAGGTCAAATCATTATGCAGTATACTTTAAACTTACACAGTGTGCTGTGCTTAGTCACTCAGTCATGTCCAACTCTTTGAGACCCCATGGACAGTAGCCCACCAGGTTCCTCTGTCCATGGGATTCTCCAGGCAAGAATACTGGAATGGGTTGCCATGCCCTCCTCCAGGGGATCTTCCCAACCCAGGGATCAAACCCAGGTCTCCCTCATTGCAAGCAAATTCTTTACCATCTGAGCCACCAGGGAAGCCGATACTTTAAACTTACACAGTGCTATGTCAATTATTTCAATAAAACTGGGGAAAAAAAGTCTGAGAAATGTCACAGCCAAGAACCTGAGGAGACATGATGACTAAATGTAATGTGGTATCTCTGCAACAGAAAAGGACATTGGATAAATTCTAAGTAAATTTAATGAAGTATGAGCTTCAGTTGGTTAAAAAAAAAAACAAACAAGTAAGATGACATTGTTCTATCAAATGGCTCAATAGCACATTTGAACTGGCAAAAGAATCAGTAAACCTCATGATAAATCAATAGAGATTTTGCATTTAAAATAACAGAAAAAAGAACAAAGAAAAATAAACAGAGCCTCAGAGAAATGTGAGACACACCATTAAGAGTACTAACATATACATAAAGGGAGTATTAGAAGGAGAGAAGAAAAAGAGGAGCATAAGAAATATTAAAAGAAAAAATAGCTGAAAAGTTGCCAAATTTATTGAAATCATTAATTTACCATATAGGAAATTCAGTGAAGTTCTAGTAGGATAAAGGCAAAGAGATCCACAAAAGACACATCACACTTCCTGGAGGTCTTCCATGGAGGTCCAGTGAATAAGAATCCTCCTGCTAATGCAGGCAGGGGACACGGATTCAATCCAATGCCTAGTCCAGGAAGATTGCACATGCCGTGCAGCAACTAAGCCCAGGCACCACCATTACTGAGCACTTGCACTGCAAATACTGAAGCCTGCCATGCACCTAGAGCCTGTGCTGCGCAACAAGAGAACCACTGCAATGACAAGCCCATGCACGGCAAAAAGGAGCAGCCCTGCTCACTACAACCAGAGGCACGCAGCAACCAAGTCCCAGCGCAACCAACAAATAAACCATTTCTAAAAGACACATCATGCTAAAATGCTAAAGCCAAAAGCAAGGAGAAAATCTTGAAAGTAGAAAAGAAAATCAACTCATCACTTACAGAGGATGAAAATCTTTAACACTCAAGCATTACAGGGTTGGGTGTGAGGTAAGCCGCTCTCCGCGGTGCTGACACAGCAAGGTGGCTCAGAATGGTGGCTCCCAAAGGCGAGTCTACTTGCTGGTTTGGTCCATAAGAAAGTTTTCACTCATCTGCAATGAAATGAGAAAAATAAGCATAGTGCATGAAGTTTTTCATAAAGTTAATTCTACTCAATATAAATGACTATTCTACATTTGTGTCCAACTTCTGATGTTAAAATATTATTCTGCTAAACAGTGGCAATAATAATAATATTGGTAGTTTTAAGGTCTTTATATTGTCAACAATATAATGCTGACAGTCCTTTGTTGGTATCCCTATTTTTTCTGTGAATATTTTTTTACGTTTTTTTTTAATTGAAGTATGTGAGTCTCAGTGAACTCCAGGAGTTGGTGATGGACAGGGAGGCCTGGCATACTGCGATTCATGGGGTCGCAAAGAGTCGGACACGACTGAGCGACTGATCTGATCTGATCTGATCTGATAGTTGATTTACAATGTGGTGTTAGTTACAAGTGTACAGTAAAGTGAATCAGGATATCCCTATTTAAATTTTACCAGTTTATAAAATCCAAAAGTCTGAAAGCCAACTCCTTTGGGATGCTATTGTATAGCTGGGAAGTACAGGGAGCCATGCGCCCCCTTCTCAGCCCTCCATGCTTTATTTATAATGAGGTTTGAATTGTAGAGTAGTTAAAGTAGGAACTGATTTTTAAATAGGCCATGGGTGACCACTGCAATCCCTACAGAGCTACAGAGACAAGATCCCCCATTTACCAGCAAACTGTGGGAATTGCTCCACACCCACTTACAAAGGACTATACGTGACTGACTGCAGCATAAAAAAATAAATAAATAAAACTTTCACTAAGAGGTTAGACTATGGCCTTGCTCAAGCTTGGCAGTATTTCATAGCATGGATCCTTGAGTCAGATAGACATGAGTTCAAACCTGGGTTCTCCCATCATTAGCAGTGAGACCTAACCTCTTGCGCCTCAGTTTTCCCAACAATAAAGCAGAGCAAATAACAGTAACTTTTGTGAGGATTAAATAGAAATGCAGATAAATTATCTAGTATATAGTAAGCAGTCAATAAATTTTTGCCATAATAATTTGTTGTTACTGCCCACCATAGTGTAAAGCCTATAGTAGAATACTAGGTCTCTCTTCCCCCTCCCCGCCTCCTTTTCCCAGTAATAAAACAGGCAATGCCTGACTTTATCCCCAGGTCTCAATTCTCTGTAGATCTGTGTTACATGTAGCTGTCTATCCTCTATGCACTGAAAGTTAACTATAAAAATGCCCTTTTAAAACAAAAATATATATACATCACAAAATCTATTTTAAATTATTATCTAACATTTACTAAGCTCTATTTGCCAGGTACTATTTACCAAGCACTTTTCGTGAATTATCTCTTTAAAACCTTATCACAATGCCAAGAGCTAAATCTGATTGATATCCATATTGACAAATGAGGAAACTAAAGCTAGGAGAAGGCACAAAAACACCACATCCACTTTGTCTGATGCCACACAACCAGTAATGGGCAAAAGAAAACACAGACCTTCATCTGTCTGGTTCTAAGGCCCTTGTAGGGCTTTCCCTGGTGGCTCAGTGGCAAAGAATCTGCCTGCCAGAGCAGGAGATGCAGGTTCAACACTGAGTCAGAAGATCCCCAAGAGAAGGAAATGGCAACCCACTCCAGCATTCTTGCCTGGGAAATCCCATGGACAGAGGAGCCTGGCAGGCTACAGGCCATGGGGTCACAAGAGTTGGACACAACCTAGCTACCTAACAACAACAAAGCCCTTCTTCCTCACCCCTGTGCACTATGGCCTCCCTTTGGCTCCTAGTTTCCTCTCCTTCACACTAAATATATCTAGGGGTATGGACCTAAATATTCCCATTTTATGGACAGATTGAGGCTGAGAGAGAAGCTAGCACCACCCAAGTACTCTCACCAGAGCTCAGAATTGAGGACCTTTTCCTGCCTCATTTCTGCAGGTGCCCATCAGTATAAGTACGGTAAGAACCGAGCTGAGGAGGATGCCAGGAGGTACCTGGTAGAAAAAGAGAAGCTGGAGAAAGAGAAAGAGACAATCCGGACAGAGCTGATGGCGCTGCGGCAGGAAAAGAGGGAACTAAAGGAAGCCATTCGGAACAACCCAGGTATCTATGGGGTGTGGCCCTGAGCATATGAGGGGCTCACACTTGAGCCTTGACACCTCTCCTAGTACTAGCCACCTGGCTTCTTACCAGGAACAGGTAGGTTTCTCCTCCCCTTTCTACTCCTCCTCACCACCACCACCATCACCTCTCCTGACTAATGAAAGTGCCACTGATTGAGTAACTGTTTTTAGAGTGAGGGGATGAAAAAGTAACACAAATGTATATACTTAATGTGGTAAAATGAGATCTGATTTTAGAAAATTTAAAACATGAAAAACAGAGTGTGCTTTAGAATCAAGGAAGAGATATCATTTTGAACCTCACATTAACTCATTATTCACAGCTATGTACTAAGGACCCAAATGTGTGAAACATTGGTCCAGGTGCTGAGAGTAATGGACAGTGACACTTCACCAGTATCCCCTTCTGAAACCCAGGACCATGACCTCGGCAGGCCCTATATACCCTGGGCTCCTCTACGCCCCACTTTCTGCCATTTTTCTGTTGAATTCTCTCTATAGCTGCAGTTCAGCACACTTTCAGACTGAGGTTTCTGAACATGTTGCAGGGAACTGGAAGTCCTATCCTTATATAAAATATGTTCAAGGTCACATAGCCCCATGAGAATCTGATGGAACCTATGGACCCTTTCCTAAGGGAGAAAACCCCCACAAATCACAATGTTGCAAATAATTTCAGGAGCTCAAGTGCACCCAGAGCCACAGATTGCCTAGGAATTCACAAACCTCAGACTGAGAACTTCTGGCTTAATGACTTGTTCTATGTGGTTAGGAACCAGAATCAATGGGAAGGAGACACATGAAGACAGTTTGGTTTCAATATAAAGAACTTTCTAAGAGTCAGAACTAGAGTCTGAAGCAGGTTGACTTGACTGTCCAACTTGTCCTGCTCAATTGTTTTCTATAGCATATAACTTTTTAACAGATTACTTATTGTATTTATATTGTTCTGTCTCTCACACACATACATATAAACACACAATTATAAGTTCAATAGGGCAAAGATCTTTCCCTGTTTTGTTCACTAATATATCTCAAGGGCATAGAACACGGCCTGGTACCTAACAAGCACTCAATATTTACTGAATGAATGAATAAAGAGAATCACCATTACCAGAAAACCCTCCAGTGCAACCTCTTTCAGGGCAAACAATGGAACTAATTTTTAAACCTATTAAGATGCAACACACCTCCTGACACAAGCAAACTCCTAACACAGGTTTGTTGGCTTAAACTGAATAAGCAGCAAAATCCTAGCAAGGTCTTGTGATCAGTGTAAAGTCCTGTGTTGATTCTTGGTTACAGAAAACTTACCGGCTTAGAAATGAAAAGAAAAACATAACTGGAAACTTAAGTGATCAGGTATAGCAAAGTCCAGGAACTTAAATGATGTCACCAGGAAGCATATTCTAATTCTTGCTTCTGCCTTTCCCTACTTTGGTTTCATTCTCTGTCCCTCATGGTAGTATAAAGGCTTCACAACTCTAGCCCTCACACAGTCCACGCAACCACTCCAGAAGAGAGGCTCCTCTTCCCAATGGGCCCCATAAGCACCTTAGGATTCACTTTAACCACTGTGACCAGAAAATGAGATACAATTATGGGCCAGGTCTAAGTTATATGCCAATCTCCTGAACTGGAAGTGAGGTCAACCCCATTCAATCTATAGGGAAAGAAAGGGGAATGGGGAAATGGATAGTGGGCAGATAAAGATCACAAAACCCAGCGTGGAGCTAGAACTGCAGGTCCCAAGTCCATTCCTTAACCAGAAGTAAGGCTAGAAAGGCCCTCTGGGAAGGCACGTTATGGCCTGTGGGGCTGCCAAACTCCCTGATGTTTCTGGCCAGGCTCAGCTATTTCTCATAGATGTCTTTGGACACAGGGGCAAAGTTAAAGGCTCTTGAAGAGGCTCTGGCCACCCTCGAAGCTCAGTGTCGGGCAAAGGAGGAGCACCGGATCGACCTGGAGCTGCGGCTGGTGACTGTGAAGGAGCGCTTGCAGCAGTCCCTGGCAGGGGGCCCAGCCCTGGGGCTCTCCGTCAACAGCAAGAACAAGAGTGGGGTGAGCTGCTCCTTAATCCCCTCACGTGCTACAGGCTTTCGTGATCGTTCTTTGAGGGGTAGGAGCTATCCTTATTTACAAATGAGAAAGCTAAAACCCTGAGAGGGAACATGTCATAAGTGGTACACCTATGAAGGGGACTCTTTGGAGCAAGTTCTCCGGCCTGTGTTCTCTCCACTGAAGCACCATTATTTGACTTTTTATCCTGAATGTAATCTTAGAAGTGGCCTTGGGGTTACTGATAATATACTATATTGATTAAGAACAAACTTGTATTGATAAATTACCACAGGCTAGTGCAGCATCTTAACCTGTACGATTTCACACAATCTTCATAGCAATCCAATGAGGCAATATTGTGTATTCACCCTATCTGACAGACAAGGAAACTAAGGTTCAGATGTCAAAGTACATGCTCAAGGTCACTCAGCTAAATGGGAGTTCAGTTCAGTTGCTCAGTCGTGTCCCACTCTTTGCGACCCCATGAATCGCAGCACGCCAGGTCTCCCTGTCCATCACCAACTCCCGGAGTTCACTCAGACGCATGTCCATCAAGTCAGTGATGCCACCCAGCCATCTCATCCTCTGTCGTCCCCTTCTCCTCCTGCCCCCAATCCCTCCCAGCATCAGAGTCTTTTCCAATGAGTCAACTCTTCACATGAGGTGGCCAAAGTACTGGAGTTTCAGCTTCAGCATCATTCCTTCCAAAGAAATCCCAGGGCTGATCTCCTTCAGAATGGACTGGTTGGATCTCCTTGCTGTCCAAGGGACTCTCAAGAGTCTTCTCCAACACCACAGTTCAAAAGCATCAATTCTTCGGCGCTCAGCCTTCTTCACAGTCCAACTCTCACATCCATACATGACCACAGGAAAAACCATAGCCTTGACTAGATGGACCTTTGTTGGCAAAGTAATGTCTCTGCTTTTGAATATGCTATATAGGATGGACATAACTTTCCTTCCAAGGAGTAAGTGTCTTATAATTTCATGGCTGCAGTCACCATCTGCAGTGATTTTGGAGCCCCCAAAAATAAAGTCTGACACTGTTTCCACGGTTTCC
>NW_011494863.1:10692759-10720080 GCF_000754665.1 Bison bison bison
CCCAAAAATAAAGTCTGACACTGTTTCCACGGTTTCCCCATCTATTTCCCATGAAGTGATGGGACCGGATGCCATGATCTTAGTTTTCTGAATGTTGAGCTTTAAGCCAACTTTTTCACTCTCTTCTTTCACTTTCATCAAGAGGCTTTTGAGTTCCTCTTCACTTTCTGCCATAAGGGTGGTGTCTTCTGCATATCTGAGGTTATTGATATTTCTCCCGGCAATCGTGATTCCAGCTTGTGCTTCTTCCAGCCCAGCGCTTCTCATGATGTACTCTGCATAGAAGTTAAATAAGCAGGGTGACAATATACAACCTTGACGTACTCCTTTTCCTATTTGGAACCAGTCTGTTGTTCCATGTCCAGTTCTCACTGTTGCTTCCTGACTTGCATACAGATTTTTCAAGAGGCAGGTCAGGTGGTCTGGTATTCCCATCTCTTTCAGAATTTTCCACAGTTTATTGTGATCCACACAGTCAAGGCTTTGGCATAGTCAATAAAGCAGAAATAGATGTTTTTCTGGAACGCTCTTGCTTTTTCCATGATCCAGCGGATGTTGGCAATTTGATCTCTGGTTCCTCTGCCTTTTCTAAAACAAGCTTGAACATCAGGAAGTTCACGATTCACATATTGCTGAAGCCTGGCTTGGAGAATTTTGAGCATTACTTTACTAGCATGTGAGATGAGTGCAATTGTGCGGTAGTTTGAGCATTCTTTACAGGATCCCAAACCCAGGAAGTCTGACTCCAGAGGCTTGCTTTAGCCATTGGTATAGGCCCCCTCCTGGGATCCCCTGTGTACCAGGCCCTATCCTCAGGGCTTCGCATCCATTGCCTCTAATGCTCCCAGCAATCCTCATGCTGAATGGGATTTCTTCAGGGCCCTCAGTCTGTATCGGTGTCTCAACCCCAGCACGACTACTAGTAATTTTGTATAGGCCCTGTCATGTGCATGTAGGATGTTTAGTAGCATCCCCAGCCTCTACCCATGTGATGCCAGGAGTTCCATGCCCAGTTATGGCAACCAAAAATGTCTCCAGAAATTGCCAAACATCCCCAGGAAGGACAAAACTGTCCCCATTTGGGAACCACTGGTCTAAATTACCAACAGTCCCATCTGTTATTCTGCTTCATGGCACTTAGCCACAGTTTGTATGTACATATATACATCTGAAAAATAGTAGAAGTGCAATAAATGCTTGTCAAATTAATAAATGTTTATACCTGCTTTTAGACAAGGAAACAGTATTCCTATTGTCATCCAAGGTCAGGCCACACCTCATGACTCAGAAGCCAGAGCAGTTTCTTCTACTCCTACACTTCCTCTCCATGGGGTCATTTCCAACCTCATTTACAGAAAAGCTCAGAGGGACAAAACAATTTCCGAGAATCACAGAGGACTGGTGGAGGAGTAGAAGTGGTTCCCTCATCCCAGATGCTTCCTCCCACCAGCATGCCCTGACATTCACATTCCACAGAGCTTTTCCCTCCACTTTTGATCCTTGTGATGGCCTTTGGACAAAGTTTTCTCTAAATTCCCTACAGGCTTAACTATTGGTATGTTACATTCAAGGAACTACATCCAGCAAGATACTAAGCAATCACCTGAAAATTTTAAGGAATAAAGGCAGTGTAAAAAACGTGAAGGAATGCAGAAGAGAGGTTAAGAGACAGGACTGTGGGATTTAAATCCCAGCTGTCTCACTCACCAGCTTTATGGCCTTGAGCAGTGACTTTACCTTCTCATTTTCCTTATCTGTAAAATGTAACAATATAATAAGCATCTGCTTTAAATACTGAAAAAGTTAAATGAACTATGACAATTTATGCAATGTCTGGTGCACAGTGAGGATTCAGATATTTTAACTTTAGTAATTTTAGTCATTTAATCATAAATTTATTCCAAGGCCCTCAGGTATTTTGCACCCCTTACCCTGTTTGATGCTGACATATTTGGACAATGTCTTCTACTGGCATTCTTTGAAGGGCAGGCTGTGTGAGTAGTAGACTTCACCAGTGTAACTATGTCTTGTCATCAACAGGAAACTGCAAATAAACCCCAGAACAATGTCCCAGAGCAACCTCTCCCTGTCAATTGTGTTTCCGAGTTACGGAAGAGGAGCCCATCCATCATAAACTCCAATCAAGGAAGGGTGCTACAAAAAGCCAAGGTACCATGACACTTTGGCTAATCAAAATTCAGAGACCCGGAAGCTTCCTTTCTATAGAACCTCACCAAGAACAAAAAAAACCAGCTAGTGAGAAAGACAGAGATTTGCCAATATATCCATGCAGTAAAACTCAAACTTTGCTCAGAAAGCAAGACCCTCAAATCTCCTTTGGAAGCTATTTACTCTTTCTTAATACATAATTCTACCAAGCTTTGGTTTCTGAACCTACAGTATGTCTTGAGACAAGAAAGGCCCCGTTTAATAGGTAAGGAAACTGAGTAAAGGGACTTGCCCAGGGTTACGCAGGGCATCACCGAGAGAGCTGGGATGCAAACCCATCTCTTCCAGCTCCCAGTCAACAGCTCACTCCATGAGATTGGAGTGAAACTTGGGGCCAGCTGTGTTCCAGAACTTTTTGAATTTTAGAAAGGTTATGTGGTGCATATACTATATATGATGAAAAACCCCAAGTTCTCAGGAGGTACTCTGTAAGCAAACATGTTGATAATTCTATAGCAAGACACAAACATTCACAGCACATTAAATAAACAGACTTCAAACAACCTCATATCAGGTCAGGCCAGGCCACTGAATCTGTGCCAAAACACTTGAAAAAGATTCTGGTCTCAGAGCCGTCTGGTTTCAAAATTGAAGATAAGAAAGTGTGGACCTGAAAACAAATACCTGAGCATTAGGGCAGGAGATAAGAGAAGTAACCAGCCCAAGGCCAGACCACCTAGACAAGACATCAGCAAACTTTTTCGGGAAAGGGCCAGACAGTAAATATTTGATGCTCTGTGGACCACACGGTCTCTTTCACAACCACTCACCTCTGCCATCATAGTAGGAAAGCAGTCATAGACAATATGTAAAGAAGTGGCTGACATGTCAGTGACCCAATAAAACTTTGTTTATGGACACAACTTTGAATATCACATAAATTTCAGGTGTCATGAAAAAAAATTTTTTTTGAAATATTAAAATCTGAATACCATTCTTAGCTGATGGGTCATACAAAAATATGTAGTGAGCCAGATTTGATCCATGAGCCAGAGTTTGCTTCTCCTTGATCCTTATGGGCCACTGGATGAACTCTGGATTTTATTCTAACATAATGGAAAGTCATTGGCAAATCTGGACCAAGGAATTCTGGGGTATGAATTACATTTTTAAAAGACCATTCTGGCTACTATGTTGAAAATGGATGGGGGGATAGAGAGATCAGTTAGGAGAATTCTGACGAGAGATTAGAAAAGTTTAGTGGAGGTGATAGGAAGTAGCTGGTTTTGGAGGTAGAGAAGGACTTGCTGCTGAGGATGTGGAGGATACAGAAAAGAAAGAAATCAAGGATGTTTTTACCTTGTTTTCATCCTGCAAGTTACATCTGAATATTCAACAAACCGATTTTTTTTCCCTGTTTTTCTGTTATTCAGGAATGGGAAATGAAGAAGACCTAGAAAAAAGATGAGGATTTCATCCAAAGGAAATAACACCTTGTCCATCCAAGGCGAAGCCTTTTCACAAGGAGACATCAGAAGACTGGAAGTAGCCCAAACTCTCCGGCCATCCCAAAGACCTTTATTGTCTGCATGATTATAGGGTATATGGGAAGAAAAGAAGTAGAAAAGGGAAATAGAGGGCATCCTTATAACTTTACAGAGGGTGGAAATGGGGGCGGAGGGAGACAGAAATCTCTACAGTTGTAAGGTTTTGTTGAATGTCTTTGCCTTCCTCTCTGAAGAAGAAAAATGAAAGCACATGTGAATAAGCCATTCCATCCCCTTCTCAGCATCCCATTCCCAGTCCATAGGAAAAAGGAAGGTCTTGAGGCATCAGTGGTGCAGTACAGAGAGATGGGACTCGATCATCTGACAACACCTGTGCCAAATGGATTCACACTGGGCTTTACTGACAATCTCTAGGCAAAACAGGCTGAAAAATCAATACCATTATCCCTATTCGCATGAAGTGAACAAAAACTACAGAGATTATGCAAATTCTACAATCATTCCTCATGACACAGATTCTAGAATCCCAGATTTGAGTGTTTTCAAATCAGAGATCTGGCACAGAGGAGTTTAGCAGGCCAAGAAGTTCAGCAGCTGACATATTTTAAGCTCACAGTGCTACTCAGAAGCACAGGTTTCTAATGTCCACAGAGTGTTGCAGGCACTGTAGGGTGGGATCATTTGCTATCAATGAAGTTCCCTACATAATGTATACGGCACTCAGGCTCTGGGAGCTATGATTACTATGATCAGATATCCAGGTGATACTCTTTATGTCTTTAACCTTACTTCGCACTTGGAGACCCACCATCCACCCTTTCAACCCTACTATCAAGTAAACCTATCACAGAAAACCAAGAGGATGGTGGCTCATTTATGCCACAGGGGTGCTAAACCGTTTATAAACATTTGATATGTTTATAGAAGAGCAGGGACCTCAAGTCCCAGGCAGTCTTCTAACTGTGCCATTCATTACTTTATCAACACTGTAGGCCCATTACAGGCCTTCACCACCTTTCCCTCCAATAAAGATAAAAATCATTTAAATGCAAAAGCTCAAAGGTTAACTCAAGGGGAAAGAAAGGAAATCCTAGAGAAGCCTCTGGACACTCTGGGCTGCACACACTTTACTTACCTAAGGCTTTACACACTTGAGCCTCACCCAAACTGTATCACCCTCTGAGGGAGCAGCAGACCAAAGCAAGTAAAATAACCTGATCAAAAGCACCCAGCTGTCAGTGGCAGAATATGAGGCTTAGGGCTGATAAGCCTGGATCCAGACAAGGCTGCTTGAGCTCCGCCTCTGCCATTTACCAGCTGTGACTTTGACCTCTGATTGTTTTACCTGTGAAAACCATGTTAACAATGCTACTCTTCTCCCAAGACTACTGGGGGGATTCAATGAGATAACACACAGGAAGCATCTTGCACACTGTCCAAGAAATAGGAAAGGTTCAGCCATAGTGGTTATTAGCTAGATAAGAAACACCTGACTCAAATTTTGCGTCCTTTCCACTAAAGAAATGACTTTCACATGGTTTTAACAACCATTAAAGGCTAAAAGGTAACCAATCCATAATTGACATCTTTCATCCAAATTCCACCTGAGTGTCTTCAATGACAATGGAGCTCACATAAACTGCACTGCCAATGTTCTTCCTTAAAATATAGATCCTGGAATGGCACCCAGCAATTCAACTGTGTATGTGATGTGTGTCACATTCTTTCCTACAGTTATTTTTAGTTATTTTGAGTGCCTTTTCCCACCAATAGATCTTGGCTCTTTGAAGGGGTTACCCCACAAAATTAATAATTAACATTTACTGAGCACTCACCATGCATCAGGCACTGTTAGCGATGACTGGCTTACAAGACATACAACCCGTGCAGTCACAGAGGGCCCCATGCCTAGCAGGGCTCTGTGCTTGGTTTATTGCTCTGTTACCCACTCAGTAATCTTGAGCAAAGGGCTCCACACTTTACTTTTGCCTTTTATGTAGCCAAAGCTGATGCTAATTACTTCTCTAGGGATTTTCCCTTTAATCTTCACCAAAACCCTGTGAGATAGGTTCTGTTATCCCAGTTTTCACAGTTCAGGAAATGGAAGCCCAGAAAAGTTAGGTAATTTATTCAAGTCCACATTTAAGAAGTGGTGGAGTCGGCATTTGAATACATGGAGTCTGACCCTAGAATCCCCCTCCTCTTGGTTCCAAGGTTCTACTTCACTCATGTCCTCCCTCCTTCGCAGTGCAGCATTCAGAAGCACACAAGCACCTAATGAGTGGATGCAGCACACCTGGTGTAACTTAGCTACCAGACGTTTTAACAAAATGGCTACAGCGTGGATGCCACTTCTGGTTTGGTTGTTTTTCCAAAGGGTAGGGCCATGGTTCTAAGGTGGACTTGAAGCTCCATCCTCCCCAGTATTGCAAAGCGTTTAGATTATCAGATTTCTAGTATCATTGTATCCTCAGTGGGGGTCCTTGAGCAGGTTCACCAACCTCTCTGAGCCTGTTTTCTCCTATGTAAGAGAATCATGATCACTCCTTAACCCATGTTTTCCTAAGGTCAAAAGGAAACAGAAGGTTGCTGATTATAACACATTTGAGCCAGGCCTTGGACAGAATATAAGGAGACTCCAGCTTTCTCTTTATGAAACTCACAAACAAGCAGAGAAAAACTATGACTCAAACAGCTACAGTACGAACGAGCCACGCTAAGGTGAAGATTCAGAAGAAGGCACACTCCTCCTTCCTTAAAAAACTTTTTTGACGTTAAGGATTATCCAGTAACTAGTCTGGCAACTCCAAGTATCCACAACTCACAACCTGTCAATTTTCCATACTAAATCTCTCTAAAATTCATCCATTTCTTCCCATCTCCACTGACACCATCCAACTTCATTAATTCATTTAACAAATACTAGAACATCTACCGGAGAAGGAAATAGCAACCCACTCCAGTATTCTTGCCTAGAGAATCCTGTGGACAGAGGGGCCTGGTGGGCTGCTGTCAACAGGGTCGCACAGAGTCAGACACGACTGAAGCAACTTTGCATGCATGCATTGGAGAAGGAAATGGCAACCCACTCCAGTATTCTTGCCTGGAGAATCCCAAGGTCAGAGGAGCCTGGTGGGGTCGCACAGAGTGAGATACGACTGAAGTGACTTAGCAGCAGCAGTACATGCTGCTGCTAAGTCACTTCAGTCGTATCTCACTCTGTGTGACCCCATAGACGGGAGCCCACCAGGCTCCCCTGCCCCTGTACTAGATGTCAGAAATCACAGCTGTGAACAAGGCAGACACTCTCATGAAGCTTACACTAAAAACAAAAACAAACTGCTGGATATACCTAAAATAGTAGTTATTTTAGATAAGGTGGTTACAAACGTCTCTCTGGTGAGGTAATCCCAGGACAGGACACACCCCTTCCCTGCATGGACCCGTCCAACAGCTCGTTTCCCCACTTCTTAGACCCAATCTCCTCCACACTACGGTCAGTGGCCCCTTAAACTCGTAATGGCACTGTAACATTCAAGTTCTTTAGACAAAAAGATTTTGAACAACTACACTAGGGCACTGTTCCACTGTTTATTAAATATGAACAGACCAAAAAGAAAAAATAAAATCTCTGCCCTAATGGAGTGTACACATTAGTGAGGAGAAATTAAAAAATACACATTTCGAATCACAGTAAGTGGAGGGGGGAGGGGGAACTGACGAAAAAGACTTTGCAGATGCTGTTTCTTTCTACCTGAACCATTTGCCTTCTCTTTTCATTTACTCGTTACTCCGCTTTCAGGTCAAACGTTATTTCCCCTGGGAAAACGCCCCACACTAGGTCATATCGTATTCTAGGGTTCCGCAACGCCAAGCCCCTCGCGTTTAAATAAGGGTCATATTTTGACCTCATATGGTGTTTGCACCTTGTGTAAAACCTCATGTAAGCTCCTTGAGGGCACAAGTGTTACTCCCTGTGGTCGCCGCGTATTCCTCGCCTAGCACTGAACCTACTCCCTTGCCACAGGAAACCAACCTACCCGCGGAACACGCCAGGGACCGGAAGAGTTGCGTTGCTTAAAGACCGGGTAGGGAACTGCACAGGAGCAACCAACAAGTGGCGTTCCCATCCGGGGCCCTAAGAGAAAAAAGCCCGCGAAGGCTGCTGGGAAGCGTGGTTTTTGAAGCGAACGTAGCTCGCCATTTGGGGCAAGTGCGCATGCGCTGCTTCCGTAAGCCGAGGTGGGAACATGGCCGCCAGGCTCCTGTGGGCGGTCCGTCGGCGGATGCAGCCCCTGGCCGCCCATGCCGCGTCCGAGGGCAGGTAAGCGAGGCAGGTGGGGATTGGGAACTTGAGGACAATGAGGGACGAGCGATCTGAAGGGGCAGTTTGGGGCTGGAGGACGCGGGGACCTCTCTAGCCTCTCGGCTTCTACAACTGGGCGCTCACGGCCCCATCTTGCAGAGCGGGAAACTGAGGTTCACAGCCGCGCCTCCTTGTCTGGCCGACGTACGTTGGAAGATCCGAGGTCACGCCCTCGGAGGTGGGAATTGTTCTTCCGACTGAACTGGGGACGTGCCTTTCCCCCCCCTTTCTCCAGCTTTGGCGCTTACAGGTGACGGGATTCTTTCCTAGCACCCTGTATGAACATAATGGGGAACCAATATCTGAGCTTCACTTTTCCTGTAAGTAAAAGGAGGGCGTTGGACTTTGCCAGACGGCCCTTCCACCTGCCTTCAGGAGTTTAAGTTCTGGTTGCTGCTTTTATCATTGCAGCAGCTTTTTTTGATCACTTATCTTGCCGATTGCAGAACTATGGGTAGTTGTTTTTATTCTCCCGTTTAATTGGGGGAAACTGTGGTTTAGAAATTTTGAGTAATGTCTCCAAACTTAAATACCCATGAAGTGGTGGAATTCAGACTGAAAACCAGTCAGGGCTGTAGAATCGGCCCTTTTAATTAGTGACCAATGTTCGTTATTCTCAGGGACGATTCCCTGTTGACAGTTTCTTTACCAGAAAAAATAAAAATTGCTGAGTAGGGGGATGGGTAAGGTTGGATCTCTGAAAAGTAAATTACGGTGAAATCCAAAAATTTTGCGTAACTATTTGTCCCCTTTTTACCATAACACACCTGACCCAGCACTAGGATGAGAGGTTGAATTCTGGGTTTCAAGCTTTTTTCCCCTAATCTTTTTGGCAGGTTTTGGTGTAGGGAAGTGATCGGGAGCAAAATGGTTCCTTCTAATAAAATTTTTCCCCACTCCAGTTCTGAAAGAGTAGCAATTGAATGAATCCACCACAACTTCCCTCTTTCTCATGATTTGGGCCCTAGCCATGTTCCCTTCAACTGGCCCTGAGGATATTTTGACCTATTTTTAATTGGATAAATGTTGTTTTTTAGGACTTTAGGAGGAAGGATCTATTTCACCCTGTTTGATGACCACATTTTCTGAACTAAAAATTGGTAATCATGTATAATTTGACATAAGATTATAATAACTGAATTCAGGACTAGCATGAAAGATAAAAAGTAATCTTCACCACACACTTAAACTGATGGTTCCTTCTTCCCTTTCTTGAACTAAACTCCTTTACCCCTACTAAGCGTTCATTTAGATTTCACCTTAGTGGCCACTCTTCAGTATATGCCAGTTTATATAAATAAACTATTTGTTTTTAAGACCTTTTGCACCCACAGATTTTCTTGATGGTTTTACTTCAAGTTAAATTATGAGGACCCAGGAGGTGTAATGGAAACTTCCTTGAACAGGGGGTTCAAAACTGCTGCAATCCAAAATCTACAAACCGCTATTCTAAAATGTTTATGTAAACTGAACTACATATTCTATATGATCTATTTCATTCACCTGTTCACAGTCCACAACATATAGTAAATGTTTTGTAAGTTTTTGATTGATTTGATTTTACATGGTAATTTCCCAACTCATTTTCTCCTAATGCAAATTCTCTTCTATAAAAGCCTTTTACTTAGAGCTTGTAAAAGCATTAGAAGCTTTTTTTTCTTGTATATCAAGAAAGCTTTAGAATTCTAGGCCTTACTCCAATTTGATAAGGTACCTTTACTGGGGTTAATTTTCCCCATTTATAAAATGAGAGACTGAACCTGAACTGTATGGCTTTTTGTTTTGAATTCTTGCTTCTGGCATTGTTCTGCTGGTTCTAGGTACTATAATTTGGTGTTCTCTTGCTGACTTTTGTATCCCCACTTCCAGCTATTTCTACTGCCTGATGCTCAGTATCCTGATTCAACAGTATACTAACAATGTGATCTTGAGCAAGGCATAAGCCTCTCTGAACTTTGGTTTTCTCATCTATAAAGTAGGAATGATAATAGTATTTATCTCACATATTGTGAGATGAAAAGATGATTTAATAAAATCTTGTCAACTGTATCTGGCACTTCACAAGCACATTATAAGTGTTTGTGGTGTTATTGAAACTGAAAGCACTTTGTCTAGAGAGAGTCAATCTGGGAAGCATTCCAGTCTCTGAACTTTGTTGTAACTTTGGCTGTTTGTCATGGCTAGGGGATGGCTGCATCCTTTCAGCACTGCCACTCAGAGAACTGCTGGTGAAGACTGCAATTCTGAGGACCCCCCTGATGAACTGGGACCCTCTCTTGCAGAACGAGCCTTAAAGCTAAAAGCTGTTAAACTGGAGAAGGAAGTCCAAGATTTAACAGTAGGTAGATTTTATATTATCTGTTCATATCGTCTGAAATATATATCATATTTTCTATTATCTGTTTATGTTACCTGTAGTCACATCTCTCTGGCTTAAATATTCACATAAAGTTTTTTAAGTCAGTTTTTTAAACTGTTTCCTCTAATTAGCTCTTTACTCCCTCTTGTTAGATATACTGAGCAAAATAATCTGTAGTAGTTCAAAAACATTGCCGACTACGGATACTCATCTTTGTTCAGTTTCCTGGTGTGTCACAGGACTTAGATATCTGATATTTTGGTAGTTTCAATGGAGGTACAATCCCTGGCATGTAGTAGACACTCAATAAATATTTGTTGAATTAATGTGGTCATTTATCATTTTATTCTGCCAATCAGACTCTATCTGGCTTAATGTGCCAGTACTGTACTGACAGATTTTGAGAAATAGAGTAATTCCAAAGCAGGACCACCCAGAAAGGGCAATGAGGTTAGAAAGTATGTCTTACGAGAATAATGAAAGGAACCAGGGATTATAAGAATGAAAGAAAAAAACACTAAAGAGGCTAAATAATTGCCTTCAAATAGATGACATATGTTTTTTAATACATATTTATTGGCTGTGCTGGGTCTTAGTTGCAGCATGTGGGATCTAGTTCCCTGACCAGGAATCAAACCTGGGTCCCTTGCATTGGGAGCATGGAGTCTTAACCACTGAACCATCAAGGAAGTCCCAAGATGACATATTTTAAAAACTTACTCTTGGTTGTCCTAGAGTTTCAGTTCAACAAAAGAAAGTTGGAGGGTGGCAGTGTTGGGTGAAGACTTCAGAAAAAGCTTTTTCTGAAGATAATGAGCTTGAAAACAGTTGTTACGGATTCAAACTGCAGCCTAAATGACAGCCTATCAGAACTGTTGTAAACAGAGATTGCTTCTCTGGGAATTTGGAGTAGCTGATACAAGATTCCTATACAACTCCTAATGTTTTTGCTTGTTTGTTTTAATAAAAATCTATACCAAGGGTAAAATTTGTAAAATAAGCAAAAAGTTTCTTTTCTACCAATAAGCATTTGTTTTCTCATCATTTTGACTTTGCTTCTGATGCTCAGGTGAGATACCAGAGAGCTGTAGCTGACAGTGAAAATATAAGAAGGCGAACCCAGAGATGTGTAGAAGATGCCAAGATATTTGGTGAGAGATTTATTAATAATTAAAATATTTTTTAGTTTAAGGGCACTTACTAGCAGTTCTACACACTGAACTTAGCAAAAAATACATCTGGGTCCTTAACCAACCTATACTGTACCCTTCCTCTATTCCATAGGCTTTCTGCGCTGCTTATTGGGAATGTTGGAAAATGAACCATTTGCTGAAATAATGTTTGCCTTTATTTTCACCAGACTTTTGTTATTTTTCAAGCATGTACAGTTATTCTAGTGCCTGTACAGGCAATTCTGTTTAACTTTTTAATGAACAAGTGAAGTGAATCATTAAGATGTTCAGAAAAGGATCCAAAGAAAATACTAAAATTTGCTTCATCTTAGCAAAACTGGTCTATATCCAGAATGTAATAATTAACTATTAATTACCAGACAACTTTCACAACTAGAGACAAAAATCATTTGTGTTACTGTCAGTGTTCTACAGCTTGCTCAGTTACAACTCAGAGGCTCTCAGACCACATGGAATCAGATAACCCTGATGGCTGTGCTAGATCAATCTGTTTTTTCACTGATGGCATTGAATCATCTTCTTGGTTCATTTCAAAGTCTCTCAGAAATCTTTTCCTAAATGTACCACATCTTGTTCCAAATCTGTTCATGAAACTGTTAATTGAATAACAGAGATTCAAGGGTAAAAGGCAATCTGTGATGACTTGCTATACTCACAATTTAATATGGAGCATTATACTTTTACTGCACATAGAATGGAGTGCCCGAGGGGCCCTTGGATACTATTTAGTCCAGTCTCCTCTTACAGGCAAGCTAGAAAAAGTTATTTGATGTCAGATGTAGATATGAATCCACTGATCCCTGATCCCTAATCTGTTTTTCTTTCCCTTGTATCACTCATACTCCTTCCTGTTCTCTGGATTTTATCTGCTATTCATACACGAGATTCACTCCATTCGTGTCCCATCCAACGCCGTTCCTTTGGCTTAGCCTTCTGATTCTCATTCAGTGCTTTAGATACCATGTTTCAAGACTCTGAATAAATACTAACCCTGAAATTGTATTCCTAAATAACTCAGTACTGACCCCCAAATGTGTTTCTGATATTTCATCCAAGTTTTAGTCGCATATTTCCAACTATCAGGGCTCAGCAAACTGCAGCCTTTCCATCCAGACAGTACATACCTGGGAAGTCTCTCCTCTGTCATTATCTCTCTTATTGGCTGTGTGTTTTGATACAGGGCCTTAAACTTGTCCCTGGGTTAAAACTAGATCAACAAAGTCCTTTGCCCCTCACCAGCTCCTACCAGGGCTTTTGTGTTACCACACAAAAATGATATTCCTTCATTTCTATTAAGAAAAATGAAGAATGCTGCATTGAAAGTAATGAGATTTCTCAACAACTGAGTTCACTTTTATAAAGTTTATGTGACTCTAAAAAAATTAGACAAGCTTGGTGGCCTGTCTCCAGCGGACAGAACAGAGTGATTTCCTCACAAACAATAAGATATAACTTTGTAGCAGGCATTTAGAGACTTACCTCATCTATGGAGTATATTTCTTTCCTGTTCCTGTTTAGCTAATCCTCAAGAATAAACCACTCCTTTACTCCTCCTTAGTACAGTCTTGTCAACTCCTCTGTTATTATTCCCCCATCAATGAATGTCTTCTTCCTATTGAGAATGCATGCCTTAGCACAAATGAGACAGGCAGGAATTTTCAAAATATATGTAAAGGTGAGTTGTTCAGTCACTCAGTCACGTCCGACTCTTTGCACCCCATGGACTGCAGCATACCAGGCCTCCCTGTCCTTCACCCCATAGATAAAACAAGCATATAAAACTAAGTCAAGTTTTTAAAAAGACACGTTTCTGAACCTTTTGTACATAGTCTTACCTAGTTCTTGGGTTCTAACGATCTTCCCCATCTCCTAAGCGGCTTCCTAGATGTATGTGTTTTAAGAGAAATGTTGGCTCATCAGTTTGGTTGCGAGGGTAATCACTGGTGATGATCCTCGAATCCCATGTGGCAATCTTTGCATTTCCTGGGGTACCTAGTATACCAGCCACCTCTTTGAGCCTTCCCCAAACTCTGCTCTCAAGAACAGTGATTTCCTCACAAACAGTAAGAGTGTCTGGTTTCTCTGTAGGAATTCAGAGTTTCTGTAAGGATTTGGTGGAGGTCGCAGACATTTTGGAGAAGACTACAGAGTGTATTTCTGAAGAAACAGAGCCTGCGGACCAGAAGCTCACTCTGGAGAAGATCTTCCGAGGATTGTCACTTTTAGAAGCAAAGCTGAAAAGTGTGTTCGCCAAACACGGCCTGGAGAAGATGACACCCATCGGTGACAAATATGACCCTCATGAGCATGAACTCATTTGTCACGTGCCAGCTGGTGTTGGGGTGCAGCCTGGCACCGTGGCATTCGTAAGGCAAGATGGCTACAAGCTTCATGGCCGCACCATTAGACTTGCCCAGGTGGAAGTGGCAGTAGAGTCTCAGAGAAGACTATGAATGGGCCCAGAGGAACTGCATGTTCTCCCAGAGTGCAGTCACCTGTGATTCCTTTATTTATTAAACTAGGTTCGTATTGTACATGAGGTACTTCATGTGATCTGTTTTGGATTTAGTCATATTGGCTTTATTTCTGAGATACTCTATTGATTTAATGTGACCTGTTTGGTCTCATCAGAAGTCTTGCCATTGGGCATTTGAACAATGTGACAAGTGTTCCTGTGGCCTTATCAAAATGTGTTGAAGAAAATTATTTTAAAATTGGTACTCTGATGACTTTCAATCCAAAATCTTTTTTTTTTTTCTTTTTTTTTCAAAATCTTTTTTAAAGGTGGAAATGAGTTGTATGTTTATGTGTTTTCAACTAAACGTTCATTTCTGGTCTCTATAACAGAAATTGAATACGATCTTGAATTTGGTGGGAAGAGGAGGTGGTAGGGATTGGTTTAACATTTGGGTACTGAAATGATAAAGCTTTATAGCTGTATGAATTTAAATCATTTGGATTGATTTTTATGCACATAGATTTTCAGAGCCTACTCTTTTCATTTTATTTTTCTTCTAACCATCTTTTGTCCTTATAGTTTCTGCCAGGTGGACTTCATATTCACACTCATTTCCCTTTTCAAATCCCATTTACAAGGCTAAGGCCCCAGGAAAGACTTGGAAGACAGAGACTGGCAAGAAATCAAGATACCAGGTCCCTTGCAAGCAAGTCTGGCCAAGAAACCTTGTGCTTTCCTTACTGAGTTGTCTTCAAATTATTTTCAGCCTCCCTGGGTGTATAATCATTTCAGGGAAATTGAGGCAGCGCCAACAGCTAATGACCTAAACTGGTCTATGCAAGTAGTTTACCACAATTTCTCTTTCCACTGGCCCTTAAATCCTCTGCCACTTTGTCAGATTTATCTTGTGATCCATGATTAGATTATGTAGGGAGGCGGTCAGGACCAAAAAATGTTAGGTTCTTATGATTCCTCATTTCATTTAGTTATAATGGGCTTGGAGTTTTTGTTTTGGGGGTTTTTTTTGGGGGGTACTCACAATTCACTACCTCTCTTACATTAACTAGCTTTATATCCTAGTTTTTTTATCTGTCTTATGTCACATGTAAACATCTAGCTCCCCTTTTATGTACTGACCTCCTAGAGGTAATGAGCCAATGTGTATATTTTTTATTTCAGTCTTATAGATAGTGTTCTATAAAAAATTTATTCAGTAAATGAGTTAGTGAATGAATGAATCAATCGA
This sequence comes from Bison bison bison, assembly GCF_000754665.1. Classification (NCBI taxonomy): domain Eukaryota; kingdom Metazoa; phylum Chordata; class Mammalia; order Artiodactyla; family Bovidae; genus Bison; species Bison bison. The sequence goes on from NW_011494863.1 coordinate 10,708,059, forward strand.
ACATTAGAAAGGAGGTCTTTATAGATATTTTAATGTTAGAAGCCACCTTAATGATCTAATCTCACCCTTTCAGTTTCTTCAGACTATGTGTGAAAACAGTCTTTTTAGGACTGGACTCAAAGAAAAAAAACAAATCTCTAAAACTAGTAAACTAAATTTCAGTGAGAACTTAAGTAAGAAACAACTAGATATTAACTTTAGTGTTTAAGATTCAACAGTTCTATAATGAACATGCAAATATACCCCCAACAGACAATTAACTGTTGTTAGGTTTAGGTTTAAGTTACTTTCCCATAAAATAAATCCATTTCTTCTAGAATCTATGACCCCATTCTGTGGGGTGGTGAAACAGCCTCTTAGACATCATAGATAGTTCAGCACACGACACAGATGCATCCTCAAAACCATCCCCTAATGGGTACTACCACCTCCACCAGATTAGACACTTTAAAAAACAAATGCATACTTCTAAGATGCAAACAAGACTGGTGGTGAGATTTTAAAACCAGAACCTCTTGGCATTCCACTAAGTACATCCTGTAAATGTAATGAGCAGTCAGATCTCACAATGGGAATTTGTCTCTTCTCTTTTGCCTTCATTCCTTTGAGAATGACAAATAGTGACAATAAGAAAGTGAGGCAATTATGATTTTCCATTTGTTCTTGGATCACTAGCTATTCATTACAAATGAATTAGAATAACCATAATTTTAGGTGTGGAATGTTCTGATTACTTGAAGAGTTTTTCAGTATTCTTTGCAACCTCCTGTTTTAGCAAGTAGATTGAGAATAATTTCAGATTCTTCTATTATTCAGTAGTTTTGCAGAGTTAAAATTACAAATTTAGAAGCTGGAGCTGTAACAGAATCTCAAAAAGTGGAAAGGCTTTCAGGAGCCAGCACAGCATAACAGAGCATATGCTTAGTAAGCATCAACTTGAACATAATTCCCAGCCTAGTCACTTCACTCTTCTGAGCCTGCTTCCATGTTTGTAAAATAGTTACAATTCTCAAACTATTACGAGGATTAAATGAAATGTGCAAATTGCCTATTACAGTAGGCCCTCGAATATTTATTTTTATTGCTTTTTATACACATTGTTTTTTGTTTGTTTTCATAGTTGCCTAAAGTCTAGGGGAAGGGGAAGACTGGTGCTTGACTATAAAAAAATAATTGTAAGTTAATCAGTCACAGTGAATTATTTTCCTTTCAACTTCTGTTTTTTGTGTGTGTCTGTTTAAACTATACTGAGGAAGTGTACATTTTTAGACTGGAGAAATAAGGTTGTCTCGGCTCTCTTATTTTCATCTTGATGGTAAAGTAAAAAGATACTGTTGGCATGTAGATGATATGTGTAAGGAAGCTTTGGCTCATGTGAAGAGGGACCTTGGTGTCTTAGTACTTAGATTTTATGAATCTTTGGTGGATTTTCCTTACCACTATAAAAGAATCATTCAGTTTGTACTGACATAAGTTACGTGGTGCTCTTTCATGGCAAAGGATTTAATAAATGAAGAAACATCCTTAAACACTAAAGCAAAATCAAAGAAGACAGAGGTGAAATATAATCTTCAGAAACGTTAATAAAACCTTAATTGAAATTACTGCGTTTCATGTATTTACTGTCTGCCAGAATCATACTGTGTATTGACATGGTCACTTCACTGATTGCTGACCGACCTGTTGACGCTCAGTGGAGGGAACTTGGGGTCTCACAGCTGCCCAGGCCAGTGGATGCAGTGCAGTCATTTTGCCTTGGTGTTGAAGTCTTGTCTGTTTTTTTACCTCCTTGACTTGCTTCCTTCTAATTTCTATGTATTTCTTCAATCTAGACTCCTATTTATTTCTGCCTTTCTGTCTGGCACTGCCTTATATTCTTGTGCCTGCTTCTTGGTTCTAATCATCTTACCTGCTTTAATCATTTTACTCGAACTGCAGAACTTCTGACCATCCTCTCAATCCAATTACTGGCATGTGGCTGCCTGCTTCCACGTGCTCTTCCCAACCTTTGCCTAGCCTTGTCTTTACCTCTGCTTCTCCACTGGCTTCCACATACCCAGCCTCCTGGCTAAGTGCCCCTCTTTGTAGCCAGCCTTTTCTGTAGTTTTGGCTTTGCATTTTCATCATTCTTCCCACCCTGGCTCCATAATCCATTGTTTCTCACAATCCCAGAGCTAGTTGGTAAGTATATCCTTACTCTTTTCCATTCTCAAATTCACTGGAGGTTTTAAAACAGCTTTGAAATCTCCTTGAATCTGAACCAGTAGATTATAGGGAGGTGACACTGCTGGTTTCTGACCCACACCTTCCTGTCTCTGGATGCTCACTCTTGATACCTGGCCATCAAACCAAAGAGCCAACTCAGGTAGCCAGTGGAGTAGAACCAAGGGCCATGGCTGAGCTTTTAGCTGACAGCCAGCACCAACCTGCCAGCCACCTTAGTGAGCCACTTTGAAAGTGGACTTTCCAGTCCCCAGTGGAACAGCCCCATCTGACATCACATGGAACAGATGACATCTCACTGAGTCCTGCCCAATGTGCAGATTTATGGGCAAAAAAAAGTGTTACCTTTAGCCACTAAGTTTTGGGGTAGTTTGTTATGCAGCAATAAATAACTGATGGAATCACCCAACCCCACTCCCAGTCTCACTACTAGTACCTTGGCCACCAGGATTATGGCTCCTTGCTTTTCCTCTTAAACAGCTTTTTTGAATTTGTCCTACAACTTTGATACACATGGTATTGTGGGATTGGAAGAATTTTTTCCTAACAGGAGAAAAGAGCTGTAAAATCTAGAATTACCAAGGACCCTAAAATTGGCTCAGATGGTAAACCGTCTGCCTACAATGCAGGAGACCTGGGTTCAATCCCTGGGTTGGGAAGATCTGGAAAAGGAAATGGCAATCCACTCCAGTATTCTTGCCTGGAGAATCCTATGGTCGGAGGAACCTGGTAGGCTACAGTCCATGGGATCACAAAGAGTCGGACATGACTGAGCAACATTTACTTACTAAAATTAAAAGCAAAGTTGAGTTTTAATATGATTTTACCCTATAAAAAAAATACTGCATGGATCATACTGTTAGCACATAAGAGAACATGGCACAAAGCGATCAACGAATGCTTGTTTTAAAAGATGATTAAGGAAGGCACTTCCCTGGCATTCCAGTGGTTAAGACTGCTCCCAATGCAGGGGGCACAAGTTGAAATGGAGATTACATGCCACAGAGTGAGGCCAAAAAGAAAACATAGTAATTTAAAGGAGTATCTTGAGTCTGGTTTTGCATTTTAACATAAATATTACCAAAAAGTGTTTTTTGGGGTGTTTTTTTTTATGAGAAATGCATATTTATTCATCTACCATTTTACTAATAATCCAGTTTGGCCATGTTAAGACTCAAAAAGTTGGCTGTAATCTCAGCTCTATGACCTTTTACTCTTCACAGAGTCCTTTCTATTTCTATTCTTAGCCATAATCTGACTGAATACACATGAATTTTCCTTATTTTATTTTGAAACTCATCCCCAATTTTATTTTCTGTGAGAGGAAATCTGTCCTTTATACTGTAGCTAACTAGCCATAGTGAAGCTGCTTTTGTTTCCTTAGTGAAAATGGAGTTTATCTCTTCCTTTCTACCTTTCCTCTCCCCTCTAAGAGTGGATGAAACTCTTTTGTTTTTGAAGTAGAAGGCAGAGACACAAACTGTGTGTCAAAGCCGCAAAGACACGTGGTAACTAACAGCAGTCTGGAAAGCATCTGGCTTTGTTTCAGCATGCTGAAACAAGTAGCGTCTAGCCATCCTGGCTGCATGGTTGGTCAGCAATCTCCAGCACTTGCAGACACTGCCAAGTGATTTCACGTGCCTTATTTCACGTGATTGTCACAACCACCTAGAAAGGTAGAGCAGGAGACTGTATGGGACACGGAGAAGGCACGTTACAGAGCTACTAACGCTCAGAGGTTGGATTTGAACGGAGATCGTCAAAGCTGCAGTTCTTTCTCTATCATCAATCTCTCCGGAGCTGGGCCCGGGTCCTGATGCTGAGTACCCAAAGCGCGCGCACCTGCGCCGGAGCAAGACAAGCCAGCCAATGAGGAAACCGCATCCAGGAGGCGGGACGGAGAAGTTGCCAATGACAGAGCCTGCCCCTAGAGAGATGCGGCTAATGAGGGCCTCGTGCCGAAGAGGGACTGCCGCTTGTCCAATAAGAAGCTGTGACCAGCGAGGCTGGAAGGCGGAACAGCCAGCTGGGCGCTGGGGCGGGGCGGGGAGCCCAGCGCCAACCCTCCAGTGCCCGAGCCCCGGCGTGCTGCCCCCATCGCTGCCCGCCATGGCCCACGCTGCCCGGCTCCTCGCCGCGCTGGCCGCGCTCCTCGCTGCCGCCGCTACAGGCGATGCCCGGCCCAGTAAAATCGGTGCGGGAAGGACTGGGTGGGGTGCAGATCTGGGGAGGGCTGCGAGGGAAAAGGGTTGTCAGCCGGGAGCAGCTGGATGGGGGAAGGGGAAGGCAGCTGGACGAGGGAGGGGTCCTCGGGAGAGGAGCTGGGTGGAGAAGAGCCGAGGCACTGCGACTGGGCGAGGAAGGGGACCGCAGTAGGCAAGGTGCTGATGGGGAGGGAGGCGTGGGCCTGTGTCCAGGGCTACCTGGGGCAGAAAAGACCCTTGGGGCAGGACTGGTCACTGATCTCACCAGAAGGTTCAGGGGCGTTAAGTATCTGCCCTCGACCTGGCTCTTTGCCAGGTGCCCCCAGGACTCTGGTCTGTCTGGATGATGTCATTCACACAGGTTTATTGAGGGTCGTCTGTGTAGCAGGCACTGGTTCATAGTTCCTGTCCGGAGGAGGAGAGACTGCACAATACAAGGAAGTTAGTGCTGAGGCTGAGAAAGACTGTGAATATAGAGGAAGGGCAGTCACCGGTCTTTGTGGGCTCTGGGAGGGCTTCCTAGAAGCAACATCTAAGCCAAAAACCTCATGGAGGGTAGGAGACAGTTCTAGGAGAGACAGAACCCATGGTAAGTCCTCTGGGGACAGATTTGTTGAATGACAAAATGAGGAATTTTTCACAGCAGTCTTATTTATTTGCTTTTTTTCCCCCAACATTTTATGTTGAAAATTTTCAAACCTAGACCAAAGTTGAAAGACTTACACATTGATCATCTCTTTACCCAGCACCTAGATTCTGTTGTTAAGAAACTGCTACTATATTTGCTTTATCACAGACCTATCACATGTCCATTAATCCATCTTAGATTTTAATGCTTTTCAAAATAAATTGCAGACATGAGGACATACTTCTAAATACTTCATCATGTATATAACTGACTAACATTCCATATTTGTTTATACTTTTTTTCTCTTAACATTTGTCATTTTAATTCAACATGAATCAAAGATTTTCAAGTCCCTCATATATCAGATTCCTGTAGACAGAGATGCTGGGTTTCTGGTGTGGGAGAGGAGTGACTCTCACTGGGAGGGAGGGCTGCCCCATGGGAATACCACAGACATAATGGGGCCAGTGCAGTGCTAAGGTCTGCATTACCAAACCCCAGCTCAGGCCATAAAGGATTAAGACAGGCTGAAGCATGCCAGAAATCAATTTAGGACTAAACATTTAGGGTTTTCAGAGAAGAGAGAATCCTGAGAGCTGGAGTGGATAGAGAAGGCTTGATGAAGGAGATGGATTTGGAGCCAGGCTTTGAAGGATGGGGAAGTGAGGCAGGCAAGGTCTTGATGTGCAGGGCTCCCGCATCTCTTGAGAAAGGGCAGCAGAGCATGGCATTTACCAGTGACCACTGAGGAAGGGGTAGGACCTTCTCACAGCTCAACCATTTCTGCCAATGCAGAACTTCCTGCCTGCCTCATTCCAGCTGGTCCTACCCACTTCACCCCAGGCATCATCAAGGCAAGAGATTTGGCAATGCCAAGCTTCCTGCAACTTTCTTAATTTTCCTCACTGCTCTGATAAGAGCCTCTGTGCATCCTCGGTGGCTTGGACTCTACCCACAATGGGAATGAGGGGCTTCCTGTTAAGATGTTGTAACCCTCAGGCTGCTTCATGATCAAATCTGAACACCTCGGTGTGGCATCAGACCCTTAAAAGTCCCCCAGAATTCCACCCGGGCCCTGCTTATGCTGTTCTCTCTGCAGAGAATGGGTTTCTGCTCACTGGTAAAACCCACTATCCTCCAGGATCCCAATCTACATTGCTACAGGGCCCTCTCTGTTCCATTCATTCTATGTCCAGCAAATCTTACCACAGACTAGAGAGCAGGTGTCAGGTCATTGGTGTTGAAGGAGCCATTTCTTAGTGAGATGAGGTCTTCTGCTTCCCTATAGCCTTTAGGCAGCTTCCAGGTCTTGTGATAGCAATTTCTCTGGGGGGAAAAAAAAAGGGTAATTCAGGGCTTTGTCAAAAATGGAAAGGGTGGGAAGCACTTGGTTTAAAAGGTTAAAGGGTATCCTTGGAAGCGGCTTTGTAAACACTGAGAATAAAGAAGTAATTTGTTCTTTCAAAATGCAATAGTGAGCTCTACTGCCTGCCAGAATCTGGGGACATAGGGACCCTCAGTCCTTGACAGATCATTTGAGTAGTGTCCCATGGACCAGGCCAGGGTAAGGAGAGTATGCTGTGGGAATATGTAGGAGGGACAGTTGTCTTAGGCAGGTCAGGCCAGCCAGCTAAGAATGACATATAAGGGCCACAGAGGTCAGCAAGGCAAAAGACAACAGAGCGTTTCTGACAAAGGGAACGACGTGGGCAAAGGCACAGGCATGACAGGGCGAAGTCTGTTCCACAGCAAAAGAAGCTGAGGCAGGGGACTAACCTGGCAGTCCAGTGGTTGAGACTCTGTGCTTCCACTACAGGGGGCACGAGTTCTATCCCTGGTCAAGGAATTAAGATCCATATGCTGCATGGTATGGCCAAAAAAAGAAATTGAGGCAGACAAAAAGGTGGAGTGTTGCAAGGCTGAGGCAGGACATGGAATAAGTAAATGGAGACCAGATCATAAAGAAACTTGTAGTTTTGCCTTCTTGACAAGAGTTAGTAGTCTTAGGATCCAACAAGTGGGTGTGTGTGTGTGTGCACGTGCACACGTGCGCACGCAAATACTGGAGTGGGTTTTGCCATTTCCTCCTCCAGGGGATCTTCCTGATCCAAGGATCAAACGTGCGTCTCTTGTACCTCCTACATTGGCAGGCAAATTCTTGACTACTGCGCCACCTGGAAAGCCCAACATGGGTCTAGTAAGGACAAATCTCCTTTCTTTGATATGTTACTAGACTGTCAGGTGAGAGGAAAGCTGTGTCTTAGATACCTGGTGGGCAAAAACTGTGGGTAGCATGGCTGTCCAACTCAGTAGCTTCACAGCTGCTTCACTATCCTCTCAGTGCTGTGTAATGATTACTATCTGTATGGTCAGTGGTTCCTAGCAGCACCTCAGAGCCCTGACCAGTAACACACTTTTCTCAGTGACTTGGATCAGAATATTGGTGGTATATGAACTAAGTTTGCAACTAACTAAGGAAAGAAGGAGGAGAAGTAAAGACAGTAGGTAAGACCCAAAAAGATGTCAAAAAGCTGAAACTATAACAAGAGTCCAAAGTGGAATAGAGTGCCCTATATAGTGACTAGTTATCTGTCACAGGGTGCATTCAAGGCTTGGCAAACATGGATGTGGAAATGACTTAAGTGTCAGGTGAGAAGTTGCAATAGACCAAGGGTTGGCTGACTTCTTAAGTTAAATGCCAGAGAGTAAATATTTTAGGCTGTGCTTATAGCCTCTGTTCCAACTTTACTCAACTCTGCCTGGCATGAAAGAGCCATAGTCAATAAGCAAAAGAAAGTGCATGGTTCCATTCCAATAAAGCTTCAGCTTACAAAAACAGAAATCTGCCTTGATTTGGCTCTCAGGCTGTAGTTTGCCAACCCCTGGATTAAGGAGTGGATTCCTAATACTAATCTAACCTAATTACCTGGCAGTGACCAGGTATTCACCAATTCATAGTAAAATATCCCTGGTGGCTCAGATGGTAAAGAATCCACCTGCAATGTGAGAGACCTGGGTTCGATCCCTGGGTTGGGAAGATCCCCTAGAAAAGGGAACAGTATTCTGGCCTAGAGAATTCCATGGACAGAGCAGCCAGGCAGGCTACATACAGTCCATGGGGTTGCAAAGAGTCAGACACAACTGAGTGACTTTCACTTTGACTTTCAATGAGTTTGTATAAAGCTAGATTTATTCCCTTAAATAAATTTTGAGATTCTTCCCTGCCCCTTTGCTGCTAACTTGTCTTTTTCTTTATAAAATAAGGGTTATAGTAGGTGGTAGTTTGCAGGTTGTACTTTGCTGTTTGATAGCTTTACTGCCTGGCGAATTCCATGGATGGAGGAGCCTAGCAGGCTATAGTTCATGGGGTTGCAAAGAGTCGGAAAGACTGAGAAGCTAACACTTTACTAAGCACTAGTCTACAGATTTCCTTTTTGAGATGTTAGAAGCCTATGAGATGCGAGTACCTAGGAAACCACTGGCCCAGGAGACTGAGAAGGAGTGACCCACAGTCTCACACCCCTGCTCTGTCTCTCCCCACGCCTGCCTCCTGGGCCTGATGACAGCTGTGGTTGGAGCTGGAATCGGGGGCTCTGCTGTGGCCCACTTCCTCCAACAGCACTTTGGCCCCCGGGTGCAGATCGACGTGTTTGAGAAGGGGACCGTGGGCGGCCGCCTAGCCACCATCTCCGTCAACAAGCAGCACTATGAGAGTGGCGCCGCCTCCTTTCACTCCCTGAGCCTCCACATGCAGGGTTTCGTCAAGCAGCTGGGTGAGTGCACCATCCTTGGGCTGGCGGCAGCCCTCGGGCCCTTCCCAGGTGACCCAGATGGTCAAGGCCAGAAGGTCATGTGCCCAATCTCCTCATTTTACAGATGGAGCAGCTGAGACCAGAGAGGGGAAGGAACTTGCCTGAGGTTACACAGTGAGTTAGTTGCAGAGCCCGGATTAGAATTCAGGTTTGACAGCCCCACCCCCAGACTAGTTTCTCTCCCCATCAGTTTACTGCTTCTCAGTAATCTATAATCATAACGGCTTCCACATGCTGTGTGCTTGCCAAGCACCTGGCATCCTTCTGGGTCATACATAGACATTACTTCTAATCCTCCTACCAGCCTGCAAGATGGGTGCTATATCTCCTCCCAAGGCAACTGAGGCTCATACACCTGGGCTAAGGCCCTACAGCTAATAAGCAAGAGAGCTGAGATTCAACCCCAGCAGCATCTGTCAAAACCACAAATATATGTACCACTGGATGCAGAAATTCCACTTCTCAGAAGTGATCCCGTAAGTGTGCTCACAGATGTACAGAGCAGCAGACACACAAGGTTACTCGTTACAGCACTGTTTGTAATAATAAAAAGTTGAAAATATTCTACCTGCCCATCCACTAGGATCTGAGACTAAATATTGTTTAAGCACACAGCAGACTATTCAGTAGCCAAGTCCTGTATGCCCAGGTATAGAACACTCTCTTAAGATGCACATGTCAGTAAGGTGCAGGCCACTGTGTATATTAATAGTATATGGGGGTGGGTGGAGGGAGAGACAGCTCACAGATGTGTACACATTTATAAGTGTTGGCACAAAATATCTCTAGAAGGATGGTGAAGGAATATACTTACTGGTTGCGTCTGGGTAGGGGAACTTTGTGATATAGGGACAGGAATAGGAGGGAAAGAAAGAAAAGTCCATGACTTAGGGCAGGCCCTATAATCTCTAAGCCTCACTTTCCATCCATCCATCTTTACCTGGGGGATACTGACTCTTGTTCTGCCTCTCCCGAGACTGTGAGAGGATGAAGTGAGATCCAAAGCTTCAGTGCTCTGTTAGTTGTAGAGTGCAGGTGGTTATCAGGAGCTGTGATTTCTTCCCTGTGGCCTTGGTGCCCCGGGCCACCATTCCAGAGCAAGCCCCGTGGCTCTCAGCCCCTAGACGATCCAGGATGACGACTGAATCTCCCTCACTCATGGCTGAGTGGATCCCTGTTAGGAAAACATCTAAAACGGAATATGAGTTTAATTTTCATTTCTTTGTTGACTAGGCGGGCCAGACATCTCCCCAGCACACTGTTTACTGTTGTTGAACAAGCAGCACAGATGCACCAAACATAGTGTCACATTCCCTTTAGTGGAGCCATCCTTCAGGATGGCCCTGAATTTAAGCTTCTGGCATTGCTAGGTTCCCCTGGGGTTCAGGGGGGCCTCTGTAGGGGACCTAAGGGCCTCTTCATTGTCTCCTCAGGGCTGCGGCACCGGCGCGAGGTGGGAGGCAGGAGCGCCATCTTCAATGGGGAGAACTTCGTGCTGGAGGAGACAGACTGGTACCTGCTGAACCTCTTCCGCCTCTGGTGGCACTACGGCATCAGCTTCCTGAGACTGCAGATGTGGGTGGAGGAGGTCATGGAGAAGTTCATGAGGTAGGGCTGGGCAGAGCCTTGGGGAGGGCCTTCCAGAGGGAGAGAGGAAAAGAGGTGCAGAAGGAACCAACTTGACTGTACATTGTCAAAATGGAAAAGGTACTCACTGGGTGTGAGAATTCCACCCAGGCTCTGAGCACACCCCCAGCATCAGGAAGGGACTTAATTTAGTACAGCGGTACTTATCTCTCGTGTTGTCACACTGGCATCCTCTTTCCCTTAGCTAAACTGGTAAATAAAAGCATGGGTTGCAAGACTTCCCTGGTGGTCCAGTGGTTAAGACTCTGTGTTTCTAGTGCAAGGGTCATGGGTTTGATCCCTGGTCAGGGAACTAAAAAATCCCACATCCCTTGTGCTCTGGCCAAAAAAAAGCATGGGTTGCAAACTCAGCCACCTTCAAGGGCCTGCCTGGGGTATGAATAAATGAAGCAGTTTAGTGAAAGGGAAGGATAAGCAGTGAGGGGTCCTGAAGAGCCAGGCCCTATCGGAATGGGCAGCTAGCCCTCTGCTCAAACCCCCTGTGGCCACGTGGGAATGCCAGCCTTACAGGGCAAATTCCGGTTTTTCAGAAGAAACTGGAAATCCAGTTGTATGTGAGATTAGTTTTTCAATATGTGCAACCAGTTCATCTCACAAGGCAAATAAGACATACCTGCAGGCCACAAGCAACCTGTGGACCACCATTTACAAACTCTTCTGTCTTCCAGGCCTATCTAGAACAAACACCTTTCTTTACCAGTTCCTCCTCCTTATGCCCCAGCCCCCTCCGCATCAACTCCAAATAAGAAGGATAAGTATCCTGTTGTCACCCTGTCAACCCCTCATAGTCCACTCACTCACCAGGCTAGTCCCCAGCTCTCCCCGACAGTCAGTCCTTCCAAAGGTTCTCCGTTTCCTGGCCTAGGTGCAGAGACTTCAGGATCAGACACTTGTTCATGGCCTCCAGGTCTCCTTCCTGGTTTCTGGCGCTTCTCTGCTCTTCCCACTCCTATAACTATGCTTTTTTATGGCACTTCTTCCTTGTACTCTTCAGGTATCCCCAAAGTTAGTTCTTCACTTCTCTTTCCTCTTTCATATATTTTTCTCCCTTGTCAATTTTATCCAACCCCCCAGCACCAAGTTCTCCCTTTTGTGGGAGACAACCTCTACCTGTGAGCCCCAGTTTCCCCTTAAGTTCCAGACCCACTACCTAAGCAGTCTCTAATTGCTTTCTGGATACCTCCATTTGGGCTTCTTGTCAACAACCAAACCCGGCACATTTACAGAACAGCCCGAGCAGAAGCAACATTCCAAAGGCCACTATCCAAAAGTCCATCAGCCGACAGCTCCAGGCAAATGCCAGTCCTCAAGGTGGGGAGAGTCGTGGGGGAAGAAGACATTAGCGAGGGGGTGAGTGGGAGCCTCGTTGGACCAAGACACAGGGGAAGACAGGCCAAGCCAGCAGAGAGGGTGACAACTTTGGCATAAAGCAGCTGCCATGGGGTCCAGTGTGGTCCTAGAAGCCAGGGAAGAGCTGTTGTTGCTGGAGAGGGGATATGTCAGTGGGG
>NW_011494863.1:10720180-10720469 GCF_000754665.1 Bison bison bison
CTTGGCAGTCCCAGCTGAGTGAGAAGAGGACTGCAACCTCATCAGGGAGCGACTTGAGAGGTGATATGATTGTCATTCAGAGGAGCCACCATGTGAAGCCAGGTTCTGGTGGGATCCAAAGTGTTTGCCCTTCCCTCTGGGCTGTCCCTTCAGGTGGGACGGGCCCACCATAGCCAGCAAATAGGCCAAGGTAACATAACAAGCTTCCTCTCCCACCCCTACATGGAGAGGAGGGGTGGGCCCCCAGGTGCAGTGACCCAGCGGCCGGGGGGCAGCAGAAAAGGCCTTC
>NW_011494863.1:10720590-10722910 GCF_000754665.1 Bison bison bison
CAGCAGAAAGGCCTTTCTGCACAAGAGCTCTGGGTCCATATGTCTCCCAGGATCTATAAGTACCAGGCCCACGGTTATGCCTTCTCGGGTGTGGAGGAACTGCTCTACTCGCTGGGAGAATCTGCCTTCGTCAACATGACCCAGCGCTCCGTGGCTGAGTCCCTGCTCCAGGTGGGCGTCACCCAGCGCTTTATCGACGACGTAGTCTCCGCCGTTCTGCGGGCCAGCTATGGCCAGTCAGCAGCGATGCCCGCCTTTGCCGGTAAGCCTCCAGCCCTCAGCCTGCCCACCTGCCCTTCCCCAGCCCTCCTTGTAATAACCTTACATTTACCCAACTCAGTACATGACATCACCCCAACACCCTTTGATTCTGGCATCCGTCCTCTCAGTTGGCAGGAGATGGTGTTCACCTCACTTCACAGTGAAAGGGAAGCTCAGATCTCAGGTCTGGGATGTTTCTGCCACTCCTGTTTGGATTGGTTTCATAATCTGCCCCGCTAAGACCTCTGGGCCCCTGGGATTCCACTTATTAGAGCACTGCATCTTCCCAGCTCATTACTGGGGTGGGCAGGCACATATATCACCCACCATCTTCCAGCACAGGACACAGATCTGCCCAAGAAAGACATCAAGGCACATCTTCCCCAAGGTGTGGTAACTATTCTGGGCCTTGAAAGATACAGTAGGATTTTATTGGGGCGGTGAGGGCTGGGGAGGGGCATTCAAGGCCAAGGAACTACACAGGCACTCACTGGCCTGCTTGGCTGGGTTCTTCTCCTCTCCTGCCTCCTAACATGGAAGGCCCAGGCTCAGTCCTGTGTCCTCCTCTGCTCTCAACTACTCAGCCTCCCTTGGTGAGCTCAGCCAGTCTTGGGGCTTCAGTTCCACCCACCTGACTCCCAAACATGACCTCTAGCCCAGACCTGTCTCCAGAACTGCAAGCTCATGTGTCAGCCGTCACCCTGTGTCCACACTGGAACGGCTAATGGGCGTCTCAGACTCAGTGCACCCAAACCTGAGCTTCTGATCTTTCCCCTCAAGCCTGCCCCTCCCAACCTCCCCATAGGCTGGCTGGTAATTACTCCTTTCGGTTGCTCCAGCCAAAACCTTGAATCATTGCTTTCTTTCATACCCTTTGTGTCATATGTCAGGAAATCCCATCTGCTTTGCCTTCCATGTATACCTAGAACCTGACTGCTTCCTAGCAATGCCTCTTCCTTGGTCTAAGCACTAGCATCCTTCACCAGGATTGCTACAAGTCTCCTACCAGGTCCCCCACCCTCTGCCCACTCCCTGGCCCCTCCAAGCTCAACACCTCACCCAGATGATCCTTTTAAAACAAAAGACAGATCCTGACAGGCCTGCGTGTAAGACTGTAATGGCTCCTACTTTCCTTCAGGGAAAATCCAAAGTCCTTCCAGTGGTCTGCAGGGCCCTGTAGTCTAGGCCTCACCATCTCACCACTCACGCACCCCAGACCAGCCACTCTGGTCTTCTTGCCGTGTCTCCAGCGTCCCAGGTACTCTCCCACCTTGAGGCTTTTGTGTGGCCATCCCTCTGCCTGGAAGAACCTTCCTGGAGACGCAGTCATAGTAAACTCTTGCTTCCCATGTCTCTGTGAAGATGTTGCCTTTTCATTGAAGCTGCATAACCTCTCCCACCCCCAGGAGTCCTGGTCCCCTTGCCCTACCAGGCTACTGAATTGACTTATTTTATCTCCTCCCACTCGAATGCAGGCTTCCCAATGGGAATCTTTCCCCTTTGTTTACTGAGAAATCCTTACAACAGTGCTGACCATCATAGGCACTCAGACCATTTTTGCTAAATAAATGAATGAAAGGGTTTATAATTAACAAGTACCTCCCACATGCCTAGGATACTCTTCCTCTGGCCGCTGCTCGTTCCTTCCCAGCCTTCTGGTCCTGCCTAGTGTCCCCTCAGCAAGATGACCCTGCTCATTCTCCCAGCACCTTGTAGGTATCCTTTGATATATAATTCATGTATCATGCAGTGCACGCATTTAAAATGTAGGAGTCAATGGCTTTCAGACCACTCAGAGTTGTGTCTCCATCTGGCTTCCCTGGTGACACAGCAATAAAGAATTCACCTGCTAATGCAGAAGCAATGGGTTCAATCCCTGGGTCGGGAATATCCCCTGGAGGAAGAAATGGCAACCCACTCTAGAATTCTCGCTGGAAAAAAATCCCATGGACAGAGGAGCCTGGTGGGCTACGGTCCACAGGGTCGCAAAGAGCCAGACATGACTGAGAGACTGAGCGTGCACACACATACACCCGTGTCTCCATCACCACAATCAATT
>NW_011494863.1:10723010-10727931 GCF_000754665.1 Bison bison bison
CAGTTCCCCCAACATCCCCTAGCCTTCCAGCCCTAGGCAACCACAAATCTGCTCTGTGTTTCTGTGGATTTGCCCATTCTGGGCAGTCTATTTAAATAGAATCATACAATCTGTGTTCTTCTATAGGGGCTCTTGCACTGAGCATAATGTTTTTACTTTACAACATTGTGAATTCTATCGTATCTATCTCTGTGTATTGTCTCTCCCTGCAGGAGTTGGGGGGAGTCTTGGCCTGGGACAGAGGCCTGAGTAGGATGGTGCTGGCCTCTCCAGCCCCACTGCCTAGAGGTTGAGAAGCCACTGATCACCCTCCCTCCCCTTTTGCCCAGGAGCCATGTCTCTAGCGGGGGCCCAAGGTAGCCTGTGGTCTGTGGAGGGAGGCAACAAGCTGGTTTGTTCTGGTCTGCTGAAGCTCACCAAGGCCAACGTGATCCATGCCACGGTGACCACTGTGACCCTGCAGCCAACAGGTAAATAGACAGAGCAGGGGCCATAACCACTCCCTTCCTATACAATGAGCACTTCCTCCTCTATCCCTAAAACTCCTCTGCTGGGGTGCAGGTCCCAGCACTGCCAAGCGACACCAGAGGGCACTGTTGTCCTGATTAAAATGTCAGAGCAGAAAGCAGAGACTTGCACTCATCTAGCCCCATTCATTTGACCACTGAGGACTCTGAGCCACAGCTTTGCCCATGCTCCCTAGCTAGTCAGCGCCACAGCCAGAGAAAGAGTTTGGGTTTCCTGATTCCGGTCCAGGGCTCGCCCTGCCACCATACCAGCATTGAAAAACTGACACAGCAGCTGGACGGCACGGCTGCACCCAGGGTCTTGTCCCCTCGGTGCTAGGCCCTGGACAGCAGATAAGTGGGTAGAAGCCGAGAAAGAAGTTGACTTTTGTGTTCTCCTCTCTCTCCGTCCAGAGGGGAAACCCTTGTATCGGGTCAGGTATGAGAATGAGGCGGGCACAGGCTCTGACAACTATGACATAGTGGTCATCGCCACCCCCCTGCACCTGGACAACAGCAGCACCATCGCCTTTGAAGGATTCGACCCACCCATCGATGTCGTCCAGGGCTCTTTCCAGCCCACCGTCGTCTCCTTGGTCCATGGCTACCTCAACTCTTCCTACTTTGGCTTCCCCGACCCTAAGCTTTTCCCCTTTGCCAATATCCTTACCACAGATTTCCCCAGCTTCTTCTGTGCCCTGGACAACATCTGTCCTGTCAACATCTCAGCCAGCTTCCGGCGGAAGCAGCCTCAGGAGGCCGCTGTTTGGCGAGTCCAGTCCCCCCAGCCCCTCCTCCGGTCCCAGCTGAAGACCCTCTTTCGCTCCTATTACTCAGTCCAGACGGCCGAGTGGCAGGCCCACCCCGTCCATAGCCCCCACACCCCCCTCCCACGGTTCACACTGCATGACCAGCTCTTCCACCTCAATGCCCTGGAGTGGGCGGCCAGCTCCGTGGAGGTGACGGCTGTGGCTGCCAAGAACGTGGCACTGCTGGCTTTCAACCGGTGGTACCAGGACCTAGACAAGATTGACCAAAAGGATTTGATGCATAAGGTGAAGACTGAGCTGTGAGGGCTCCGAGGAGAGCTGGAAATGTCCAGCCTCTGCTGAAGAAGGACTCCCTTCACAACAGCCAAGATCGTATAAGCCACATGCACTCACAGAGTCCTTCTCTGACCCCTCCTGTGTGGAGTGTCCTTTCCCTCCAGTGTGGGTCCTGGTGACCCACTCTCTGCCTTTCCATCTTAAGGATTCTCACAGTGGTGTTTTTTTTTTTTTTTGAAGGGGGAGAGTAAAAGAAGAGGAAGAACATTCAAGCCAATGTATTCACTTATTTATTTTTTTTTTTTTAAGAAATAAAAGTCCATCTTAAGCTGCTTCTGACTTTGTTTTCTAAGTAGAAGACGGTGATAACCGTGGTAGGGAATATAAGGCAGAAAACTTTGAATCCAATTTCTTTATTGTCTACTCCCAACAGGCACCTAAGGAACACCTCCAATGAAACATATGTAACCAGATAGTTACAAATAGAGGGAAGATGAGAAAACATAAATAAGACAGGATAATAGCTCCTATTTATGGTAGGCTTCCTAGATGCAAGTACCTAGTTAAGAACTTTAACTAGACACCATCCAAGTTTTTAAACAACACTGCATTTGAAGGAGATGCCTGGAAGTATACAAGGAAGAAATGGTTACCCCAGCAGAGCTGGCAGCCTAGCTCTGAGCCTCCTGGCAACCAGTGGAAAAAGGGAAACATATCAGGCCACAGGAAGAGGAACACTTTTTTCCTTGGCAACTGGAAGAAACGACCATTCTGTCCATTAAGAGTCTTGTCTTATAAGAAGACAAGTTCCCAGCTGGTGGAAGGCAGTTGTGCCTCACCCCCCAAATATCTACCCAGAAGAGAAAAGGGACGCTGTGATGAAGTCTGCTGGAGACTGGATGCCCAAGTCCTATCCAGACCAGCTAAAGCTGGTTCTGAGGAAGGCCCAGATCCCCATGAGGATACGACACTGCCAAATGACATTGGCATTGTAAATTCCTAACAGGAAGAGTCCCAGAGATCATCCAGCTAACTTCCCTCTTTTTGTAGAGATGGAGATAAAAGCCCAAAGTGAGGAACAAATTTGCCCAGTGTCTTGATGAATTCATAGAACTGAAATCCAGAGCTTCTCCTTAAAAGTTAACTGAATTCAGTATAGGACAAAATACCCTTCAAGGCAGCAGAGGCCCAAACTTGTCTGAAGCTGCTTTTATTATGCGGAAGTGATGGTAGTGAAAGAGATGGTGCCTTTGAAGTGCACATAGCGTGCACTCATTGGTCATTATAGGAAATAGGAAGCCGACACACCAGTAAGAATACTTTTGGTTGTGGCAGTAGTAAAAAACCAAACTCAAACTAGCCTAAGCAATAAAAGGGTCTTATTAAAGTCCAGGCACAGGGCAGGCATTGAGTGTAGTGCAATGCCAGCGTCATCATTTCTTTCGTGGTCAGAGATGGCCGTCAACAGCTCCCAGGGCCAGAGGGTCTTCTCTCACAACCCCTGAAGCAGAGTCTGGCTCTGGGCTCACTGGGCCCCTACTGAACCAATTCCTGTGGTCAAATGAACACCACGTGCAGATGGCTCAGGACTTAGCTACTAGACCAGTACCTGGGACACAAGGGATGAGATTAAACAAATCAGCTTAGAACAGCCCTGAGGAAGAGGTGATCTCCAGAATACAAGATCAGAGGGGTGGAAAGAGTGCTGGAGGGAGGTCAGCCAGATGCAGGATGGGGCTGTTCCTTCCCCCTCCTCTCAGGTCTGGTGAAATCTACATGCAATGATTTCTTGTCAAGGCCTGTGTTTGAAATAAGGATGCTGTGGGCTGTCGTGGTGTAACTGATGACCACTGGTACTAGGCTGGAGGACCAAGGCCAATATCAGACTTGTCCCTAATAAGCCTCTCATCCCTCAGGCTATGTGCACAGAAGAGGCCAACCAGGACAGATTCGCTTGATCCTCAGCCTGATTGCAGTGGGGCTCACTGGTCCTCAGAAACTTCCTTTGTCTGGGTAGGCAGGCCTGAACAGCTCAGAACAAAAACAGGCCAAGATGCCTACACTACCTTCTTCCACAAGCCCAAACATGACAGCTGGATCCCACTACCTCTCTGCCTATAAGGAAAATCCAGAGATTCCTGAAGGCAGCAGAAGGGAGTGTGGAAACCAGCAGGAAACCTTGGTCTCAGAGCCCACCCTAGCCTTCTTAGGCCAGGAAAGAGGCCCCATGGGCCCAGAGTTCTCTGGGAGAAGACAGCATTTGCAAAGACAGCCTTACAACCTGCCAAATGAAACAGGAAAGAGGTCACACCACCTCAGTAGTCCTGGGTGCAACATTGTTATTCAGTCGCTCAGTTGTGACAGACTCTTTGCAACCCCATGGACTGCCGCACACCAGGCTTCCCTGTCCTTCACCATCTCCCGGAGTTTGCTCAAACTCATGTCCATTGAGTCAGTGATACAATCTAACCATCTCATCCTCTGTCAACCCCCTCTCCTCCTGCCTTCAATCTTTCCCAGCATCAGTCTTTTCCAACAAGTAATAGACAGGTAAAACTTCCCCCCTAGACTCCACCCCTAGAGCAGGTAACCCAAGCAAAATCTCAGCACTTTGTGGGGAGGAGTGGTTAGAGGGTAGAATTTGGGGTGGGTATATGCAGAGTACATCATGAGAAACGCTGGACTGGAAGAAACACAAGCTGGAATCAAGATTGCCGGGAGAAATATCAATAACCTCAGATATGCAGATGACACCACCCTTATGGCAGAAAGTGAAGAGGAACTAAAAGCCTCTTGATGAAAGTGAAAGTGGAGAGTGAAAAAGTTGGCTTAAAGCTCAACATTCAGAAAACTAAGATCATGGCATCCCGTCCCATCACTTCATGGGAAATAGATGGGGAAACAGTGGAAACAGTGTCAGACTTTATTTTTGGGGGCTCCAAAATCACTGCAGATGGTGACTGCAGCCATGAAATGAAAAGACGCTTACTCCTTGGAAGGAAAGTTATGACCAACCTAGATAGCATATTCAAAAGCAAAGATATTACTTTGCCAACAAAGGTCTGTCTAGTCAAGGCTATGGTTTTTCCTGTGGTCATGTATGGATGTGAGAGTTGGACTGTGAAGAAGGCTGAGTGCTGAAGAATTGATGCTTTTGAACTGTGGTGTTGGAGAAGACTCTTGAGAGTCCTTTGGACTGCAAGATCCAACCAGTCCATCCTGAAGGAGATCAGCCCTGGGATTTCTTTGGAAGGAATGATGCTAAAGCTGAAACTCCAGTACTTTGGCCACCTCATGTGAAGAGTTGACTCATTGGAAAAGACTCTGATGCTGGGAGGGATTGGGGGCAGGAGGATAAGGGGACTCCAG
>NW_011494863.1:10728031-10729565 GCF_000754665.1 Bison bison bison
GGTGATGGACAGGGAGGCCTGGCATGCTGTGATTCATGGGGTCGCAAAGAGTCGGACACAACTGAGCGACTGAACTGAACTGAACTGAACTGAGGAATAGTGAGGGAGAGAGGAATGCCTTGCTACTGACCCACCTTTGAAGAAGCAACAGGAACAAAGGGCAGATCATGGGCTCCCCCTAGAGGCTTCTGTGGATGAGTGCATGCATTCATTCACGAATCCCTACACCTCTATTTTGCCCTGATGTTGGAGATGGAGCTCTGAAGGAGTTAGATGAGGCCTCTGTTCTTGTGGAGGGGGAGTCTCTCACCAGACAGTGGAAAACAGGAAACCCACTTAGAGCACACAAAGTTGGGGGAAAAGTGTAGACCTGGCTCTCCAAAGATCCTGAACTTCCCATTGCTGCCCTTAAACCAGGGAACTGGAAAAGGCCAACTGTCAGCCCAAGCTCATGAGGCCAGGCTCCTAAGTCACAGAATGGTAAAACCAGAGAAGACCCTGGAGATCCCTAAATCCCACTGCTTACTTCACAATTGAGAAAACTGAAGCCCAGAAAAAGGGAAAGGCAACATCCATATAAAATTAATGAGCGTTTGTTGAGCACCAGCCTCTGCGTGTCTGATGTTCTCATAGGAGGAGGACAGGCAGTCCCACCCACATTAGAAGTTTCCTCACCCGATCCCTATGCCCCGGGCACCCTGGGGGGGCTCCCAGGCCCTTACCCCACAAAAAGGCCTTGGAGGCCCCTCATGTGCTGCTGAAGTCTTAAGGCCTGGAGAGCAGACTGCAGGGGCCACAGGGAAGAGCCACCCCCCAGGGAGGAGAAGCGGCTGCTGAAAAGGCATCAGCACGCGCTGGCACGGGAAGTCTATTTTCCATGTGTCTGGAACCAGGCCGAAGCTTCCTAGGGTAATTTTAACCAGTATCCACTCTAGAACAATACCAAAAAAGGTAAGTTACTTGCCAGCCCAGACAGGCACATACCTAACCACTGCCCTTTCATGAATTAGACCCTGAAAACATTCAGAACGAAGGCTGCTTTAGGCACTGAAGTTTGAGCAGCCAAGTATTCTACATTGGCTGTTGGCCGTCTTCTCAAAATTAACTCTAAAGTGCCAGCTATTCTTACCTTCAGAAAACACCGCCTGAGCCCCTCAGCTGTCTTCAGAGAGCCTAGGTATTTTTAGCCCCTAGAACAGCTGATTCAGGATTTGCTTCAGGGGCTAGGAGGGCACAGGAGGATTTGATTGCAAGGGTCTAATGGATGGGGTCAGGCAAGGGATTAGCATCCAGGGGTTAGAAGCTAGCAGGGGCTTTAGGACAAGTGAGTCCATACAGTCCTTTTTTTTTTAAACTTTTTGACTGTACCCCACGGCATGTGGGATCTTAATTCTCCGACCAGGGATCAAAGCCACACCGCCTGCATTGGAAGGCAGAGTTTAACCACTGGACTGCAGGGAAGTCCCCACACTGCATTTTTGATCAGAAAAGATTCTTGGTATAAGCCAGCAGTTCTCAAAATGTGGTCCCCATA
>NW_011494863.1:10729790-10733529 GCF_000754665.1 Bison bison bison
ATAAAGGCTTATAAATGCAAAGAAAGTATCTGACTGTCCTAAATGGTAGAAAGGACTTCCTAGGTGACTCAGATGGTAAAGAATCTGCCTGCAATGTAGGAGACCCAGGTTCAGTCCCTGGGTGGGAAAAGTCCCCTGGAGAAGGGAATAGCAACCTACTCTAGTATTCTTGCCTGGAAAATTCCAAGGACGGAGGAGCCTGGCAGGCTATAGTCCATGAGGTTGCAAAGAGTCGGACACGACTGAGCGACTAACACTTAAATGGTATAAATGAATGTAGTTTTTGTAATAACCCATCTCAGTGTTGAACTCTGGGTGATGGAAAATCTTCCTCCACATTGATTGAAATCTACCTCCCACCCAGTTTTGGCTTCAGAGCCACAAGGAGCAAAAACAGTCTTGCTTTACAAAAGACAGCCTTTACTTTTCATCGCCTTGCTGGGCAAGGGGGTATGGGGAGTGCTGTCTCAGAAGATGCAGGTACAGCCCACAGCGATGGTCTCCATGACTGCACGCTGGCGGCAGGGCCCGGGGCGTGGCGGCGGCGGGCAGAGGCGGCGCCGCACAGGCACCTGGCTGAACACGGGCACGCTCACCATGCTGCGGTCCTCCTGCATGGTGAAGGGGTTCACGCAGCCCAGACACAAGCACTGCGCCTCCGGCAGGTCTGCAGGAACGCGGCTGGGGTCATGGTTGATGCTGTGGGAACGCGGGAGAGAGCACAGGGCAGAAAGAAGGAAGATTGCGGGAAGGACAAACCGACACCCATCACCACGCCCCTGCCTTTCCTGGCCCAGGTTTCCACTGCACAGCAAGCATGTGCCATGTGGAGGACAGGCAGTGAACCTGTGGGCCTGCAGCGTCGGCATTGCCCGGGAGCCTGTTAGAAATTCAGAACCTCCCCCTACCCTACACCTCCTGAATCATTGCCTACATACTCATAAGATCCCCAAGAAGGTCAAGGGCACAGCAAAGTAGAAGCCCGGCTTCAGAGGGTCTTTACAGACCCTTTCAGTTGCCACATTCCAGGTATGGGAGCCACTAGCAACATGGGGCTGTTCGAGCTTAAAAGAATCAAAACTAGCTCCTCAATGACACTAGCCACGTTCTAAGCGCCCAGGAGCCACATGAGGCTAGTGGCTACCACATTGGGCTTTACACTGTCACAGAAAGTCCTATGAACATACTGTTCTAGAGTCTCAAGATATAAATCATGTGGCTAAAAATCTTTGGCCTGGGTTCGTGAGTGAGGACCCCTCAGGGTCAGTCCTTTTCTTTATTATTTAATCAACACATATACACGTGGCCCCTTCTGTGTGGCAGGTGCTATGCAGGGAAGTGGAGCTACAACCAAGGTAAGACACCACTGCTGTCCCCGAGGGGCAGCGGGTCTTGATACCCAAGCCCAGCAGTGTATCTTAACCATGTGGAGATGTAGAAATTGCCACTTGCTGGGCCTCATCCCTGGAGATTTTGATTGGATGGGGCGTGAGAATCCTTAGATGATTCTGATACAGGCACCGGGATGGTCCCATCTAGGTGAGGGATGGATGTGCACACAGCCAACTCAGCACGCCCTGAAGGTGCTGTAACCAGCGGTGTGTACAAGGCACTGCGAGCTGGAGGACATGGCATTAAGGGAAGGCCTTTCAGGCCCTTCCCTGGAGACTTGGAGAGCACAACATCAGAGCCCGGCATAGATGTCTCATTTCTTAACAAGTCAGCGGAGTAGATACGACTGTCACCTCTACATATAGTTGAGGAATCTGAGGCTCAGAGAGGCTAAGTAACTTGCCCAAAGCCACACAGCCAGTAAAAGGCAAAGCCAGGATGCACACCTAAGCCTCTGAATCCAAGGTCTTCACTCTTGACAGGGAGAGTGGGCAGGGCATCCCCGCCAGCCCCCAACACAAAGCTTTCCCATGGCTGCCTGGCCTGGCCTACCTGTAGCCCCAGGGTGACAGACTCCTCTTGTTGGACAGCCACAGCTGCAGGTTGACCTCGCACTTCCTCCTGGCCGGCTCGGAGCTGTTCCTCAGCTGTGCCACCATTTCCGCCAGGTTTCTCTCATATTCCTCCATGCGGGCATAGGGCTTTGCCCGGGACACCAGGTCCAGTGGCAACTGGTGAGGCCCAGGGGCCAGGGTCCCAGGCCGCCCTGGCCCCTTTCTCTTGCCTTTGGGGTTCCTGGGCAGGCCCAGCCCCAGGAAGATGGAGATGGTGAGAAGGAACAGCTGGGAAGGAAGGCCACAGGTCAAAGGTGGGAGAGACAGGTCACTGCCTAGGCCAAGACTCAGGGCACAAGGAAAGAGGAGGGAAGAAGAAAGGCCCCTAGGGGAGCCACCTGTCAAGCCCTGGCCTGGTCCCACCAGCCCACCACACTTGTATTGATACATGTGCATGCCGCATTCATCACTAAATCCTGTTGCACCTCTTAAAAACCTCCCCACCCATCCACTTCTCTACCTGCACCAACCTGTCACTTTCCTGGATAGCTCAGCAGCCTCCTACCTGGTACTCCATATCTCCCCATCTCCCCCTGGCTCCTTCCGATCAGTTCTCCACACCTGCCCAATGATAGGTTGGAATGCCAACCTACTAACATCACCTCCCCAGGCCAGACCTCTGCTGTGTTCTCCCTCCTCAAATCACACCTGGTTTCCTCTTGCACCCATGCTTCAGCCTCAGGCCTTCTCTCGAACCTTCCTCTTCTCGCACAAGGACTTCGCACAGGCTGCTTCCCACAGTCACCCCACATGTCTTGGCTCCAGTGTCACTTCCTTAGGGAGCCCTCTGTGGACCTTCTTGAGCTCTCAGCACCCCATGCCTCCTTCATGACTACTGTCTTCCAGTGTACATGTGATCCTTTCACAAGTCAGGCCCCCACTAAGCACAGGCTCCGTGAGAGCCAGCGCTCTATCCATTTCCACATACTGCCTTGTCCCCCATGTCTGCACGATACTGGGCATTAGGTATTCAGTGAACATTTGCTGAGTGAATGAATGCCTGCCACCAGCCCTGCCCGTCTGCAGCTTGCAGTCTGGCAAGGAAAGCAGATGGTGAAGAAGAAACAAGCACCTAAGCCTCGCTAGCAGCAGGGTGAGGATGGGGCCACACAGCGTGTGGTCAGAGACACACAGGGACACCCGCTTAGCCTGGTGGCAGTGGGGTGGTCTTGCAAAGCCTTTCTGGGGAAGGGGGCAAGTCTGGTGAGGTTTGAAGAATAAGACAGAGGCAGATGTGCGCAGAGGGAGCCTAAACATGGTATAGAGGTGGGGGAGGGAACCGTGTGAGAGGAACTTTCAGTGGCTTAAAACTTTGCTGAAAGGAAACAGTGGGGCTGAAATAGAGTGGACAGGAGGTGAGGGCAGGAGATGAAGTTGGTGATGTGTGCCGTTCACGGCCAAAGACCCCTGATGAACTCCATGACACTGGTTCTCCACTCCTCCACACCCCAACCATCTGCCTTCCCGACCCCTTGTCCCCCCCCACCCGCTGCTGTCCACTCCTCCCTGCACAACAAGCAGCATCAGGAAAGCCTCTCATTCACCTGGGAGAGGACCTGGGTGCCCAGCAGAATGCAGACTCCACAGGAAGCTGGGAGAGGACGGCCAGGACTCGGGTGGGAGTCAGGGCTGGTCAGAAGGGAGAAGCCTCCAGAGGGGACTTCATCTCCTCCCTGAGCCTACCTGCCCTGTACCCCTCACCCCGCCACCCGCATGGCCCATGCTGATCTCTC
>NW_011494863.1:10733629-10734674 GCF_000754665.1 Bison bison bison
GCCTACCCAGCCAGTCTTGACCCTTGCAAACAAGTTTCAGCAGAGCCCCTCTTGGTAGAACCATTTCTTGGCACCAAATCCATGACAGATTCAAGTCACTGGTACAGAAAGACATCTCCCTAACAATAGGCTTTCTCATCTGAGCTGCTCACATGGCATTCTTAAACCCTGGCTCTCCACTCAGAGAAATTCAGAAGAGAACCCATCTCCCTCCATCCCTTTATAGACGGGAAACAGAGAAACAGAAGGACCTGCCCAAGGTCACACAGCCTGGATCTCAGGACAGAGAGATTCTGGAAAAACCCCGATAACTGAGATTGCCAAGATCTCCTCAGTTGCCTTTGGCCTGAAAGGGCCTTGGTGTAGTGAGGCTGCACCCAGCTCAGGAGCTGGAGCCGCTGGCCATGGCTGCAGGCTCTGAGACCAGTCTCTGTTTCTCTCTCGTCCTGGGGGACAGGACAGAGGGAGAACTCGCCTCTGCAGATTCCAAGCCAAACAGAGGTGGCCATTAATCAATGGAGAAGAAGTAAAAAAAACACTCAGGCCCTAAAAAGGAGTGGGGGTGGGGTGGGGAATCGCCACGTACCAGGTTATGCGGCCAGTCCATCCTGCAAGCCAGGCGATCAGCCTGCAGCTGCCGCCCGCCTGGAACCCCAGATGCCTCCGCCACGAGAATGGCAGCAACAGGACTCAGCGCAGCAATTATAGCTCGTCAGGGGGTTGCCGGGGGAGTGGGTGGGTGGGCTCGTCATCGCCTGGGAACCTTGGGCTCCCAGCTGGCAGGCCTGGCGCAGTGGCAGGCGGTGAGGGGCGTGGGGGCAAGCCAGGAGCCGGGCTGAGGTGCCCAGGGGCTGTTGACTGAGGGACAATGCCCTGTGTGTCTGGTGGGGCTCTGGCGGGTGGCACCTCCGCCTGTGGCCTGCGGCAGGGCGCCCCACCAGCACCCACAGGGCTACCTAAGACAATCAGCTTCGTTAGTTTGGGGGATGGCAAGGGGGCGAGGGTGGAGGAGGGAGAGGCTGTCCGTTGGTCAGGACAGCAAATG
>NW_011494863.1:10734774-10756761 GCF_000754665.1 Bison bison bison
GAGCACGCTGGCCAGGAGCAAGACACAGGCCCCATCTCCCAGGGAGACAGCCTCAGGCACCCCGGCCTCAGCCAGCCCCAGGTGAGCTCAGAGGCCCTCGGCACCCCCATAGCTCCCAGGCAGGGAAACTGAGGCCAGAGTGAAGAAGGGACTTGTCTAGGATTATACAGTGAGTGAGGGATGCCAAAGCTGGGATTCATACCTGGTCTCCGGGCAGGGCTTTATCCACCCCCCATGTTGCTTTTCTTGGCATATTTTCTGCACAGTTCAAGCTTGCTGTGAACATGTTTCTGAATCTGTGTGCTCTCACAAGGGCCAACTCCATGAGGTCCGTGAGGACTTGATGGCTGGTTGTCCCAGCCTTCTGGATGCAATGCTCCCCCTCATGTAGAGAAGGTCTCCACTCCAAGGGCCTGTCTCTGCGTGGCTGCTTGTGACTTCCATCCTCTCTCAGCCTCAGTTTCCTTCTCTGTAAAATGGGAGCCATGCCCAAGAATCAGTGGTGGCCTGGCCCATTTCTCCTGGAAATCTTTCTGAGTCTCATTTCCCCTGTGTCTAGAACAACCTCTAGGGGTTGTTACTAGGAGTAAGGGAAATAAGCCACATTCAACAGCTGACACAGTGCCTGGCATGTAGCATGTGCTCAATAAACATAGCTGTTTATTATGAAGACTATCACTGTACAATAACAGTGTAATTGTTCTTGGGAACATTCAGTTCAGTTCAGTCGCTCAATCGTGTCCGACTGTTTGCGACCCCATGAATCACAGCACGCCAGGCCTCCCTGTCCATCACCAACTCCCGGAGTTTACTCAAACTCATGTCCATCGAGTCAGTGATGCCATCCAGCCATCTCATCCTCTGTCGTCCCCTTCTCCTCCTGCCCTCAATCCCTCCCAGCATCAGAGTCTTTTCCAATGAGTCAACTCTTCA
This sequence comes from Bison bison bison, assembly GCF_000754665.1. Classification (NCBI taxonomy): domain Eukaryota; kingdom Metazoa; phylum Chordata; class Mammalia; order Artiodactyla; family Bovidae; genus Bison; species Bison bison. Next base: position 10,735,708 of record NW_011494863.1, read on the forward strand.
CATGAAGTGGCCGAAGTATTGGAGTTTCAGCTTTAGCATCAGTCCTTCCAATGAACACCCAGGACTGATCTCCTTTAGAATGGACCAGTTGGATATCCTTCAGTCCAAGGGACTCTCAAGAGTCTTCTCCAGCACCATAGTTCAAAAGCATCAATTCTTGCTGTTCTATTTAGCATTAGAGCAAGCACAGTTCTCATGGCCCAGCCAACTCTCCTTTCTCCCTCTTTGGGCCCACCCTCCTGGCTGAGAGCTTTGGACCTCATGGGCTCTGGCCAAAATTTCATGAGCTTAGGTAACCCCAGGGCCCTCTTGTCTAAGAATCATGTGCTGGATGTACCTGGTCTGGGTCTCTCCCCTCAAGTGAGCAGCCCAGCTGAATGCGAGCAAGCAAGCTCCCCTGAGGAGGAGGTGAAGGGGGTGTGAAGAGCACAGGGGAGGAACACAGACAGCACGCTCCAGGACTACACCGTCCTATTGGGGCCACTCGTGGCCATTTACAGGAATCGCCAAGGGGAAGAACGCAGGGTGCAAGGCGCTCCTGAATGTCACAAGATTAATCTGTCCGGGGCAGGTTTCCACAGCATAACTGAGAAGCTGGCTGAGGCTCGAGCTCATGAGAGATACCACCATATTTGGTCAAATACGAGACAGGGCTCTATTCTATCACTGGAAACTCCAGAGGGAGGGGGACTCTGAAAATACCTCCTCAAGCAACAAAGGCCCCCAGTCCCATCCCAGGCTGCCCCAGCCCCAACCCCCCTGTCCTTTGGACGTGTGAAACAGCCAGCATGAGGCGGCAAAGGATGGGGGCAAGCTGATTGTAACCTATGCAGCCTTCTTGTGCCCTTCTGCTGCTGCTGGTGGTGGGGTCCCACAGATATGCAGCTGGGGGGGCCCTCCCTGCATCCACAGAAAGGGAGAAATTAAAAGATGGGGATTGGGCTACAAGGGGGTTCCTCAGCTTCTCAGGACCCCTGAAACCACCACACTCTTCTTGCCTGCCAGCAACACACACTGTGGGCTTTCATCTCCCAAAGACAGGGCTTGGCTGCCTCAGCTTCCAACTTCGCAGATTCCAGGGTCCCGGCCCCAGAGTTCTAATGAGGCAGTCCCAGGAATCTGCACCTTACCAAGGCCCCAGTCAGGGAACTACAGGGCTCCTCACCCATCACCTGCCCCATCACCATTCTACCACAGGGAGACCAAGGCCCAGGGAGGGACAGGCCTTACCCAAGCTCACACAGCATTTTGGTGCACAGCTGAGTAAGGCTGGTTCGAGCACAATTTTTTCTCCTAATTCTTAAGCAGGGGGCCTGGATTCAATCCCTGTTCAGGGAACTAGATCCCACATGCTGCAACTAAGAGTTCACATGCTACAACTAGAGATCCCACATGCCACAACTAAGACCTGATGCAGGCAAATAAATAAATTCAAATACTTTTTAAAAAGACAGAGAACCTAGAAGCCAGGCCAGTCCTTCTGGTGGCCCCAGAGAGGGGAGGGGGATCTGTGGATACTTAAGCAGGTACAGTGAGGAGTCAAGGATGGACCCAGTCACCATCATTGGGTTTCCCAATCCTGGGCCAGCTCAAGCCAGGAAGCAGGCCCGTTCTTCCAACTTTGGTTTCTAGAAACCACTGAGAGGTCATCAGACCTAAAGGATATCCTGAGGATGAACCCTGGCTGATCCCTGAGGGACCTTACCCTGCAGGTCAGAGCCAAGCCTGAAGGAGGCATGATAACAGAGACCCCACAGGGACCCCTTAGGTCTTTTCTCACAGTCAGTGATCAATACAGGGGAATGAGGGAAGGGCTACATGGGCTGGAGAGCGAGGGGCAGGCAACGGTCGTGCTCAGAGCTACCAGGTCCCTGGGAGGCCGCCCAGCTAGAAGCGTTCTGTACTCACCGCCAGGTGGCACCACCAGAAAGCCAGATGTCCCAGAGGAGCAGGCACACCCAGGCAGAACTTTCATGCCAGCCACTCCTTTTCCCTGGATGAAAACAAGGGAACCAGGTAAGTAAAAATCTTGTGCCTGCCATGGCCACCAGAGCAACCCTAGCGTTGATGAGGACCAGTGCCCGGGACACCTTCCAGATCAGAGCAGGAACTGCATGACATACAACCAGCCAGGAGTGAGGGGGCAGGGGCCGGGTGGTGGCTTCTGTCTGCTGTGTGAGTGGCTGCCTTTACTTGGAGCACCTACCATGTGTTAGGCCCTAGGCCTCTGGCACCAGGACAACGTAATCTTCAGGAAAACAATAAGTAATAATAGCTGCTGCTTAATTCTACTTACTTAGACTGCCTGCATGCATGCACGCTCAGCCGCTCAGTCGCGCCCAACTCTTGCAACCCCACGGACAGTAGCCCATCAGGCTCTTCGGTCCATGGGATTTCCCAAGCAAGAATACTGGAGTGGGTTGCCATTTCTTCCTCCACTTAGACCACCTAGTACAGTGATAAGTCTTTCATGTGCATTGTGGTTGTTTGTTTTTTAATCTTTTGGCCACACTGCTCAACATATGGGATCTTAGTCTGCCGACCAGGGATTGAACCCGCGCTTTCTGCATTGGAAGCATGGAGTCTTAACCACTGGACCGCCAGGGAAGTACCACATGCACTGCTTTATTAAATCCTTCCAACCACCCTGTGGTGAAGTCTTAATTTGATCCTGAATCTACTGATGGGGAAACTGAGGCTCAGAGAGCCCAAAGTCACAGAGGATTCAAAGCAGATTTGATTCCTATGCATGCTGTTTCCTGGTGTGCAGGAAGGAGAGGGACATCACAGTCAGCAAGGAGGCAGGAGTGTCCAAATGGTCAGCTGGTCACTGAGGAGGGTCTATGCTTGCCTCAGCCACACCTTGACATCATCAAACCAGATCGTGCATGTTGGGGTGGTCATTGAACCCAAGACCAAACACAGTCCTCATAGGGATCTAAGAGTTCCCAGGCTATGGGTCTGGCGCCCAGCAATATTCCTGGCTCATAGCAGGCATTCACTAAATACCTGATGCATTCAATCCAAACAGCTATATATATGTGACACAGGGTGGTAATGCTGGGGTGGAGCATGGGAGGCCAGAGCAGCGGGGAACCAGAGGAGGAGATGCAGCCCAGGAGATCAGAGTTCAGAGGTTGACAGACCTGAGTTTTAATTCTGCCTCTGCCACTTCAGAGCTGTGTGACCTCAGGGAAGTTACTTGACATCTCTGAACTTAGTTTCTCATGCACAGTAGAGATAATAGTAACTTGGCTCTCAGTGGATGGTTGTGGGGACCAAACGAGATAATGCATGTTATAGCCCTTAGCAGAGCACCTGACAAAAGCAAGCCCTTAATCAGTGGCAGCTGCAGTTGTCACTGTGATTATTAAAACAAGTTTTGACTTGGGCCTTCCAAAGAATGCTTCTGGGGACCTCCCCGGTGGTCCAGTGGCTAAGACTTCGCCCTCCCAATGCAGGGGGCCCAGGTTTGATTCCTGGCCAGGGAACTAGATCCCACATGCTGCAACTAAGAGTTTGCATGCTGCAACCAAAGATCCCACATGCCACAACTAAGACCTGGTGCAGCTAAATGCATAATTTTTTTCTAAAAAAGGTTGCTACCTAGGATGTTCCTGGGTAGGAAGGGCATCATGATAGGGGGACAAGGATAGAACCAGCAGAAGAAAGCAGAGGTCCCTGTTCCCTGAGGGCCCACCCTGGAGCCTCGGCTGAGCCAGGAAGGCCTGTGGGATTCAGTGTAGAGATTTGCCCAAGTGGACCCAGTAAGGTCAGGGGAGGCAGGAGGAGACGAGCAGGCGCCTCTGCTGCAAGATGGAGGGGGCTGTGGCCAAGAGGGCGCATCCTCCACTGGAGGTCTTGGCTCTCCTGCCGAGCTGCCCACCCCATCCCCCACCCTCTCGGGGTAGGAGTTCTTCTCCCAGGCCCATATTTGCACAAATGCCTCCCTCACTGCTCGCTTCAGGGCCCCAGCCAAGAGGCACTATTTTAAGCTCCCTGGACGGGAACGCTGTTGGTGGGAACAGACCCAGCCAGAAAGCTCCCAGTTCTCAAAAAAGGGCAAGGCCTGGGTGAATGGGCGGCCACTGGGATATGCAGAAGGCCCACCACGTCCACATGACCCTCTGCCCAGGCCAGGAGCCAATGCCTCCGTTTCCAGGGGCAGTCAAGGAAACGTGAGTGGAGGCAGGGTAGGATTCTAAGAGTGGGCTTGTGCTCTGGGACTGGGTGGCCAAGGCCACTCTTCCACCCAGGATCCAGCCTTGAAAATGTCAAGTTTGTGTTTCTGGGTTGCAGATTGACACTGGGGAATATCTTGTGTTAGCCCTTACTAGTGTAAGAGCTCCTTTTAAAGCATCTTTGCTGGACACCTCCAGTGTAGGGCAATCATTTGTCTCTGAGATTGCACATCCCACTTTTCAGAGCTTTAGTTGTTGAAAATAACAGCGATAAAGGTTTTGCCTTTCATTATACTTCAGTCTCCTCCTATCACGCAATAGGGTGTAGTGGTAATTGCAGACTTCAGAAATGGTGCTTGAACACTTGCTTGCCACGTCCATTTTTTTCTCTAACTTCATTGAGCCTCAGTTGCCTCATAGGGTTGTTAAAATGGCTTTATCATAAAAATTATGATTTGCCCAGCATACAATAGATACTTAAGATTTGGCTAGTTTGGGTTGCTTTTATAGTAATGTGATTGGTTTGTGTGTGACTGTGTTTGTTGTATGGGTGTTTTTGTGATATGTGTGCTGTTTTTGCTTTCTGATCAGGAAGAACCAGAATAGGTTAATATTTAAAGCACAGACTTTGAACTATAGCAACTGCATCCCAGCCCCACCACAAAACAGCTGAGTCACCTCAGGCAAGTAACTTAACTCTTCTGAGCCTGTGTCCTCCTTGAGGGGAGGGAAAATTAATGGGAAAACGAACCTAAAGCACCCGGCACAGTGCGGGCTCAGTGAATGGCCATGCTACACATTATTCTGAGCTGTGCTCAATCAGGTCACACCAAACAATTCTAGAAGCACTTTCTTCTAGAACTTTTCAGCTGCCAGAGTGCCAGTAATAGCATGGACTGCCCTGGGAAAGAGTGAGCTCCCCATTAGCCGAGGTGTTTTAGTGGAGGCCAGAAGACCAGCTGTGAGGGAAATTCAAGAAAAACAGGGACTTGGGCTCTTTGAGCTTTATAAGTTCTCTTCCAACCCAGAGAAGTTGAGTCTGACGTCTGAGGCCTCAGGCCTCCAGGCAGGCCATCCTGCCTGCCACTACTTGCCCAGACAGAGACAGGAAGGAGCCCAAGGGGGCCTGTGAAGGATGTGGGATAAACAGCCTGTCCTCAGGGCAGATGGAGGCGCCGGGCCCCCTGCCCACCAGCATATCCTCCCCTCGGTCCCAGGGGATGTTTATACTCTGGTCAGAGTTTACAGGACGTCTGGACTTACAAAATCCAGAGTTCTGATTTCCTCCCCGCCAACTGTCAGCCCCTCCTCTTGCTGGGTGGGTCTGCACCTATTTTGGGTGGGAAGCCCCATCCTCCAGGGGAAGCAGGAAAAGGGTGAGAAATGTTCTCTTCAGTCTCCCAGAGCCTGGACCCCAGAGGCGGAGGGAGCTTGTGTTGTGGGGGATGAGCAGAGAAGGCAGTGGTGTCTCACAGCTGCTAATGGGAGAGGAGTCCTGGGAGGGAGAGGCAGGGGGAGGGGGGCACTTCCCTTGCAGCTTGGGTTCAAAGACCTGCTCCCCCCAACACAGCTAATAGTGGATGGTATTCACCAAAGTCTGACTTACATATTGGCTTCAGCTACTGGCTCAGATAGTGCTGTTTTTGTTGCCCAGGTTTTGGAGTATACCTGTATGCCCACAAATTTGTGGATGAGGTCTTGCCTGTGAGGGTTTCGTTTCAATATTGATTTGAAGAGTCATCAGGCGGAAGCTTCTTGCAGGCGTTGGACACACCTTATTCATATGTGCTTCTCAAGTGCCTGACTCCGGAGTCTGGGCCCCGCTGTGACCACGGCAGGATCTGCTGAGAAAAGAGAGAAACCCTAAGGCTACTCACTATGCAGCATTTGGGGGACAGGCAGAGACTCCAAGATCCATCACCTTCACTCTTCAGCAAGGAGCACTGATGGCCACAGCCAAGGCTTCTGTCCCCACCCTGCCTCCCTAGACCAGAAAACAGCCTGCAAAACTTGCAGGCTCTTAGAGCTGCAGTGAACTCAACCCAGGCCTCTCAACAGAAGCTCGTCCCTGTGGTCTGAGCCTCTTGGGAGACAATATTGAGAAGATGCACCAAGTGGGGGTTTGCATACCTTGTCTGGGAGGCTCTGTAAGTTTCTAGGAGCTGTGACCTTCAAGGTAGGAGCAAGGAAGAGCCTTAAGAAGTCTTGAGAAGGGTTTGTTCCCTTCATTTAACACATATATACTGAGCACCAACTATGTACCAGGCATTGTTCTAGGCACTGGGTGTACAGCAGTGAACAGTTAAAACATTTCCTGAGCTCATATTCTTTTAGAGGATGGTAGAGGTAACAGTATCAACATTTTAGGACAAGCCTGTGACTTAGGGTCTTGCTGGGCCCCTCTCTTCTCAGTCCCCTGTACCTCTTGTATCCGTGGGAACTCCTGCATCTCCTGGGAAGCCCATGACCTCAGCCCTCAGGGCATGTGGAGGAAGGTACAATGTCTCCAGAATGTGAAATCTTGCCAAATTTCCATTGGAAGGTCAGTTCTCATAAATACTGTATTTGTGGGGAAAGAGGAAGAAGTGCCTAGCGTGGAATCTATTTCCAAAGTCTGGTTCCCAGGAAAGAAGCCCCATCCATTCTTCTGCTGTTAGAAGATAGCACCAAGCTTTCTGACCCTGGGAGCTGGAGGTGGTCCAGGCCTAGCACCCAGGCAGATGCTGCAAGCAGTTGTGCTAGTGGTAACAGTGATACCCCTCTCAACTGGTCACACTCTACAGTTTACAAAGCACATTTACATCTGGGGCTTTATTTATTCCTGGCATCAATCCTATGTAAATGTAAGATTTTCACAGGAGCTCTCATAAGTAGGCAGAACAGTGAGAATTCAGATTTTTCCCTAAGATCTCTGCTTAATTATCCTACTGTGCTATCTGAAATGCTCATTTCCAAGTTAACACAGATGACTGAAAACACCAGAAACTAGACTTCTACATTTAACAGGAGGTTATACATTAAAAGAATAAAAAAAAAAAAAAAAAGACTTTCACAGGAGTTGAAACTGAGGCCCAGGGAAGGGAAATAACCTGCCCATGTTCATATAGTAGGTAAAAGGGTGGCAGAGCTTGAGATGAAAGGCCGGGCTCCCAAAGCCGCTTTTGACCCCCACCCAACCCTAACGTTTGCCCGTTAGGGAATGAGCACTGTATGTAGGCTGTGGTTAGAAGTGGGCACCCTGTCATTAGGCAGTGCACACAGAGCACCAAAAGCCATCCAGGTCATTTCTGACACAGCCTGGCTATGCTCTACGGACAAACCTACGTTCGAGGGAAATGCGTCTGAAGAGAGGGCTCGGTGCCCAAGGGATATGTTTTCTGAGTCAGCGCTGGAAAGAGTTCAAAGGTCAGGCTAACCGTGATCTCCATCCATCCTACCCCCCACCTCCACATCATGTGCTCTTGGAAAAAACTGGTTTTGGCTCTTCAGTCAAGGAGTCACATAACTATGTCCATAATTTTTTGTCTTCCATATTGGGATTCCTTTGCATTCTATCTTATTATCTCAACCACAGAGCCAGCTCTGACCCTGTCATTCCAGAATCACTTACGAATCTTGTTTTTAGACCATTTCTTAGAATCACAGGCTCAAGGGGACCTTGCACGTCATTTTGCTGGCGTCTCAGTGATACTCCTATCAGACGTTCCCAGTTTCTTATTAGTCTCTACTTCTTTTAAAAATGTCTATCTCCCCCGTTCTTCCATCTGCTGATGACAAATTTGCTCTTGAGAATACAAAGAATAAAGCTGATCCCTCTCTCTGTGACAAGTAGTATCAGTCAGGATGGGCCAAGTTGTGCTGCAGTAACAAGTAATCCTCTTGGAGGCTTGGCCCAGGAAAGGTGCCTTTCTCATCTACACGTCCTATGTAGGCTGCCTGAGTGGGCTCTGCTCATCAGAATCACTCAGCAACACAGTGTGGTGGAAGTTTCATCATGATACTTGCTTCCACAAGCACCATAATTGGATCAAAAGTATACAGGCAGTGGATTTACAAAGATCAATGACAGGTTCTGGAGTCTTGGCTCCAACCACTTATTTTCTTCAAGCAAATTATTTCATCTCTTCAAGGTTCTGTCTCTTATCTATAAAGTGAGGATCATGAGAAAGTACCTATCTCGCAGATTTGCTATGAGATTAACTGAGAGGATGGATGTAAACCCTTGGCCCAGAGTCTGGTTAATAGAAAGAACTCAATAAATGTCAGTTATATATAATGTTACCATGGAATTATGTTAACTGAATAGTGCCTACCAGCTCCAGACAGAACAGTGGTTCTTTCCACTATTCCTCATGTTGACCAGTTTGAATTCCTTTGAAGAGTTTTTTTATGATGCAAGTCATTTTCACACTATTTTTAATGTACTTTATCTCATGAGAGAGGCCCTTAAGGGTTCAAAGCTGAGGCACAAAAGGATACATCCATGTGTCTTTCCAACCCCAACCAATTTATCCAGTTCAAGGTACATTACCAAGTCCTTTTGATGAATCCAGAGAAGAGAAGTAAAATCTGGAGAATTCTTTCTTGAGTTACAACCCTGTGGTAGAGAAACACAGCAATCAAACTATAGAATGTCAGTGTGACAAGAGACTTTTAAAACAAGAAGGTCTCATCATGACCTCTCTTTTACAGAAGGGTAAACACAAGTCCAGAGAGGGAAGGGGACTGACACAGCAGTTCAGTGTCATAGCTGAGACCAGAACGCACTTCCTTCAATCCCAGCCTTAGGGCTTTCCACACATCACATAAGGGAACAACATTCTCTACCACTGGGCAAGGAGTGGGGCAGATATCTCGGAATTATAGCTTGTCCTCATTTCACAGAGTTGTGCTCTGATGGAGTTGTAAAGTTAAGAACTTTATAAACATTACCTTATTAAGGCTTCTTGGAAACCCAAAGTCACAGCTCCTCTGGGTCATGGGACATGCGTTGAGCATCCAGTGAACAAACAAAGGGTAACGTTACATTTTTCACTTCGTTTAGGAAACCTGGCTTCTAATTATAGGATTTGTTTAATAATCCCCGGTGGTTTACAAAGGCTTGGAGTCAGCCTGCAGTCCTGAGGGCTGCTGAGGAGTGTCAGATGTGGAGACACGGGCGGGGTGAGGGTAGGGAGCAGGGAGGGGGCCTCTGTGGCAAAGCGGAGAGATGGATAAGCAAAGTCAACTTAAGCCGAGGCCTGGAGGGGACTATTAAAGTAATTTCACCTAATCCCACCAACCATGTTGCTCCCATCTGGAAATTATCTCCAATAACTGCCCTCTGTTACCATAACCCTTTCATACAGGGGCAGTGAACCTGAACTTGCTCTGTGGCAAGCAGGTGAAACAATGAGCACACTGCTCTTGGCTTCTACAAAAAACTGACCCCTTTCATTAGCAGTCATGATTAGTGCCCTTCTCCTTGGGGAAACATGGACTAAGAGTTGGTTTGATCTCCATGGTTATTTAAACAAATATATTTTAAGTAAGTTATTTTCAAAAATAAATCTTTACAAATTTTGAAAAGTACTACATACTAATATATTCTATCTTCTTAACACACAAAAAAAGAAATTAGATAGAAATAAAAATATAAGTCCTTATAATTATAATAACTGTATATATAATAGAATATAGAATATAACTAAACCCCTTTAGTTAAATTCATCACCTCAGTGCAAATCAGGAAAAAAAAATCAAAAACAGAAAACTACAATGAAGTAAGACAAAATCACCCAAATTCCCATATTCTTGCAAACATCTAACAGTGTATTTTCACACACATGTGCAACCATACACACACTCACATGTGTCACAGGCAGTTCCTTTGCACCATTCAGGTTGTGGTTACTGTGGCCCAATTGCTCCTCAGACTTTAAATGTTCAAGGCCTCATATGCCAGTAAGCCCACAAAGCGAAGCACAATGCAGCCATTCTCCCAGAGGCTCTTACCACCATTCTCTTACACACCCTGCTGCTGCTACTGCTGCTAAGTTGCTTCCGTCATGTACGACTCTGTGTGAACCCATAGACGGCAGCCCACCAGGTTCCCCCATCCCTGGGATTCTCCAGGCAAGAACACTGGAGTGTGTTGCCACTTCCTTCTCCAATCCAGTGGTCCCCTAACCCTTACAGGTGTCTTGGGGGTATAGACAGTCATGAGCCCCACCTGGTGCTATATCAATGTGTCGACCATGATAGAAGGATATGACTGTCCAAGCAGAAGCTGCTCCTGGTGAGTTGCATCCAGAACTGTGGGTCAAGTTCACAATCCCCAAAGGGCCTACAGAGTTGAAAGCTAATATTCTCCCTAGACCAGGGAAGGGCTCCAAGCCAACTGCCTAGGGCCCTTCAACAGGGCAAATCTGTCCCATTTTCCAACAGCATTCATATGCCAGAGAGTCACAGAAATTTCAAAGGACTGTACCACACCATTGCCCCTCCCCTACAGCCGCTCCCTCCCCAGTGATCAGCACAAAAGATTTGTTAGGTCCCTCTCTCCCTGCCTTTCCCAGAAATACTCCCTTTGGGCAGTTCATAATGACCCTCTGTCCTGGTCTGTGGACTAAGGCAAGTCGAAACACAAACCTAACCTCCAGGAGGGCATCTTGCTACATCCACACTTACTCCTCCACACAGATACGTCATTTATTTTGTTATGGTAAAAATATGCACAACATAAAACTGAACATTTTAACTTTTTTAAGTGTACAATTAAACAGCATTAAGTACATTCACAGTGTTGTGCAATTATCACCACTATCCATTTCCAGAGCGTTTTCATCATCCCAAACAGGAACTCTACAGCCATTAAACATTAACTCCCCATCTTCTTCCCCCCAGGCCTGGCAACCACTATTCTTTCTGTCTCTATGACTTTGTCTCCTAGATACCTTATATAAGTGGAATCATACAGTATTCATCCTTTTTGTATCTGATTTATTTCACTTAGCATAATGTTGTCAAAGGTCACCCACGCTGTTGCATGTACCATAATTTTGCTCCTTTCTATGGCTGAATAACATTACATTGTATGCATGAACCACATTTTGTTTATTCACTTATCCATTTATGGACACTTCAGCTGTGTTCACATTTTGGTTATTGTGACTAATGCTGCTACAGAGGTCAGTGAACAAGTGTCTAAGTATCTATGGGTTTTGGTGGTGGTGATAATTATTATTATTATCATAGCCATCCATCCTGAAGAGTGTGAAGTGGTATCTCATTGCAGTTTGGCAAACACATCATTTTACTTAAATGGTATTATTCCATATATCTTCTTCTATACTGTGATCTTTAGCCTCAGTAATATGCTGTGGGCCGCTATCTATAAAATATTTTTGAGGGACTTCCCTGGTGGTCCAGTGGCTAAGACTCCATGTTCCTAATCAGGAACTAGATCCCACATGCCGCAACTAAGAGTTTGCATGCCATAACTAAAGATTACACATGCCACAGTGAAGATCCCACGGCCACAGCTGAGACCAGGCACGGTCAAATAAGTAAGTGAAATAAATATTTTAAAATACATGTATTTTTTAAAAATTGGTTTGATGACAATTATAAGCAGTTCTTCACTAATTGTTTATTACCTCTCAGAATCAAACTCGGTCAATGAAACAAAAGTTGTATGCTCATCACAGAAACATACGAGCTTGATTTTCAATGTTCGAAAACATGTTTCCCAAATGCTCACCTCTGAGCTCTGCCTTTGGGCCAAATTAGCATCAAATAAGGGCTAGGGGTCAGGGACAGGTTGGGGTGAGAACATGAGGTGTGAGATAAAGCTCACAGGCTCTAAGGGCTGGAAGGGACTTGTCAAGCTGTCGTTCAGTCTGTTAGCTGTCCTGGTAAAGTGATGAGTTCTCTGACCCATCAATTTATCAAGATACCCCATTAGTACATCTCTTCCTTGAGTAAATCCACTGACTCAAAAAGTCCTTCCTGGGACTTCCCTGGCAGTCCAGTGGTTAAAGCTCTGTGCTCTGGGGGTGAAGGTTCAATCCCTGGTTGGGAACTAAAATCCCACATGCCCCCGCCAAAAAAAGTCTTTGGGAGGGATTGGGGGCAGGAGGAGAAGGGGACGACAGAGGATGAGATGGCTGGATGGCATCACTGACTCGATGGACGTGAGTCTGAGTGAACTCCGGGAGTTGGTGATGGACAGGGAGGCCTGGCATGCTGCGGTTCATGGGGTCGCAAAGAGTCGGACACAACTGAGCGACTGAACTGAACTGATGTAGGTCTAAACCCCATCTTCCTTCAGGTTCAACTGCACCAGTTCAACCTCTTCTTTGATCACCAATAGAGGTGGAGTAGCTTTGCTCCATTCCCGAATCTCCTGGTCTCCAGGCCCCTCCGCCTCCCACTAGGGATTACCTTGCCCCTGACAGCACACACCCTCTGAGGACAGGGAACTCACCAGACACTCTCATTCTTAGCCCCTAACAAGAAGCTGCCCTCACCTCCCCAGATGCCTCACTCTGGCCTCCTCACAAAGCCAGAGTCTCTGCTTCCCCTGGGAAGGGAGGGGTTTCATGGCTGCCTCGCCACAGTGTGGAGAGAAAAGCCACATCACACAATGGTTAGTAGACATAAGGCACTAATAACTCCCAAGAGAGGGCATGAGAGCAAGCAGAAATGGTTTCCAAAATGTTTGAGACAGATCTGGGGAGACTGTATCACAAACGGCTGCCATTTAGTTAGTCTCTTGAGATATTATGGCTCCTGGACACCTCCTCTCCTAGGATCTGCCTCCAGGTCATTTCAAATACTTGCTCTGACCTCTAGTCAAAGACTTCCTGATAAAGGAAACTTGGCTCACAAGGGTGGCCGACTCATGCTTGGCCAAGCACAGAGTTCGTGAGTATTCAAATAGTGGGTCTCTCCGTGACTTACACTGATTATTTTTCTGTTTTCTTCTCCGTCTTGATGTAATATCCTGATGTGACAGTAGCAGAAGTAACAGAAGCATAAATTAAGTTTCACAGCTTCCAAAGTGGACATTCCATAATTTTGATGGCTCCATCGGGCTGGCTTTATCTTTTCCCTGGGGTCCTCTGGTGGTGCTTTGGATTGTCAGACGAAACACTGAGCAGGGTAGAGGGTGGGGGTGACAAGCCTTCGTCGCCACAGTCTTACACCCCAGGGGCACACGTGTGAATGGCATCCATCTTCTTGGCTCAGGAAGGAAGCAGATGACATGAATAGCAAGCCTGCTGTGTCAAGTGTGGGGTAGATACCTGGCATTTACTGAACACTTATTCTGGAGCCCCACAGGACTGACCCCTTCATAAGCACTGTCTGGCTTCATCTTAACAGCAACCCTGGGAGGTGAGGGCTGCTTCTGGCTCCATTTTACAGAGGAGGAAAGTGGGGGTCACAGATGTTAAACACAGTTCCCATCCCCACCCGCTGTGGGAAGCAGCAGAGGCAGTGCTCCAGACTTGGCCCATCCCCTAGGACTGCACCCCACCTGACCCTCACGGCAACACCAAAAGGCAGGCCCTGTGCTCCCCACTTCACAGAGCAGCAGCTAAACAACTGCACCCAGACCTCACAGCCAAGAAACTGCGAAGGGAGGAACAAACACAAGCTCCCGAGAAGAGATTTCTTTCCTCAGAAGGAACGAAGTCGGGGTGAAGACCCTCTTACTAGACCAGGAGCCTCTTAAGACCAGGTACAGTGTAGGGCTCAGCATGCCACACCCCTGGGGCCACCTAGCTGCCCCACGCAAGACGGCCTGAGGGAATTCTAGAGGTAATCCTGCCCCAAGAAAGGGAAGGGGAGGGCAGCAGCCCCGTGTGGGCCAGGGGTCCAGGGGACCATGAATGAGAGTCTGAATGAAGGTGACTGGGGTCCAGCCAGCCTCACCACAGAAAGGAAGCTCTGAGCAACAAGGCCACTGGGAGGAGCCCTCCACCGGCCTCAGCTCCACAGACATCTCGCTCCTCTGCCCACGGCTGCTGGCTCCACAGACATCTTCTGGCGGTCCCTCGCCCGCACTGCAGGAGGCCTGGGGACTCACCCTCCCCAGGGGAGTCGTGCTCTCTGGGAAGAGCCGGATGAAAAGCAACTACTTTAGTAGATACATACGAAATAGGCACAGCCCTGGAAGGCAGCAAGCAGAGGCAGCGATGGAGACTAACACTATGGCCAGACAAGGCTTCTCCCAGAGGTGACTTCTGAGGCCAGAAGCAGGAGGAGGAGCCAGCCATGGGAAGATTAGGGAGAGAGCACTTTTGTCAGAGAGGACTGCAATGCAAAGGCACTGAGGCATGAAAAATGTTAAGGACTATCTAAGAGCCTCTGATGGCCAGAGTATAATGAGAAAGGGCGAAGGACAGGCATTTCTCTAGGCTAGGACTTCAGGGGAAGGACAGCCCTAGAGGCAGGTCCTCATACTCCCTTTCCTGCCGGTCGCAGGCCCCGTGTGTGACCAGGGCAGGCCCTACCCTTCTGGGGCGCCAGCCTTCTTTGCACAATGATGCGATTGGCCCCCCAGCGTCCCAACTTTCTAGAGAGCGGATTTACTTCCTCGGGGTCACCTATCCCCTGCCATTCCCACCACCCTCTGGACCCCAGGAGTCAGGACGGGTATCTTCCCTGCCAGAGATTCCCAGAAAAAAACTCAGCACTCCCACTCCAGTCTTGGGACACAGGGGCCAGGGGAGAGGGAGGAAATTCTCACACATAGCTTGCTCCCAGGGAGTTTGCTCATGTTCCCAGGCTGACAACTGGCAACCCTCAGAACTCTGGCCCCTACCCCCTTCCTCCTCCTCCTCTCCCTGCCTCCCGCTCTCCCCCCAGCCCCCCTTCTCCAGCTTAATGACTTCCACATGGGCCTCTGGCAGCTGGAGCCAAGCCTCCCAGCATTGTCTGAAATCTCCAAATTTAGAAGAAATATGAAAATTGTCAACCACTCCTTCCTTAGGGGGTAAAAGCAACATTCGGCACCAGGGGCAGGTCAAGGCGAGGCAGTCACGTGGCAGGCGCCTGGGCCAATGGGGAACCCGGAGAGGACTCAGCACCCGCCTCGCCCCAACACCGGGCTCGCCTCTTCAGCTCATATAAGGTAAAAGGCAGAGGGGTCTTTGCGGCCAGGGAGCAGCGGGCAAGGGGCTAAGGGGAGGGGGGCCCAGTGCCAGCTGTTTAAAAGTGCCCCTGTGGCAGGGGCAGTGAGGGGTAACAGAGGCCCAGTGAAGTTAGTTGAGAAGCAGTGATACCTCCAACCATCCCCCAAATGGGCTGGCCCACGTCTCCAGGCCACAAGGAGCCACACCTGGATGGACCCCAAGAGAGGTAAGAACCAGTGGCAGACAGGGGTCTGTGAGTCTAGTTGTGTGTGTGTGTTGGGGGGGGTGTTTCTGTGGTATCCTCCTCCCCCCGGAGACCCCCAGGGGATGCTCCGTCGGGGTTCTGATCCTTGGTCTCTTGCTAATCCCCTCTGGGCCTCAGTTTCCGCATCTGTGCAGAGCCTGGACTGGATGATCTCTAAGCACCCATCTTGCCCTGACCAGATGTGCAGATCTGTGATCCTGTTGGCTTTGGGGACTCCTTGTGGCTGTGGTTAAATGCAGGGGGTGGGAGCAGAGGGAGGGGATGGCATCGATGTCCCACCATCTGAGCATCACCACTGTAGCCGAGTCTGGGCCCATCTTGCTGACTTCGCTATAGACAATGCTTCTTCCTTGTCTATGAGGTTTGATTTCTCAGCCCTAAGAGCCTGGGGCTTCTGGCAAGTAAAATTGTTTTCAAATAATGGTTTCAAGAAACAAAGCTGTTGGAGAAGCTATGTTAGCTCAGGTTCCAGCAGACAGGCAGCGAGGCGGGAAGGCCAGGGTGTTGGCTGAGAGGCCGCAGTGGGTAGGGCACACTGGCTGGGGGATGGTGGCAAGCTCCAGCCTCAGCTCTGCTTCTCACTGCCTGGTCCTGTGGCCCCAGGCAGACACCCTACCCTCTCTGGGTTGCAGTTTCCCATCTGTACTGTGAGGCCATCAGACAACACAGTCTCTGTGCTTCTGAGGACGTGGTTTTTGAGCCCTGTTTGAGCCTAGAGGGCAGCTGGTGTTGGGAAGTTTCCCCAGGAGGCCCTGAGCTAAGTCTGCCATTTGACAACAGGATTAGGGGCCAAGCTGACACCTGGAGCCCAGGGATGTACTTGGAGGTTGAGCCTCAGGAGGTGGAAAGAGCTGAAGCATCTCTGACTGCAGGCTTGGCCAAGGGAAGGGTCAGCCCACAGCCCTGAGACCTCAGGATGAGCCTGCCCCAAGGCAGCCTCTGCTGGGGAAGGTGCTAGTCTCTAAATTCAGTGTACTAAGGGTTCAGGATCTTGGAGGGAGTTGGGGACAGCAGAGAGTTTCAGTGAGGTGAGGTGGTGGAGCCAGGGGATTCAGAGGAAAGCAGAGGACTTGCAATGGGGAATGTGGGAGGCAGGGCTGGAAGACACAGCTCTTCTGAATATGCTCTGGCCACATCTAGGGCTCAGAATGGACACAGTCCTCCAGTGTCAGCCTGCCCAGCACTTTCACCTCCCACTGTTGGTTACACAAGATCCGAGGCCACAACAGTCCAAAAGCAGACTCTGGAACCAACTGCCTGGGTCCAATTCTGGCTTGTTTTTACTTACAGAACACATGACCTTGGGCAAGTCACTTGCCATCTCTGAGCCTCAGCTCCTCGTCTATAGAACAGCTATGATCTCTGTTCTGACCTCACTTGGCTGTCCTAAGGCGTGAGGGACATATGTACCTAAGAGCAAGCTCCTCTGTCCATGGGATTTCCCAGGCCAGAACACTGGAGTGGGTTGCCATTTCCTCCTTTAGGGGATCTCCCCAATCCAAGGATCGAACCCACATCTCCCATGTTTCCTCCATTGTAGGCAAATTCTTTACCTGCTAAACTATCAGGGAAGCCTAAAAGCAGTATAAATGGGGCTCATGTTCATTACATTTGGGCCCTAGTCCTCTTGTGAAGCAAGATAACCTTAGCTATATTTAGAGAGAAGTGAGAGTGAGGACTGGCCAGGGAGCACCCTGAATTGCTAAAGAGAGAACAGGGTCTGGAAAGAGGCAAGAGGGGTGAGGTCAGAGGTCAGAGGTTACAAGGCACAGGAGAGGGGTCAGCTTGAAATGTGTAAAGGGCTAGGTGAAGTCTCATTTTCCGCATATATAATAGGGCATTTTGTGGGTCATGTGTCCCAAAGTGTGGTGTCTGAAGCACTGCACACTCATCAGCTGACAGAATCCTGGCTGAGGCAGGAAGCTGTACTCCAGCCTCTCCAGGAAACCACAGGTGTATGGAGTTTGGAGAATGCTGTGCTGTCAAGTAGCTCGAGGCCCTTACAAACATAGTCGAGGTCACTGAACCCAGAAAAAGAGAGTATTGCTTTAGGTCACACAGAGAGCTGATGGCAGAACTACAGCACAACAAGCCTCTGCCAGCAAGGTGGTATGGATAGAATCACACTGCGATTGCGACGGCAAAGGCCTAAGGCCTTTACACAAATTACAGTAATTCACAACAACCCTGTAAGGTAGGGACAACAATTATCCTCATTGCACAGATGAGGACACTGAGAAAGAGAGGTTAAGTAGCTCGCATGGGGTCACACAACCGGTGAACTATTAACCTGGACACAGTATGTCTATCCGCTGCTCCTGCCCCTTTGTCCCCAGGAGTCTCCTACCTCCTGCCCTGCTCCTTGGACACCACACTCCATAACTTCCTGGAGACCCTCCAAAGCACCTCATGAATGTGTACAGGGAATCTCCCCCCTCTCTTGCATTATCACTTAATCCTTCCAGGATTACCCTGGGGCAGGATCAGCATCATTCTACCATCCTAATCCATAGGGAAAAAAACCACTGGAGTTTACCCAAAGTCACACCGCTAGAACTGGCGGAGGGGGTTTGAACCCACTCTGCAAAGTGCATGCTTGTAGTCTGCCCACCAGGACACCTCTGAGTGCGAGGATGAGAAATCCCACTTCTCGAGGAGACCGAGGCTAAGTGGGTGACCACACTAGAGTTTGAACCTGAGTCTTCTAGTTCCAAGGCCATCGCTCTTCCTTTAGCTCCACCACTGCCAAGAAAGAAAAGGGTCTGCTTGTTATTGGTCCCTAGGAGCCACAGGACAGCTCTTTGGGCAAAGTCAGCCCTTTCCCAGGCTGGCTTGTGCCAGGGAACAGCTGACACACACACAGCCCTGAGGAATACAAAGCTCCAGTCCCGGTGCCACCCCTGACCTGTGGGGCTGTGACTTATTCGCTGTGTGAGCCCTGAGGGTGGGAGAAGATAGCCTCTGAGGTCCTCATCTCCAGGCTCCGCCTGGGCCCTGCCTCAACAGTGATTTCCCAACTAAACAGGCCCTGGGGCTCAGGGCCATGGGTTGTGCAAAGGATCATGATAAAGCTTTTTCCAATTGTGGTTATTATGACCATTTTTGTCCACATCTCCTGAAGCACATGAGCCAGAGTTTCTCTGGGGTTCATATTTAGAGAGGGATTGCTAGGTTCTGGTGTGCATGCCTATCAACTTCACAGGAAAGCACCAGATTATCTTCCAAAGTGGCCAATCCATGTCACAGCTTCCACCAGCAGTAGGTGAGCATTCCCTTCCTTGACAAGCCTTGAAATTACCTGAATTCTTGTTATATACTTTGTTCTTACTGAATTTGTATAATTAAGAAGGAAGAAACAGAAGTGCTTTAACACTACTGTCCACGTGGGTATTTAGAAACTTGCCCTACATGCACCAAGTTGCAGGGCAGCCTGCAGGCCCTGGATGGGGGTGGGCACAGCCCACATGGCCCTCCCCCAGCCCAGCAGTACGCAGGGGCCTCGGGCCAATTGGAGATTGCCTGCGACAGTCTGCAGGAATTTGGGGTGGGGAAAGAGCCCACGGTGTCTGCCACCTCCTAACAGCCTGTCTAGACAACCCTGGCCCCACGGGGCTTCACCACACATGGTGAAACCCCACAGAGACCGGCCCCCTCCCTTCTTGCAAAAGAGGCTTGTTGGCGACAGTGCTTCATCACCAGAAACCTTTTCTCCAGTTCAAAACAGGAATGCACCGCATGAGTCACCCACTCTCGTGGCCCATGGATCACCCACTCATCAGGCCCCTTTTTGTTTGGATGAGAAAACAGAGGCTGACTCTGGAGCCAGGGACCTTTCCAGTGTGGGCTGAATGAATCCCCATGCCCAGGTGATAAGGAGACCAGGCTGGTCAGAGCGCTGCTAGGGTGAGCTAAGATGCAGCAGTTCCATTCAGTTCAGTCACTCAGTCGTATCCGACTCTGCGACCCCGTGGACTGCAGCACGCCAGGCTTCCCTGTCCATCATGAACTCCCGGAGCTTGCTCAAACTCATGTCCATTGAGTCAGTGAAGCCATCCAACCATCTCATCCTCTGTCATCCCCTTCTCCTCCCGCCTTCAATCATTTCCAGCATCAGGGTTTTTTCAAACAAGTCAGTTCTTCACATCAGGTGGCCAAAGTATTAGAGTTTCAACTTCAACGTCAGTCCTTCCAATGAATATTCGGAACTGATTTTCTTTAGGATGGACTGGTTGGATCTCCTTGCAGTCCAAGGGGCTCTCAAAGAGTCTCCTCCAACACCGCAGTTCAAGATGCAGCAGGCTGGCCATTAAAGGTGCCAGAGAGGAGTCAGGCTGCTTGGGTTTGAATCACAGATCTGCCCCATAACAGCTGTGTGACCTTGGGCAAGGTAAGAGTACCAGCCTCATTAGGTTATTGAATCATCTGGATTAAATGAGTTACAACTCATGAAGTCCTTAGATCAGTGACTGGCACATAGTACTCAATAAATAAATAACTGTCCAAATGTGATGACAAAAGGCAGTTTCTTTAGGTGGGAGGAGGTGCCATATGAAGCCTCAACTCCACCCTCCACGTAGGGGGATAATCTACTCTTGCTCCTTCAGAAATAACAATAACTACATATCAAGTCTTCCCAAGCAGCCAGCTCTCCACCCAGCACTCTCTGAAGTAAATACCATGATCCCTCTGGAAACCCAGAGGCTCAGAGAGATTTAGCCATTTGCCCAAAGTCACACAGCTTTATAAAAGGCTCAGGTGGGGCTCAAACCCAGGTCTGGCTGACTCCAGAACCCATGCACAGAAACCCTAGCACTGTCCTGACTAGTCTGTGAGCAAAAGCTACCTCTGGTTGTACTCGTCTAGTAGGAAAAGTCTTGGCATTTAGGAAGGGGGCCATTTGAAGCATGATGCCTCAGTAAGATAAAAACAGAGCCCCCCTTTCCCATCCCCATGCCCGCTCAGGGGCAAAAAATTTCAGACAATGCTTCTCACCAGTGAGCATACCTTACTGTGGGCTGAGTGCCCCCGGGGCCTGGTCAGTCCTGGGCTGCCCCTGACTAGCACAGCTCATCGGTTCTTTGAGGAAGAAGCCGCCTCACTCCTGCACATCCCTGAGAGTGCACATTCCAGCCACAGGCCTGGGTGCCCTCCTCTGAGGTCCTCCTCTGACCCAAGCCAGGCTCCGAGGGAGATGGAAAACACACTGGACGCTGCAAGCTTGGCAGGGACACTGCTCGGCTGCCTCTAGCTCCTGCCCCTACCTTGCTCCTCCTTCAGGGAAACAGATCAGGTTGAAGTGTTCAAAGGCAGGCTGCCGCCTTGGGAGGCCGTCCATAGTGGCCATGACACCACCCTGGCAGGGCTGCTGGGCTCCAAGGTCACTGGTCAGTCTGCCCAGAGCCTGCCGGACCTCAGGCATGTGACCCAACAACTCCATTGTGTCTGAGGGCATCTGATGAAATAAGCTGAACAAGATGGGGAGAAAGGG
>NW_011494863.1:10756861-10783706 GCF_000754665.1 Bison bison bison
GTAGGACAGCTCCCGTCACCCCTTGTATGACAGTGGACACTCAGACTCTCAGGGAAGAAAAACCTGGGGTAGGGGTGGTCAGAGTAGCAGGGGCACACTTTGGACAGACAGAGGTGAGAGAAGACGGCACCCCAGGGGGGTTCTGCCTGCAAAGGTGGGGAGGCAGGACTAGAAAAACATTTTCAGAAGAACAGCAAACAAGTGGTTTGCTGTTGGTTCCACTTGGCTGGAACCAAGAGTGGGTCAAGACCCTGTATGATTTGAGGCTGGCTAAGTGGTGAAGATCTGGTCATGAAGTGGCTTTGATCACCAGAAACCACAGCTCCAGAAGATGGAAGAAGTGTTCCTGGGAGGGAGATTTGTACCCTCCCCCAAAATACCATCAGACCAAGAGCCCCAGGGGAGGAGAGAGACCTGGGAATTTGGGCACTGTTGACTCTGAGATGTCAAATATGAGACTGGGGGGTTAGGAAGCCCGAGGGCTGCAGTCATCATCTTTGAGATTTGAAGAGCTTTCTGGGGATCAGGAATTTGTTCTTTGCAGCCTGAAAACACAGGGCATGCAGCCCCAGAGAGGCAAGTATCTGCAGGATATTAGGAAGAAGTCTTCAACAGTCTGTCCACAGAGAGATGAGGTGATTGGGAAGCAGTGACCTTCCTGTCACCAGAGAGGTATGTGAGCTTAGCAGGGACACTCTAGAACTCAGCATTAGAGGAGGTTGGACCTCATGGCTTTTCCCACCAGCAGCCTGAGACTTCACATTACAGCCCTAATGGCCCTGGGACAGTCTTGTGGGGCTGAACCGCCCCTGCTGCTTGAATGTCAGATTCCCAGCTGGGCATGACATCAGTTCTGCCCTGACTTCACATAGGGGCCTCTAGGGACACCCCCCACCCTTTCCTCCCACTTCCTTCCACCCCTCTGCTGCCTTCTGCCCTTTTCAGAGAGCACTAGGCTTGACCAGACAGACCTGGAGCCTGGTTGTGAGATCAGGTCCCCAGGGAACAATCTGTCCAGCAGGAATGAGGCAGAGGGGGCCAGCATCCCTGGGGGCCCTGTTCACACGCCCCACAGAGACTGCATGGAAATTCCAGGAGGGTCACAGGGAAGATTCCAATTTAGAACAAAATGCTTTATTTTTGTCCCCTTTTCTTTCCTTTCCCCTTACTGGGGGGAGGGAGAGGCTGTCACAGGAGGCTGGGAGAGGAAAGCAAGCATCCTTGTTGGGCAGAATCACAGGAAGACCAGGGTGGAGAGATGGGGCTGCAGAGCAGAGAGGGAAGGGACCCAGATGGGCCTGGGGAGGTGGACTCCACATGGGAGAGGGCAACGGGGAGGGCAAAATCAAGGGGATAATGAGACCAGCAGGCATTCCTGGACACTCAAGACCAGAGTTACTTCAGCTCTGGGTTCAAGCTGGGGTCAGAGAATCAGCCAAGTTTCCCAGAAGGACAGATGGTATCAGGATCAGTTCTTCTGAGACTATTGGACACTGGGGCCTGGCCTTAAGGGACTGTAAAGCTACAGAGTACTACTAAATCCATCTCATTCACCCTGGTGATCCTGGGAGATGCTTAGTAAACACTCCTCGTGTTGAATCCTAAACTCATAGCATAAAAGTCCTATTAGAGCCAACAGGGACCCTTAAGTGCATCAAAACCATCTCCTCGCGTTACAGATGCAGGACCTGAGGTCCACGATGGAAGGAGACTTGCCTAAGGTCAGACTGCCAGAGAGGCCACCCAGCCCTATGCATCTTTCTTTGCCTCTTCCCTGCCTTCTAGCCAGAGATGGAGGCTATGGTATGGTCTCCCCACCAAGGAGGGAGACAAAGAAAAGGCAGGTGCCCTGCCAGGATATAACTGTCTCCAGGAGGTAGTCAGAGGATAGTGTCACAGCTTCAGTCCTGGGAGCTCTGCCCAGGAGGGTGCTTTCCCTGGCCAGACACGGTCCTCAGAATTGTCAGCTGCTGCAGATAGGGAACTCCTACAGATGAGAGAGCCCAAGGCTGGAGGGGAAGCCCTAGGTTCTGTTTCTGGCTCTGCCCTAACTCACCACATGACCTTGAATATGACCTGAGGTAGGGTCTTCTCTGACCTCAATGTGCCTGGTGAGGGGCTGGACCCAACCAGCTTGGATGGTCAGAGATTTCATCCATGACCTGCCTCAGTCTCCTGAGTGCCTCCCCGCTCTCTCAAGCCATCTTAGCTTTTGCTTTGGTACAGAAGTAGGCCAGGAACAGCAGAAAAAAACAGTAGCCTGCAGATCCCCCTCTGCTGGGAGCAGCATCCTCTATGCCCTAGCTTTGCTTTCCAGCCTTGGAATTCCCAGAGAAGCAAAAAACTGGGAAGGCTTTTATGATCAATCCAGTGAGAGATCTGAGACCAGAGAGCTTCCACAGACTACGCAAAGTCACACAGCAAGTCACGTGGCAGTGGGCCTTAGGTCTCCTGACACTCAGACCAGCGCTTTCACTGACCACACTGCCTTCCAGGATGACAGGCACACGAGCCAATCTCATGTGGACCTAGGCACTGACTCACTCGACACTTAACACTCCCCACACAGGGAGCCCACACTCTTCCACCCTTCTCTGAGACTTGGTTTCTTCTTCTATCCAAAGGGGAGATGGAGTGGAACAGATGTCTCTAGGAACCCTTGCACTCCAGGACCCCAGGGTGGCCTCCTCAGCTCTTTCTTCACAGAGGGTGGGGCTACCCAGGCCAGGAAACCCCACCAGATCACAACCTCCATCCAGCCGGGTCCCACCCCAGACCCCAGGACTGGGTTTCATCCAGATCTACAGGCTCCAGCCCAGCTCCCTTGGAGGATCTGGATTTTTCTTACCATAAAAGGGCAAGCGTGCCTCTCTGGGTCCCCACTGCCAGCCCCACTGGGGGAAAGGCGGAACTATTTTTAGAAAACTCTAGGGTTTGCTCCTGAACTCAAGATGGAGCCTGTCTGAGCCTGCATCCAGGGAGCCCTCTCCCATCTCCCTTGCCCACCTGCCCTCTGTCTTCCTCCCTCTTCACCCATTGCTGTCTCTTCCCTCCCTCCTCCTCTCTCTGTCTTGCTCTCACTCTCACTCCATCAATCTCTCTTCCTTTTTTCTCTCCCTCTCCTCCTCTCTTCCTTCCCCCTCACTTCTCCCTTCTCCCCAGATCTCCTCTCAGTCAGCTCCCCTTCCCCCTCCCCCTCATCCCTCCGGCAGATCTTGTTTTTGGTGGTTGGAGAAAGTAACACATCTGCACCCCCCCACACCCTTCTTAAACTCTATTTACAACATAAATTCCAAACATCCGCCATCTGGTTCTAGAAAGGGCCAAAAGATATTTAGAAAAGGAAGTCATGATTATTCCATCTTCAAAGCCAAAGGAACATAAAGGCCCCCCTCTCCCCCACCTCCCTCCCAGGGCCCCTTTGTTAAAATCTGACAGATTAGGATTCTTCAGTGAGTGGAAGGGGTCAGTCCCAGCTGGGCCTCTGATGGGCTGCATCACTTTAAGCTTGTTGCTTCTCCTCTCCACACCTCAGTTTCCTCATCTGAACTGTGGGAACACGACTAGGGAGCCTCCAGCGCTAATGCTCTGAGACTTCGTGTCCTGGTGCAGAAAATCCTGAGGCCCAGGTCCCTGGGGCCCACCTTGGGCTGAGCATGGGGTAAGACGGGGGCAAGGGGAATTCCAGCCTCTCCCCTTGCAGCCCTGTGCCTTTCAGCCCAAGGAGATCTATGCATTCCTTAATGGTGGGGGCGGGAGCGGAACCAAACCATCTCCCTTTTTGTGACCCCAGGAGGACTCTGGATGCCAGAGTCCAGTCCTTTCCCCACATCATAGTGAGGCCCACAATCACACAACATGCCTACAGGAGACCCGGTACCTAACCTGCTGCTCTTCCCTTCCAAAACCTTCCAGAAGAAACCAACCTTTGTATTCTCCAGAAAACATCACCCAGCCCAGCAAACTGGAACCCTGGAGGTCTCAGTTCTTTGCAAAGTAGACAGGAGAGAAAGGAGAACTAACTCCTTTATCATGGAATTTTCTTCAAATAGACCGCATACAAGGGAGAAATGCTGTGGGAAGTCCCCTGTTTCCAGAGACACACGTTGCCAGTGCTGACAGAGCCTTCACTTACACTGAAAATGTGCTCTCTGCTCACAGCCCCCTTTCCATAAGGATGCTTTCCATAACACACATTTGACGGAATGTCCTAAGACACTGACTCACTGACTCAGGCTGTCTCCATGAATAGTCTGGTCTTACAGGGGAGCTTGAAAAACACAAGCTAGCTGGCAACCCTGATTTTGACGCCTACTAACCATGTGACCTCAAGGGACTGCTATAACTCGTGAAAGCTTGTTTCCTCATCTACAAAACAGGATAAAAATGGTACCTGACTCATAAGCAATGGTGAGGATGAGAAAAGCCTGTGTAAAATAAAGCCCTTAGCAAGTGTGGAGCACATGGAAGACCCCCAGTGTGTCACCTGTAACACGTACAGGCCACTGTTACGATTACGGCATGTCCCAGTGCGGTAGGTGGGTGGTGGCTCTCACCACTGTCACTGTCCTGCCAGTCTGTTCACACTGGAAAGTCAGGGTGATGGGGAGTCTCGGGGACCCTGGTCTCTTCCCCCAGCCTCCCAGAGCCCAAGCTACTCAAGGCTGGGCTTGGGATTGTAGGCCGTGGGGCTGGGCTCCTTTCCTTCCCTGTCTTCCCTTTCTCCTGCTTCATCTTGTGTTAGCCTCAGACTGCATTCCCAGGCCTTGCTCAAAAGTCCCAGGCAGCAACCTTCCCTGGGGAGGAAGTGGGGAGCGTGTGAGGCTGGTGAACTCAGCTGGGCTGTCAAGGGGGTGGGAGGGTGCTCTGGGAACACAGGCCCAGAGAAGCTGCACGGTGGAGGGGACATGGGAAGGGGCCCTACACGGTAGCTCCCACCCCAGCTTCCACATCTTCTCTAGATGCCACGTTGGACCTTTGCCCTCATCCTTCCTGCTTCTCTTGCTCCCGTGCCTGTGTCTCACTGTGGGCTCATAATGGAAGCTGCCGCTGCTCATTGTGGCTTACAATGTGCCAGCAACTGCGCTTGCACTTGACATCCACCTCATTTGACCTTCACAAACAAGCCAAAGTCCAGAGATGCAAAGCCACCAGCTCGAGATCACACAGCTAGAAAGTGCTACGGGTGAGAATTCAAACAGAGGTCTGCCGGGCTCCAGGGCTAGCGTCTTCTCAATTCTCCCCAGACATATGCCGGAAACCCTAGGGCCCTGGAACCCAAGGAGAACACAGGCCAGAGGACTTGTACCTGGGTGAGGGAGCCGAGGAAGGGGAGCTGTGGGTAAGGAAGCCCCTCAGAGAAGACTGGCGTGGGGTGGTGGGGGTGTACTCACATGGGGCCCCGACCTCAGCCGTCTCCCAGAATAGTGCCATCTGGCTTGCAGATGTGGCCTGTTCCCAGCCCCTCGGACTTCTTGGAAATGAGCAAGACCAGGAGAGGGCACAGGGCCTTTTGCAACATCTATGACGACGTGAGCTCTGTTTTGTGGTCATCCAGCCGACTGTGGCCCAAGCTCAGGGGAGAGCTGGGTTGAGAGTGAACAGCCCAGGGGTCAAGCTGACCTCTGATACTCACCAGGCGTTGACCTGAGTACACTGCAGAGCCTCTTGGAACCTCAATAAGCAAGGAAGTCACTCCTACCTCTGGCAGGGGTTTTGAGCATTTCCAAAGCTATGGGGGGAGCATTTTGCAGGCTGCAAGCCTTGTGCAGCTGGAAGTGGTCACAGGTGGCCCCAGGGCTGTCCCTTCAGTCTTGGCTACTGCGTTAACGACAAATTTCCATCTACTCCTAAATGGCTCCTTATCCCTGGGTGAGTCTAGAGGTGGGGGCATTGGTCACCGGGGCCTCTCGGAAATTTCCTTCCAAACCCACACTTCTGCAAATGGGGTCTTGGTGCACTGAAAAGGATAGGCAGCCCCTCTTGCTCTTGGAGCCTAGAGCTCCTCAGAAGACCCCCTTTGAAAGCCGGGCAAGCATTGCAGAGAATGGCAGCCTAGGGGTGGAAGGCGGAGAAGGCAATGGCACCCCACTCCAGTACTCTTGCCTGGAAAATCCCACGGATGGAGGAGCCTGGTGGGCTGCAGTCCATGGGGTCGCTAAGAGTCAGACACGACTGAGCGACTTCACTTTCACTTTTCACTTTCATGCATTGGAGAAGGAAACGGCAGCCCACTCCAGTGTTGTTGCCTGGAGAATCGCAGGGACGGCGGAGCCTGGTGGGCTGCCGTCTTTGGGGTTGCACAGAGTCGGACACAACTGAAGCGACTTAGCAGCAGCAGCAGGGACAGAAGGACAGACGCCTTGAGGCCTGGAATATCCCAGCAGACTCAGCCTGAGGCATCTAAGGACCCAGCAGCAGCACAGGCTCATCCTCAATCCCTCGGAGCCCAGCAGCCTGGTCAGGACCCACAGGCAACCCAACATTCTCTGATGGGGGCAACCTTGTTCCTTTCAGGCAAGGGCACTGGCTGGTGGGAACCACCCCTTTTCAACCCTCACACTGACAGAGAAGGGCCTCCTGAGGACCCGAGGAGGGCAGGCAGTGGGTTTCCAGGACACAGAACTGTGAGTGCCACCCCTCCCCACCCACTGGCACCCACATCCTCCCCTCTACACCACGCCGGCAATAAACTCCCCATCCCATCCTCAGAATGACCATGAAAGCAGGCCTCAGAATGGGAAGTGTTAACAAGGAAGGCCCTGTTGACTGACGGGCTGAGGACAAGTCAGGGCTGTTGGGTTGGGGTTGTAGGTGAAAAGAAATGGAACCAAGGAAGGGAAAATCCACCAGGAGCCAAGAATCCACCCCCATCCCATGCTCCCTACAAACCAACAAACACAGAGCCTGCATGCTACCAAAACCAAAGGACTTGAGGGAGCTGTAAGGATGGTGGTCATCTTCCCTGGAAAGGAGTAAACGGGGTCGGATTCTGAAAGCAGGTAGATGCTGGGCTTTCGGGTTGTCAGCCTCTGATAACAGAAGCAGCTCTCAGGGCTCTGAGAGGGTCAGGTGTGTGTGCGGACTCACAGTGCTTGGAACACTGTGAAGCTCTAGAAACCCACGCGGTTGTGTTCACCATCCATCATGTTCTTCCCACGCTTACAGCTGTTCGTGGAGCAGGCAGGGTTAGGGACCAGCTCCATAAGACAGGTGGAGAAACTGAGGCCCAGGGTGGGGAAGGGACTCCACTCAGATCTCACAAAGATGAAAAAAGAGGAAGACTTGGAAGTGAACAGAGGAAGCAAGACTCCGAGAAGGAGCTGATATGCCAAAGACACAGGGTGCCCCAGGCCTGGGTTATATAACACAGCACACCTGTTTACCTCTGCACACCGCACACGTGCGTGCAAACGTGCGCCCCAGCACAGCGCACACACCTGGCCCTCATTCACTAGCAAATGAACCTCGGAGACTGGGTCCAAACAAATTGGATTAGGAGGGCTGCAGGCGCCTCCTCCCCCATGCTGTCGGCTCCGACACTGAGCAGGCCTGCAGAGCAGCCAGCTGCGGTCTCTCGGCCATGCTGACAGGTCGGCCTCCTGGGTCCCCTCACCCCGCCCCCGGGCCCCGGGAAGGGGGCCTGGGTCCCAAAGAATGCCATGATGATGGATGGGCTGAGGGAGGTTCCAGGGCTAGCTCAAGAGCACACAGGATGTTCGTGCTTATGCGAGGCTCATTTCTGAGCTGTTTCCAGCAAACCAGCCCCACCTCCCTTCCCTCCCTCCCCTCCAGCAACCTCTCCCACGGTCACCCGGTCACTGCTGCCAGACCCCGAGCAGATCTACCCCCAAATCTCGGTCCACAGCTGGACTGAGCAAGAACCAGTCACTTAGGAGACAATGCCCTGGGGCTGAGACACAGGCACTTCAGAGGGGAGACGATATCTGTGAACTGAGAGGACGCCATCATAAAAGTGGCATCTCTATGCTTTCTCATCCGTTGTTTTATTTGATCCTCAGAATGTGCCAGGGAGTTAGGACATTGTGCCCATATTACAGATGTGACTACTGAGCTTCATTCATTGAGTGATCCCATAGCCCTCCTGTCCTGAGCCCTGAGTCTGCACCAGGCCCTATGTGTGGTGCTCGGGAATGACTTGCAGCCTCTGCCCGCGTGGCTTAATGGAACAGTCAACTTTTGGCCAGATCACTGAGCACTGGGACCCCCCCCGATCTTCCTGGGGAGCAGCTCCAGCAGAATCCCTTTTCCATATGGCATGTGTGAGCAGTTGAAATTATCACCAAGAGGAGCCTTAGCAATCAGCCCATTCAGAACACAGACCCTGAAGTTAGACATCCCTGAGTTCAAATCCTGCCTTGCTCTCCTTTTAACTGGATAGCTGTGGTCTTAGTCTTTTGAAGCCTGTTTTCCCACCTGTAAGATGGAAAATACAAAAGCTCCCACCTCATGAGACTGACTGTGAGGACTAATTCTTATTTCCCCTATGCTTATTCAACACAGGGGCCTGGAGAGTGAAAGGGCTCAGCCAGGGTCACACTGGGGGTTAAGTCATAACCAGGTGGATCCCTTCCCCCTGCCCCCCCGACCTGCTTCACCCTAAGCAGCCCAGAGCCACAATAGCTGGCCAGTTTGTGCAGGGCCCACAGGGACATGTCCTGGGTCCTGCCCTCCGTCTTGAGCCCTGCCCAGCCTCTGCAGCACCAGAGTCCCAGGTGACCAGTGGTGGCCCCCCGCCCACAGAGACGGCGGGGGGTGGGGGCACTTAGCGGCAGGCTCCCAGCCCAGAGCAGCCTGGCCATATAAGGGAAGGAGCCAGGAAGGTCTCCTCGCTCAGGCCTGGCGAGAAAATCCAGACAGCCAGTGTTTATTTTCTCCTTCCCAGGCTCCCCAGAGCTTCCCGACAGAAGACACAGGCTGCCCCCCGGGGCCAAGAGACATTTCCTGAAGACAGTGGGGAACAGGGAAGAAAAAACAGTCCGTCCTCCGGGAGTAGGAGGATGTGGACAGCCAGCACCAGGTAAGATTCTGCCAGGTAAGACTGTGAGGCCACCTGTTCGATGGCCTCTTTTGATGGAATGGGAAACAGGGAGGCAGTGACAGGTGCTTGTGAGAAGGGATCACACTACTTGAGTCTCCCTAGTGGGACCCATCTCCTGACTGGGGACCCAGAGCAAGGAGAGGCCTCTTGTGGAGTAAGTGGAACAGGAGAGCTATAGACCCCCTTCTCAGTGGGGCCTCATTTGAAAGAGAAATGGGGTCAAGGCCAGCTCTGTCTGCCTCCCAGCAAGGATGCAAAACTCAAGGGAGGAGTTCCTGGAGCCAGAGAGTGGCAGAATGACATCTTTCCTGCACCTCTGCCCTCCTCCCAATCCAGCTGCACCACCTTCTTCTCCAGGAAGCCCTCCTAGCTCCCCCAGGGAGGAGGAACCTAAGCCTTCAGCAGTCCTCTCTGGGCTCTCTCTCAGGCCACTTGGGTCTGTGCCCTATTCAGCTCACCAAGGGCATTTATCCTTCCATCTCAGCCTGACTGCACTCCTCCAAGGTAAGGACCATATCAGATTCAGGCCTGTCCCCTCGGCATGTGGAAGACGCATTTGGTTTGCTAAATGGATGGATGAAATGGTTAGACCCTGTCCTCAACCCTGATAGACTGGTATAGTAGTCAGGGGAGGAAATGTTCAGCACGGAGGTTAAAAGTCATGATCCTGAAGTGGCTGTTCTGATAGGAACCCAAGCTGGGCTCCTAGCTCTGTGCCCTTAGAAAATCCCCTTCTCATGGAACCTTGAGATGCATGGGGATTAGCACAATGAAAACATTCAAAACATGATCGTTCTTTTTACCATCAGCGTCACTGTGGTCTTTCTAGAGACAAAGGAACAGAACCAGGCAACCTACAGCCACAGAGGATACGGAAGCAAATACCTTCCCCTGGTCAAAGGCCTCAACCTCTGGCCCTGTGTCAGAGTTTCCCACAGGAGCGTGGGACTGCCTCTCATCCATTTCCTGTCTCTGCACCCAGGAGAGCTGCTATCTTTGCGGCAATACTCTGAGCCCAACGGGGTGTGCTGGAAATAGCCACCAATTCCCCTAGTGCAAGCAGGGCTGTGACCCTGGAACCGTCTCCTCCCCTTCCTGGCTCGCCATGTGCAATGATAAGCCTCCCCTGACCACCGCACAGCTGTTCTGCAGATTAAACATGGAGGGGCAGTTTTTCAAATGGCAGGCACTCAGATGCCACCCCCCCTTTTTTTCCCTCAGATGCCCCCTTTTTAACTTTTGCCATATCTGCAAACAATCATAAGATTTTAAATTTTAAGATGAGTCTTTTTTAATACCTAAAATAGGAAACTAAACACTGTCCATAATTAGGAGATAATAAAGATAAGAGAGCCAGTAAATATGCAGCGGTGCTCTTACTCTTTCCCCTTGAGCAATGGCTTGCAAGGTCCTGGACTTGAGGGAGATAAACAGGAGCCTGAAAAGTGTCAGAGACATGATAGCACCAAACCGAGGCTCTTTCCCCCTGGAAAACAGAAGGACTGGAAGCAAACTGACAGGGAACAGCCTGGGTCACTGTGTTTTCCAAAGTCTGTGCTCAGGCCACATATGCAGCAAAATTGCGAGAAGCCAAAAGTGGTCAGGTGAAAGAGCTTTGGAAAGAGTCCCGCACGGAGGAATGCAGGGGCTGGCCTATCAGCTGGCCTCCCAACAGCAAAGGCTCATTTCTGGGGGACGACCCTCCCTGCTTCTTACTGAAAACTCCACGTTGGCCAGGCCAGGCATCTCCTCTTGCAGAACTAGTGGGAGCAGTCCGAGAGTGGAGTAGAAAGACTGTGGGCTGTCCAGGACCCCCAGGCTGGGTCCTGTTGTTGGAATCACTCCCCAGCCAAATGCAGTTTGGAAGAAGTTCCTACTCATACTAGAGGAAGGCAGTTCTTTGGGTGGGAATACCCCATAGAGGGGCTGACCTGCCCCAAGTGGCAGACCAAAGGAAAACACTCTGCAGTTTGGGGCCTGATGTCAGATTTCCATCCGAGGCATAAGAGACACTAATTTTTGAAGGATGTGAGTGCTTTCCTGCTCTCTCCCAGCCTTGAGAAAAGGCTGCCGGCCCCCTCCGCCCTTTAGACATCCCTGAAAGTACATGTCATCCAGCATTGAGGCCATCACAGTGGTACCAGCAGTGTAGGAGGGCTGCCCTGAGATCTTGGCGGGACAGGAGAAGGGGGTACAGGGCTCTGCCTGCTCACTCAGAGGTTCCCACCTAAGCAGGTCTTAAGAGG
Organism: Bison bison bison; assembly: GCF_000754665.1. NCBI lineage: Eukaryota > Metazoa > Chordata > Mammalia > Artiodactyla > Bovidae > Bison > Bison bison. The sequence continues at coordinate 10,768,169 of NW_011494863.1, forward strand.
AAAATGAATGATCTACATGGCCATTCAGTCATCTACCAGCAGCACTCCCTGGGGTCCCTCACTATGTACAAAGGGCTTCACAAGGCCCAGGGATCCCCACCACAAACACACATGGGTGCTGTCCTCAGGGAACTGGAGTTCTACCCCAGTCAGACCCAGAGGCAAAGAGCTCTGACACTGGAGAGAATGTGGCTGAAGAACATGATTCATTCACTCGGACAACACATATTAAGCATCTACCATCACAATGCAATAAAGGATGAGAAAGAGGGCAGAGAAGACTTCCCTGGTGGTTCAGTAGTGGAGAATCTGCCCTGCAAAGCAGGGCACTCAGGTTCAATTCCTGCTCGGGGAACTAAGATCCCACATGCCACCGAACAGCTGAGCTCTCATGCCACAACCACGCACCGCATGAAGACTGCACGTGCCGAAACTAAGACCTAATGCAATCAAATAACTAAACTTTTAAAAAAGAGGGAAAGAGGGCAAAGGATGTGGACCAGGGAATTCTGATGTCTGAAAAAGTCAAAGAGGGCTTCACAGGAAAAGTGGCCATTTAAGTAGAGACTCATCCCACCAAGAAGAGATGGGCAGGGGAGTGAGAGGGAGTAACACGGTTCCTGGGGGCCCCAAGGTGGTGGGCACAGGACTCCCTGGAGGAGTGGCAAAAGAGGGCAAGGGCCCAAGAGGGACAGCTCAGCTGGGCTAGATAGCGCAGGCCTATAGCCTTTTGTAAGGGTTTTAGAATTCAGCCAGAAGGAGACCTTTCCCCATTTTAAACCCAGGAGAAATATGGGCACATTTGCATTTTGAGAAATCATTCTGAGAGGATGGCTGGGAAGGATGGGTGGGAAGTTGGCGGGAGCAGAAGCAAGGGAAGCCAGGTGGGAGGCTGAAGCAAATGTTTGATGATATAAAGTACCATGAATGTGCCATTTGGCTGGGATACACCAAGCATAAAGATGAGGTATGGAGTCAAAAAGGTAGACCATCACCCAGGGTGAGGGGTGGTGGGGCGGTAGAGGGTTCTTTGGGATGATGAAATGTTCAACTGTAGTGATGCTTGTGACACTCTGTGTTGTTGGATTCACGCTCAGTCGTGTGCAACTCTTTGTGACCCCATGGACTGTAGCCCGCCAGGCTCTCTTCCATCCATGGAATTTTCCAGGCAAGAATACCGGAGTGGTTTGCCATTTCTTCCTCTGGTGGATCTTCCCAACCCAGGGATGAAACCCTCATCTCCTGCATCTCCTGCACTGCAGGCAGATTCTTTCCCACTAAGCCATCAGGGAAACCCAACTCACCACTCTGTGACTGAACTAAAAAACCATTTCATTGTGTAATTTGAATAGGAGGATTATATCTCAATGAAACTGTTTAAAAAGAAAAGGAAGGGTGAAGCTTGGTCCCAGAGGGCTCAAATGCCAGGCTGAGGACAGGAAGCACACCCAGGGTAGCTGCAGCAGCCTCCAGGGCAGGAGCTGGAGGGAGGAGCCGAGGCCCCTCTAATGCCCCTTCTCCTGCCTAGGGTGGACTCCCTGTCTTCAGCCCCTGGTGCAGAGCGGTATGGCGTCCTGTCTCCCAGCCTGAGGTGCAGTGCTGCATCTCTGGTCAGTTGGGAGTCTGAGATGAAGCACTGTAGCTCGGGAAGGGAGAAGTTGTTCTGCAGCCGTCACCAGAAGTGGTAAGTGGTGTGGTGCCTGCAGGCACCAGGAAGGACGGGAGTGTTTCCATTCTCCAGAATGTCCGCTGAGGAAGCACTGGACTTGAGTCCCATCTGTGTCACTATCTGCTTCATGATTCTGGGCAAGTCCTGACTGCTCTGTGCACCGCAGTTTGTTCATCTGTAATATGAGATTTTGGAGCATTCAGTGGTGGCCATTACCCAGTACCCTGACTCTGCTTTCTCCTGAGCCCATGGCAGACATGGCTAATCAGTCAAGGTATCCTTTCTTAAAGCATTCAGATGCGGCTTCAGAATCCTTCTTAATGCTAAGTCCTAGAGAGCTGCTATTGATCCAAAGCTGAAACACTTCATCATTTGTGAACTGGTCAATTCCTAAAAAATCTTTCAGACTAAAGACAAGGTCCTGGGCTCTGAGTCCAGCTCTTTACTCTTTGAGGTGTTGCCTAAACTAATCCAAGCATCTCCCAAATATCTGATCCCTTTCAGGGGCTTCAGACTAGTCAGAAATAGCAGAGGAAAACCACTGGGCTAAGCACAATTTTATTTAACCTCCCTACAAGCTTGGGAGGCGGATTTTATTGACCCATTTTCCAGATGAGAAAACTGAGGCTCAGGTAAGCAACTTGCCCAAGGTCACACATAAATTATGTTGAGCTGGGCTTGGAACCTAATCTGTCTGCCTTCAGATTCATGTTCTTACCCACTGCGTGTGACTTGGGAACCTGGGATTGGGGGAGCAGGAGGAGAACATAATAAATCCTATTCTAGTCTTGTCCTTACATCCTGGGTCACTTTTAGCAAAGACAGACTGAGACATTTTCCAGTAATCCTATAGACTTCCTTCCTCTTCTTCCCGCCTCCCACCATTGTATTTATCTCACCTTTCAAGTAGGTCCTATACCATCCCATTTTATAATTGGGGAAGACTGAGGTTAAGTGAGTTGCTGGAGGTCACCAGTAAGGAAGGTGCCAAACAGAGACTGGGAACCAGAACTGTCCAGGTGGTTTCGAGTAGAACCCTCCCTCTGGCTGGAGACTCAGGAATACACACAATCCATGGCAACTGAAGCGGGGGGTGGGGTGTTACCAGATGACTTCTGGTTGACAACATGGCCTCTGACTACAGGAAGGTACTTTCCAGGGCCACTGAAGTTCCAGTCACTACCCCCTCCCCTGAAGCAATCATCCACATCCCGCCAGACATGGTGGCCACACTGGCTTCTGCAGATGGGGCTGGATGCAGAAGAAAACCCCAGCTGGTCCTTAGGGATATGGCAGGGCCTTGGTGCTGAAGGCCACTCTCTCACCTTGTCCTCACGGTCCAGTTTTCCCAGGAATCCCTTAGATGCTAAGATGGGGATTCCTGGAAATACTGTTCTTGAGGTCATGGTTTAACAGCTGGATTCGCCTCCTTCCCACCCCAAGTTGCCCCCGCGGGACTTGGGCTCAAGCACGGCATGAGGTCACGTGGAAGGCCATGCACTGGAGGTAAGAGGACTTGAGGACTGTGTTCTTGACCTTTAAATTGCTTTTCTTTCCATTTTGTCCATTTCGCAACATCCTGTGAGGCTGGAATGGGAACTTCACCTCTGTCCTACTCTTGGGAAATTTGTCCAGACACTCAGTTGAGCAGTGGTTGAACCAGGACACCATAAAGCTTGTGTGTCTTTCCACCTCCCCCAACCCCCATCTCACTTTCCAGCATGCCAAGCAGTGGTGCCGGTGGGGTCACAATATCAAATCCACATTAGTGATAAACAAATAAATATATGAGAATTTATTTTAAAAGTTCACTAGATCAGTTAACATAAACAAAATCTGTAAGTTTTAGTTCGATTTGGAATACCACAGAAAAATTTTGTAATTTTTCATCAAGGTAGAGAAGACAAAAGAGCTCAGACTGCCCTCTTGTGGTGACGCCTGCCACAACCCTGGAGAACCCAGGAACATTGGGCTGTCCTACACACACACACACAGACTCCTTCTGAACCAGCTTAAGACCCATCCATCATTTCATTACCAATGATGTCTCCATCATTTACAGTTTAATTTAACTCACATTACCTGGCTTTGTCCTCAAAACTCCTGAAGGTCAGTGAGATGGTGAAGTTCAGAGAGGTGAAGTGACCAGCCCCTGGTCACCCAGATAGCATTAGGCAGAGCCAGGATCTGTTCCGAGTTCAGTGACTCGGCCAAAAGTAAAAACTACAAAAATAAAAAATAAAAGGAAGACATCTGAATAGATGCAGAAAATGCTGGCTGAATGCCAGAGACCTGATGTGGTCCAGGTGTAATACTAGAACTTTTCACAAAGTCTTCCTAGTGCTTTTTATGGAGTTTGTAGAGACAGGAGGTGCCATGACCCCAGGATCCTTACTTTGGGGTCTAGTAGCCATGTTCCCAGGGACCAGGTGGCTTCCACTTATGTATCAGGCTGTCTCTCTTAACAGGCCATGCTGCAGACAATTTACAAAGTATCAGATTCCCATTCCTCTCCTCCTCAGAGACTGGAGCTGGCCTGACCATGAAGAAATCTGATTTGCTCCAAATGATAATAATAGCTTCCACTTACTGAGTATTTGCAACTTACCAGGCACTGTGTTAAACACTTTCACAAGCGTTGTCCCATTCAATCTTCACACCAACTCAGTGAGATAGGTTCTATCACTTATTCCACTTCACAGGTGAGGCAGCCAAGACACAGACGTTAAAAGACTTGTCTAACATCACACAGCTGACAAGTTGTAAGACTGAGTCAAATCAAGTCTGGGTTTATACTTGTCACCTGCCCTTGCCCCCTCTCTCCCATTTGGCCTGGTCTGGCTGGTAGAGCTGTCTCCTGTGGCTTCCCCTGGGGCAGATGGTAAAACAAACCTTCAGTGAGACCCAAGTGGTCCCTCCTGTGTTCTGTGACTAATAATAAAGTGTGAGACTCTTGACTTGTGTCCTGTGTCTTTTGGGAACATGAGAGGAGGGGAGGGGAGGTGAAGGCAGCCTAACAGCCTGTATTAGTTCACTAGGGCATCCGTAACAAAGTGCGACAGCCTGGGCGGCTTAAGCAATAGAATGTTATTGTATCATAGCTGTAGACTCTGCAAGTCTAAGAGCAAGGTGTTGGTGGGCTGGCTTCCTCCGAGGCCTCTCTGTCTTGTAGACAGCTGTGTTCTCCCCATGTCTTCAGTCTGTGCATGTCAGTGTCTTAATCTCTTCAGACAAGGAAATCAGTCCTGTTGGATTAGGGCCCACCCTCAGGTCTCATTTAACATGAATTATTTCTTTAAAGACCTACCGCCAAGTATCGTCAGAGTCTAAGGTACTGGGGGTTAAGACGTTCATCATGAACACAGTGGGGGGACACAATCCAGCCCACAGCACAGCCCCAGTTGAGGTAACCCTAAGGTGACTTCACACTGCTGGACATTTCCAGGGGCCAGCTACACAACAACCAGGACCCACATCAGAAGCTCCAGGAAGGTGCCAGGCTGTGTCTGAGAACACCCACCAAAGAGGGAGGGGAGGCAGAACGTCCCACAAGGTGAGGTCCCCTCGGGCAGGGGCCAAGGCGCAGGCTGAGGAGCCTGGCCGCACAGCAGCCTCTCCCCTTCAGTCCCAAAAGGTGTGACTGACCAAGTGGAGGAGGCGAGACAGACTCTGAAATCACACCTCACACGGTGCCAGGAATCAGAGTGAATACAATATCAGCTGCACCACAGGCATCATGCCCAACTGTGCGGACATTTTAAACACACTTCTCTACCTTTGGCACTGACCCTCCAAACTCCGATACATTCTGAGGGGGAAAAAAATCAACATGACTTCCTACCTGCTGATTCCCAGATGCCCAGGGCCTCCCCTCGATGCTCCTTTGAGGCCCAAAACAAGGCCTGCATGCCTGCGCCGCGCTGCAAAGGAGCCCAAGGTCCCACAAGGCCCATGGCAGCAGCTGGGGAGCCACAGGGACGAGGAAGAGGCAGGCCAGAGGGAGAGCTCCCCCGCCACCACCCAGCCGTCCACCACACTCCACGCCCCAACGACACACCCTGTTCTTGTTCAGCTTTGGAGCATCAGTCACTGGGGCCTCTCCAAACTCATGGGCCTGGTCCTGCTGAAGTCCTTCTAGAACGTTCCCTCACACCCCTGGGGAATTATCGCTAAGATGCAGCTTCCTGACTCCCACAGGCGGGTTCTGCTCCGTGGTTTGAGATTTCCCCGGAGTGGATGGAGGGGTGGGTGGGAGCAACAGCAAATGTCCAGCAAAGCTGTGTCCTCTCCATTTACCTCTGCCAGCCTTCTTGACTGGGCGTCCGTATGCGCCTGCTGCTGGGGACACAGCAGTGAACGAGACAACCAGAGAACTCCGCCTTGTGAGAAGGACTCGCTCACACACACACACACACACACACACACACACACAGGTGTGAGGTCTCGCGCTCCTCTTCCAGAATTTTAGCGTCGAGACCACTTCTGAACACAGCCATAACGTGTTAACACTCTCTCAAATACGTCCCGACATGCCCAGACAAGCCATGGGCCTCTGTCCTGTGGGAAGCAGGAATTGGCACCCCCTGACAAGTCCGGTGACAGATCTTCCAGCAGTGAGAACCGGCACCTCCTTTTACTGACAGGGCAGCCGGGACCAGGTGCCTCCTGGGGGCGTGTCCAAGAAGGCGGCGTGACGCACGCAAGAAGGAGGCGGTGCCCTCTTGTGGCCCAACCTGGAAAGACAGGCTAACTTAGAAGGACTTTTTGTTGTTATTATCAATGACCATTATCTAACATATTTGCATAGGATTCTGCATCTCAAAAGGGGGTTTCCCAGGTGACGCTAGTGGTCAACAACCCGTCTACCAATGCAGGAGACAGAAGAGACGTGGGTTTCATCCCTGGGTGGGGAAGATCTCCCTAGAGGAGAGCATGGCAACCCCCTCCAATATTCTTGCCTGGAGAATCCCAGGGACAGAGGAGCCTGGTGGGCTACAGTCCATGCGGTCGTAAAGTGAGACACGGCTGAAGTGACTTAGCACATATGCACGCTGCATCTCAAAACAGTTCTCCTCTCATGATCTCACTTGATCCTTGTTTTAAGAAGGGCACTCCAAAATTGCTACAGGCTATGGTCTGAGGATGCTTTTTGGAGAAGGAAATGGCAACCCACTCCAGTATTCTTGCCTGGAGAATCCCATGGACAAAGGAGCCTGGTGGGCTACAGTCCATGGGGTCGCAAAGAGTCGGACACGAGCGACTAACACATGGTCCGAGGATGCAGACAAGGGAGGTGAAAAGGACTGCTCTGACTCTGAGGGATCCAGCCAGAAGCCGAGAGGAAGACAGTCTAGTCCAAGGAAGGTTGCATGCCTCCAGGAGTCCTACGGGCCTGACTGGCAGCCTGTGCAAGCTAATCTCCTTGCTGTGAAAGGAGAGTGGCCAGAAGAGGGGACTCAGGCCTGTCTGGGCATTTCAGACCTAGACAGCCCCACTCCAGGTCACGGAAGCAGGCAAAATGAAAATCAACCCGGCAGGAAGGGGATTGGTCTGAATTTGCTCCTTCTATGTAAAATATGGGGATGGCACCCAAGTGGCCTCACTTTGGGGACATCAAGAGCCATGTTGGTTGCACTCCAGTCTGTGGGAGCCTGGAAGAAATATAGCTATATTAATTTAGAAACTGTCCCCTTTGCCTTAATCCATATACCACTCTGAAATCCCAAAACTGTTTCCTTGGCCTGCTCATGCCGCAATTTCTGACAGATGGGCATGCACATCAATTTGTACACCTCCAGTGACAAGGACCTCACCATCTTACCAGCCAGGCCACGTCCTTGATCAGCAGGGATCGTTAGGAAGTCCTTCTCTTGGAGTAAAAGCTCTGTCATTTTCCCTAGCTCCTTTGCTGCCCACAGATGTGAGCTAAAAAAGATGCACAACTTGAGAGTTGTGAGTGAAGTTTTATTTGGGGCAAAATGAGGATGCAGCCTGGGAGGCAGCATCTCAGCTCTGAGAGACTGCTCCAAAGCGGCAGTGGGGGAAGGCCAATATACAGGGTCTTGGTCAGGGGGGAGTTCAATACCAAGAAATACTCATTTTACAATGAGTTTTTTTTGTTAGTCATAAGGATCTGATGTCACCATGAAGAGATTTAGTGCTTCTTTAAATGTGAGGAGATGCAAGGATTGAGATCATAAAATCTGTTTCAAGACCTGTCCCACCAGATTCCCTGGAGCACAGAGTGTCTCTCTCTACCCTCAACTCCCTCAGGGACTGTTGAAGGTCAATAGCTGTAGCAGCATGAGTTTAATTTCGGTAGAGGCAGATGGCAAATGCCTTTGTTGTTCAGTCCTTGGTGATGCTCTTGGTAAGTGCCAATTTGTAGTTGACACAGAGATGTACAAACAGTGGCTTTGGCTTCTTTCTTCTCCTCCAAGACAAACATGCCCAGGGCTCCCAGTGGGCCTCTGAGACTGAATTTAAGTTTGTTTCCATGCCTGCACAATCAAGACCCCTTCTTTGGGGTCCAGGACGTCCTTTGAGAGCCTAATAAAAACAATCAACCATCTCCAAGAAAATAGCAGTACTCACTACTTTAGGCCCTTTCTTTAATGCATGGCACAGTTTCCAGAAAGTGGTTGGCCTTTAGTACTAATTTATGTATTCAACAAATGTTTACAGAGAACCTACCACATGCCAAGCACTGTTTCTGGTGCCCAGGATGGAAGGGTGATTAAAACAAATCTCAGCTCCATGAATTTACAATCTGGAGCAGGAGAGAGACACAAACAAATCAGCCACCACATCTTTAATTTTCTATTGTGACAAATTCAAGGAAGAAAATGGACAGTGGTACAATGAGAAGTGGCAGGATTAGGAGAGCTGTTTTAAATTGGAAGGTGGGGGAGGGCCCTGGGGGCTGGGATGGGGCTGATATTTAAGTAGAGATCTGATGAGCAGAAGACACTGAGGTGGAAGGGGGTGGGGGTCAGGCAGGAACAAGGATGGGTGTCAAGACTCTGAGGTGAGGGACTTCTCTGATGGTCCAGTGGCTGAGACTTTGGGATCCCAATGTAGGGGGTCCAAGATTCAATTACTGGTCCAAGAACTAGATTCCACACGCTGTAGCTAAGATCAAAGATCCTAGATCCTGTGTGCCACAACTAAGACCCAGCACCACTGAATTAATTAATTAGTTAATTAAAAAAAAAAAGGCTCAGGCAGAAGGAGACCAGGAAGGCTACAGCCTAGAGTGAAGGAGGGTGTATAAGACGTGGCTGGGGAACACAGGGCCAGGCTGAGTGGATAGTCTGGGTCCCATCTAAGTGCAGTGAGTGATATAGTCAGGTATACATTTGAAAAGATCACTCAAACCAGGGAAGGGAATCAAAATGTATTCCCCTCTCATGTTTCCTTATATCTGCATAGAGAAATACTAGAAAAATACAAAAGAACTTAATAAAGAATGGTTACTTAGAAAAGCAAGACTTCTCATATTTACGTATTATGTTGTTTTGTTTTGACATTTGAATGATCTGAAAACTTTACCTGTGTTAGTTTCTTGTAGCTGCCATAACAAATTATGATAAACTAGGTGACTTAAAACAATAGAAATGTATTCTCTCATAGTTCTAGAGACCAGAAATCTATAATCAAGGTGTTGGCAAGGCCAGGTTCCCTCTTAAGATCCTAGGGGAGTTTGCTCTTGCTTCTTCCATTTTCTGGGGACTCGGAGCATTCCTTGGCTCATGGCTATGTCACTCTGCTCTGCTCTGCCTCCTTCTCTGTGGTCTGACAAATCTCCCCTGTTTGTCTCTTGTAAGAGCATTTATCATTGAATCAGGGCCCACCTGAATAATCCAGTATAATCTTTTTATCTCGAGATCCTTAACTTAATGACATCTGTAAAGATCCCTTTTCCAAATGAGGTCACATTCACAGATTGCAGGAATTACTGTGTGGAATTACCTTTTGGTGTGCCACCATTCAATCCATCACAATGCCTATCCGATAAGATCAAAGTAAACTTTAAAATGGGGCTCTAGCTCTGGGGTGGCAGAAGGACTGCACATTGACAGAGGAGGGAGGTGAAGGGAGGTAGGTATGTATGTGAGCAAGGGTCCACTGGACTCTGGAAGGATCGGAGGCAGGACAGAGTTCAGTTCAGTTCAGTCCCACAGTCTTGTCTGACTCTTTGGGACCCCATGGACTGCAGCAAGTCAGGCCTCCCTGTCCATCACCAACTCCCCGAGCTTACTCAAACTCATGTCCATCGAGTTGGTGTTGCAATCCAACCATCTCATCCCCTGTCATCCTCTTCTCCTGCCTTCAATCTTTCCCAGCATCAGGGTCTTTTCAAATGAGTCAGTTCTTTGCACCAGGTGGCCAAAGTATTGGAGTTTCAGCTTCAGCATCAGTCATTCCAATGAATATTCAGGGCTGATTTCCTTTAGGATGAACTGGTTGGATATCCTTGCAGTCCAAGGGACTCTAAAGAGTCTTCAACACCACAGTTCAAAAGGATCAATTCTTTGGTGCTCAGCTTTCTTTATAGTCCAACTCTCAGATCCATACATGACTACGGGAAAAACCATAGCTTTGACTAAATGGACCTTTGTTGGAAAAGTAATGCCTCTGCTTTTTAATATGCTGTCTAGTTTGCTCGTAACTTTTCTTCCAAGGAGCAAGCATCTTTTAATTTCATGGCTGCAGTCACCATCTGCTCTTACAAGAGACACACAGGGGAGATTTGTCAGACCATAGAGAAGGAGGCAGATTTTGGAGCCCCCCAAAATAAAGTCTGTCACTGTTTCCATTGTTTCCTCCTCTATTTGCCATGAAGTGATGGGACCAGATGGCATGATCTTAGTTTTCTGAATGTTGTTTTCACTCTCCTTAGTTTTCTTAGTTTTCACTCTCCTCTTTCACTTTCATCAAGAGGCTCTTTAGTTCTTCGCTTTCTGCCATAAGGTTGGTGTCATCTGCATATCTGAGGTTATTGATATTTCTCCCGACAATCTTGATTCCAGCTTGTGCTGCATCCAGCCTGGCATTTCTCATGATGTACTCCGCATATAAGGCAAATAAGCAGGGTGACAATATACAGCCTTGATGTACTCCTTTCCCGATTTGGAGCTAGTCTGTTGTTCCATGTCCAGTTCTAACTGTTGCTTCTTGACCTGCATATAGATTTCTTAGGAGGCAGGTCAGGTGATCTGGTATTCCTATCTCTTTCAGAATTTTCCACAGTGTGTTGGGATCCACACAGGCAAAGGCTTTGGAATAGTCAATAAAGCAGAAGTAGATGTTTTTCTGGAACTCTCTTGCTTTTTTGATCATCCAGCAGATGTTGGCAATTTGATCTCTGGGTCCTCTGCCTTTTCTAAATCCAGCTTGAACATCTGGTATTTCATGGTTCATGTACTGTTGAAGCCTGGCTTGGAGAATTTTGAGCATTACTTTACTAGCGTGTGAGATGAGTGCAATTGTGCAATAGTTTGAGCATTTTTTGGCATTGCCTTTCTTTGGGATTGGAATGAAAACTGACTTTTTCCAGTCCTGTGGCCACTGCTGAGTTTTCCAAATTTGCTGGCATATTGAGTGCAGCACTTTCACAGCATCATATTTCAGGATTTGAAACAGCTCAGCTGGAATTCCATTACTTCCACTAGCTTTGTTCCTAGTGATGCTTCCTTAGGCCCTCTTGACTTCACATTCCAGGATGTCTGGCTCTAGGTAAGTGATCACACCATCGTGATTATCTGGGTCTTGAAGATCTTTTTTGTATAGTTCTGTGTATTGTTGCCACCTCTTCTTAATATGTTCTCCTTCTATTAGGTCCATACCATTTCTGTCCTTTATTGTGCCCATCTTTGCATGAAATGTTCCCTTGGTATCTCTGATTTTCTTGAAGAGATCTCTAGTCTTTCCCATTTTATTGTTTTTCTCTATTTCTTTGCACTGATCACTGAGAAAGGCTTTCTTATCTCTCCTTGCTATTGCAGGATGGAGGGACCCTCATAAAGCATGCCCCCACCATTCCTGGGTCTGGCTTGAGCAAATCGGCAGATTTTGGTACCTTCCCTGAGTCTGGGAAGATAAGAAGACAAGGAGGCTCCAAGGAGGTGAGATTGGGAGGGAGAAGTTGTAGACATTTAAAGCAGAAGTTACCATGAAGGAAGCTGGATGTATGTGGAAAGGCCTGCAAAAACCTTCAAGGGATCAGAAGCCTCAGGTGGACAACAAGCCCAGGCTACAGAAAACCCATCACCTCCTTTGTTTGGAAAGCTCAACATCTGATGCAAGCCCACATCACAGCCACATCACAGAGGTAGCTGTGACTCAGCTTGGGAAATCTAGGTTTCTTCCATCCTACATTTATGCAACCAATGCTTTGACTCTAAATGCAAGACTTCGTGTCTTCAGTGTAAATTTCAGGATCCCTGTGACTAATCTTTCCACATAATTCTGCCTCCAAACCAAACAGGGCAGTATGCATGGTATGATCCTAATTTCCTAGGAGAGAAAATGACTCTCTTTAGGTGTGTCAACAGCAATAGTAATCTTCACTGAGGTATTATGCTGAGCACTGCATGCTTTATTTCATTTCATTCTCTCCATCACACTTTGAAGAAGGTGCTATCATTATTCTCACCTTACAGAGAAAGACAATGAAGCTCAGAGAGGTTAGATGCCTTTCCCATGGGCACCCAGCTGGTAACTGTTAGGACTGGGACTTGTACCCTGGCAGTCTTGGCTGTTGTGTCTATAATCGTTACTGCCTCTCCTCATTCATGCCCTCTTATGGATATAAATGCTCATACAAAGTTCAAGGAGATACCTACAGAGCTGTTAATAGTGACTGATTCTGAGAAGGGTATGAGAAGGACTACACAATCTCTAGTTCTGCCCTGCTTTGAATTATCTTCAGGGAAAATGACTTTGTACTAATATAGAAATTCCTATCTATTTATTTATCAAAAGAAAAATCTGGAAGAACATACACCAAAATGTCAACAGCATTTACAGCTGGGGAGCATGAACAGGAAACTACCTTTATTAGTTTGGTGTTGTTTGAACTTTATACAACAGGCATACACTGCTTTTGTAAGCAGAAAAAGGCAATTAAGACGTTAAAAAGAGAAGGAAAGTGAAGAGGGGAGTGACTCAGCATCTCTTCTGGGATCCCCAGCAGCTCCCGACAGAGGCCCTGCCACCTTCACCAGCCCCTTTTTTACTTCTCCCTCCACCCCCTGTGCACATCCTAACCAGAAAAACCTGTGTCTGGGCAGCATCTGGCCTGCCTCTCCCTTCTCCCAGCCTCTAAACTAGGCCACTGACAATCCCAGTCCCACAAGGCAACACTAGCCCCTCATCCTCCATTAGCAGTTTTGTAGTTTATGAAGTGCCTTCCCGTGCCAGCTTACAGATCATCTTCCCAGACACTGTGAAGTGTATATTCTCATGCCCATTGTACAAATGTGGAAGCTGAGGCCCAGCGTGGCTAAACTCATTGCCCAGAGTCACACAGAGTCTGGAATTGTGCCTGGACTGAGATTCCCAGGCCAGATCTCTCCAGTGCTGCATCAGTTCAAGCTCATGTCGGAAACTTGTTTCAGGACCTAAAATTGACCTGTTGGATCTTGTCGAGACCTCTGACAGAGGTGTTCCTGTTCGCTACAGAACCATTCCTCAGAGCCTCACCCTGCACTGCCGAGGCCCTGGGGCTGAGCCTGAAGAGAAGGCGGAATGGAAGAGCCTTTGGGCCCAGACGAAGGAGTGTGGGAAAAGGGAGTAGGAAGCCAATGTGCTTACAAGGCAGGAGCAGACAAACCCAACAGTCTAGGCCAGCAGGTCACGGGCTTGGGTGGAATCCTGAATGTAACTTTGATCAAATCACTTAGTATCTCTCAGCCTCAGTTCTCTCATCTGGAAAATGAATATTATAATAGTATCACCTTGGGGAATTCCCTGGTAGTCCAGTGGTTAGGACTCTGTGCTGTCACTGTCAAAGGCCTGGGTTCAAATCCTGGTGGGGGAACTAAGATCCCACAAGCTGTGCAGCCAAAATATAAATAAGTAAAGAAAATAATACCATCATCTAAGAAAGTAGTTCTAAGGACAACGAGCAATTCTTGTAATGCATACAGCACAATGCCTGGACATAATACATGCTGACTAAAAGCTTCTTATTATTACTAACCCCAATCAGTTACGTTCCTTCCGGTGAACATTTACTGAGAGGCCACAACCGTGCCAGGCCCTCAACTAAGCACTGGGGACATAGAAATAAAGTGGACGCAGCTCCTGCTCACTTAGATCACAAAACATCAGGGGAAGCCAGCGCAAAAAGGAAACTAAACATTCCTATAGAGGGAAGGAATAATGGCTGGGGGGGCCTTAGGCAGGATTGGTGGAGCCTTGAAGGCCAAGCTAATCTATCTGAGAACTTCTCTTGTCTGCCTGGGACCCAGGGCAGGTTTCACAGCAGAAGAGTGGCTGACCCAGTCATCTCACTTAGAAATGAGATCTTAGACCCTACGGCCCCACAGGGCCCCTGGGCCATCATGGAGGCAGGCATAATGGGGGAAGGGACAAAACAGGAGGGAGGCCACAGAGGCCTATCCTTGAGGTGGGGACAATCTGGGTTCAAGTGACAGTGGCTGGTGGACTGGGTGAGGCTGCCCAGAGAGGTCAGGAAGGAGAGGTTCAGTCCTGGAGAAGGTGGACGGGGAGGAATCCATTTAGACTCCGGCAACAGCAGAGTGAATGGACCTATTTGGGGAGTGGGGCTGATCACTGGTTGGTGCCGCAGGTGGTTTTGCTTTCTTTCTGCTTCTCTGTGCTTCCCACGTTGCTGCACTGAGTAACTAGTAAAGAAGCGAGTGGGCTATCTCTGGGAGCCCAAGGCTGGGAACCAGGTGGCCCTGTCTCACTGGAGGGACACGCCCAGGGCAGCCCGTGAGAGCAAACGAGCCCTCCTGGGGAGCTCCTGGGTCTGGTGGGAGAGGCTTGGACACCTGGAGTGGCCATTGGCAACTCGGCCTCTCGGTGTTTCCCTCTACCCCGAGGGATAATGACTCCATAGCAGAGGCAGTGGGTGGGGTGGACGCGCCTAGGTTCCCCCTCCCCCAACACACACACACACATACCCTCAGGCTCCCGGGTGTGTCTGTGTCAGCATCATTGTGCACCCGGGCGTGGGCCGCCAGCTCAGCAAAGTCGCTGTAGGACTGGCCTGGGCGCCCGGAAGAGGCAGGCTGCGTTCTTCTCCTCACCGCCCACTTCCCCAGTCTGGCCCAGTTGCTCCAATTAGTAGGACAGCCCAGCCAGTGAGCTGAGAAAGGTTCATGCTGAGTAGGAAAGGGCAGGGACTCGCCCGCCTCCCCGTATCCATGAAGCTACGGGAGGGCAAGCCTTGGGCACTTGATAGTCTGCATTCTGTATGAGCAACCAGCTCACTGGGTTCCCCCACCTGGGCCTCAGTTTCCCCTTCGAGCAGCGAGCCAATGTATACATTCATTTTCTCTTCCTGGCATCCAGCGAGTGTCAGACCTGCAATAAGCATCGAAGAGACAATAAACTCGGATCCTAGGCCTTGGAAAGCGTCCCCCTAAACCCAGCGAAGAGGGTGGGGTGCGGTGCGAGGCCTGCTCCCCTCTGCGCCCGCCGGCGACGGACGCCCAGAAGAGGGCGGCAGAGAGCGGGATCCCAGCGCAAGGGAGCCTTGACCTCGTCAGTCCACGAAGGCGGAGGCCTGGGGATTTTCAGCCTCACTGCTGTCAGGAAAAACTTTCACAAGGGCCTCTGGCGCAGCGGCATTCTCTTGGATCTCGGCCCCGGGGCGGCCCACCCCTCATCACTCTC
>NW_011494863.1:10783814-10791354 GCF_000754665.1 Bison bison bison
AGCTGTGATCAGCATGCGGAAGGAGGCCACAAGGGCAGAGGAAGGGCGGGGGGCCGGGGGTGGGGATGGGGGCGGGGAAGCTGCCGGGACAATCTGTCGGGGAAGGGTCACAGGGTCGGATAGGGGGCTGGTCCTAGAAGCAGCTCACACCCAGCACTTTCTTTGTCTGTGAACCAATCCAGAAAACTAGGTTTTCTGATCACTCTGATGCTATGATGGGGGATGGACTTAACCCACACACACTCATACACTTCTGTTCTCCCATCAGCATGCTCTCAACACACTCACACTAACACGCATTTCCACCCAAATCGCACCCAACTGATACACACAAACACATTCATATCGCACCAACACACACATTTCATGATCACACTTACACACGTTCACACAAACACGCTTGCACACATGAATGCACATCCAGTTTCACCCAACTTTCTTCATACTCACACTTGTGTACACGCATAACTCACAAACATTCATACTCTCAAGCACATACAAGCACACACCCATTTTTTTCACCCAACTCTCACAAGTACTCACACACACAACTTGTACCCATATACACTCACACACACTCACACACACTCACACATTCACACACCTGAGGGCCTTTCTCAAGAAGAGCCAGTGGAGTCAGGGGGCTGTCTGCCAGCTCTGGTCCCTCATGTTGGGTTCCAGGGTTAATCCCAGCTCTCAGAAGACTGTGAGCCATTGCCTCCCACCCACTTTCAAAAGGGATTTGAGATGATTTAGAAGGTTAAATCCTAAATAAAACAGGATAATGAAAAAGAAACACAAAAGGGTAGAAGCATTAAAAGCGTAACCCATATTTAAAAAATAAAACAATACAAAAATTAAAAAAAAAAGTAGTGTGTATTGGATGGTGGATGCTATTTAAAAAATAATACAAAAATTAAAAAAAAAAAAACCTGTGTATTGGATGGTGGATGCTATTTAAAAAATAAAACAATACAAAAATTAAAAAAAAAAAACAGTAGTGTGTGTTGGATGGTGGATGCTATTTAAAAAATAAAACAATACAAAAAAATTTTTTTTTGAAGCGTAACCCTTGTTTCTCCTGACCTGGGCCTTCTAACCTTGTAAGGACCCAGTGATCTGTGATTTCAGAGCCTCAGGACCAGCCTCAGGGTCTCATGACCATCCCTCTGCACTCGCCTTCCCATCCACCGCCAGTCAGCCTCTTGAGCTGAAACCTTCACCTTGGCCTCTCTCTCCCACCAGTTGAGTTCCCAGCCACAGAAAAGCAGAGTTCCTCTCCTCATCGTCCTAGAATTTCAATTCTCAAGCTCCATTCATCTGACCCGTAGTCTTGACCTTTCCCACCACCATCTCTCAAAAAGGCCCTCATTCAAACACAACACCCAGTAACACATCCTGATATTTTGAAGTTGCTCAAGTGGGCATTTCAGTCAGCTATCGCTGTGTAGCAAACCGACTCAAAACTTAATGACTCAAAGTAGCAATCTGAGGGAGTCTCCTGGTGGTCCAGTGGTTAGGACTTGACAGTTACACAGCAGGGGGCACGGGTTTGATCCCTGGTCAGGGAACTAAGTTCCCGAATGTTTCGTGTCAAAAAAAAAAAGCAGCAATTTGTTCTTTCTTGTGATCCTTAGGTTTGGGTGGATTCATCTGGGCTCTACTTGGTCTCTATTTGGTGTTGGGACTACTCAGTCTACTGCATTCAATTCAGTTCAGTCGCTCAGTCATGTCCGACTCTTTACAACCCCATGGACTGCAGCACGCCAGACCTCTCTCCATCACCAACTCCCAGAGCTTGCTCAAACTCATATCCATTGAGTCAGTGATGCCATCCGACCATCTCATCCTCTGTCGTCCCCTTCTCTTCCCACCTTCAATCTTTCCCAGCATCAGGGTCTTTTCCAATGAGTCAGTTCTTTGCATCAGGTGGCCAAAGTTTCGGAGTTTCAGCTACTGCATTCAGCTGCATCCATCTGGACTGACTGCCTTCAGGCATGGCTAAATCCAGAGGCTCAAGTAATGTCATTAGGAATGTACCACACTTCCTGTCTCTGCTCTGCTTGCCTGGGGCTAAATGTCCAAGATGGCTCCCCTCACATGCTTAGTGTCTCCACTGTGGTGCCTAGAACATCTGGGGCTGCCTAGACCTGCTGTCTCACATGATCTCTCTAGCAGATTAGCCAGACTTCTTTATATAGCAGCTCAGGTTGTAAGAGAGCAAAAGCCAAAGCCACCAGTCCTCTTAAGACCTAAGCCTGGAACTATCACAGCATCCCTGAAATCACATTGTATGGGTCAAAGCAACTCATAAAACAAACCAAGATTCATGGTTTAAGAGGAGAAAAATCGATTTCACTACCCAATGGGAAGAGTGGCAGCCATGGATAGGGATGAGAGGAATCACTGGCAATCATTTTTGCAGGCACTCTGCCACAGTTGGCGTGCTCATTAGCTCCCAACATATTTCCTATGAAAGAAACTGAGCAGCAGGTAAATCTAGCATCTTTGGTACCTTAGCATTCTTAATCACAAAACTTGTATCTCTACTTTCAGGCAGAACTGTAGTTTGGTTAGTATATAACTGAGGACTATTTCATTTGTGAGTGATGGGAATGAGTTCAAACTGGCTTAAACAAAAAAAAAAAAAAAGAGAGAGAGAGAGACTATATGGACTCATATACAGGGAAATTTACGGAAATACTGGGAAATTCAGGGATGGGCTGGCCTGGCCTCAGAGACTCAACTCACATCCTCAGGAATGTGTTGCTGCCATCTTCCGTGTTGCCTCATTCCCTTTTTCTCAAGCAAGCTCTTTCTACAAAGTGCAAAGATGGCCACCAGCAACTTCAGATTTGCATCTTATCAGCCTAACACCCCCAGTGGAAAGCATGTACTTCTCCCACTCTTCAATAATATCAGCAAAAGTCTCAAGGGTGTCATGTAAATATCCCAGAGTGAATCATAATCCAATTCAGGAAGCAATCACTGTGACTTCAATTAGCCGGGCCTGCACATCGTGCCCTCCCCGGAGGAGAAGAGGAGGTAGAACCAGCCTCAGCAGAACCACACGCACTGGAAGCTGCGGTGGGGAGTTGGAATGGGGTGTTCCCCGAATAAAAGCTGGTGACGCTACCAAAGGAAGGGGAGTCATCATGCTAAGCCAGCACACACAACAGAGGGCCACTATGTTATCTGATGTGTTACAGAGAAAGAAAATCATGTGAGCCCAGCTAGAGATAAGCATTCCCCTGATTCTAAATTCCAGACTGGATCCCTTCACAAGCAGTGAAATCCAGTGCTGTTTCCTGACATAGTGGACCGCAGCTTCACCCCCATTTTGGCACAGACCTGGAAACATCCTTCAAGTGTGTGTTTTGTAAATCGCCCACCTGTGAAAGCCAACAATGTGGAGCCATATACCAAGGTCACAGGTGTGGAAGCTCTGTATGAAGGTCACGTGATAAAAATCTCTGGACCCGACTAAGCCCCACAGCAATTGTTGCCATGAGCCTCTGAATTAAAACTGGCCAGTTTCCTGACCCAATATGAGGTAAAATACCCACCCTATTATCTACCCTATAGCATCCTAACCAGTCACCTGGTTAGGATGACCTTCTTCTGGATATCCTTATGCCACCATTCTGGTAGCAGTTTTCTCTGTCTTGAGACTATAAAAATTGGCTGCTAGCCTGCAAAAGGGTTCCGCTGTCCCTTGAGCCAGCACACTGTTCTAACAGCGTCTCCCACTCTAATAAAGTTTGTTCTCCTCTCATTCCGCCTCATCTCTGGAAATTCTTTTCCAACGTGCACAAGGACCACAACACACTACAGAATGTCTCATTACCTCAAGGAAAGGCAACTCTGTAGGTTGCTGAGCTCTTGGGTTCCTGGAGAGAGGATCCACATATCAAGTCCGCACTCAGCGTGAAAAAGAGAGCGGCAGCTCCCTCTCGGATACAGCTTTTCTATGATCCTTCCTGCCTTCCCTTAGCAGTCTTAGCCCATCCTATTCCATTCAGATACGCACTTTGGGTCCAAAGTAAGGGTTTGGACCTTAGTTACAGTGATACAAGGTCAAGAATCACAAGCTTATGGGTTTTTGGAACTGAAGGATATCAGAAACATGCTGATTGCTCCTCAGCCTTGATTCCCTCCTTCTTCTAAAGGATTTATTAGCTACAGCCATGGCTACCTAAGGGGCTTCACCTTAGAGACACAGGTTTGATCCGTGGGTCAGGAAGATCCCCTGGTGAAGGGCATGGCAATTCACTCCAGTATTCTTGCCTGGAGAATCTCCATGGGCAGAGACACCTGGTGGACTACAGTCCATAGGGTGGCAAAGAGTCAGACACGACTGAATCGACTTAACACTTCCGGGTGGCTCAGTGGTCTGCCTGCCAAAGCAGGAGACGCAAGAGACACCAGTCTGGAGGAGGAAATGGCAATCCACTCCAGTATTCTTGGAGTGGAAAATTCCATGGACAGAGGAGCCAGATGGGCTACAGTCCCTAGGGTGGCACAGTCGGCCATGACTGAGTACACATGCTTATGCTAATGGCTACCTAAAATAAAGACCACATTTCATTTCCCAGGCCCTTTGCCCCTAGGTATGCCATGTGACTAAGTTCTGGCAGATAAGACGTGGCAGCTTTTGAGTCTTCCTTTGTTTTTCCTTCCTTGTCTGTTCACCTCTCTGTCTCTTCAGTCTTGCTTCCTGGAGTGTGGGTATGAGGGCCACCTGTTTGTAACACTAGGATGAATGCTGCACCAGAGGGAAGGTGGACGTGAACTAGCTAGGAGAGCCACCACTGCCCTGTACTTCCCATCTTTATATTTTTTACTTTATACTTTTATGAGAGAAAGAAAGAAGCATCCATATTGGGAAGCCATTGTTTTTAACTTGTTTCCTATAGTCGAATCAATTCCTAACTGATGGCATTATCTCTTCCAAATTTTCCATATCCTCCACCACCCCTCAAAAATACCATCTTTCCATCCAAGGCTTGAATCCATTCCTTAAAGGGTTAGGACAGCTCACACAATTACTACCTCTCAAAGTCATTTCATCTCTGGAATTGAATTGTTAGGAATGTGTTAGAAAATTCTTCCTCATCTTCATTCATTCAATCTGCAGACAGCCAATTTTCTCCCTCAGGAGGGTCAACCAGAGTCCTGCTGACAGTGCTCACAGGGCCCAGAGCTTCTATGTCTGACTCCCTCCTTTCCTCACAGGATCTGCCTGTGTTCAGTGTATCCCTTATGCCACTTCCCAGAGCCCCATGAGAAAAGAGACCCAGTGTCCGCAGCTTCCCCGCACATGGGTGAGGCTTCAGGTTTGCAAGCAGCTTTTGACTCTGTGATGCAGTGTATTATATATCAATGAAGTTTGAGACATTTGGAATATGTGATAAGAATTCCTCCTATTTGCATAACAGCTTACGTACTTTCTCCCACATTCTCATTTTATTACTATTATTGGTACTACTATTAGTAATAATAATAATGTTCCCATTATTCTATAGAAATTTAAAGAAATATGTAAAATATAGCATGAAAGTGCAAAGTTAGGAACAAAGGAATAAAGAAAAACAGAAGAATGGATTACAAAATATAACCAGACAATAGCTATAAATCATATATACACAGGGCATAACTAGATACTTTGCTGCCATTTATTGAGTACTTATTCTTCATAAGGCCCTGGAATAAGCTATGTAATTAACTCCTCGTGAGTATCTTGCAAGTTAGATATTTTGGCTAATTTAAGATGATGACAATGAGCCTAGGGGAGGTTAAGGGTCCTTTCTAGGGTCCCAGGGGTCTAATGGTGAAGTTAGCACCTTGGTCTGCATGTCCCCTACCGAGTCTTTCCTCCTCACTCCTTCAGACAGACGAGTCCTGCAGCCTGGAATGCTCTTTTCTGCCCCTTCCTTGATGACACGGGCACCATCTCTTCCCCTGCATCTCAGCTTCAATGTCACCTCCAGGACAAAGACTTCCCTGACCACCACCCGCCATCTCTCACCACTCTGATAGTTTATTCATATGGAGTCTTCTTCTCAACACACTTAAGTGTCTGGTCAATGCCTATCTCCGTCGCTGGTGCCGGGGATTGCATCTGTCTTGCTTGCTGCTGGTTTGTCGGCACCTAGAACGGAACGTGGCACATTCCGTGCTGAGATCTTGGTGAATGAATGGCAGCCTGGGCTCACAGCCCCCAAATCAGCCTCCCCAGGACTTTCCCCTGACTCCTGGGCCTGAAGGGGCCCTCAGAGCTTACCTAGTCCTACCCCTGCATAAGAGAAAGGGGAAACTGAGGCCGGAGAGGGCAAGGCACCTGTGAGGGCTCCACAGTGGTTAGACACACAGCTAGGGGAGAGCAGGGTCCTGGTTCCAGGGCAAGGAGCAAAAACCAGTGGGTGGCCCCGACTGGCCCAGTTTTCTATTTGTGGAAGGATAAAGTGATGCGGGATAGTCCTGAAAAGTGGCTGGTGGGAAGTGCTGCTTAGAACCATGTGGCCGGTCTGGGGAGGAGGCCGAAAGTCCTGCTGTTCTGGCTGGGAAGGAATCCAGCAGGGGCCTTGCTGGGTTTCCTCTCAGCATGGGGGGAAGTAAACACATTCCTTGGCCACGCAGGCATCCCCCGGCTCCAACCGCCCCACCAGCTGCCAGGGCCTTGGGTCCAGTGGTCTGTTGCCCTTTGGAGGAAAGGGCCCGGAGAAGGTGTGTGACTCACCAGGGTCAGAGAGGTGTGTGGTGACTGGTGCCCTGTGCCAAGCTGCCTCCTGCCCCAGGGCACAAAGATGAGAAGAACATCGTGTCCCTCTCCCCATCCTGCTCCTGCAGAAGCCCAGGGACAACTGGGCCAGCTCCCAGCCAGGACAGTGAGGAGGGCACTGGTGGCCGCTGACAAGTCAGGAATGGCTATAGAAGCATTGGATCCTGCCTCTTACTGTGCTTATGTACATGTGCTCAGTCGCCTCAGTCGTGTCTGACTTTGCAACCCCATGGGCTGTAACCAGCCAGGCTCCTCTGTCCATGGGATTCTCCAGGCAAGAATATTAGAGTGGGTTGCCATTCCTTTCTCCGAGGGATCTTCCCAACCCAGGGATCAAACCCACATCTCCTGGAGTTCCTGTAGAGCAGGCAGATTCTTTACCACTGAGCCAGAGGTAAAGAAAAAAGCCCCCTCTTACTGTACAGATGGGGAAACCAAGGCCTGGAAGGGCAGGGGCTCCAAGAGCTGCAGCAAGGTGGTAGCTAAGCCAAGACCAGAACCCAGGTCCCGTGGACAATGGAGTCATGTCATTAAAGCCAAGACTCTGGCTGCTACCTCTAGGTCCTCCTGGGATCATCTTCCTCTCCCCCCTTCTCCCTTCAGCTCTGTTAGATCCTTTTACACATGCTGATTCTTCTGCGCAGAATTTCCTCCTTGAACTTTCTGGACTGGGCAGACTCTTACCTGTACCTCAGCACCACTCCGTGCTTTCCCGGCACACAGACCAGCTGTCCTGGGGGCAGGGTGCGCCCTGCAGCA
>NW_011494863.1:10791454-10807451 GCF_000754665.1 Bison bison bison
GCCTGCCCTGCAGCAGCAGCAGCAGCAGCAGCTGTCCTCAGAAGCCAGTGCCAGGGCTGCAAGCACAGCAGCTGTGAAACCTGGTTCTTGGCAGCAACCAGCAATGATTCATAGGGAGTGGGAAGACAGGAAGGCTTGGGTGTCACCCTATGTAATAAGTCTGATGTCAGGAAAAAGAGCCTGGGGTCTGGATCGGGAGAACTGGCCCACTTCTCTCTCCAAGCTGTAGAATCTGGTGGAGGCTCTTCAATGCCCTGGAGAGGAATCACTGAGGCTCAGACTCCTGGGTCTGGGATTGGAACCACAGGGCAGCTATTAACCCTTCTGTCAGATCCAGTTGGTAGATAATAGCTCTGGATGCGGCACTGTGTTGAGGAGGATTCAGAGGAAGGAAATCTGATGGTTGTTGTTCAGTCACTCAGTTGTGTCTGACTTTTTGCCACCCCTTGGACTGCAGCACCCCAGGCTTCCCTATCTTTCACTATCTCCTGCAGTTTCCTCAAATTCATGTCCATTGATTCGGTGATGCCATCCAACTATCTCCTCTGACGGTAGACCTGTCATTTATTTGATACCCCTGCACTGAGATCTCTCTAAGGGCCCTTCCCTGATGAGCACACTGCTGTGATCAGAATCAGCAGCTGTCCAAGCTTTGGCAGGGCCCCAGCACAGGCAACAGGGCCTTTGGTCAGCACACACACACACACACACACACACACGAGATAGGGGCCTTCCCAGGCAAGCAGCTCTGGCTGTGGGCTCCAGCCCTCTCCCTTCTGTTGGCCCCAGATAAACATTCCTTCCAGCTTTGCCTCCTGAGCTGCTGCTGGCTTATTCATGCCAGATCAGCACAGCCCAGATCTCAGCAGAGTATCAGGCTAAGCTGCTTCCTGCCTGCTGCTGGGAAGGGCTGAGGGTCCTGGGCCTGGAAAGAGAAGGGAAGAGGGCTGGGAGGCTGAAGTCCAGTCCCTGGGCTGATAAGCAGCCTTGGACGTTGCCCTAAGAATTTCCTGTTGTTGCTTCCTTCTTCCTCGTAAGTGTAGCTCCAGTCTCTCCTCTAGCAACCTAGCATCTGGTCGCCATTGCAGACTCAGAGGTCTTTTGTAGGTCAGGGACCTGGGTTTGCCGTACGGCCCTGGGCTGGTGTGTGCCTTAGTTTTCTCATCTGTAGAATGGGGGAAATAATACTGAATGCATTCTGACAGGTGATAGCTAAGGGATTGTACTGGGTTGAATAGTGTCCCCTTAAAATTTACATCCACGGGAAGCTGTGAATTTGACCTTACTTGAAAATAGAGTCCTGGCAGATGTGATCAAGAGGGCATAGTGCAGTAGGGTTGCCCTAAATCTATTGTGACTGCTGTCCTTATGGGGGATTTGGACGCAGAGATGAAACAAATGCCCACAGAAAGAAAGCTGTGTGAAGACGGAGCCGAGATTGGAGTCCTACGGCCACAAGCCAGAAGCTACCAGATTGGAAGAGGCGAGGAAGATTTCTCCCGGAAGCCTTTGGAAAGAGCATGGCCCACCTGATACCTGGATTTTGGACTTCTGGCCTTGGGAGCTGTGAGAAAACAAATTCCTGTTGTTTCAAGTCACCAGTTTGTGGTAATTTGTTATTGCAGCCCTACGAAATGCCTACAGGGATGTCTATATGCATGTATCTACTACACAGTGGTCACTCAGGAGAAGGACTCCCACCCCCACGTGGCTCCTGGTGATGTTAGTGCTTCTTCTTCCTAACCCTAACCCTAAACCCTATCCCTAACCCTGAATGCCTCCCTCTCCTTGAGCATGGGCTCTGCCAGCCAGGCTGGGTGGAAGGGCAGAGCAGTACTAGACATATGGGCACAATATCAGCCTCACCAGGGCTGGCTGAGACCAGGCCCAGAAAAGACCAGTTTCCCCACAGCATGGAGGTCAGAAGTGGGCAGGAGTCTCCAGCAGCCACTGAATTCTAGACTCTATGCTCCGTGGGGGCAGGAGCCAAATCCACTTGGTACCCTCAGCACCCGGCACAGGGCCTAACACTAAATAGCC
Source organism: Bison bison bison (assembly GCF_000754665.1). Lineage (NCBI taxonomy): Eukaryota > Metazoa > Chordata > Mammalia > Artiodactyla > Bovidae > Bison > Bison bison. The sequence goes on from NW_011494863.1 coordinate 10,793,495, forward strand.
CTACTGTGTGCCCATCCTACTTTAATCCCTCACAGGATCCCTGTCAGGGGCCCTCACTGCCCCCCTTTTACAGCTGAGAAAACTGAGGCACCGGTAGTTTACGTGAATTAGCCAAAGTTTATTGTTGGTAAGTGGTATATCCAGGGAATCTGGCTGGTAAGCCCAGCCTCTTATCTGCTCATCTTCAATATTTATTGAAATAATGAAAGGCTAGAGCCAGGCTGCCAGAGAAGGCAATGGCACCCCACTCCAGTACTCTTGCCTGGAAAATCCCATGAATGAAGGAGCCTAGATGGCTGCAGTCCATGGGGTCGCTGAGGGTCGGACACTACTGAGTGACTTCACTTTCACTTTTCCCTTTCACGCATTGGATAAGGAAATGGCACCCCACTCCAGTGTTCTTGCCTGGAGAATCCCAGGGACGGGGGAGCCTGGTGGGCTGCTGTCTATGGGGTCGCAGAGTCGGACACAACTGAAGTGACTTAGCAGCTTAGCAGCAGAGCCAGGCTGCAGCCTCTGATGAGTTCGCACATGTTCTCTTAAGGCCCAATTCTCCACCCCCAAGAGAGATTTACTAGACCCTGGGAGTGAGAGGTGGTGCACAGAGAGTGTGCTCTGCCCACAGTGGCCCAGGAATGCGTCTGGCACGAGTTCTAATGGAAGTTGGCTGTCACTTTAATCAACCCACCCATGATCTGCCCTCTGGAGCCCACCCTGACAAGCCATCCTTCTCAGAAATAAAAACCCCTTTGGTCAGAAACAGATTCAGTGGGTTGGAGGGACCTGATTGTTTTCTTTCTTGCTTGCTGTGCTGGGTCTTGGTTGCTGCGCATGGGTTTTCTCTGGTTGTGTCAAGCAGGGACTGCTCTTCACTGCGGTGCACAGGCTCATGGTGGTGTCTTCTTTTGTGCAGCACAGGCTTTAGGTGCACAGGCTTCAGTAGTTGCGGTTTGCAGGCTCTAGCGCACAGACTCAATAGTTGTGGTGCACAGGCTTAGTTGCTCTGTGGCATGTGGGATCTTCCCACACCCAGGATTAGCAGGCAGATTCTTATCCACTGGCCCACCAGGGAAGCCCTATAGGGCCCTGATTATTGATAAACCAGCAAGCATGGCTTTTGCCCTCCCACACCCTCACCCATGGTTACTGCCATAACTGGTGTGTCAGCTGCAGGAATTGGGAGGTTGTCACTCTAGGGTATATCACTAACCTCACGCAGCTTCTCTCTCTGCACTTCTGTCTGTTGATCAGCTTTGGGTCTTGCAGTCAACTGTTACTTTGTCTTCAATTCCTGTTCCCCAAAAAGAATGGTGCAGTTAATTTCCTACCATTCCTACCAAGCTACCTCAAAGGCTGGTGAATCAGACTGTAGACTGGGTCCCCACCCACGGTCCAGTCAGCTGCAACCAGGGAGGTGGGGGGAGGCATCACGTGACACCAACATGACTGCTGCTGAAGGAGACTGTGGGAGTGGCAGGCAGGCTGAAGCTGGCTTGGACAATGTGCTACCAGATGGTTGTGCCCACAATTGTCTCCTTCATGCCTTGGCTTCCTTATTAATGGTTGAACCCAGCTCCCTCTCACTAGCTGCCCCCAACCCCAGGAAGGACCCCTGAACTGACCCACAGAGCCAGGATGTTAATCTGGGGCAAACCCACCACGCTTTCTTTTCCCACCATGGCAGGTGATACCAGTGGATTGCGGGTATCTATTCACTGAGCTGAGCGCTGAATCAGACTCAGAATCAACAGTTTTCTCCAGGAAGCCATTGCCAAGCGATTCTAGCTGACATGAAAGAACTAGATAGGATGGGAAGATCTCTAGAGTTGCTTTGGGCACTGGCATGGCTTGTGTCTGAGTCAGCGCTCCCACCTAAGCAGAACACCCAGCCTGGGAGGGGCCTGAAACCAGTGGTCAGGGCGCCCCAGGGGAGGGAGTCTAATTACTGATAACTCTTAGGATATTGGCATCAGTCCGGCTCGTGAGGGGCTGTCCAGATCAAGGAAAAGGCTGAGGGTGAGACGCTGACTCACTGGCTCTGGGTTTGAAGTTCTTCATCACTTGCTCTCATTTTGTCTCTGTCTCTCTGTGAGTCAAACAGGCAACATCCCCCACATCAACAGGTGCTCCTCAGCCAGCTTAGGGAGACCTGCCCAGGCCTTTGAGAAGATGCCAAAGCATTCACCAGGCAGGGGTGCGGTGGGCGGAGGGAGCTGCCCCAAAGGCACAGGGACTGTCTGAGGAGGCACCCACTCCCTGTCTGGGGATGCTTTGGGAAATATCAGGACTTCCCAGAGCCTCAATATATTCATGTGGTCTGGGCATGAATAAGAGCAGGAAGGGTACGCAGGGCTTCCTCAAATTACTGGACTTATTTTGACAGCCGGACTACATGGGACTTAAATAAAAGAAATTCACCTACCTGTGGAAGAATGCAGATAACAGAAAGAGGGAAGAGGACTGGATAGAAGGAGAATGGGTCACGTTTAAAATGATCCTGCATGAAGAGCTAAGCCAGAGTGCTAATTTGCAGAACACCCAGCCTGGGTGGGGCCTGAAACCAGTGGTCAGGGCGCCCCAGGGGAGAGAGTCTAATTACTGATAATTTTTCCACACAAGCTAATTTTTCCTCGGCTCCTGCTAATTTTTCCACACAAGAGCCCAGTCCCAATGTTGCCAGAGTTTCCAATTTTTCAACAGAAGACAAAAATCCAGATTCCATGTGAAATATTTTTAAATTGTGGCAAGTAATTCAGAAAACACATTTTCACTTGCAGCGTTCGATTTGTTATGTGTGTGTTTAATATCCTTAGAGGAAGAATCTCAGGTCTTTTCCTCCAGAGTTTTCTATGAGCTTCTCTCATGTCGAGGGCTGAAGACACCAGAGCCTGAAACCAAACTGCGGATTCTAGCGCCCTTTGGCCAGAGCTCTGATCTGTGCCGGCCTCTGGGCTGCTGTGTCAGTGTGTTTACATTCCCGTGAGGGCCAGAGAGGCTTTCCCAGAGCCACGCTCTGCTGGGTGCTCACATGCTCCAGAGCCACCCGCTTCGTCATCATAGAAACCAGGCAGATCCAATCAGCCCAGGGCATGGCTTCTCTTCTCGGTCGTTTTGGAGTCCTGAGTGACCAGCCAGGATGCCCACACATACTCTTGTGGCGGTGGCTCCAGGAAGTGGCATGGAAAGAGTGTAACATGAGGCCAGCCCAGGGAGTGTTGGTCCATTCAAACATTTCATAGCATTCTCAACACATCAAAATGTGAGCCAAGCATACAGAGCAGGCTGACAGGGTGGGTCTGGACTGGGTGCTGTAGAACAAGATTGGACCCACTGTGAAGCCTACTGTGGGAACCCTGCTGTAGAGAGACTGCTCGATGCAGGGCTGGACTCCAAACAGGGAGTCCAGGGGTCCGAACACCAGACATGCCTCCAGGCTAGGCAGACCGTTCCAGAAAGCCCACACATGAAGGCCTCAGAGGGTGTCAGAGGAGCCTGGTGGCAGGTAAGCATACAGCATCAGGCAGCAGGTGAGGAGCTTTGAGACCCCAGGGTTCAGGGAAGGCCTGGTCCTGGGAAACGGGAGCAGTGGGTTTACCCTGGTCACAAGAGGGCCCGAGTTATAGCCAGGGTTGGGACTTTTCCCAGGCCAGGCAGGGTTGTGGCTGGTGCTCAGGTCAGGGTGGAGGGGGGTGGGGGAGGGCAGGAAGGGAGTGGTGCCCACACCTGGTGAGGCAGTACGCGTATTAAAACAGCACCGTCCCTTGACTGCCTTCTCTCCATAATGAGTCACGGCTGTGGCACCACGTCCCCCCACCTTATTCTTAATGCCATCTTCAAAAATTATTCAAAAAGGAGGCACTTCTGGCGAATGTGCTCAGGGGAGTGGCCCCAGTGACACATGGTGAGTGAGGATGGAGAACAGAGGGCTGGAGCGGTGAACAAGTTCTGGAAGAAAGCTACGAAAGCGTAAGTTCCGTCTCTGCCAGTTACTAGCTGCAGGACCTCAGGGAAGCTACCTGCCTCTCAGACACCCATTTCCTCATCTGCAAAGCGGGAGAGTAATGGCAGCTACCTAGAGCTATGAGGAGTAAATGGATGAAGTGTGTGGGAACCTTTGCCCCTGGCACTTAGGAGTCACTCAGTGAGTACCTCCTGTCGTTTGAGGTATGGAAGAACATCCAAAATTTCATCACCAAAAGGAACCATCAGTTGGTTTATGAGCGGGCAGATAGAGGCCCAAGTCTTCCAATGCCAGTCCAGAATGAGCCAAGAGCAGAGCCCAGATCATCTGCCCCTCCCAGCACACCTCATCTGGGGAACACGTCAAACCCAGAAATGATGACTCCCGGAAAACCCTGCTCTTTCTGGCACCCAGAGGAAGACAAGCAACAGCCAAGTAGCTGTTTAGAGCCCCAGGTGCTAGCACAGCCCTGGCACTAAGGATGTACGCCTGAGAATTGACGGGGACCCCTTCCTTCTTCCAGCCTAATTCAGAGGCTGCAAGAGCTAAAATCTGGCCCTCCCAGCCTCCCTCAACCTCACTCAAGATCACCCAAGGAGCTGGGACTAAGTTAGGCATGAACCCAGGCCTGGCAGCTGGTGCCCCATGCTCTACCTCTCTATACAGGACACAGGAGACCTTGCTCCCTCCACACTATATTTATTTTCAGGATTGGCTCAGGGTCATCCCTGTAACAATCATTAGAACAATCAATAACACTGTGTCTTTAATATGTCCATGGGCTGTGCTAAGTGAGGTTTTTTTGCTTTTTTTTTTTGGCAGTTCTGCATAGGATGTGGCATCTTAGTTCCCCAACCAGGAATCCATGCCCCCTGTATTGTGAGCATGGGGTCTTAGCCACTGGACCACCAGGAGAGTCTAAGTGAGGGTTTTTTTTAATTGCCACTATTTTATAAGGTAAGGCTATAACATTATTATTTCCATTTTACAGATGGGGAAACTGAGGCCAAATCAGACCAACTTCCCCTAGCCAATAAGTGAAGAAAACACAGTTGGACTCAGGCACACCTACTCCCTCTTCACCGCATCCTCTAGACATGGCAACACTTTCCTTTTGTGGCTGCGCCCTTGCTGTTCCACTCCGTGGCCTTGTCAGGGTCTTCGCCTACACCAGAGGTCCATTTAGGATCTTGAAGAGTAAAAGAGTAAAAAGGAAAGGGTATTGTGGTAGCTCCCCCATCCTCAAGCCAGACCCTCCTGCTGTGGGTGTGAGGCCCTTCCCTTTCCCTACTGCAGCCTCTGGACTGTGTTAGCAGCTCCCTTCCCCAGTCACTGACTTCACTGTTTAGGCCTTAAGAATGCGAGGGAACAGAGAGAAGCCACCAGGATTAGGTGTGAAACTTCCTAAGAGTGGACCCCCACTGGCAGGGAGAGGGGGACACCTGCCCAGCTGGCAGGGCACAGACAGCCCCTCGGGAGCTCTGCTGGCCCCACCTCAGATCCTCTATCATCCCAACTCTCTAAAGCCCCATGAGGGGCAAGCCTCAGTCTCTACTGTGATAATTTGTTAGGGTTATTGTAACCAAGTGCCACACACTGGGAGGTTTGAATAACAGAGGTGTATATCTGGAGGCCAGAAGTCTGAAATCAAGGTGTCAGCGCGGTTGGTTTCTTCTGAGGGTTATGCAGGAGAATTGGATCCAGACCTCTCTCTTAGCTCTTGGGGGTTTGCTGAGAGTCTTTGGCATTTCTTAGTTTTTAGACTCATCACACCATCTCTGCTTTCGTCTCCACATGACCTCCCTGTGTGTGAGTCTTTGTGTTCAAATTTCCCCTTTTTATAAGGATGCTGGTTGAACTGGATGAGGCCCAGCCTATGATCTCATCTTAACTTCATCATCCACAGTGACCCTGTTTCCAAATAGGTCACATTGCCAGGTACTGGAGGGTTACGAATTCAACATCTTTTAGGGGAGACACAATTCAACCCAGAGTACCACCTCACAGAATCGCAGTGTGGATTAAATGCGCCAAGGCACAAAGTGCCTGCTGCAGATTCATCACTCACTCAACAAATGTTCATTATTATCATATTGTTATTTGCTGTGCAGTGGCTGCCAGCATGCTGCAGTGTGTCTTGTGGGGCAACTGCCACAGGGACAGTGTGAGCGTTCTCCGGGAGCATGGCTCCAGAATCTCACTGCAAGGAGGACCTTGAGGGTGGAGGGGCTCAGTGCTCACCAATGTCCCTGACCTCACCAGCAAAGACAGCAAGGGTTCTGAAGACACTCTGAGTCCCACTTAATCTATGACTGAGGGACTGTCAGTTGTGGCCCATCTCAAATACTATTTAGAACCACCACTGCTATCAATCCTTCGGGATGGTTCCTAAGTCATCTCGGATAGTAGGTGGTGTGACTAAGCACTCCCAAGGCACGCTCGACACAGCCACAGTGTGTGCCATGTCAGTGTGTTGTGGACAGGCCGGGAGCCCCAGGAGCTGAGTCGTGGGGTGACTTTGGGAACCCCATAACGTGCCCAGCCCCCTCCGTGTGTGGCCATGTAGGTGGGGACCACAGCTCTCTAACTGGGAGGCAACAGCCCCTCCTGGGTGGGTGGGAGCAGCCCAGGCATCTCCCTAGAGGGGTGGGGGGCAGATTGAATCTCAGATTGCTACCTGCCTCCTGCACTTAAGCTACCTCTTTACTCAGCACTTTGCGGAGCTCAAGTTCAAAGTCCTGCCAGAAAGACCTGATAATGAATCTAAGCCAGTGAGGATACAAAGCTTTCATTATGGTGCTTGTAAACGTATATGTGTCCTTCCTCCTCTTCCTTCTGGTTTCCGGTTGCTTCCCTGTCCCAATTTATAAAAGTACTTTGAAAGTTGGGAAACTTGAAGCCTGAGCAGGTAGCCCAGCAGGGCTGAGGAGAGAGGGCCAGGAAAGAGCTACAGTTTGGCCTGTGGGGCAAAGATCCTGGTAGACAGCTCTGGACGAGCGTCAGGTGGTGTGAGCAGTAATAAAAACAACTAGCATTTATCAAGCGTCTACAATGCCCTGAGCACCAGACTCACACGTCATTTTCTTTAATCTTCACAGCAGTGCCACAGTCAGTAATGTAATTATATTTCCATTTTACAGTTGAATAGAAGAAATAAAGGGAGACTTCCCTGCAGGTCCAATGGCTAAGACTCTGTGCTCCGAAGGCAGGGGGGCCCTGGTTCAATCCCTGGTCAGGAAACTGGATCCCACAAGCTGCAACTAAGAGTTCGCATGCTGCAACTAAAGATCCGCATGCCTCAACGAAGACTGAAGATCCTCAGTGCTGCAACTAGGATCTGGTGCAGCCAAGTACATAAATAAACAAATATTTAAAAAGAGAGAGAGAGAGAGAAAGAAAAGAAAAGAAACAAAGGTTTAGGGACTCACCCAAGGTCACAATGCCGAGAAGTGACGATTAGCGATTTGAACCCAGACCTGATTCCAAGGCCCAAGCCCTTTCCCACAACACTGGTCCACCTCCCATGGTCTGTGATGAGGTCCCCAAGTCTGGAGCAGAGCAACTGAGTCTCTCTCAAGGCTGTGTGTCCACGAAAAGCCAGAGACCAGAGGGCTGAGCCAGTGTGGGGGGCTCCACATGTCCTTTGTGAGGCTAATGAAAGACTTGGTCCAGATCTTAAAATCTATGCTCAAGGGAATTCCCTGGCAGTCCAGTGGTTAGAAATCCGAGCCTCCCCTGTAGGGGGCAGGGGTTCAATCTGGGCAGGGAACTAAGACATGGCATGAAGTACAGTGCGGCCAAAAAACAACAAAACAACAACAACGTGTAATCCACACTCAAGAAGCCGTGAAGAGGAATATAAACAGCGATAATAATAATTAAAAAGACTTCTGTAACACAGGAGAATGTAGGAAATCCTCACAGATACAATGCTGAGCAGAAGCCGGACACAAAAGTGCCATGCTGTATTCTATTGTCAGGAGGGTGGGGGCCCGCAGGGAGACCTCGTGCGGAGGGAGAGACGGCTCAGATCTTGAATTGAGTGGTGGTCACCCAGGTGGGTGTACATGTAAAATTTCACCAAGCTGCAGGCTTCAGATCTGTACCTTTTATGGAACCCATGATTAAAAAGATGCGGGAAAAAAAAGAAAAAACTGGAGATAATTCAGTCAAGAGTGACAACTGGGTCCAAAGGGGCGGATTAAGCGCTCTGTAAAAAAATATATATATAAAAGTGTGTTTGGATGGGGTTGGGGAGTGAATGATTGCACTCGGTGGTTTTATCAGCTAAGATCCTGACCCACAGCTTGGCCCCTTCTCTCTTACAAAAGTCCACATCTGGCATTTTTCAGGATTTCCATAACCAGGAGGGAACTTCCCCTGCCTGGGAGGGCAAAATAGCATATGGTGTTCTTAATTAATTTCTGCATCCCCTTGCTCAAAGGCATTCGTGGAGGGCCTGCTGTGGGTCGAGCACGGGACTGCATTCCAAGGATATAGTGGTGACAGGACATCTGCTCTCATGTTGCGGTCATCATAGCTGGGGCTGAGATGATTGTTACTTTACAATGATGAGTAAAATAGCCAGTGCGAATTTTAAGTCAAATAACCAGTATGTTGCATTCATGCTCTGTTGTGTCCAAATCTTTGAGACCCCATGGACTGTAGCCCACCAGGCTCCTTTGTCCATGAAATTTTCCAGGCAAGAATACCAGAGGGGGTTGCCATTTCCTCCTCCAGGGGATCTTCCCCACCCAGGGATCAAACCCTCATTTTCTGCGTTGCAGGCAGATTCTTTACCACTGAGCCATCAGAGAAGCCCAGCCAGTATGTTAGCAGGGAGAGGGGTGAGGAATGAAAGGGGATCTGCATTTGCCAAGAGAATGGTCCTGGAAGGCCTTCTCCCTGAGAAGCTGGCAGTGAGAGGTTGAGAGGAGGGAAACGGAGGTTAAGGGAGAGCCACAGAGATGAGGTCAGGGAGGTGTCAGAAGGCCTGAGGGCAGGGCTTGTGTAAACTTGGGCTTCACACAGACAGAGGTGGGGTTTTGATTGGGGGCTGATGTGAATGGCTGGATATCTGTAGAGGGAAACTAGGCTGTTGCTGCTGCACTGGGAGGAGACTGCAGGAGGGCCACGAGAGGCGAGTCCCGAGGCTCATTCACTGCCTGTTCTCCCTACTCCACCTTCTCTGCTGGACCGTGACTGCATCCAGCGTGGCGGAGAGGAGAAAGGCCTCCCTGTGTGTGGAGGCTACCAGGACAGGCTGGAAAGTGGGTGAGGAGCGGCCCAAGCCTCTCTGGACAGAGAGCATGAAGGCTTTTGGAGAACACAGAATGCAAGCATGGGCAGTTTCCTTGTGATTAGCTTTCCAAGGAGGCAAAGGTCGCCCAGCAAGGTTTATCAGAAGCTCCTGCCTGTAGCCAGCGGAGAAGGCAATGGCAACCCACTCCAGTACTCTTGCCTGGAAAATCCCATGGACAGAGGGGCCTGGTGGGCTGCAGTCCATGGGATCGCTAGGAGTCAGACACAACTGAGCAACTTCACTTTATTTTTTCACTTTCATGCATTGGAGAAGGAAATGGCAACCCACTCCAGTGTTCTTGCCTGGAGAATCCCAGAGATGGGGGAGCCTGGTGGGCTGCCGTCTCTGGGGTTGCACAGAGTCGGACACGACTGAAGCGACATGGCAGCAGCAGCAGCCCGTAGCCAGAGGGAGAGATGAGGTGGAGACAGGCAGGCCATGACAGGCAGCGCAACACCCTCCTCTCCTGCTCTGAGAGCTGCTGCCCTTACCTCCTTTCCCTGGGGTGGGCGTGGGATCCCACTGGCTGTGGGGGCAGCAAGTGGAGCGGGGTGTGATTTACAGGGGTCGGGGCTGGAGTGAAGGGAGGAGCTTTTGCATTTGTGATTGCCTGCTGTGTGACTTGTGCACTTAAAGTTCCCACTCTGGCCTGTTCTCTCTCCTTCAAAAATGGCAGGGCAGGGCCAGAGGCTCCTGGTTCTTTAGCTCTACACCAGAGAGCCTAGTGTGTAACTGGGCCTGGGCCTCCTGGGAGCTCAGAGCCAGAGACTCCTGGAGTGAAACCTTGGCCACCCATTGGCTTCTTACCTCCCCCGGGGGTGAAGTATGAAGCTGATCCCTGCTTGTGGGTGTGGCCCAGGTAGGCTCATGGTTTGCCTTGTCCTCGTTTCCCCTGTCACTTCCCCAAGGAAAAGTGCCAAAACTTGCACTTGAAAATATAGTACCGCTCTGCATTCCAGTGCTTTGAAGGCATCCCTACCCTCTCCAGACACATTCAAGGAGTCCTTGTGGCCTAAAGAGTAGAAGTCTGTCTCTGCAACCTGGTCTTCAAGACCCCCCACAGTTAAGGCACCTTCCTCTACTCCTCCTGCCCCTCCTTCACCTAAACCCACCCCCTTGAGTTTCTCTGTTGCCTCCTCAACTCTCAGGAGAACATCACTTCTCAGCCTCAGGCCCTTAATTCAACTTTGGCTGGAAGGCCTCCAACTCTATCAGCTAGGCATCTGCTTGTCGTTCAGATGCTAAGTTGTGTCTGACTCTTTGAGATCCCATGGACTACAGTATGCCAGGCTCCTCTGTCCTGCTGTCTCCAGGATTTTGCTCAAATTCATGTCTTTTGAGTTGGCGATGCTATCTCATCCTCTACAGCCTCCTTCTCCTTTGGCCCTCAATCTTTCCCAGCATCAGGGTCTTTTCCAATGAGTTGCCTTTTTGCATTCGGTGGCCAAAGTATTGGAGCTTCAGCTTCAGCAAGTCCTTCCAATGAAAGACATCTGCAGAGACCTTTATATTGAAGTGGGTTTTACAAAATGTCATTGAATTCTCACCAAAAGCCCAGGGGACAGATATCAGCCCTTTCTTCAGAGTTGAGAGGTTGAATGATTTGCCTAAAGTCACACACACACACAGTTAGTAGGCTGTGTGGCCAGAAGCCACACTTGAATCTGAGATTTCAGCGCTGAGATGACCATCCACACTGCTTTTCCCAGCCCGTCTACAGATGGGTCTCTGCTTTGGAAGGACCACCATTGTCTGAGGGCGGGGCCTGGGCCTCCTCAGCCACCCTGGTGTGGGCCATGGTTGTCCAGCACGTCTTTTCCTTGGTCCACTGGCCCATTTTCTATCATCCGCCTCGGGACTGGGAGTGCAGGCTTTTCTGGGTAACCACCCTGGGGCAGGATGGGCTCTCCCAGGTGTCCTCAGCATTTCCTTCACCAGACAGGTAGGCTAAGTGCTGCCCAGACATGTGGCTACTGTGACTCACCCACACCCGCCCCAAGAGCTGTGGAAACCAGCTGGGTTGGTCCCACCTGGGGAAGCAGCCTGTGCCCCCCAGCCCAGGCCTTGATGATGGGCTTATGGAGATAGTGAGGACACAGTTGACTGTGTGCTTGGCACTGTTGTAGCAAAATATGGCACAACTTTTGCCTTTCCCTTGATCCTGGGTAGAAGGATAAAACAGAGTGAAAAACTGTATCCAATTGTTTAGATACAGTAAGTGTCGGGGGTGAAGGAAGGCTAACCGGGGCAACTGTGGGTGAGAGTGAAGTTATGTCTAACTGTAACTAGAGAGTATAACTTTGGTCTTCTGTCTCCCATCAGCTTCCGTGCTATTTCTGAGGCATCAAGCCACCTTCCAACAACACAGAGGATTCTGGTTTCTGTTTCACAGCAAAGGTTAAACCTGGAAGAAGTCACCAATGTACACAGCTTTGATGTTGTGACTCCATCTTTATTAGAAATGGGAGTGAGCCAAAAGGAGGGCCCGGTGGAACCTGAGGTAATGAATGTGGTCAGAAAGAGGCACGAATCCAAGTAGGCTCAGATTCAAAACCAAAGCTAATGCCCTGAACTAAAACGCTAACAGAGGCAAGTTGGGGCCAGCACCACACAATTTTCTAGAGTGGTTTAGTGAACTGAGTAGAGCCTGCTAGCTTCCTACACTGTGTAAGAGCTGATTGTAAATGGCTCACAAAGCTGACACTGAACGCTTTCAGCAAACTTGTCTTTTAAAAGGCACATCATTTTGAACCTGGGAAGTGAATGTGGTAGGCCAGCCGGCAGAGGCCATCTTTTTGTGGATGTTGTCAGCACCATCATTTTAGATTAGAGTTGATTTGCTAATTGTACCAGTTGAATCTTTGTCCTGCATAGTCAGCTCAGGAAGAGGGATTGTTAATAGTGGGAGGAAGAATACAATCCAGGTACTCAGACCAAGAGAGTTTCAGGCACCAGATGCAGAGATTCAAACCTGGAGAGGCAAAGGAGTAAAGTAAGAGCTAGAAGGAAACTATTGGTGACCCCTTGTGGGCTTAGGGCTTGAGACCTTGAGGGGAGCCCTGCCCTGGAAGTTTCCACTCTCATGGGCCTCCATGTGCTTGTGTGCATGCTCAGTCATGTCCAACTCTTTGAGACCTCATGGACTGTAGCCAACCAGGTTCCTCTGTCCATGGGATTCTCCAGGCAAGAATATTGGAGTGGGTTGCCATGCCATCCTCCCGGGGATCTTCCTGACTCAGGGATGGAACCCACATCTCCGATGTCTCCTGCACTGCAGGTGGATTCTTTATCCACTGAGCCACCTGAGAAGCCCCATGAGCCTCCAATCAGTAGGCATACTGTAAAACTTTTCTTCCTTGTTCTAGAAGCTCCTTCAGGGGAATGGCCTTAGAGAAAAGAGGTTGCCATGGTACAACATTGAAGAAAGTTCTGAGTTGTTCACTGCTTTTCAGTAAAAAATCTTTAAGTGATTCAGGCATGTATCTTGGAAAGATTGCAAAGAAGTGAGTTACACCAATAACAACCCACGAAGCAGAGAAGGCAATGGCACCCCACTCCGGTACTCTTGCCTGGAAAATCCCTGGATGGAGGAGCCTGGTAGGCTGCAGTCCATGGGGTCGCTGAGGGTTGGACAGGACTGAGCGACTTCACTTTCACTTTTCAGTAAAAGATCTTTAAGTGATTTAGGCATGTATCTTGGAAAGATTGCAAAGAACTGAGTGACACCGCAATAACAAAACGTCTTCCAGTTACATATAATTTTGTGAAGACTTCTAATAAACATTAAAAAAAATTTTTTTTTAATCCTTCTCAATAAATAACATTTAACTCTCCATATTCAAATTGTTATCAAAATGCACTTAGGTGACTGTGATCAATTAGGTGTAATAACTGTAATGGCAACTCTACCAGAAGAAATAACACTTCAAGGTTATGGTCACAAGAAATTAAAATTGAAAATGCATATTTTTGTTTCAAAGAAATATAACATGGCAATCATTAAAAAACAGCAGGGCATGAAAATGAATTGCTTGCATGATAAAATCCTGTCGGGAAAAAGGAATGGAAACAGGAGTTCAAAGAGAAAAAGGAATGATGTAAAATTTCTGACTGGCATCTGTCCAGGTGTTTTTATTCAAAGGACAATAGCAAGCAGAGCTGCTCAGTTAGAGTGTGGGCCCCAGTTCCTCACTAAGTGCCACAGCTTCCTAGGGCTGTTTGAACTGAACAAGTGGACATATTGGAGAAAAAAGTGGAAGGCGTTTTTAGCACAGAGAAGTATATGAAAGCACAGTGAATGCTGGAAACTTCGAGTGTAGGGTGTTGGGATGGAAACTGGGGCTGGGGATAGAAACCAAGAGATGAGGCTGAATAGCTTGATGAGCAGGCGACAGATTATGGAGTTTGGTCATTATCCTGAAAGTAAGGGGGAAAGGGGTGGCACACTCACGAATGGAGTGGAGAGTGAACTGGAAAAGTTATATTCCAGGTAAGGAGACTATATTAGATGCTAATCTAAGAGTTCAGAGGAGAGATGATACAGGCCAAATTTAGGCAGAACCAATGAGGAAAGTGAGGAGATGGACTTGAGAGATGAGTCAAGATGGCTCCCAGGGCTGTTCGGGAGTTTCCATTCAAGGGAGAATTAGGGATTTCCCTGCTGGTCCAGTGTCTAAGACTCTCTGCTCCCAATG
>NW_011494863.1:10807551-10846321 GCF_000754665.1 Bison bison bison
GTGGGGAGGGGGGCAGGTTCAATTCCTTGGTCAGGAAACTAGACTCTATGTGTAGCAACTAAAGAATCCACATGCAGCAACTAACCTGGCACAGCCAAAGATTTTTTTTAAGATTTTTTAAACAATTGAAAGAATAGGTTTAAGGAGGCAAAATAGTAGGTTCATTTGTAGACACAGTTAATCAGTCTTGACACTCAGTCATTGCAATGCATGAATCTTGAACCTAAGGTTACACAAAAGCCACAGGTGAGTTTCTCACACACTATATGTGGCAAATCATTAGGTACACAATATTACTAAAGTAACAAGCCACCTTCAGTGTGGGCTCTGAAGCCCAATATTAAACACATCCAAATAAGTTTTCAAGTCATCTTTCACGGACTTCAGGAAAGAAGGGGTAGAGGAATAGCAGGTTCTTAAGCATTAGGCAGAAGGCAATGGCAACCCACTCCATTACTCTTGCCTGGAAAATCCCATGGACAGAACCCCGTAGACTGCAGTCCCTGGGGTCGATACAAGTTGGACACGACTGAGTGGCTTCACTTTCACACACTGGAGAAGGAAATGGCAACCCACTCCAGTGTTCTTGCCTGGAGAATCCCAAGGACAGGGGAGCATGGTGGGCTGCTATCTATGGGGTCACACAGAGTCGGACATGACTGAAGCGACTTAGCAGCAGCAGCATTAGGCAAACATAAGAAAGGACTTCGGTTTTCACGTCAACTTGAAGAGTCAGCACAGTTCGGAGGAAAAAAAAAGAACTAAAGTTGTCAGATTCAAGTAGGCCTGCAACACTGACCACTTGAAAACACAACATCACACACACATACACCCCAGATCAAGTACTGGTTAAATTCCTTTTACAGTTAGGGATATGGTAATTCTATTAATCTGGTGAGTTCTTCCTGATCTCTTCTGGGAGTAGTACTGATTAATGGTGGAGTCATCTTAAGTCTTTGAATCTAAAATCAGCAGCAGATAGGGGTTTTTTTGCATACGTCCAAAACAGATGTGGCCTGGCAACAGATCTTGGAAAAAGAGATAATGCAGGTTTTAAATGACCACAAATTCAATGAATCAAGAGCATTCTACTGCTGAAAGAAAACTAATACTATCCGAGTCTTCATTAATATTCAACAGCAGTTTTACCAACTATCATCTTGTACTAAACTAGGAATTCGTACGTATGTGCTCAGTCACTCATCGGTGTCCAACTCTTTGCAACCCAATGGCCTGTAGCCTGCCAGGTTCCTCGGTCCATGGGATTATCCCAGCAAAAATACTGGAGTGGGTTGCCATTTCCTCCTCCAGGGATCTTTTTGACCCTGGGATCTTCTGTGAGTCTTGCATTGGCAGGCAGATGCTTTACCAGAGCCAAGCCCAAACTAGGAATACAAGGGGAAAAAGTTATGGCTTCTGCTCTACAAGAAACCCCTTTTCTAAGAGAATGGATGCATACAAACTCTTCTTCCTTATTCCTATGCCAACATGGATATATCTCCCCAAAAGGGCAAACAGCTGTTGGTCACTTATGGGAAAGTTGCAATGCTAAACCCTCAGCAAGTTTATTTCTTGCTGTGTTTATGTATTTCCTAGCAACAGTGACTTCATGGCTTGTTTCCCTATGTGACAAGCCCTGAAGAGAGGCGAGGAACCCATGCCAGAGAAGCCATCAGAGTTTACTGGCTCCAGTTCTGGCTTCCTGGAAGATATAGCCTGGATACCTGAGAGTACAGAGGCCAGAGTCTGGTGACACACCCAGCTTTCTCCATCACAGAACTTGCGAACAACTTGTGCCCCCGAGTTTATAAGCCTCCTCTGCAGATAGACTGAGCCTGACCAGTCCTGGTCAATGGTCTGTAGGGAAAAGTGATACATGTCAATCCTGCTGAGGCAGTTCACTGCTAGTGTGCCTCCAGCATCTGGCCCCTGATGCATCAACCTGGGAGGATGAAGTCTTCTCTCCTCACAGAGAACTTATCCTTGCATAAAGTCATTACTCCACACCTTGTCTTTTGCAGCAAGCAACACCAAGTACCTTGACTAGTAAACAATGCAGCTTCCTTCCTGACCCCTCCATGTGATCCTGATGAATTTCTGGATGTCCTCCTTTGTGACTGCTCCCCATTTTTCTTCAGTAACTCATTATTCTTTATACTGTCACCCCAAAGTTCTGTGCTCAACCCTCATCACATTCAGATCAACAGTTGAGTCCAAGCATCTCTGGCTTGGGGCACTGCTGGCCTTAAAAGCTATTCAAAATACGTGAGCGCAAATGTGTGTGTGTGTGTGTGCATGCACACATGCACTCCTGGAGGGCTTTAAAGGATTTGTGGATAATTGTTTTAGATAGAGTGAAGTCCTAATAAGACGTATAAATCAAATTTCTTCCCTAAATTTTCAACGTAAAGAGATTCTACTACCTCAGTCACTAAGTCACCAATTTTTACTCAAGATCTGAGGACAAAGAAACTAGATAAATTGCTATGTGGAACCAGTGGTATACTGATAAACGGACTGGGAATGGTGGGTAAGCTTTCTAATTTACCAACAGTTTTTCGGTCACCATGTCACCAACGTGGAGTGGTGAAGAGAAGCAGCTGGATTCTTTCCTAGCTCTGCTGCTAATCACCTCTGTAACCTTGAACAGGGTATTATTCAAAGGGAGATCAGAGCGATTCAAGATTCAGTGACCTTATTATTAACTTTCCATGTACTGCTATTTTCTTATCTATCCATCTTAGCCTGCTATCACTCCATGTGTACTATCTAGAGACAAAAAAGCAGAGCTGGGTACCTCCAAATGTCACAAGCAGCAAAATATCCAAAAGACTTAATATTCTCCTGGCTGACAATGTGTACATTGTGTACTATGGCATTTTCCTTCCTGATGTTGTTAAAGATATAGCACATTTTAAAGATAAAAACTAGACAAGTGGCATTTTAAGACATTACAAAGTATTTATCTTACAGGAACAGATTAACAACCTTAAAATCCTACCAAGACTTGCTTTAATATACAACAGAACCTGGAGTCCTCACCACCACGAACTCATGACGCTGTTACCTAAGCAACTGTTAGCTTTGTGCACGAACACTGTAGTGGGCTGGACTTGGCGCAAGGGAATTAGTTAGAAACTCTACTACTGTTGGCACTGCTCTGAAACCATCCTATCGACCACCCACGTGGCCCAACGCATTTCCTTACATGTTGCTGCTTGGACTTTCTCACAACTTAGCGCCCTCCTCTGCTTCTACCACTTAAGGTCATTTATCTTATTATTGTTCTCAGATCTCCTTAATGGTCATGCAAAGGCTTGTTTAACTATCTGGATAAGGACATGGCTGCACGGAACTTTGCCTTCTCCCTAAACTTCTGTGTAATTTCAACTTTTTGCTTAAAAAAATTACATGACTTATGTATTTCCCTCAGGTATTTGCTTCATCCTTCAAGATGCAATTCAGAGATTTATCCTCTCTGACCGAGCCACCTGTACCACTAGTACTGAATCCATCTTGGTTAACATCCCATATCGCAGTCTCAAGTGAACTGTCAATCCCCGAATCCCCAGGGTGTGGCACAGTGCCTGGCACTTAAGAAACCCATTAAATATTTCTTAAACATTAATCTATTTTCTAGTATGCTGCTAAGTCGCTTCAGTCGTGTCCAACTCTGTGCGACCCCATAGACTGCAGCCCACGAGGCTCCCCCGTCCCTGGGATTCTCCAGGCAAGAACACTGGAGTGGGTTGCCATTTCCTTCTCCAATGCAGGAAGAGTGAAAAAGGAAAGTGAAGTTGCTCAGTCGTGTCTGACTCCTAGCGACCCCATGGACTTCAGCCCACCAGGCCCCTCCGTCCCTGATTTTCCAGGCAAGAGTACTGGAGTGGGGTGCCATATTAACCCCTATTGTTTGTACAAAACTCGAAATTTTGTACGCAACCTTAAAAAATTACACCATCATATAAAATTCAAGATAAAGCAGTAACACTTTCTTCACCATTTTGCAAAGGGGGAGTATAGTCAAGGATATTAAAAATTGTATTAACCTTCATGTTTTTTGGTGGTCACACACTATCTAGAGACTAATTTCTTTCTTTTTACTGTCTATATCGAGACTAAAACATTACACTTAAAATGGAATCGCATGTTAGCATAGTGCAAACCAGTTTTGCAATTAGTGAAAAAATATTTACTTAGCAACTGTTGAGAGCAGTTTCTAAAAATACCCACCTCCCACCTTTCTTCCAATCCTAAAAATCTAATATAGCACTTCATCACCAAGATTTGTGTCACTGTTCACTGGCAGAGAACCAATGGATGCCTGCCTGACAAAATTGTTTCCAATGGTTATTCAAACTATTTCACATCCCTGCATTAGTAAGGCTGACTTAATATGGTAATGGTGAGAAAGGGCCACATTTTTCTACCTAATACATTCTACTCCATAAATAATCAGACTACGAATGTACTATGGTACTAGAGGGTGAGAAAATCCTGTCAGTGAATATACTAATACATTAGAATAGCATACCTCTATAAACCTGATTACATGGAAATGCTCCAAAATTGTAAATGAAATATTTACCATAGGTAAAAATAACCTGATCAAATTTCTTATTCAGTAGAATGCAGACTTTATTAATGCATCCTACTTAGTATTTGGTCCTAAACATGGACTCGACTAATAGCCCCAACAGTTGAAGGGATGACTTGTTTATGAAAACCTATCAGTTTGGACTTTAACTCCTCCTACACTACCATCCTGTTTGATACTCATTTAAGACACAGACCATAAATTATAAGGGGTATATTTAGCTCTCACTTATGAAGCTAATAGTAACGTAAATACCCCCTCCAATCCTTTACTTTCATTATCTTCAAAAGTAAATGGAGACAACTTACCTTAGGGGAAGCTGCAAGTTAGGCATATCCAGGTAAAGTGCTTAGAAAAGTGACTGGCATATAGCACTAAATAACATTACCAATCTCAGGGTTTAAAATGGTGATGAAATGCTATATTAGATTTTTAGGGACACCACGGTTCAACAGGATGAAAAACTAAAGGTTATCAGGTTTAGGTCTTTGCTCTGCAAAACTTACTGAGCTGTCTTGCCTAAGGTAGTCCCACTGTCCTCAGTCACCCAATGGGAACAACAGTAACTTTTTCACACAGTTCAGAAAACTGACATGCTGCACATAATTTTGAAAAATCATTAAGTTTTACATAAACTCAATTCTGCACTTTTAGGTTTACTCTCATCAAACTTGTACTTGCTACTTTTAGCTAAATGCCTTCTCTAATGTATCATTCGTCTTTTATTAGCTTCGTGCTCCCCCTTCTCATTTTCTATATCAATATGGAAATCATGTGTCCTTGTTCAGTAAGTTAACTTGCTATCATTATTTTGATAATGTAAGTGATAGACCTGGCCAGTAAGAACCCTTCAAGTGAGTCTTGTGTCCTTCCAACCCATACCCAACACTTTTTGAGATTTCTTCTCTGCCACAATAGTAAGTTCCAGGTTCATTTTGTACATTCTCTGCTCTAGCCCTGAAGTCAGACATTTCTCCAAGCAGCCATGTTTTTAGTATTTAGAAATCAAGACTGAGGTCTTAGTGCTCATTGTGACTGCAGTATCATGTCTTCTAGGCCCTCAGTGAACACAGCTGGCAAGTAAAGGAAACATTACATGGATACACACAAATACTAAACTCACAAAAGATAAAGGGTAAGGAACTGTCCCCAGTTAAAGAATGCTACACACACAAACCAAAGCAGATAAATGATCCTTTTGTTGGATCCATGACAGGACTCGGGGAAAAAAAAATTATGAAACATTAGGGTAACTGATGAAACTGAATAGACTGGCCTAGAAAACTGGGTCAATATTAAACATGTCTCATTTCTTAGGAACTCTACACTTAGGTGTAAAGGATCATGACTCTGTAATCTACTTTCAAATAGCTAAGTATATGTTAAAAGAGCAAATGTACAAACAGAAGTGTAAATGGGGCAAAATGTTAACAACTGTTGAAGCTGTGTCAAGAGCATTCTGCTTTGAATAATATCAAGATAAATTACAAAATTAAAATGCTTAAAAGCACCTCATCAACCAAAGGACCATTAACACAGGGTAAAGCCTTGATTCAGCTCATTAAGATGATCTAGCATTAAATAAGCTCTGGCTTGTTAGTTTGAACAATGACTGTATTAATTATTTAGTAGATAAATGGGTAATTCCTTTCATCAATGAAAAGCAAGACAATGAATCTGACCAACCTAAAATGTGTCTTGAGACAGTTGATTTCTCTAACAGCTCTGATATTGCTCAACATTTCCACTGTGTATCTGCACATCCTCAAAAGTGGCCTAATAGGTCATTTCAGAATAGAAAGCACTGAACAATATACCTTTTGATGACTGACTACAAAATGCATAGCATAGATTCAGGTCATGTTACACCTAATTCATTACTGTCTTAGGCAGTTTCAAAAGATGAGAGGTATACTGAAAGTCAGTAAATATATTCCAAAGAAGAGTGGAAGTTATCTGTTTTTGAGGTGGGAGGGAATCCCTAAAATGTTGTGAGCAACCATAATGTACTTATAGTCTCACTTCAAAGGGACCAGCACATCTCAGATTCATAAAACCATTGGTCACAGTTATCAATGTCTAAAATGTGACAAAGAGAAAATCTGAAAGACTGCTAAGTTTCAGTCTGGCTCAGAAAAAGGCAACTATCTCCCAGACTACCGACAAATTTTTAGGCGCTAAGCTGAAAACGTCTAGGACGCCCCTTTCCAAGGTTCATTCTAGTCAAGTTGCAAGAACGTAATACTGGTATCTCAGCAAATGTTAGAGAAAACTAGCTCAATGGCTTGGCTTCTAAAATCCTTTTGCTTGGTATTTTTATTACAATGGAATTAAGTTTATAAAGTATAGTTTGCTCAAAACACTGCAAGGACTAGTAGAAATAGGAAAAAATCTCTTAGTATTTGTTGATGGAAAATAATAGCAAAAGCAACCCTCCAAAATTCCACTCATAGGCCATAGGAGCATGAGCACAGCCATGTGGGAGGAGATAACCAGTCTCTCCCTTCATATATATTCTTTTTTATTTTCTTGTTATACCTTCCCAAAACAGAGACATTCAACAGTAGTTAGAATGGCCATCTCCCAACATTTAAAAAAACTGCACCCCCCAATGGGTGAGCAAAGTAAAGAGTAGTAACCTAGAGTTCAGCTGAGTAAGCCACTGCGGAGCCTTAAGTGGTGAGGTCTTCCAATTTCAGAGTGATGTGTCTTCAACTTGTATCATCATTTTAGTGGAAAAACATAATTTAATTTTGGTGAAATGAGATTCATCTCCCGACAGGATTAATAACAGCATTCACTGAATTTCACATTCTTCTTTCGTGAACTGTGAAGAAAATGAATGGTAGCTAGAAGATCAATGAGATTCCAACTCCAGCTGCAGATGGAACGACAATATACCAGGACAAAAACACCTATATTTTGATTTACAAAGCTAACAGCAGTTTTAAATCTGCAACTTAATTACAGACCAACTACACCACAACCTTTTCAAATGGCAAAAATACAAAAAAGTTAAGTGTTACAAAAATATTTCAGAAAAAGTGCATAGTCTAAGTGCATAGTAAATAAAAGCACTGAAAAATATCTTGCTAGAGGGAGTTCAGCTTGGAAAAGTTATTACCAAAGCTAAACATTTTTATTTTACACAAACTATACTCAAAAATAGCTTTATGAGACTGATTTCTGGCTAAAAGTATCAAAGGGTTTATTAGTCAAGAAACAAATACCTTAACCAACACGGGTGGATAGAAAGAAAACAAAGAAGCTGCCTACCCCGAAGTTCATATTCATTAAGATTTCTGCAGTATGATGGTGCTAATATATCCTTTAATGGCAGAATGTGGTAATCACTGAATTAATTATTGCTAATGTAGTTTTCAAATTAAAAAAAAAAAAAAGGAAACAAACCTGACACAATCTGACCAAACACATGTCAATTTACAATTTCAAGGTTATTTTTTACAAAATACCTACATTTACACAATAGGCGCCTGGCAGCATTTTCAGACAGAAGTTTTTAAATTTATTCTGACATGCTATAAATGAATAAATTACACTAACTTCCCTTGTGGCTCAGCTGGTAAAGAATCCGCCTGCAATTCGGGAGACCTGGGTTCAATCCCTGGGTTGGGAAGATCCCCTGGAGAAGGGAAAGGCTACCCACTCCAGTATTAAGGCCTGCAGAATTCCACGGATTGTGTCCATGGGGTTGCAAAGAGTTGGATACGACTGAGCAACTTTCACGCTACACTAAAGAATTAATCATAGAAAGCTTTTCTTTTTCTTGGGTGAGAAAAAGAGCCACAGTAAGACTGAGAGATAAACTGCAGATAATTTATAGAAATGGGTAGGGGCTGGGGAGGATCACCAATCACAAGAATCTCTCATGGTATGATGCTCTCCAAGATTAGGAGTCAATCTGCCCATCAACCAGGAATTTAAAGAATAGCTTCATTTTATAGATAAACCCTTTAACGCTTTCATTCTTATTCAAAATCAGTCCAGCGGTTAGTTTGAAGCTGCAGAAGTTACAATACCAAGTCCTGGCAGGTGCTGCAGCACGAGGTATTGTGTCTGCAGGTCATTAAAAAAAAGAAGAAAAATGAAAGAATGCCTTTCCGCTTCAGGGAAAAAAAATTTTTTTTAATAAAAAATTTGAGAGTTATGACAGTAAATCTAAAATGATATCCAAAGGAATATTACGTAACAAATGGCTTGAAGTAGTCTATTAAAAAATTGGGGAGATTTTGATTTCATAGTGAGTCAGCAAGGCATTTTTTTGTTTTTTAAAAAATCTCATTTCCTTACAGAAACAGTTTATAGTTTTTAATGAATTTGTAAACAAAAAAGCTCCCATTTCAAAATAAAAACAAAATCCCAGATCATATAGATGTTTACAGTGATTACATTTATCTAAGCAACATACATACATGTTCAGTTGTAAGATGTTAACTAAATTTCTGTGACAAATATGCGCTTTTTTTTAATACCAAGAACATTATAGAGTTAATGCAGAGTCCTAAGGATAATCTAGTAGTCACTAAGTTTTTCTTAAAGTCTTCACTTTAGATGCTGTTATTTCTAGCACAGGTAAGCAGGCAGAGTCTTTCATATGCTCAAACACTGGAATCTTTGGTTGCTACCGTATCAGCTGGCTTGCAAACAAGAAGCCAACCATTTTAAGAATGTTTTAAGTGAACAACTTGCAAACCCCAGGGATGGATAAACCCTAAGAATGCACAATTGTGAGCAATTACAACCATCACAACTGTGGCTGAAGACTGTTCATGCCGTTCTTCTGAAATGAGATCTCAAAGCAGTATAGTTCAAAATAAAAGATTTTAACATAAAATTGGCATATGCACAATTTCTCCACCAATTTGTGTGTGTCAACCATTTAGTGAACTTTTCCACTTGAAAAAATGCAATAGAAAACTGACACCATGTTTCACTATCTCAGTTAATATTCACAATTACAGCGGCTACAACTCAGGACACAGCATCCATCACCAATGCTGCCCAGAGCCAGTTTATACTGAAATTAAGTTCTTTACACCAAGTAAATGGTTGTCCACAACCACTGGCTAGTGTACATATGAACTAAAATTTCTAGATTTGGGGAGAAACAAATGCTGCTCCGATCATCTGCTCTGCTTCTTCTGTTCCTTGATTCATGCTTAGAAACCTATTAAAAAAAAAAAAATCAAAACAGAAAAACAGGTTAAAATTCAAGTAAATTTTCTTAACCATACCCAAAGTAGGGAAATAATTACTTTAGAATGATACTCATGCTATTTTCATCTATTTGAAAATCACCAGGTCAGCCCAACTGTTTAAGAAAACAGCAAACTTCTGTTCGGGATGCCTCTAGGCAGGAGTAGTATACAGTGAATTAAAGCCTTCCAGTCCAGCATACAATTCTCAAGATGGAGAATTAGTGTTAATTCCAATAAGCCTATTCACTTTACTTCTGTATTTCTAGTACCTAGAATACATTATATGTGTTTGTCAAGTAAAAAAAAAAAA
This sequence comes from Bison bison bison, assembly GCF_000754665.1. Classification (NCBI taxonomy): domain Eukaryota; kingdom Metazoa; phylum Chordata; class Mammalia; order Artiodactyla; family Bovidae; genus Bison; species Bison bison. The sequence continues at coordinate 10,817,678 of NW_011494863.1, forward strand.
AAAAAAAAGATTGCTCTATCACCTAGAAAATATAGTTTTAATCACACTATGAGCAAGAACTTTTCTGTACGTTATTTCTTTTACGAATGAGGGACAATAGGCTTTAATAACAAATGTATTAAAGGCACAATTATCTGAGTTATTTCACTGAACACAAATCTGGTAATAAGTATAAACCATATACTTATTACCATAGAACCACAGACTTTAAAAATTCTTTATCAGTTATATTAAAAACACTAATTTTTACCACTGATTTGATGTGTAAATGAGTGAGGCCTTCTGGCTTTACTTCAAGCCTCCCCACTCTGTAAATATACCACTCCTGTTTCACAAATTAGACCTTAGGGCTACTACATACAGGTAGGCTTGAATAGGAGGAGGCTTCAGGTATATAATTGCCATGTTCTACCTACAGCTGAAGAGAATCAGAGCAAATATGTCTACCTCTAATGCCTATAAGCTTTATCTGTAGTTAAAAGGAATATACTGTCTCTCAGCATCAGGAATATCCTATCAGCACCTTCTCTCACCTAGAGGCATCAATGTCCTCTTGGTCCAATCCCTCCTCTTAAAGCCAATAAATATATATATCATTCTAGCTTACTCCACTGACTTACTTTTCCTCAGCACAAATTGTTTTGCCAATCATAAGCTGCTTTTTTTTTTGGTACTTCAACATTTTTAGGACCATCTCCGACAGGTTTTGTGCGATAAATGAAACAGTTCTGTAATTTTTTCTGCATGTATGTCTTTGTTTTTTCATTTAAGGGCAGAAAGTCATCTTTATTCACCTAAAAACTAGATTGTGACAAGCTCTGAAGACAAAGATGTGACTACTTCTCCATCTCTGCATAATGCCTAACAACAAAATAGGTGTGAAAATAGGCCTTTGCCACCCATCCTAGTACTAAGTTCACAAAGTAAATGCTAAAAATCAAAGATAAAACTTTCTGAAAATGTAGTTTATCGCAACAAATACCACCTTGCTGATGCATTATTAAGCAGGATTAGCAGTAAAACCACAAAAAGGCTGTCAGATCAAACCTGAATTTAAACAAATTCTGACCATAAGTTTTAACTTAGTTTTAATGTTAAAATACAGAATATTTTGAAGCAAATTGAAACTATGGGTTAGCTAAATAGCAATAAGACTTATCCTGATGAGTACCTGATGGTTTCAAGTCTTGCAATTATTTTTTTTGAAATTATTGAAAAATACAGTAAAAATGTTTTCACAGCCACTAAGATTGTTGGGTCTTCATTTACCATAGCTTCTTACATGATTATATTACAGATAATTTAATTACCAGTGTCCCCTTAACTTTTCAAAAGTTCACTGTATGCCACTTGATATAGGAAAGACCTACATTAGTACCTATTTTAACTAACCAGAAGAAATTCAAAGGTATTTTGCTTTTTCAAAAAAAAAAAAAGGCAAAATCAAACTAGCGTCAGTGTTTCTCAGCAGATCTAGACGTAGTATGCACCTTGAGTATTAAGAATGGCACCACCAAGTTCTTTCCCTGGGAACTGCTCTCAGCCCTTAAGTTACCACAGCTCTGAACTGTGTCAGCTAGCATCTAAGCATTATCTCAATGTATCAGCAACATGTATCCTAAGGTAACTGTTTTTTCACTTTATGCCACTGTAGTTTTGGAAAAGTTTTAAGAACACCCTACTTTCAGGTAGAGGGCAAACCTGTACTATGCTGAATATCCAAACAGCTTTAAAATAAAAACCACTAACAAACTAAAAAGAAAACATAAGTTACATCATCAGTCAAAATATTAGAAAACTCTTTTGTCTTTAATAAGGGTAAGAATTATATCTGTTCATCTTTTTAATCTTATATTTGAAGAACTTCTGGGTTAATTAATGATTACAATTATTTAGGGACTGGTTAAAGGCTGGCCTAATAATATTCCTGGTAGAAGAGAGGAGTCAAATCCAGATTCAACTCTTCAGACGGGCCAATGGTAGGATGTTCCACCCAGAGATCAATGTTTCTCCAGTGAAATCGTCCTAAAATGTTAGAGATGTCTGTTTAGGAAAAATCTCAATAGGAGCATTCAGCAGGTGTTCAATCTTCAGTCTTCAAGTATTCTTTTCCCCAGTGCGCACTAGTCCTCGGTTTGTCTTGTGGTTGTTTAGGTGGTGTCTCCTGGCTTCTCAAAGTCCAAAACCCATCTTCATCACAACAGTTAAAATAAGGACTGAATCCATTTGTTCCTAAAAAAAAAAAGAGGAGGAGGGAAAAGTTAAAACAAGGCTGGAGAACTAATGTGACAAGTTCAGGAGTTAATAGCTATATTTAAGATTTAACAAATCTGCAAAAGGAGAAAAAAATGCTCATTTGTAATTAACCAGGAGATTCTATCCCTCAGTCTGATATCTGCAAAGTATACATTTGATCCTATTTGTAAATTAACTTCATATTAACCTTTGTTTTTCAACAGAATCACAAACTAGTTTAAAGAGATATTTATCTAATAGTAAGGCCAGGAAGTTTATGATGAGCTTTTAAAATTTAGAATTCCTTAATAAGATATTACTTTTAAAAATTAATTGACAAAAAAATTGACTATAATATTTATATTCACTATGAATGCCATTTATATTAATTAACTTTTTCCCTTTTCCTATAACACGCTTGTGCAGTTTTTTTGTTTGTGCACAATCAGAATCAAGCTTGGAGAATTCTGAATCAGACTGACAGTATAAAAGTTAAAAACAAAAACCAAAACTTCAAAGAAAGAAGAGCTACAATAATTCTTCCTTTTCCACAGAAACTAAACAACGTATTCAGTTGGGAAAGATAAGGGAAACATTTTTATCACTACAAACAAAATAGATGACAACTTAGTATAGAGTTGTCATCATCCTTACACTGCATTTTAAGACTGATGATCTGATTTCTTGTCTTTTCTTTTATGCAATTAATTCTGCTACAGATTTTGAAGGATGTGAATTTTAAAATACCTGTTACAACTGATTCCTTCCCCAATTGGTAGATGGTCTGCATTATACACCACTGAGTCGGCAGCACTGTGCTCTTCTAGGTCTTCTGACTGTTGTTCTAGGTCTTCTGTTGTTTCCAATCTGACAAGTTGAAAAGTTTGATAGGTCCAGCAAGCCTTAGAGATGTGGGCTTTAGATCATGTCAAATCAACTCTTAAGCAATCATCTTCATTTCCTGTTGGGTTATTTGGTTCTCTTTTCTCCAGCTTTATTGTCCGCGGTGAAAAAACACCTGATAAAAATTTCAGCAGCAGCTGAAACAGATGCAGCTCCCTGCCACTCCTTTGGATTGAGAGTATTCAGAGCAAAGCAGTCTCTCCAGATATTTCAAGGTCTTCCCCTGTGATCTGGTTTACGTTGCTGAATGACCAGCCACGTTCCTAGCAGCAATTGGTGAAGCCAGAAAAAGTTAAACTGGACATAAATGTTAAGTGAAGCCCAGTAAATACTGGAAGATAATTCAAGGAAGATCATGGAGATGGAAAAATTATATCTAATCTATTAAATGCCAACAATTTGACATCCATTTACACTATGATACAGTTATGCTTAGTAGCCAGTGGAATAGTAAACAGATGGGTTAAGATGATGAGAGTATTAGAATTCTGAGAGGATCCACCTTTGGCTTCACTACCTTCTGAAATCTTCCCCATCTCTGCCCTATACTAAAGAAACAGTGAACTTAGGTGAATTCTGAATGTCCTAAAAATATTTCTTTCCTTTACTATGTCTTGCTACTGCTGCTGCTAAGTCACTGCAGTCGTGTCCGATTCTGTGCGACCCCACAGACGGCAGCCCACCTGGCTCCCCCGTCCCTGGGATTCTCCAGGCAAGGACACTGGAGTGGGTTGCCATTTACTATGTCTTAAATGTCCTTAAAAGCACCTTCCCTATAATCAATACAGTTGAAGAAAAGGGAGTGGAAATGCATTTGGAACTGTACCAGATGTAAATCTTTTCCTCTTTAATGTGTATAAAAACAGTAATTGTAGTCTTGTGGCACCTGAGCACTTAAAAACAGTAGTGATCACAGTCAGCTTTACAGGAGATGCTTTGTTTCTTAGTCTTTTGATGGCCTTTGCAATGGAGTATTTCAAAAGATCTTTTCTTTACAAAAGTAAATAGAAGTCTACTACACATAGGAAGTCCATCTTAGCTAAGTCAGACTTTCAAGTCTTTGCACATTCCTAGTCAACTACTAAAACAAGTTATAGCTTTTGATGGAAGAAATACTAGATGTGGATTTTTCCAATATTATTATATAAAACATATTAGTAAAAGCTACTATTTGGGGGATTCCCCCTCCCCCAGGAATGCATGTGCCTGCAATACAGAGATTTACCTAAAAACGTACAGTAGGGAATCCTAAGAGAAGAGATGCCTTCAAACACCTTTATTACTTACAAACTCCAGGCTTCACAGGGGACTTCTTACTGGATGACCCAGATAACGGAGTTGTGGGTAGAGATTACTTAAGGGAATAGATTCTCCATTTCATGCCACCTTCAAACGTGCTATGCTTTCATGGCTTTATATATGGATGGGTTTGTGTAAGATTTGGTTAGTGCACTACATTTTATATACCAAATAAAACAAGTTTAAGAATTTGTTCTTAGTAGTCTGCGGTGGTATGTGGTATGTTTTATGAAACATCCATGTTTGTGTGGTATTTGTATAACCCCAGTGTCTAAGAGTGCTATGAAACTTGTACAAGATTTTAAGTTGCTTTTATGAAAAATGGCTACCATACAAAATAAGGATCAAACTTCAGTTTAATTACAATTTTTTTTCCAAGGAAACATACTAACTCAGCGGATCCAACTTCTCATCTTTTAGACCTGGATAAGGCAGGACAAAAATTCTGCTTGTTTATTGAGTAAGAGACACAGTAAACTAACAACGAAACTAGCTCAAAATAAGGTTATTCTTTCTGAAGGCTGCTGAATGCCTGAAGTAAGATGTTCTAGGTCAGGTAAGATTTCAATCTAATTTTAGTTCTAGAAACTGCAACTTGTGATCATCCTATTACCCCAGCTAGCTTTAGGCAAAAATTTGTTTCATTTTGTAGAAAAAGCACAAATATACTGTAGGTGTCAGGTCCTCAGTTTAGAGAGTCTCTGTGGTCTTACCTAAATGGCAGAACTACTTCTTAGCAATACTAGCTAGCTACCTACCTCATTAAGAAATTGTTGACACTATGATTAGAAAGGGACAATTAAATCCCAACTATGATGCAGAGGCAGAGCACTGGACAAGCATTAGTGTTTGCCATCTCTAAGAACTTCCACTACATCAAACATTCAACTCCAGATCCTTCCCAAATACAGAAACATGAAAGTGAACGACCTCAACTTCATTCTAATAGATGAGCTGCTGGGATGAGGATGACATCAGTTAACTATACTACTTGAACAGTATCCTCAGATTAGAGCCTGTTTTTATATTACAAAAATTTTAAAATTCAACACTAATAACACGGACCAAAAAGATCAAGTTCAGACTAGAGCAGTCATTCAGAAATTACATAATTAGAAACAACAACAACAAAACAACCCCAAACAAACCTTACCCACCCACTACACTTTTAGGAAGTAGGCAGGTATCAGGAGTTAAGGCCCAGAAAGGGGAAAAGAAAAACAGACAAAAAACACAGGAATTGAACTGTGTGGCAACAGTGATAAGAAATGGTACTGTGTCCTGACAGTTCTACTCCTTAGAGATACTAAGAATGCCAGAGAGAGAAGGGAACTAGACTAGCAGCCAAGTGGCATTCGCCCCAGTTTTCCTTTTTTTCCAATTTGCAAGGAGTTAACTGCAGAATTCAGTTCTACAGTAGACCCCCTTTAGATCTTGAATATTTGTACAATTTAAAAAACTGAAGCCCTAAGGAAAAAAATCATTTTAAGAACACATGTTGGTAAATAGCAACTAAAAACAAAAGAGATTTATTTTTGTGATGAGAAAGGATGTGTCGAGCTTTTCAGTTATTTGAGCATTTAAGAGAGTAAATGAGGTGCTCTGCAACTGAGAAGACAGACACTCCGGGGGCAATGCCAGACTCTACCCTTGAAATTAGATCATGTTCTCAATGTTCCATTTTAAATGCTAAAGCATTAACATGCAGAAAATTCTTAACACTGTTAGTTGAAAAGTCAAAATACCATGGCTAACCAGATTCATTATTAAAAATCAACAAGTGTTAGGTCTAGGATTTTGGATTGATTGATTATACCATATTCCCAACACCGAATGTTTATTTTGGAAAGGGTTAATGAATGAGTAAAAAAGATGCAATTGTTAAAAAATGACCCAAAATCCCAAGAGAAATGATATAATATACACACATATATGTATATACAAATACATATACATATATATATGAATAAGGACATTTGGGTTTAAAGTTAGTAGTCAAATTTTCCAAGGACGTCTTTTTTTAACAACAAAGAGCCAAATTTTTATGTATTTTAAAACCACCTCCTCGATCTAACACTGTTAGAAATGGATGAATTACCCAATTTTGTGTTTAATTTTTTTCCCTGTAACGTCACTTGGTTCTTGGCTACTAACCTTTCATGTTACTCTTGGTTTTGTCAGTTTGCTTGCCTGTGGGGGTTTGGGCCTGCTGACCCTGCCCACTTGAAGAGGCTGCCTGCTGTGCTGCTTTCTGCTTTAACATTGTCCAATCAAATGTGTAGTCATATTGGTGATTCAGGGTCCTAGAAAATATAAAATTATATGTTAATCCATTAACAACAAGGTCCAATTTAAATGCTCTACTGAACTTTCAAAATAGTGAGAGCATTTTTTTTTTCTTTTGTGGTAGCTCCTATAAGATTTCTTTCCCTATAGTTGACTTCCTTTTTGGTTAATTAATTCTACTTTTTACGCATTATGATTGGAGGGAAATGTCACCACTTTGGTCTGCTGTATTCAAGAATAATTAAATCCTCTCCCTTTTCAAAAAGAAGCTGCCTTTGAACTTTTTTGAAAGGAGCAGGAGAGTGGGAATGAAGGGCAGCATGAGGGAACTCCCCAATGGTCCAGTGGTTAGGGTTCCGTGCTTCCACTGCCAAGGGCGGTTCCACCCCTGGTTGGGAACTAAGATCCCAGAAGCTGCTCTGTGCGGCCAAAAAAACAGGAGGAGGGCAGCATGAACAACAAAAATACTGAGTCAAGCTATCAGTTATCTGGGGGAATATTTATAACAAGATGGTACCCCCTGAAGACAAATCAGAGTAGACATGGAACTGTTAAAGTTTGAGAGAGAGATGTCTATGCTGACTTTGTCTATGCAAGACTTTCGTAGGATTACAGCATTATCCCTAATTCTTCTCTTCCAACTAAGATTTTTGAGTCACATGTACTTTATTTTTCCCTTTTGTTCAAGACCAATTATGGGTTGTTTACCTAGGGACCCGAGAGTTTGGGCCTACCTCTACAGTATCATAAACTTTGTCTGATATTTTAATTGTTATTCATTTTGGCATTAAACAGGATTCTCTACCAAGTTGGAGAGTCCCCAGTTCCAACAACAGTTACTTGTATCTAATACTTACATTCTACTTTGAGCATGATTCAATGGTTTCTCCATCCGAAACTACAACACTTCAAGGACATTTGGAAATAGAAAAATGTCAAACTCAGTTCCTTAACATTTCATTAATATTGGTTAAATCCACTTTTATCTGCTACTTGTCAGAACAGGCACATTGGGTGGATTGAACTAATTTCCCTCACCGGAGTTTATAGTCTTAAAACTGACCTGAAAAGAATGCGGAATAGCTGCCTCAGGTACATGTAATCCGGGGCTTCCTCAAAGCGCAGCCCACGACAATAGTTTAAGTACATGGCAAATTCTGCAGGAAATCCCTGTAAGTTCAAGAGTTAAAACATAAAATTAAAAACAATTATATGACTTGTTATCCACATGAATTTAACAGAATTTCATCATCCAGACCACCTTATTATGTGTAGTATCTTTTAGTACTGGTAAAGGAAATGTTTATCCTTTTCTTACAGTATCAGGTTCTTAAATAATTTAGATATCACACTTCTTAACCTATTAGTTTATTAATATCCAGTAACTGGATGGCAACAAAGAATAACTAAAATGAGGCCTGTAATGTTCTCTTTGCCAGAACAGGACAATGAATGGGTACTCTTTCTCCATTCTGAAATTACTTTTAAAAATAGTAGTATAGACCTATATTAAGAGAGAAGTAAAACCACCAAGAGTGCAATCAATCATACAGAGCAATCAAAATTATGATACAGATCAATCCAATGCTTCATCCTATGAATAAACTGGGTTTATATATTTTTTCCTGTAACTGTTATCATATTGCACATATACATATTCTCTTTTCCATCAAAAGAAATCCATTAAAACATTCTTCTATATTATTTCCAACCTCCCCATGAACTATTTAAAAGTTCATGGCTGGATATTATTTGACCTACTGAACATATCCTAATTAACCTGTTCCCTATAATTGGACATTTGGAGGATTCCAGTTTTTCTCTATTATACTAATAAGTACATCTATGGATATAAATTTTTTCCATGTTCAGTTTCTCAGCAAAGATTCTCAAAGATGTATATAAACATTTTTTAAGGCTATAGATATTAGTCACCAAAAGGATTTTGCCATTAGGAATGTAGAAATGCAAACTATTAAAACAAAAACTCCCAAGTCTCTTCCCCTTGAGTAAATGTGAATATGAAGGGTGATGAGTTACAGAGGCAGTCTCTTCCCACAACCTTATGGTTTTGAGAAATTTCTCATATACAGAAGGTAGGATAGAATGTGTATACCTATAACATTTATTTTTATTGATTATACCGATAGAAACAAATTTAATTTTTACGAAGTACTTTTATGTTATTTCATTTTTTGGTGGACAGTTTTTAAAAATCTTGTAACAGGGCTTTTCACTTTTTAACATACATTCACAGTCTGTATTAATAGTGTTCCACATTTATCATATGAACTTGCTTTTACAAACGAAAACTACCAACGTAAGTGTTACCTGGTAAGTTATTTGGGTAAATATAACATAATGACTATTTTACTCATTAGCCTAAAATTTATTTCATAATTTAAAACAAAGACTCTCAGAAAGGGTCTTATTTTCTCAACCCATCCCCTCCATTCCTGCAGATATGCAGAAAAGGTCAAAGCCAATTTATAGGTGGGGAGAGACATAAAGACATCACCATTTTATACCCTTCCACAAAATACTATTTCAACTCATGCTGATTTCTCCCTTCTACCAGACAAATATATAATTATACATTGTTTCCTAATTATTTTAGGTATGCAACTGTCACAAAGATGACCATGTGGTCTTCTTTCTATGGAAGAGACATCATGATACAAGTATCTTTCTATTCTCAACTAACATGCTTCTGTCTATAATGTTTGAGATTTCAGAGAAATGAGCCTGATTAAAACTACCATCTATATACTACTGGACATGTCTTATTTTTGGATTGTTCTAACCTGCTTGCCTTTGCTTCTCTAACGCCTCAATATGCCAATTGTGGATATTCTTTCTTCTCTGGCACCAGCTTAGGAATAAGAACAATATTTCTTAATTGAATTTTCTCACAGATCGGTGAGGTTCTATTAGGTAAGTTTACCTGCTCTCTTATTTTTCCTCTAATTTAAAACGGATCATAGCATGTAAACCAGAAACAATTATTTAAAATGACTCATATGTTCAAGTCATTCTTAAAGATACCAAGAATCAACCAAAAGTAAAGTTAAAACAGTAACAGCTACTCAATAGGAAGTTTAAGTTCTGAGGCTGGGAAATAAACTGTTCCTTTTTGGTTTTGGATCATTTATATTTTTAAACAAATCATCAGTGTACACTTACCTTACATAAAACTTCAACGGGTGTGGACATCTTCTTTTCGCTAATTTTTTCATATTTTTGCTTTTTTGTTGCAGCCTGTGGAGAATAAGAATCAAATCACACAGACATACTCAATATTATGAAAGATTCTTTTAGTATAACATATTACACATAAAAGTAAACTTGAGATTCAAGAGGAATCATAACCTAGGGAAAAGAGGAATGAAAGCATAATACATTTAAAACTTTCCCCCTAAGCTGTTAACTTTTCATACGACTTTCTGCTTCAAGAATGTTTTTAGCTAATAGCAAAGAGTGAGTCTAACAGGAACATCAAAATGTATGATTTAAGTAAAAATAGTGAAGTCGCTCAGCTGTGTCCGACTCTTTGCAACCCCGTGGACTGTAGCCTACCAGGCTCCTCTGTCCCTGGGATTTTCCAGGCAACAGTACTGGGAGTGGATTGCCATTTCCTTCTCCAGGGGATCTTCCCAACCCAGGGATCGAACCCGGGTCTCCTGCATTGTAGACAGATGCTTTACTGTCTGAGCCACCAGGATAGGGGTTAAGTAAAAATAGGTGGAGTCAAATTTTAAATTAGATTTCTTAACCCATATTCAGCAAGGGCAAAGGTATAAGCAGATCAATACCAAATAAATATGCCCATCATTTAGTTAACATTCACAACTGTTGTTACTTTTCCAGTGTGAAAATATTCACATTGAATAAAGCTACCCATACAACACCAAACAATGTGTCAAGTTTACAGGTACTCAATAAATATACAGACTATTTACCTTGAAAGAACCAATAAAGTACCTAAATAGTCATTAAATTCTTGAACACAGTAATTTATCATTAATTTACGAATACAAAAGTAATGGCAAAACTCCTAATTAATGGAAACAAGTAAAATGTTAGGACAATCAAATAATATAGAATTACTGGATAAACTAGTTCTACTGTACATAAAAGTAGACATTTTCAACATAATGGCAACACACTAAAATAAAAAGCAGGCAATTTGAATCTGGTTTACCTTTAGTCCTTGCCATGGCAGGCTGGTTCTATTAAAATACATCAAAACATATCCTAATGATTCCATGTCATCTCGGCGACTAGAAAAGAAAATGTAAATTTATAAGCTGAAGTTATTATGAAGAACATGTGAAAGAAAGCCAGGTATACAAGGAGAAATATTCCCAAGCAAGGAAAGAGAATAATTTGGTATCATGAGCAAGTAATTTTTAAAAGTTCCTAATGGGTTACTTCTAAACAAAATTTTCTCATAGAATCCAAAATTATAAAATCCAACATGATCCTGCAACTTAACTTTTACAGAGAAAAAAGAATTTAGCTAAATAACTTTCTTCTCATGAAGTTCCCTAACCTGGAAGTGTATAATTTGTCATTTCTATGCTTATTTTAAAGGGCAAAAAGAAAAAGCATTGACAAAAGATGAAAGCAGAAGAAAAACTAGAATTCAAGTCAAAAAACAGAAAGAGCACAGAAATTATGACCATGTTTAAACCAAATCCTTTAGGTAGGGGTGGAAGAGGAGAACAGAGGGTGGTCCACCAATGAAATTTTGATTCATTAGTTATTATATAATATTTTCCATATAAAAATAACCAATACATTCTTTCCCCAAACTCAGCTTGCATCACTAATATATAAAAAGCACAAGATCACCATTAAGGAAAAAAGTATTGTTTTTAGCTGCAAAAATAAAGCTGCCTTTACACTTCTAACTTCCAAGGTGCAATATTTCCTGCCCAAGACACAAGTTACAACAAAGAAAACAAAAAGGCCTCATTTAATTGGCTTCTCTGCACTGTCTAAAGAAGCAGGTTAAAGGATTAATAAGTGTCTTTCAAATCTTCAGCCAAGAGACATCTTTAGATATTGTAAGAAACTAATTAAAATATTTCAAAAACCCATCAATGGCTTTTGCTATAGATCTGATAAATGCATTCATTACAAACTCACCTTTGTTCAATACCAAGATGTGCATTGATGCTAGCATACCGAGCAGTGCCAGTGAGATTTTTATCTTCTCTGTATGGTATGTGTTGCCTTGTCCTGTTGTCTCTGTACTTTTTGGCCAAACCAAAATCAATAAGGAATAACTTTAAAAGAAAATAAAGAGACATTAGATTCCCAAGCTTACTCAGTCAAACTGCTTATTTATTAAATGGCATTTATTCTGTTTTTTTCAACTATATCAAAATAAAGCATTGTAAGCAGAACAGATAATGAACAAACTTAACATTCCAATAAGCTTTTACTACACCTCATCAATAAATCAGGTTTTAAAAAAATACAGTTACATCAAGCAGTTGATCCCTGTCAGCTGAACAATTTTACAGGCATAGCTCATTATACATTCAGAAGCCTGTCTCTGGAACCTCCAATGTAGTGGAGAAATGTACACGTGCTCGATAGCAGAGTTGCTGACAAGTGTGCTGTGTGCCATAATGAAGCCTGGCATCCTGTTACTAGTGGTAAACAAGCAGGGGGGTAAAAAAAAAACAACAAAAAACTAGACATAAGCCACCTGGAACTCTTCCATTCTACAAAGGCCACTCTTTAGTATGCCAACAGAATGCTCATTATCTGAAATAAGACAACTCTGAAAGTTTGATATTGACAACAAAACCAGAATTTTTATTTATAATAAATGAGTACTTTAAAACAAGCATACATTTCATTTTATTCCCAAATGACATTTACACATGTGATCAGCTTAAGCTTCTGGAAAATATAACAAGTTGATCTATTACTTAAGTCAAGGTGGCTTACAATTAGCAGCTTAAATGAGCTAACTAAAAACCAAAGTATTAATAGTATTTCAAAACAAAATAACATTTAGTGCTGTTCTGTTTATATGATACACAGGGAATAAGATGCTCATTTATAATGTAGCTAATTTTTAGAAATAATTCAGGTTTATTCTCCATGATTAAAACTTTTATAAGAAGAACAAAAAAAAGCAGAAGTATTTTTAGGGGAAAAAACCCAAAATATGTTCATATTTACCTACCTTCTAAAGCAAAATAATCTTAACTAAAAACTTTATTTAGCCTTTACCATAAAATCACTTATTTAAAGTTATGCCTACAAAATTTATTAAGCAAAGCAGATCTATGTGCTCTTATACTATGTGGCCCTATGCTATTCTTTTCTAGTTATACCTCAATTTGGTACTTTTTCTTTCTATTAGGCTGACACTGGGCCCCTTCTGCTACAGTTTACAGTGTTGGATGTACTGGGAAACATGATCACCTAGTCTGTTAGGGTCTGCCTCAAAATATAAATAAAGCAAGTTATTGATTTAAGTGGAAAAGATATCACCAAGTGCTTCTTTTAGAAAGATGAAAATACTTATTGCAGGCAGGCACTACAATCTAGCCTCAGTTAGACACTGGGTAGGAAAGACTGAGATTTGTGCTTCTGTAACCATGTTAACATTGAAATACTTATTTTCATCTAGTCTATTACAAAGAATAAAGATTAAATAATTAAATACAGATTTAATAATGAAAGTTCTTTAGTATGATTAAATGACTGAACAACTGAGTTACTATAAAATAGGAACAGAGAAATTAATGCTATAAATCGCTAAGAGAAATAAGAGACTTAAAAGTATGAGCTTTAAGTTTATTTTGATATGAAAACTGGCTCAGTACTCAAATATTAAAATGAGCAATATATACATCTGGTAAGCAAAACAGAATCCATGACTAAGTTCTACAGATTCACACTGAAAAGAAAACAAAGGAAAAACAAACACAAAAGGACACCCACTTTCACAGCATTTAAAAACTATCTCTAAGAATTATGTGAGTTATGAAAAAAAGTGATTGGGACAGATTTTCTTCTAAGGACTATCTTCTGAGATTGCTTTCTTTAGTACTCCAAAATAGAGGAGAAAACAATAGCCAACTCTGAGAGGGTTAAGTCTGCCAGTTACATTCATGTCTAGATTCAACAGCTTCATGTGCAACTCAATAACCACTTTCTTAACAACTAGAAGACTCTGAGAGTTCTTTCCTTCCACAACTCTAAAGGACAAAATCTAATTTATCAAGGAAACAAAAATGAAACACTATCTTCTTAAGTATCTGAGTCTCAGTATCAAAGTAAAAAATTACAAAGCAAATGAATTTAAAATTTTCTCCTCCTATAAAAACTGAAAATAAGTCAGGGAAAGTAATGTCACTGATAAACAGGTATTCCATTTGAAGAGCAAAACAACTGAAAACTACTTAAAATTTTAAAAGTTTAAATCTCTTTATAGTTCATTATCTAATGGTACCTATTCATGCATGCTTCTTTAGTAGCTCTCCATGCATCGAATTTAAAATGAATAAAAACATACATAAATGGGAAATGTTTACATGAAACCATGTGATACCAAGGATACAACCAAAATAGCCGCAGATATGTAAAACCAAACAAGGAAAAGTCAATATCCAATGTCATAAAGTAATGTATTTTTATAGGTCTGCATATACAAAGGAGACGACATCTAAACTCTTTGGTGGGCAAGCTGCCTTTCTGTGGATTTTTAAACTACATGTTCAAAAATTTGTGCCTGTTTTAAAGAAAGCAGCATATTCTTCAAAGGCATGTGGAAATGAGTTAAAGTTGGGTATAATGGGATAACTCATTCAGCAGAGGTGTATTTTCTTCAGAAATACTAATGCCAATTTCAGGTATTGGTATTTCAACCATTTTTCTCTTCACCAGCAGTCATATTTCCTTGCCCTTTCAAGAATTCACAGGAATACTTTTCCTTACAACCCAGAAAACCTATAAGTAATTATGCTGTAAAGTATGAGTAAAATGTGTGAATGTATATGGATAAGAAAAAATAGGGCAGTAAAGTTGCCTTACAATGTACCTAATTACCCCCCATTCTCTCTCTGCCCAGTCAAGATCTAGTTACCACAGTTGGTTATTTCTTTGTCTGTGAATAATAATAAAATCTAATTTCTAAAACCTTTTTAACAGCAGGAGAACATAGTTCCTGATATAAAGCTGGGCAGTTTGGAGAAGGATTAAATGATAGCCCAGATGATACATGTGGTTTAATAAAGAAATTACAAAGTATGCTCACATATCAAATGCAAATTTTTTCCTTTTTTGATACTTATGTCAACACTTACTTCTCAGTGTATACTACTGATAAAGATTCATTCATTCAGGAGCTTCAAAAATTAAGTACCTAGGTGGTGCTGATTTTTTTTTAATTTATTTTCCCTTGTTTATCTGAAAATTCATACAGTAAATAAAGCCAGCTTCTCAATAGTAAATGAAGACTAAGTGAAAAATTTCCTTACATTAAAAAAAAAAATTTAGAAATATTGAGTGTTTTATCTAGCCTGCCAAACATAAATCATTAGGTTATACATCTGTTTATCTTATTTATGTGTTATTAATGGTAATTGATATCAATTATGTTATCATTAGAATGCTGTGCATTCTAGTTCCAGAGCATATAATATTCTTTAAGCATTTTATGCTACTTGGTTGAAGATGAGAGAATTCTCATACTGAAGCAATCAATTCTAAAAAAAACTAGATCTGAAATCTGATCTACACAACTCCTAAAGTTCATTAGGGAATGGGAAGAGTTGAGGCAGAATATCATCATTCAGCAGTGATGCAACTCCAAATTATTTTTTAAAAATTGAACAGTCTATCTTAAATCTAGCATTAGCTAAATAGTATCAATTTTAGACCAACATATCTCCTCTCGTGGATGTTAGAAATCTAAACATAATCCTGTTTTCATTTAGGTTTTCTCTAAGTTTTACAAGCTTTAAGCAAAAGCCATAAAGAAATATCTTAGTAATGTTATATGTTTGCCAAGTATGTCTGAATAATGCCAACGTTAAGAGGTGCTTGAGCAAGATCTATATTCTCCAGAATTAAAACAAACAAAAATAATCAAACAATAAGAAAGAAAAGCACATGAATTTGGGATTGAGGTTGGAATAGGAGACAGTTTCAGACCTGGTTTAATCCTGAGAAAGATGGGTCCTGAGAAGTACTAACAGTCATGCTTCTTTTCCTCTTCCCCACTGGAGATTCTAAACACTAAACAGACAATAGAGGGTGGCAGTGCATCAAACAGTATTGCTTACATTGCAACAATGGCCGGCGCAGACAGGCAACACCGAGGCATTAGAGAAAGAACAGGGTAGCCAAATGCCATCCTTCTTCCACCAAGCACTGTAGGTTCTCACTTTTCCAAATAAGAATCACATGCTTAACAACATTTGAATTCTGGAAAGTACTCAGGTTTTTAATGCCACTATATTGTGTCACTGCCTGAAACAGGGATAGCAATGGTGACATTTGGCTCTTTAATTTTTTAATACAAAACAGGGAATTTGGATCTGCAATCTTTGGCACCACAATCTGCCCTTCCCCTAAAAAAAGATTGCACAGGGGGAAAAAAATCTTCAGTAAGGAAGAGGTAGAAGGCATTTAGTCACCTTAAAATTTATTTTCATAAGCATGCAGGGCTGATTACTGGAAGAGTTGAGCAAATTCACTACGGTTGGAGTGACTACTCCTAAATATCAAATTCAGAACAATTTTCCAAATAAGAAATTTGATTTTAAAAATCAACCTCAAATGCCCCCCCACCCCCAACTCTACCCACAAATAGAAAACTACTACAACGAGCTGACCAAAGAATCCAGTATCATACAACTGGCGTATTTCAAACTACAATACAGAAAACACTAAAAACCAACTACATAAACAAACACTAACCTAAAATGTTTAAGAACAACGTTCAGAATCTTAGGTAAAACACTGCACTTCTAACCCTAGGGTCTCTCTGAATCTGTGTAACAGCAAAGCAATTTCACAATCTTTTTAGTATCTCTAAAAGAGGACACAAGATTCTAAAAAGGTTTACATATCACTGGGCAATCTGGACTTCCTAACACAACTAAGTGATTAATAAGCTGTTTGGGGCAGGGTGGGGAAGCAAAGACATCATCTGGACTATCATTAAGTTTAAGACAAACCATGTACTGCAACATCAACATGCAGAACATGGATTACATGAGGATAGAAGGTCTTTAGCAGGAAGAAAATGGGAAGAAAAGGCTGGGAAATGGTCAAAAGATTAGGGTCATTCTGACAAAACTGCCTGCCAAAATTAAGACTAGTAATAGTTCAATTAAATTACCAGGTTTTAAAATAACAAGAACCTGGATGCTTCAAAGAGAGAAGCCACATAATATTTAAAAAAAGAAAAAAGATGTGATTTGGGAATGGCACGAAAGGTTACATGTAGACTTAAACACCTTCTATCATTTAAAGCTCAGCTTTTAAGAAAAATAAAATTTAACTCCTAAAACCTGGTCAGACCAACATCAATGTCTCATGCATTAACAAATAATACCACTTCTAATGGTAATGGCTCCAAGTTGGCATTCATACAGGCAAACAAAGGTAAACATTTATAGCTAGACCTAAAAACATCAAACATTCCCTAATGACTAAATAAAATAAATAGGAATGTTCCTTCCAAAAACAGAACAAAACAAAAAACACAAAAAACCCCCAAGTTGTCCTGAAGTTGAGAATTTCTATCAGATCGTCAGATCATAACATGCTTAGTGCATTGCCAATGCTGCCTGTCTGCCCGACCTCAACAATTGAAAATAAAAGCAATTCACTCAGTAAAACTAATCATTGCAGAAAATTGTCAACACAATTAGTTTCTAACTGCAATCATGCGTCACTGGCTAAAACCCAATCACCCCGTAAGTTCAACCATTCTGTGGCCCCCAATGAACACTAATTTCATTGTATGAAAGTTCATTTCACTTGTCTACACTTTCCTTTGAACAGGAGAGAAGAGGGGTGGAGACCCCACTCAACTTGGCACCCAAATAAACTGTCAAACTACTTTTGAAACAGGTCCAAAAGTTATCCTTTTGAATACACAAATCCAAGGACTGAAGAATTCTCATTATCAACCTTGCTCAGTCAGCAAATGTTAACGCCATGGTGACAGATGGGTGGGACAGTGGTTCCCACACTGGCACAAGCACATATATTGCAAAAACCCACACTTCAGAAAGAAAGGTTAAAATCTGATTTTTAGCATTCAGGAAGAAAAGTATATGGGTATATGGGTTTTTTTGTTTGTTTGCTATTCGAATGAATGAAAAATAGATACAATAATATAGATGATTACATTTCATTATAAAGCCCTTGGAATTTCATATTTCCATATAAATAACTAACTTTGGTTGGGTTAAGTTGGAGATAATTTATTTCAAGTTACTAAGTTAATGGATTAGCCTTCAAGTACAATCTTTTAAAACAATTATCAATAGCAAATTCAACTTACTATGACTTTTTAAAAGACTTAAAAAGTTCACCAAAGTTTATCAAAGCAATTCTTGGAAGTTTTATTCTTTGTCCTTTCATGCAAAGAACATGTGACTAACCTTATTACAGTGACGCCCAATACCCATTAGGAAGTTATCTGGTTTAATGTCTCTGTGTATAAAATTCTTTGTATGCACATATTCGATTCTACTGATCATCTGGAAAAAAGGGGAGGAGAGAAAATCAAGTTAAGTGATTTGCACTAAGAAACAAAAGAAAGCAACATACTGTGTCTCAATTATTTCAATGTCAATCATTTTTCAAGATCACAAGTATACTTTATTAACTTTATTTAGAGTTCAAAAAGACAATGCTAGACAAAATTAAAAAGGACAACCAGCTCTGCGTTTACCTCCAGACTAATGGATATACAAGCATAAACCAGCAGTTTCCTTTGAGCTTATTCTTTCAATATGAATGATTATAAACATGACAGAACCTGATAGAAAGAACTGGTTTTTTTAATTACAGAAGTAATAAATTTAGAATTGTTTCAGTTGTTCAAAATTATATAAAGTAAACGTCAATACTATGCCCCTTGAGGTACCTGGTATTACTCAGATCTATTTTTATTCTCTTCTATATGTACACACACAAACTTACATGTGCTTCAGAGTACAGGGATGTTGACCAATTGACAGATACAGTTATACACTGTTATTGCTTTAAACTACAATAGAAGTAGTCTACTCATTTTATTTTTGTTCACTTGTTTTTAACTAATTCTATCCCAAACATTTCTAGAAGTTGGTACCATACAATGTAAGCATGTAACTTTTATACAAATGGGGACATATACATGCTGGGTTTCCTTTCTGGCATGCTTTTCCGACTCTCCCATGATTTTTCTCCATATATGTATGATCATATCCTAAAACTAACAAACATGGCATTATAACAAGCTTTTCTTAATTTCCCGGAAATTCTGCCAAGTCAAGTGGTATGGTCTTACCATTCTTTTTAATGGCGATAAATATTCTATGGCATAGAGAAGTACTCCCCAATTATCCCAACTCACAGTATTAATGCTCATTATTTCCAATATTCTCTCACCATAAACAATAACACTAATATACTTATATATCCTTATCTATTAGCACTTCTATTTCTATGGGTTATACCTCCCCTATCATTGGGGGAGTTGCTGCTTTGAAGGCAAACTGATTGCCTTCAGAATAGCCTATAACAGCTCATTTTTTCAGCACTAGTGTTTTTTTCCCACTAGCAGTTATCTCAGTTTTTTCTAAATCTTGCCCATTTTCACAGGTACTGACTTCACTTGTAATTTCATAACAGTTAAAAAACCTGCTCACTTTTACTGACCTTCTGGACTTAGTACTGTACTGTGAAGTCAATCCATACTTTTTCATTATTTTTTTGGCTTGTCCTTTTCTTGTCAGTTTTTAAGAATTCTTTGCATACAACAGACAATCTTTTTATCAGTCATTTGTTACGTAAACAGATTTAAACTTTTTCTTCTGTAATAGTTTAAATTTCTAAGTTATCAATTATGTCTACCTTTTCCATAAAATAAAAGTTGTATTTGAAAATGTTTTCCACGTCCAAAGGCTGCCAACATCATCTTTCTGCCCATATGTTTTTGCTCTTCTCAGTAGTGTACGTCAGGACTCTATTTTTACTTGCCTGCGTTTTCTCTACAGCTTTTATCACCAAGGATATAAATTCTAACTCTTATTCCTCTACCTTGGCAAACGGCTTGTGAAGGCAAATTGTAATCTCTGGCTTAAACTATACACTCAAGGAAGAAGATGTATACAATGTTCAAATACCATCTTTAGGTACAGCAGCAATTCATATATTAAATAAGTAAACAAAACATTTGTCTCACTTTTTGTACCAGTCAAGTACATAAAGTATTTGTTCTAGCCAAGTAATACTTACCATTAAACTATGAGTATTCACTCACAGGGGGAAGATAAATTAACAGCACAAACTACAGACTACTCAAGTGTTGCCTGTCATTTACAGAGCAAGACTCAGCTGGTTCTTTCTTAAACAAGTGCCTTTCTACAACCCCCTTCCCTAAATTACATTATTTCTCTGATGTTACCAGAGTATCCAATATAGACTTTTACGACAGAACCTGTCCATTTTTCTCCACTAACTCTATGTTAAAAGAGGGAAGAAACTAGCTCTTATTTTTTGTACACTCCAGTGCTAAGTACAGTTCAGTTCAGTCACTCAGTCGTGTCCGACTCTCTGCGACCCCATGAACTGCAGCATGCCAGGCCTCCCTGTCCATCACCAACTCCCAGAGTCCACCCAAATCCAGGTTCATCGAGTCAGTGATGCCATCCAACCATCTCATCCTCTGTCGTCCCCTTCTCCTCCTGCCCTTAATCTTTCCCAGCATCAGGGTCTTTTCAAATGAGTCAGCTCTTTGCATCAGGTGGCCAAAGTATTGGAGTTTCAGCTTCAACATCAGTCCGTCCAATGAACACCCAGGACTGATCTCCTTTACAGTGGCAGATCCTAAATAAATGTTCACTGCATGTATGCCTATGTGTTACTGAGCCTACAGAATACAAACTCTTTTATTAAGATTCGCTCACATGTGAATTAAAGCATATTAAGAAGTCATGTTTTATGCAAGGTCCTTGACATTTACCTGTTATCTTTGACCATAATATCTGTTTCCTCAAGGTCTGTTCCTGACCCCATTCTCCCATCTTAAAATTCTTTAAAACTGGTTTTCTTTTTTATTACCTTTAGCTAAAAAAATAAATCTAGCCTTGGGCTTTAAAACAATTTCATCTAACCTCAATCAATGCATAAATCCAATTCATGACATAAAAATTTCCATGATTTTGCTTAAATATTACCAATAGCTGAGAATCCTGTAAGAAGCATCTACTTGGTCAAAAACTGTTCATTAAATTACTTCAGTACCTTATTTTCCTCAAAAATATACCTTTTATAAGGGTTCAACACATAATACCATTCAGTTTGCTTTAATCAAAATTTCAATATATACATATTTATTTATATTTGCACACACACAAACACTCCCAAATCCTTTCTTCAAACAAAATCTTACAAAGAAACCTGTTATACTCAACACTAAAGCAAATACACTATATGATGGGAGTAGCTCGAAAACTCTTAGTCTACAGGTGAATAATAAACCAGTGTAATTCATTTTTGTCTTATACCACAGGAAAACATCTACAAGACTTATCAGAGCAACAAACTTGAATGACTATACTTTTAACCCAAGGATTATTATACAGGGTTATAATACTCTGGTTTCTACACTGAAATTATAGTTAAGTAGTACTAAACAGTAGCATTTTTTAGCTTTTATTCTCATAAAAGTTTCACATACCTGGTCAGCTAACATAAGTACAGTTTTCATTGTGAACCTTCTTGAACAGAAATTGAAGAGGTCTTCAAGGCTGGGTCCAAGAAGATCCATAACTAGCACGTTATAGTCTTTTTCCTGACCATACCACCTAACAAAGAGGGAAAGAGGAAGGCGTTATAAAAAGCTGATTATCACTTAACATCATCAAGTTTTAAAAACATCATCAAATTTTAAAAATATAAGATAGTTTCCCTCTAGGTTTTTATTTAAGATTGTTTTCCTCTATTTAGCTGATGACCCCACTTACTGACTACATTGCCCAACACAAAATAATGCATAAAGAGATTTTTTTCTGTCAAGCAACCCACTGTCCCATTAAGTTAGTACTTGTGTGGCAGCCTTAATATGCTTCTTAAGCAGGGCAGGTGAATTCTCTATCCATCCACCATTAATTCCTGTAACTGTGGGCAAGTTTCTAAACCTCACCTGGTCTTACTTTTTAATTGAAAAAATGAAGGAGATTTTTATCAGTCATTCCAAAATGTTTCAGAGAGTAAATATCCGTTTTATTATAACTCCTGTTCCACTTCCTACCAAGTTCCATTTATAAGGAGTCATATTTTTGCTTAGTTCCAGATTATAGAAAATAATCCTATTACCACAAGGATGACATTCACTTTTTATTGGAAGGATCATGCTTTAATTATCCATTGCTATGTTTCTGTGGATACACATTTATCCCCAATAACTCTAGGAATATCAATGACTAATTTCAGAGACTCCAAGGACTAGGAATCACTGCAGTGATTGCAAGCTTCTGTATGTCTCTAGATCAGATAAGGGTGGTTTCCGAAAAATACACACCATCATTTTTATTTTAAACTTAGCTAAATTATGAATTTTGCTTGAGGGAATTCCCTGGCAGTCCATGGTTGGTTGGGACCCCTTGCTTCTACTACAGGAGGCATGGGTTTGATCCCTGGTCAGGGAACTAAAGATCCCACACGCTGCATAGTGCAGCCAAAAAAAAAAATAAAACCACCACCAGCTTGGAAAAAAAACTGGCTTTTATCTAAAATGTAAACAAACAAAAGAGGAAGCTATTTTAAAGCTGTACTGAAGTGATATCTTTAAAAACTCTAATAAGAAACTATACCTGGATTTACCATTTGCAAAGTTTACGTGTTTTAAAAAACGTCTAGTGTTTTTGTTGTTATTCAGTTTCTCGATCATGTCCGATTCTTTGTGACCCCACAGCACGCCAGGCTTCCCTGTCCTTCACCATCTCCCAGAGCTTGCTCAAACTCATTCATGTCCATTGAGTCAGTGATGCCATCCAACCATCTCATTCTCTTTCGTCTCTTTTCAAACGAGTCAGCTCTTCGGATCAGGTGGCCAGAGTATTGGAGTTTCAGCTTGAACATCAGTCCTTCCAATGAATATCCAGGACTGATCTCTTTTAAGATGGACTGGTTGGAGTTCCTTGCTGTCCAAGGGACTCTCAAGAGTCTTCTCCAACACCACAGTTCAAAAGCATCAATTCTTCGGCGCTCAGCTTTCTTTATAGTCCAACTCTCACATCCATACATGACCACCGGAAAAACCATGGCTTTGACTAGATGCTTTGATTTAGGATTAGCACTGACTGGTTTGATCTCCTTGATGTCCTATGTATGTGTGGTCCCATATTCAGGTCCAACGAATATTATCCCTAGAATTTTATGTAAAAGGTCACAAAGGGGCTAGACTTAAAAAATGCACATTGTTTCCTACACTTTTGTTCCACCTGTTCCTGAGGATTACTCTGCAAACAGGAAACATGAATAACTACCATCAAACACACAAAGAGGAATTCATTTTCACATGTCTTTGCTGAAAAAGATAGCCTGGCTGGGAAAGAGTTTTTTTTTTAACCTTACAGAGATTGTGCCCGAAAAGCAACAGAAGTGCCAATCTGCTAATGTCTGAGATTGTATCTAAAACCGTGTTCAAAGCTTCTGTAATTTTCTCTTTTCAATCCTTTGTTTTCCATACAAGAATTCAACACTCTTCACATTCATTCCAACATTTACTTTGAAGAAAAGCTCTCTCACACACAAAAAAGGTCACAGTGGTGGGTTTTTGGAGGGTGAGGGATAGGGGTGGAGGTGGGAAGAGATGGGTAAAACAAAACAAATAATAAATTGAAAAATAAGTGATAAAATGAAATACGGTTATGTTCTCCTTTCCTGATTCCTCGATTTTGTTTTCCTTCTCTTTTTTTATCCTTTCTGTACTTAACTGCAGAGGCAAATCTGTTCTGGGAAGCTATGAGGAACTTCAAAACCAATTCTTAACATTATAAATATCCAATACTAAGAATTATGGCAGATTTTTAATACAAATCTAATTTAGCTAGGTTTTAAAGAAAAAGAAATGACTCTAATCAAGAATACAACGTACAGAAAATGCTAAGGAAGTGAGGGGAAGTCACTAAAAGTCAAAGGCAAAAGAGAAAGCACAAATCAACTCTCATAAGACTACATCTCACAAGCACATCAACAAATTTGTACCAACAGCTTCCTAACAAAATTACAATAAAGTAAATTTTACAAGCATCCAACCCAAACTACAAGCCTGACATGTCAAAGGCACAAATTCATTCTTCACATCGCCATGTCATCACCTAACTTTACAAAGTACTTTTTGAGAATTCATATGCAAAGTAGGCCTTTAACAGAATACAGAATAATTAGAAACAAAAATCAGATGAATTTAGAAATTTACTTTAAAAAAACAAAAAAATCAAGTCATCAGGTATTTTTCTCCTTATTGTTTTAAGTGTATGAGTTTAAGCCCTGCTGGTTCAGCAGTAAAGAATCTACCTGCAATAAAGGAGACGCAGGAGACTTGGGTTTGACCCTGTGAGGAGAAAATGGCAACCCATTCCAGTATTTTTGCTGGGAAAATCCCATGGACAGAGGAGCCTGGAGGGTAAGGAATATATAACTAATTTCTCAAAACCTAAGACCTCACACCCTCCCCCCCGTGCAATCAATCCATCCAGACCTTATTACACACAGATTAGGCGCCAGGAACAGTCTTCTGCTTACCCAGATCATACTCATTCAGTTTCTACCTTCACCTCCATGTTTTCCTTTTATTCTGAGAGCTTCTAACTCTCCATTTTCAATCGCAACATCCTAATATCCAGCTGTCAGATAAATCTTCCTTAAGTAGCCTGTCTCACACAGATCTCTCATTTCACAGAATTCTCACAGCCACTGACTACTGCTTGAATCCAAGATCTAACCCTTCAAAAGTACAAATATTCAGGTACTGTTACTCTGGTGCTTCTCTCTCTCTCCACCTGGTAATACAGGGCTTACTGTTTGTTTTTTCTAAGTCTTCACAGAACCTGGGTAATGAGCAAGCACTAACCTGATTCTCTGAGATCATTTAAGTTTGCAGACTACCTGAAACACACCAAAGTGAAAGCCTCACTCCTGTTTCTGCCTTCGACCAGAAACTCAAGGTCCTATCTTTAGACATTTTTTAATGTATATAACAATGTGTTGTTACTAAGTACATACACTATGGTAAGAGGCTTCCCTGGTGGCTCAGAAGGAAAAGAATCTGCCTGCAATGCAGAAGTCCTGGCTTTGATCCCTGGGTGGGGAACATCCCCTGGAGAAGGGAATGGTATTCTTTAGTATTCTTGCCTAGAAAATTCCATGGAGAGAGGAGCCTGGAGGGCAACAGTCCATGGGGTGACAAAGAGTTGCACACTGAGCGAATGACACCTTCACTTTCACTTCACACTATGGTAATGTGCACACTATAGGTAACTCTGAATTTATGAGATTAAAAAAAAAAAAAAAAGACTGGTTTGATTTGGACCTTATTTAGTTTCAAAACATGCAGAAGAATCAAATAATTTAATGGATGAAAGTAAAAACGAAAGTACAAGGTCTCATTTTCTGTTTCAAATGTCTTTAGACTCAGTGTTGCCTGATCAATCACGGCAACAGGCCAGAGAATGAGCTTGCAATTCAAAAAAATCATCGTTACTTACTGAGAGCATTAAGAAAGGTACCTTAAGGTCTGAAGAAAATTCTAGCAGAAGGCAAGGTCCATCTCTGATTTCATCTTGTTCTTCTAAACCCCTATCTCAAGTAATTCTAGCTAAAAAATTAAGACACATGTAAAAAGCACAAACCTAAGATGACATACGTACAAGTCACTGGGGCTGACCAAAATATGCTAAAAGAATTCAGAAAAGCAAACAAAACAAAACAAAACAAGACAAAACAATGGGTTGAACTACATCTGTCCAAAGAAAGAAACCTAGTGAAATGGTCTATTACCAGTCAGATCCTGAAGGAGGGATAATATTTCGATAGGGAAGGTAGAAAAGGATGTCTTAAGCAGGCGGCAAGAACAGACACAGGTTCGTATAAAGGGGAGAATCAAGGTGACTGATATAGACTCTTGAATGCCAGGCTAAGATAACCGGGAAAATATCAGTAGGCTATGTCTAGGACCTAATATAATTAAGTCAATATTAAAAGCTGGCCTTGGTATCAGTATGCAATATGGAACCTGGGGAGTAAAAGGAATGACAATGACATGAAGACCAATTAGAAGACATGGAGCTAAGGGTTTCTTTCTTTTCCCTAATAAATCTCTGCAAAAATAGAAGTATCTTAAAAAAGAATGAAATGAAATATTTTCAATATTGCTGAGACCCAATGACTTTCAAGAATAGTAAATCAGTGTAATCATCATAAATACTCAGTTCAGATTAAAGCACCTAAATATGTTCCATCCCTATTAACTAGAACAATAACAGAAAAAGGAACATTTGTTTAACGTAGGCCTTCTCTTATGGCTTGATTAGTGTGATGGTTAATTTTGTGTGTCAACCTTACTGGGCTAAGGGATTCTGGAATAGCTTGTAAAACATTATTTTGGGGTGTCTGTGAAGTTGGCTCCATAAGAGATTAGCATCAGAATGACAGGCTAAGTAAAGAAGATCACTCTTTTGTTCTGAACAGAACAAAAAGGCAGAGGAAGAGAAAATTCCCTCTCTGCTAGCACCGAAATAATCACCTTCTGCTCTCAGACATACATGCTCCTGGTTTTCAGATCTTAGGACTCACCTGGGACTTAAATCTTTGGTTCCCCTGGCTCTCAGGCCTTTAGGCTTGAAGCAGAAATGCACTACTGATTTTCCTGGGCCTCCAGCTCATACAGACCACAGGTCCCGGGACCTCTTGGCCTCCATGATTGTGTAAACCAATCCCTCATAATAAAACTCTATGTATAATACAAGCATATCTTTCTTTATTGCTCTTTGAAGGTATCACTTTTTTTTTTTTTTAACAAACTGAAGGTTTGTGGCAACCCTGTCTTGATCAAATCCACTGGCGCCACTTTTCCAACAGTACGTGCTCACTTTGTGTCTGTCACATTTTCACTATTTTGATATTTTTGTTATTATTATATCGTTGTGGTGATCTATGATCTTTATTTTTGATGCTATTATTGCAAAAAATTACCACTTGCTCAAAGCTCAGATGATAGGCTAGCACTTTTCGGCAGTAAGGTATTTCAAAATTAATACACATACTTGCCAAAAAATTTGTGTGACTTTGCTTTATTGTGGTGTTCTGGAACTGAACCTGTAATAACTTTGAGATATGCCTGTATACAAGACTCATCGGTTCAATTCCTTTAGAGAGTCCTAATATAATAGGAAGAGCCATTTAGTGTCTTGTTCACAACTCTGTATTTCCAGCATTCAGCACAATGCCTTACAAGCAGGAAATACTCAGTAACATTTGCTGAATTAAAAAATAAAAAGCTGTATTAGAGGTTTTAAGAGGCTAGGGCACACCTGACGTTGCAGATGAGAAAAACAAAGCAAGGAATAAAAAAAAAATACTCCCTGTACTAAAAGTATAAAGTCACCAGGAAGCATCTACTCATCTTTGACTCAAAGAAGTCAAATAATAAGTAAAGTGGGCCTTGGAAAGCATCCCTAAGAACAAAGCTAGTGGAGGTGATGGAATTCCAGTTCAGTTCAGTTCAGTTGCTCAGTCCTGTCCGACTCTTTGTGACCCTATGAACCGCAGCACGCCAGGCCTCCCTGTCCATCACCAACTCCCGGAGTTCACCCAGACTCACGTCCATTGAATCCGTGATGCCATTCAGCCATCTCATCCTCTGTCGTCCCCTTCTCCTCCTGCCCCTAATCCCTCCCAGAATCAGAGTCTTTTCCAATGAGTCAACTCTTCGCATGAGGTGGCCAAAGTACTGGAGTTTCAGCTTTAGCATCATTCCTTCCAAAGAACACCCAGGGCTGATCTCCTTCAGAATGGACTGGTTGGATCTCCTTGCAGTCCAAGGGACTCTCAAGAGTCTTCTCCAACACCACAGTTCAAAAGCATCAATTCTTCGGCGCTCAATCTTCTTCACAGTCCAACTCTCACATCCATACATATTTTTTTGGAGCCCCAAAAAATAAAGTCTGACACTGTTTCCACTATTTCCCCATCTATTGCCCATGAAGTGATGGGACCAGACGCCATGATCTTCGTTTTCTTAATGTTGAGCTTTAAGCCAACTTTTTCACTCTCCACTTTCACTTTCATCAAGAGGCTTTTTAGTTCCTCTTCACTTTCTGCCATAAGGGTGGTGTCATCTGTTGAACTATTTCAAATCCTGAAAGATGATGCTGTCAAAGTGCTGCACTCAATATGCCAGCAAATTTGGAAAACTCGGCAGTGGCCACAGGACTGGAAAAGGTCAGTTTTCATTTCAATCCCAAAGGCAAAGCCAAAGAATGTTCAAACTACCACACAATTGCAATCATCTCTCACGCTAGCTTTATTTTTCTGGGCTCCAGAATCACTGCAAATGGTGATTGCAGCCATGAAATTAGAAGACACTTACTCCTTGGAAGGAAAGTTATGACCAACCTAGACAGCATATTAAAAAGCAGAGACATTACTTGCCAACAAAGG
>NW_011494863.1:10846421-10890112 GCF_000754665.1 Bison bison bison
GATTGATGTTGAAGCTGAAACTCCAGTACTTTGGCCACCTAATGCGAAGAGCTGACTCACTGGAAAAGACCCTGATGCTGGGAAAGATTGAGGGCAGGAGGAGAGGGGGACAACAGAGGATGAGATGGTTGGATGGCATCACCGACTCAATGGAGATGGGTTTGGGTGGACTCCGAGAGTTGGTGATGGACAGGGAGGCCTGGCATGGTTCACAGGGTCACAAAGGGTTAGGCACGACTGAGCGACTGAATTGAACTCATGCTAGCGAAGTAATGCTCAAAATTCTCCAAATCAGGCTTCAACAGTACGTGAACCGTGAAATAACAGATGTTCAAGCTGAATTTAGAAAAGGCAGAGGAACCAGAGATCAAATTGTCAACATCCGTTGGATCATCGAAAAAGCAAGACAGTTCCAGAAAAAATCTACTTCTGCTTTATTGACTATGCCAAAGCCTTTGCCTGTGTGGATCACAACAAACTGGAAAATTCTTAAAGAGATGGGAATACCAGACCACCTGACCTGCCTCCTGAGAAATCTGTATGCAGGTCAAGAAACAACAGTTAGAACCAGACATGGAACAATGGACTGGTTCCAAATTTGGAAAGGAGTACATCAAGGCTGTATATTGTCACCATGCTTATTTAACTTATATGCAGAGTATATCATACAAAATGCCGGGCTGGATGACACAAGCTGGAATCAAGATTGCTGGGAGAAATATCAATAACCTCAGATATGCAGATGACACCACCCTTATGGCAGAAAGTAAAGAAGAACTAAAGAGCCTCCTGATGAAAGTGAAAGAGGAGAGTGAAAAAGTTGGCTTAAAACTCAACATTCAGAAAATTAAGATCATGGCATCCGGTCCCATCACTTCATGGGAAATAGATGGGGAAACAGTGGAAACAGTAACAGGCTTTATTTTTGGGGGGCTCCAAAATCACTGCAGATGGTGATTGTAGCCATGAAATTAAAAGATGCTTACTCCTTGGAAGGAAAGTTATGACCAACCTAGAGAACATATTAAAAAGCAGAGACATTTTGCCAACAAAGGTCCATCTAGTCAAAGCCATGGTTTTTCCAGTAGTCATGTATGGATGACTGGTGAGAGCTGAACTATAAAGAAAGCTGAGTGCCAAAGAATTGATGCTTTTGAACTGTGGTGTTGAAGAAGACTCTTGAGAGTCTCTTGGACTGCAAGGAGATCTAACCAGTCAATCCTAAAGGAAATCAGTCCTGAATATTCATTGGAAGGACTGATGCTGAAGTTGAAACTCCAATACTTTGGCCACCTGATGCGAAGAACCGACTCATTTGAAAAGACCCTGATGCTGGGAAAGATTGAAGGCAGGAGGAGAAGGGGACGACAGAGGATGAGATGGTTGGATGGCATCACCATCTGGATGGACATGAGTTTGAGTAGGCTCCAGGAGTTGGTGATGGACAGGGAAGCCTGGAGTGCTGTACTCCATGGGGTTGCAGAGTCGGACACAACTGAGTGACTGAAATGACTATAAAGTGATGGTCTTAACAGGGAAATGTCTTTTCCTATACCATTTATCTTTCCATCTTTAGATTATCAAATCAGAGTCCTCGCTGAACAACTGAAAGTACAAGCACTGAATCAGTGCTGCTGCTGCTAAGTCGCTTCAGTCGTGTCCGACTCTGTGCGACCCCATAGACGGCAGCCCACCAGGCTCCCCTGTCCCTAGGATTCTCAAGGCAAGAGCACCAGAGTGGGTCGCCATTTCCAATTTTCATAGCATCTACATTCTCAAGACACTGTATCTCAAACTCAGTCTCTTGCCAACTCATCATCATCCTCCAACCTTTACCTTCCTTCTTATGAGGGTAGACGTTAAGGACCTGGTCTAGTACAATCTCACTCAACTCTAAGTAAACAAGCTCGAATTCCCCCTTTAGGTTGTTACTGCTAACAGTTCCAATCACCCTATTCTCATGTCTGAATTTCTTTCATTGTTCCTATATATTATATTTTGCCTTTCATAATATTATAAAAATTATAGACAGCTCTTCCTGTCCTTCAATAGCACCCAAATTACCATGGGCCAAAAAAATTAACTACAGTCAGTTCTTGTGCATCTTTTCCTGTATCTTCCTTCTTGCTTCTCATCGTAATCATGCCTTGTTGACTTCTTTTCTTTCCATGTTTTGTTTTTGGTGTGAGTGTGCACCGGGATTAACAATTCATTTACGACAGTTAAGAAAGGCACTTCCTACTACCCCTGTCCTCCTAAATTACCAGAATCCAACAGGAGGCTGCCCTCAATTCTCAATTTAAATTCCTGAGTCTCAAGAGTTACCAGTCCTCCTAGTATTACATTCAATAGTTGATTGAAAGGTAGAACCATCTATGAACTTCAGTCTTAAGACACTGTAACTCCTTTAACCTAAAACTGTTAGTACTTATAATGCTCTATTTTACTAATGGCATTTTTCATCACAAAAACAGAACCATAATGCACCAGTTTGACTATATTTTTGATTCATGGTAACTCTTCAGCCTTTCTGAAAGAGAACCAGACACAGGACTAAATGTGGGGCATCTCCTGATTTTCTATTAACTTGGTACACAAGACTATTGTGTAACTATCATTCTCCGAAAGGTTCTCTGCCCTTATTTGTTCCTTGGATTAGTGGCTTTCATTGTACTTTGAATACAAGACACCTAAAATTTAATAATATAAACTTATTTTGCCTTCGAAACATCAATCTATTTCCTCCTCTCACAATTTCACATTTAAAACACAATTCATATTTCACAAGTTCAGTAACACGAAATTTTTATTCACAATCCTTTGGACTTACCTGCAGATATACCTTTGAACTGGTTTGAGATCCAGAGGATTTTCACTAGAGAATGATACTCTATGCTGCTATTTGGCTACTGCACAGAACTGGAAAATCAAGTTGTTTTTTTACTTTGCTGCACCGCCACACAGGCAGTTGGGATCTTAGTTCCCAGACCAGGGATTGAACCACACCCCGTGTACTGGATGTGCTGAGTCTTAACCAAATGTACCATACCAAGGAAGTCTGAAAATTAGGTTTAGTAAAGAAATTTAGACTAAAGTTTAGATAGAACAAAAGAAATAGTTTTAGAGGTAGATATGATGATTTCAAGAAATTTTAGATATTAATTTTATCTTTACTTCACTGAACCTTTCCCAAAACTTCCCCAGGCCTTTAGCTGGCTAATTTTCCCATCCTTACAATCTCACACCCATGGGGGAGGATATTAACAAGCATGGAAGTAATTTAATAAAAACTGAACAAGACTAGAAGGGGAAAAGAAAACAGTGGATATCCACCAACTGGGACCAATCCTGCATCAAACAAATGTTTTTTATTTAGCCACGACGACCAAGAACTTGGGCTTCCCTGGTAGCTCAGCCGGTAAAGAATTGGCCTGCAATGCAGGAGACCCCGGTTCCATTCCCGGGTTGGGAAGATCCACTGGAGAGAGGAGAGGCTACCCACTTCAGTATTCTTGGGCTTCCTTGGTGTCTCAGCAGGTAAAGAATCTGCCTGCAACGTGGGAAGCCTGGATTCAATCCCTGGGTTGGGAAGAACCCCTGGAGAAGACAGCAGCTACCCGCTCCAGTATTCTGGCCTGTAGAATTCCATGGACCGTATAGTCTGTGGGGTCACAAAAGTCAGATACGACTGAGCAACTTCCAGTTTCACCAAGAATCTGCTCAAATAAGTTATATGTGGGTGGGTGGGAGTTGGAATCACTAGTTTTGCATCAGGAGTTCTAAATCTTTTTTTGTTGTCCTGGACTCCCCCCGCCCCACATCTTTGTCTAATGAGGCCTACTGATCCCTTCTCAGAGTATTTTAAAAGCATAATATGTAGCATTATAAAGGAAACTAATTTTAGAGCGATTCAGTTACCATAAAATTACTTTAAAATCAATCTTGATATAGTAAAATACATGCTCTTTATTAAAGCACTACATAATACAATTTAGGGGCAAGTCTAATTAGTACTATAATTTTGAAGTATGATGGGAATGAAGACTATTTTGAGATTCATGCAACAATGTGATACAAAAATATCTGTGATTTCTATTGGTGACAAAGCCACAAGTACTGTCTAAACTAGTGAGGCACTTGAAAATAAACTTTGGAATTTTTTTTCATCCAACTCACTGATCTCTTGAAGGAAAGAATGATATCCCTGAACCAAGTTAAGAACCCTGTTCTAAACAGTTTTATTTTTTTTTAAATTTCTGGTGGTGTTGGGTCTTTGTTACTGTGTGCAGGCTTTTCTCTAGTTGTGAGCCAGGGCTACTCTCTGGTTGCAGAGCGTGGGCTCTGGGATACCCAGGCTTCAGTAGTTGCAGCTCCTGGGCTCTAGGGCACAGGTTCAGTAGTTGTGGTGCTGGGGCTTAGTTGCTCTGCGGCATGTGGGATCTTCCCAGATCAGGGATCGAATCCATGTCTCCTGTGTTGGCAGGTGGATTCTTTACCACTGAACCACCAGGAAGCCCCTCTAAACAGATTTTTAAGGTAAAGAGACTGTAGATTAAGATCTAAAACTTGTGCAGCGCGTTTCACTCAGCCAATAATAATGTCAACTAAGATGATTCATTTTCCTTCTTCATCCTAACCCTCTTACCTGCTACTACTAACCCTCTGCTGACAATATGACCCCTAAGATCTTTGAATTATGCTGTAAGATTTCCATTTCTCAGTCTTCCTGTTCCTTGCCCTCTGCTTTAAAACATGCATAGACGTTTCCTAACCTGCCAATTTTTAAAAACACAAACAAATGTGCCTTGATACTTGGAAATGCCTACTACGAAAGTTCCTGTTCGTTTACCCTTTCAAAATTTATGGTGGCTAACAAGACAAAACCAAGTAATTTTTGCTCTCATAGTTTATACCACAGTCTGTGTAGACAAATGATGAGAGAAACTGATGGTGAAAGGTACAAATTATGGGGACCCAATCAATTTTTTAGAGGGAAGCTTTAGGGAAAACCTTTCAATGAACAAGTAAAGTTGATTCTTGAAGCATAAACAGAAGATGGACAGGTAAAGAGGTGGGTAGGGGTTAGGACTACACACTAAGCTTTGTTATTCACAAGAAACTGAAAACAGCCAGCATTGTTGGTACATAGTAAGACAAGATCACCCTATTTTCTTGTTCACAGGTAACTTGTTAAAAATCTAGTCTGTATCTGCCATCTTACTTTTATTTTTTTTCTTGGTTCCCTGTATAATGGTTATCATTCTCATCTCTTCATACTGCCCAATATTATATTTCAAAGATCACAAATGGTTCTTGCTGTCACTGCTTTCTCTAGCCTTGGATACAGTTGTACTGGAAGACAATATGTGAAGAACTGGAACCTCCAGGGGAATACAAGTATTAAAATATACTTTTCCACTGGGAAGTAGGACAATACATCTGTAGTTTTCACAATACCAATCTTAAAGGGTTGATCAAATCTTTTTTAATAAGCAAACATATAGAAAGTAGACAAGTGGCTATCTAGGCCTAATAGGATATGGAGAGTGATCACTAATGTGTTCAAGGTTTTTGGGGGGCAGGAGGGGATGAAAGTATTCTTTAATTGTATTACGGTGATGGATGGCAGCACAACTCTGTACATATAGTAAAAAACAATGAATTGCACACTTTAAGTTGATGATGCTTACATATATAGTCTCACTAAAACTGTTAAAAATCCTTTACTAAAATCTGCTCTTCAAGTCTGATTCAACACTTATTAAGCAGCTGCTATGTGTGTGACACTGCCAAAAAGGATGCCAAAAGCATCTTAAGGTCTAGAAGAACTGGTGACAAGTACAATATAAAAGCAACAATAAAGTAAATATGAAATATAGAGGAGTTAAGTAATTTATTCAGAGAAGATAAAAGGGAAGGCTTCTTAGAAAAGTTGGCATCTGAGCTAAATTTTGAAAGATGCCTTTCTACATAGTCCCCTAGTTTCAGTCACTCTTCTACAGTTTCGTAGTGCCATTTCTCGTCCCTCCCCCATTACATACACCAAAAAAGCAAAGTTTCATATACAATAAGAAATTGTAAAATCCAAAAATCTGGCCTCTGCCTATCCTTTAAAACTGGCTTCCACTGACTGTAACATCCCATTATGGCAACTCTCCTCTTGCCTTGATTAACTTTGCATTTCCACCAAAGAATTCAGTCCTTACCTCTCAATTTCCTGTCTCTACTATCACTTCTACACTGATCTTGCTCAGTGTAAGAATAAACACCAGTCCTAATTCCCTAGCTGAGGTTTAGGTCTGTATCTCTGCTAACTTAATTATACAAGAGCTAAGCCTGGGATATCCTATCAGCTTAAACTCAACATGTCCAAAGATATAACCATCAATGCTATTTTCAAAATATCAAAATTAGGCCCCAGAGGGATTTCCCTGGAAGTCCAGCGGTTAGGACTCTGCACTTCCAATGTAGGGGGCAGGGGTTGGATCCCTGGTCAGGGAATTAAGATCCCACATTATGCATGGTGCAGCCAAATAAAAACAAAACAAAACTGGGTTCCCTTTTCCTTCTTCCTAAATTAAATTTCAAATTCTTAAGGCTGAAATGATTTACCTCCACTCCTTAAAAGAAAGTATGAGAAAACACACATTAAAGTCTTAGGGTAAGTAAGCCCGGAAATCAAAGTATCTCTCAATACACTATTTAGAGACTAAATAGTGTACCACTTTCTTTAGGGTACTTTTAGCAATATAGGAATCATTTGTATTAAAGACAGTTTTACATATAAAGATCTAGGAGAACAAATAATTTTGGCTGGATGAAACATTCCCCCTCCACACACACTACATTAATTTGCTTAGTAAATCCTTCGTTAAGTAGATTATATATTTTAAAAACAACTCAAATTTCTCTGTATTAGCAAATGAAGCTTGATATGTTAACACAAGTATAGTAAAGGGGAAAATGGAAAATGGAAGAGGCAACACAAGTTACTAGAATGATCTAAGCTGAAAGAAAAAAGTAATGTATAAACACATGACTATCTTTTCATAAATTAAATTCAATGTAAATCTAAGCTAATAATATAGAACTATGCAACGTGTACTTATAAAAATGCCCTTCAGTGAATAAACAAATAAAAAGTGGCTCAATAAACCAGCAGTTGGACTTGAGAATGGAAAGCTAGCTAAACTCACAATATATGCAATATAATGAAAAGAATAATGACTCAATCGATGGCCAAAAACACAAGTTTCAGTTCTTCCTTTGTCATTTTCTTACCTGCGTAAGCCATTTTTGCTCACTGGTAAACATTTTTATACTTATCTATCAAGAGATCTCCTAGTAAATATGAGATTATAAAAGCACTACACAAATATAAGGATTACTTTCATTACAAAAAGCAGTTGCCCAACAGTTATGAAATAACAAACAAGACAATAGCATCTCCTACAACAGTCAGAGCCCTCTCAGCAAAATAATCACAAACTACCTACAACAGCTCAAAACAATGAAGTGTCAAAACCTCAGCACAGTATTTCTCAAAGTGTGGTTCTCTGGTCTTTAGCCTGAATTATCTGAGGTACTTGACAAAAATACACTCGCAAGGCCCATTCCAGTACTGGTCAAACAAATCTGGGGGTGAGGCAGAAAACTTTACATTTTAAACAAGCTCTGAATGTAATTACTATGCATGGCTGATGTTTGAGAAATGTTGACTAAGCAGGATTCACAAG
The DNA here is from genome assembly GCF_000754665.1 of Bison bison bison. Taxonomy (NCBI): domain Eukaryota; kingdom Metazoa; phylum Chordata; class Mammalia; order Artiodactyla; family Bovidae; genus Bison; species Bison bison. The sequence continues at coordinate 10,854,158 of NW_011494863.1, forward strand.
GAGACATAATGGGGTCTCTGCTGACCTCTCCAATCAAGGCAATCTCTGGATAGCTCAGCATGCTGTCTGATGTTAAGGAAAGGTTATGTCCTCACAGTATGAAATTTAGATATCTCTGCCACTAACTTTCAGCAAGGGACAAAGTCACAACTATATGTCAAGCACATGATATATATTCAAAAAGAATGTAGGTCTCACAAAAACTATCTGTTCACTGAAATGTGCCCATTATCTGAAACTGCATAGTACTCACGTACACATGTATTTGTTGAACAAAAGAAAAGAAATGTTTGCTTATTCTCTAGAAAGTACCGTAAAGTTCACTGACACTCTCCAAGAAAAGAACTTTAATTTTCAGAGAAAAAGCCAACATCACTCCCTTCCTTAAGAAGGATACAAAGTATTAATATTTTGAAGGCTTAAAAAATGAAAACACTAGGTTTTCAGTAAGTAGATATATGTGCTCAGATGCTCAGTCAGGTCTGACTCTTTGTGACCCTATGGATTGTAGCCTGCCAGGCTCCTCTGTCCATGAAATTCTTCAGGCAAGAATACTGGAGTGGGCTGCATTTCCTTCTCCAGGGGACCTTCCTGACCCAGGGATCAAACCCAAGTCTCCTTTATCTTCTGTATTGAAACAGAGATTCTTTACCTGCTGAGCCATCAGGGAAGCTTAGTAGTAAGAATAATTTCGATCAAGTGAGAACAAAAAAAAGCAAAATAAGGTAAGTTTGCAAATGAAAGACTTTGAAAATTTGGAATTTGAAACAAAATTTACAAAAACTTCATGCTACCACTTTCCAACAAACAAGGCAGTTTTAAATCAGATCGCATCCTCCCCTCACCATAAAAGCCACCTTACATGTAGATAGAATAGTTTGGCAGTGTAGAAAGTGTAACAGGTAAGTAGTACTCAGAGCAGCCTCCAGAGGACCTGAAATATAGGATAGCCTCAATTTCAGGTTAATTTGCAAACACTGTCATTGCACACTTAATGCTGGCACAAATGAAACATGTGATATATACCATGTATGCTTAGTCACTGTCACCATCTTGCTTCCTTAAAAAAAAAAAAAAAAATTCTCCTGTAGAAAAAATTCCAAGTTTGAGCCAAAAGAAGTTCCAAAAGGCCAACAAACCATGGATAAATACTGAAGCTGACAAAGGTCCACATTAGCAAGCCTTTACTGTGAAATTAACATACATTAGCATTTTGATGGGAGAAGGCAATGGCACCCTACTCCAGTACTCTTGCCTGGAAAATCCCATGGACGGAGGAGCCTGGTAGGCTGCAGTCCACGAGGTCACTAAGAGTCCGACATGACTGAGCAACTTTCCTTTCACCTTTCACTTTCATACATTGGAGAAGGAAATGGCAACCCACACCACTGTTCCTGCCTGGAGAATCCCAGGGACGGAGGAGCCTGGTAGGCTTCCATCTATGGGGTCGCACAGTCGGACACGACTGAAGCGACTTAGCAGCAGCAGCAGCATTTTGATATGTCAGTATCTCTACATCAGGATTCAAAGCTAAATCAACCAGTACAGCCATGTTTCCATTTGTTCACTTAAGAAATACTAGATTTGGTCCAGTGGTTAGGAGTCCGGGCTTCCACTGTGGGGGGGACCCAGTTTCAATCCCTGGCTGGGTAACAAGGATTCCGTAAGCCACATGGTGTAGCCAAGAAAACCCCAAAACTAAATTAAACCAGAAGTCATACCCTCAAATCAATTAATTCAAAATATGAGGTTAGAAGCCAGGTGTCAATATTTTTTTAAAGTTTTCTAAGTGATTACAACGTGCTACGAAGTTTGTGAACCACTGATACTGTTGAGACAGTAAAGTCTATTCAAATATCACATTAGCTTTGTGACTTTAGGCAAATTAACTATTCTGACTCAACTTACAGAATTCCTGTAATGATTAAATGAGACCATGGGCAATGCCTGGATGTTGGTTCTTTTTTTTTTTTTTGGCATGTGGATGGATGCCACTAATTTATATAATGCATTTAAAAAAACTCAAGACCGAGATAGTCTTACAAAATCCCTTTTATAAAGGAAAGCTGACATTCATGATAGAATTCATTCAAGGTTCAAATCTAGATGACACCACAGACAGAACCTAAGTATTGACTCTCAATATAATGCCCTTTCCATTTCCTTTCTTATTGAGGATCAGAAAAATAAAATATAAAAATAAAAATAAAGATCAAAATGTACCCTCCAACTAAACATTTTTCTACAGCACTTCTGAAGTCCCTATTAAACATACCCCACTGATGACTATCAGACAAGGAAAAAGCAATATTTTAGTTATTCAGAGGAGGAAAATAAGTAAAGATCTCAACCGCCACTGAGTATCACCAACCCAACTCAGTCATTTTATTAGGTTAGTATACATCATGGTGATAAACATATTACTAACTTGTAGTTGTACATACTGACAAATCAACATCAAATCCAGAAAAATAATGTTACAATAATTCACAAGGTCAATTAAAAAATATATAAAACCTATGTTGTCACAAAATGTCGCCTACCAAGGATTAGCAGTATTAAAAAAAATGAAATATTCTTTATGTCAATAAGGAGGGTGGCTTACAGTGTATGAATTTGTCAAAACTTATTCAATGATACACTAATCTATATATATATACACTACACTGTATGAAAATTACATCTCATTAAAAAGATTCCATTAAGACATGGATCAGTATATGTTATCACTAGTTTTTTCACAATTTTTAAGAGCCACTTGTATCATATAAAATAAAAACAGTACAGAAAACATCATTTAGACTAGGTATTCATTTATATTATGAAAGCTATTAAGATGCTCATTTAGCTTCAGAAAACATTCTGTTAAAACTCAAGGACTGATCTTAAAAACAAAATGGAATACAGCTTCCCTGGTAGCTCCGTGGTAAAGAATCCACCTACCAGTGCAAGAGACCAATGCAGGTGTTCCATCCCTGATCTGGAAGATCCCACATGCCTCAAAGAAACTAAGCCTATGTGCCACACACAACCACTGAGCTCGTATGCTGTAGCTACCTAAACCCACCTGACCTAGAGGCCATGCTCCACAACAAGAAGCCTGCACACCGCAACTAGAGTTAACGCCCAACTCTCCGCAACTAGAGGAAAGTTTACCTGCACAGCAACACAGACCCAGCACAGCCAAAAATAAACACACAAAATTATATTTCAAAAAAGAATAAAATGGAATAAGTTAAAAAGATTAAATGAGTTAACATTTGTTTCAAATTCAAATTCTCTTGTACAGACTTCTTGACATTGAAGTTTCTGCTAAACAGGACAGATCGTGAGAAAACCTTAGCAAATCATATCTTAGATACATATTAAGTATTAGATACTGTTTTCTAGTTACTAAGTCATATCCGACTCTGCAACTCCATGAACCGTAGCCCACCAAGCTCCTCTGTACATGGGATTTCCCAGGCAAGAATACTGGAGTGGGTTGTCATTTCCTTCACCAGGGGATCTTCCTGAGGGATCAAACCCATATCTCTGGCATTGACAGGCAGATTCTTTATCACGAAACCAGCAGGGAAGCCCCACAGATTAAGTATACTCAGAAACAAAATGACCTAGCTCTAAAAAATGACTAAAGCCAAGGCAGTAAAATCCACGGACTATACAAATGTTTACAAGTATCACTCCACTTTAAGATACAAATCAATAACGTCCATTAAAGTTCTCATCCAGCAATCCATGGACTCAAAAGGAAGAGAAAGGGTTATAAGAATTATAAGGATCTAATGGGCTTCCTAGTGGCTCAGAAGGTAAAAAATGTGCCTGCAATGTGGGAGAACAAGGTTGTATCCCTGGGTCAGGAAGATCCCCTGGAGAAGAGAATGGCAACCCACTCCAGTATTCTTGCCTAGTGAATCCCATGGACAGAGGAGCCTGGCGTGCTACAGTAACACTTTCACAATTGAGTAACAGTGCAAACAATAGGTTACTTACATTTATCAGTTTTTCTGTATGAGACCAAATGCCATAAAGGAAGGAGGCAAAATATAGGTCTGCAGCATCAAGTGAAAAGGTGTGGGGTATGTACGCAGACATAATGTGATCTTGACATAAAGGTGAAAACTGCCCCAAGAAAACTTTAAGTTAGGAGACATCTAGTAAGAAGTACTGAAGAAGACTCAATAGTCTAATCTGTATCATCGAGTGTGGCTATTTCTCAAGTTTCATCCAGCTCCAAATGCTATCTAAGCATCATTCCATTACTAGAAATCCAGCATAAGCCAATGTAAGTACCTTTAGGATATCACAGATTTAGTATATCACAGTTACTCTATGGATTTAGTTACTCTATGAATTAAAATCACATTTCTCATGTGGTGATCTGTAACATTATCTCTCTAACAAAGACATACCCAGTGTAGATGTCATCTTTGTTCTCTGATAACAGTATTAGAACTTATTTACAGGATATATGCTCAGTGCCAAAAAGCTAAGATTAAAATTTAAGCTGCTTTTAACACTGAACAGTAAGGATTAACTTATACTTTACAAATATCTCCCAGGATTTCTGACATTCAGAGAGGGCAAAAAAAGAAGGGGGGGGGAGGGGTTAAAAAAAAACCCCAGACAACCAAAATTATCCTATGCCCTTTCCCACTTTCTTTATCATATTTTCTATAAAAGTGTCCCCATTAATTTACTTCCTCCTAAATAGTAACTGATGGTTTACCTGATGCAGATAGTATTTTCAAGGTCCTGAGTGGTATCTCACTACTAAAATATCATTCAAAGGTAAGATCTAGACTAAACACCAAACTGTGATGAAATGCTTTCTAGCTACCATCATCTGAAAATAAATCTTAAAATTTCATAGCCACAAGTCCTAAGATCAACTAGGCCAGTGACTTATTTAAGTAGGGAAACTTGTTGAAACAAAACCCTACTTGGGTTTTCCTGGTGGCTTAGTGGTACAGAATCCTCCTGCTAATGCAGGGGACACAAGTTCCATCCCTGGTTCAGGAAGAGCCCACATGTCTTGAAGCAACTAAGCCTGCATGCGGCAAATGCTGAAGCCTACACTCTTAGTGCCCAGTGTGCGGCAATAAAAGACGTTGAAGTCAGACGCCTGTGCACCGCAACTAGAGAGTAGCCCCTGCTCACTCCAACTGAAGGCCTATGCACAGCAATTAATGAAGACCCAGCATAGTCAAAAAAATAAAATAACTGCTAAAGACAAAACAAACCCTACCAAAAAGCTCAGTGTGCAAAACTTTTTCCAAGAGAAGAGTAGGAAATTCTCCAAACTTTTCTTTCCAGCACACTTCTACCCCAACAAAATTAGAAAATTACCAACTTGGTAAAATCTTATTTCAAAAAAGAGGAAACTGATATGCCCAAAAAGATTAAGGGACTGACTGACCCCAGATGACTCAGTCAATACCACATGGCGGATTTAGAGAACCTATTTGAAGTGAACAACAGATTTGAATTCAGTTCAAAGTAGCACAAAAAAAGGAGGGTTGTAACAGAAACAAAGTAACTTAAAATGAGCTCCCAGAGGTCAATTCACAAGTCCCAAAGGCTTTTAGTTTCTTAAAAATATCTAGAGACTGAACACCATCCTCCCCTTCTTGCTCTTTATACTCACTGGATGCTGTGCTTCTGCACAACAGATCCCTTAATAAGGTCCTTACAAACTAAGGACTTGATAAGGCAGATATGCTATAATATATAAGCCCGGTAATTTTCAGCCTTTCTTTTAGAATATCCCATAGAATCTTAAGACAACTTTCAGGGTGAGGGTTGATTGAGGGAGGAGGTAGATATTAGTGAGGTCTAGAAATTTTGGTGTCAAATTTCTAATACAATGGGGAATAGACTGCCTTATTTAATAATAATAAAAGCTAATAAGCAATTTAATTTAGTATTTCCCAAGTAAATATTTATTGAGTGTATTTATTGGGCTTCCCAGGTAGTGGTAAAGAATCCGCCTGCCAATGCAGGAGACACAGGAGACGGGTTCAATCCCTGAGTCGGGAAGATCCCCTACAGCAGGAAATGGCGACTCGCTCCAGTATTCTTCTCTAGAAAATTCCATGGACAGAGGAGTCCATGGGGCCGATAGAGCCAGACATAACTGAGCAACTAAACACAAACACACACGCATATAGTTAATGTGGAAATAGTGGGGAACAAACTAAGCAGAGCAGATGATGTTGCCACCCAAAATAAAGAAAGCTTATGCATAAGTCTTTCTTATCCTTCCCACATCAGTGGACAAACAGTTCTCTCTCATACTTTAAAACCAATGATCCACTTTTTGTTTCTATGTACCTGGACTATACCACTTCTAAAACAAGTTCACTCTTTCCTCACCCTCATTCAGTAACTACATTCTGCTTTAGAAACTACTCCCAGTAGCCAGACTTCACTGTTGGACAGCCTCCCTGACCAGTTCACCAAGCTTTCTTCCTTAGAGTCAGTCAGATCCTGAAATCCCATCTCCTCTCCCAAGAAGTCTTAGCTTGAAAGTCAGGTTAATCTCTTTAGCTCCACCCAGTTTGTAACTCCACAATTCCCTCTGCTTTCAAGTTCTGAGAATTTTGCTCACACGTCAATTTCATTTATTTATGTGGGTAATCACCATATTAACTATTGCCCTCATTGGTGTATAAGTGCTGTTCTTAAATAAAAGCTACCAAATAAAACTGCACGTACTTAATTTGGAGCTAGCACTGAAAATGCCAGATATTTATTGCTTTTGTGAAAATCATTTTACATTAAATTTAACCTGATTTGTGAAATTTATAAAACCTCCCAGCCTCAAAAGCATTAGGTCAGTGAAGCCAGACACAAATGACCTCATACTGCATGACTGCATTTCCATTTAATTCTAAGAAAAACTAGTAATGGGAAGTAAATCAGCAAGGGCCAGGGTGGAGAGATGAAAATAAATGCAAAAGGAAAGAAATTTAAAATTCTTAGGCTAACACAAATTTTTTTATTCTGTGACGAAGAAAGATAGTATTTTACTCAAGGTTTTTCATTTTTCCACAGCAGGGTTTTTTTAATGGATGAAAACCATTAAAAACCTCAAATCTGATCATCTCAGATTTCACATTAATCTTTATCTTGTAAGATAAACCTGGTATTTTCTTCCTAATAATTTATTCTGACTTCCAACCAATAGAAAATTGTATCATTCAATTTCTCCATTAAAAATGTTTATGACCATTGAAAATTTTTTTAAGGATGGTGTGTCTCTGGTTGTTTTCACATCAGAATTAATGTATATAATCCAGTTAATTCAAGATTTGAAGAATAAAAGCTAGGATAGTAAAAGAGGCTACAGTAAATACCATTCCAGTTAATTCTCCACTATATCTGGATCTTCTTGCAAATGTTATTATTAAATAATTGTTGGAAAAGGGCTGGGTCTTAAACTGTGTTTTAGTCTTTATCCTAGGAAGATATTCTTTAATCTTTAAAATCGAACTATTATAAAATCCTTTAATAATTTAAAAGGACCCAATGTCTTCATCTGGTCATCATCTATTCTTATTACTATTTGCCTTCACCAATATCCCATCTCCAAAAAAAAGCTACAATTTCCCAGACGTGAGGAGTTACTGACCAAGTAACTCAACAGGTTAAAGTTACTTGTCAAACTGCGGTTACATGATTAAGCTTCCTTTTAATACAACTGAGTCAATTTCAACATAGTGTTGCTCAAACTGCCTTTGTCATTTCCCACAAAATTTCGTACACAGACTGAAATGCAACAAACATTACCATTCTTTACAGAGTTACTTAACACTTCTGGAAAGGACTATGAGAGATTTTGCATAGTAAACTTAATTTCACATCTCATTTGCTGCAGAGATCACAAATAGGCTGTCACTATGCCATCTCTTTCCTTGAACCTCACCACTGCCTGCGGCTTTATTCTAGGCTTTTCAAAGGTTTAATCAACTCGGAGCCGCCAAAGAGGGAATCCAGGAAGCATAACTTATGAACCCAAGCAGTGAAAAGGGCAGGAATATGTGGTTGAGTCACGTCGTTCCGCCATTTTCTAAGCGGAGGAGGAAGACATGTTGGAACAAAAACACAACAAAAGAGCAGCCATTTCCAAGCCAGCTCCAAGAGCAACCCGAACTGGCCCAGCCCGGTCACTTCGGCACCCTCAAATCCACTTCGCTGGACAAACCTAAGGAACAGCTGAGGTGAAAGAAAGCAGTAGGCAACCCTTCCGCGTTGGGATCAAAGATGACCTGCATACTTTTCACTGCAAATGAAAGCCTCGGGAAGAATGACGGAAGCTAAACGAAGCAGAGTGTTAACAAAAAACTGAAATCCTAAACTAAGTTGGCAAACTAAAATTTACCGTGATTGTGGTGACTTACGCTTCACAGGAAACCCAGGTAACTCAAATGCCAAGAGCCGGATTCAGCTGGTCCCATTGCCTGCCTCTTACACATTTTCTCCCATTCTGTACTTCCCTCAGTAGATCGCCTGTTAGCTCAAGGATTCTTACCGTATGTGGGGGATGCCAACCCCACCTTGAAGAATCTTATAGAGTTTGCTCTCGTACAGCAACTGGGGATGCCTGGCCTTCTGGGATTCTAGCTTCACTGCCACCTCCTGCAGGGGAAAGAGGGAATGATGGCATCAACATCCTTATGGATTCAATGTCACTTGGGAAAAGGGGGAAACATGAGCACATCTCCAACTCTCGGCTAGAATGTGGTGAGAGGCTGGGAAGAGAAAGATCTCTGTAATTATAAAACGAGGCAACCAGCCTCAAAGGCCTCTTCAGGGGGCAGTGACGAAAGCGGCACGTCCTCTGAAGTATAAGAAAATGATTCATCCAGAAAACGTAATGAGGGTTATGAGTAAACCAGGACATAGGGAGCTGGCCTAATGGGAACAAGAACCCCAGTCAACTAAAAATACAGGAAGAAAACGAGGGGATCCCAGAAATAAGATTCTGCCGTTCTCACCTTAAACGACGGTTTTTTTAAAGTTCGATTAAGGTGTATTTTTAACAAGCTAGGAAACTTCCTAGTATACCCAACCTTTCTCTCGGGTTCTTTCCTTTTAGGGAAAGACAGCGGGGGAGGTTCCTAAGACAGGAAAACTGGCTCCTTCTGGACTTCCCAGTGCGTGAGTGCGGTGGGAAAAGGCCCGAGAGTTCGCGGGGCGGGGGAGTGAGGACAGGCGCAGCGTAGTCGTGAACCCCACCCCAGGTGATTTACCTCGCCGTTGGTGATGTTGATCGCCAAATAAATGTCCCCGAAGGAGCCAGACCCGATCTTCCGTACCAGTTTATATTTCCCTCCGACAATGAATTCGGCCTTGGAGCCGCTGCTGCTCGCCATCCTGAGAGACGAAGATGGAGGCTGGGGCTAAGCCCCGACACCTCTAAAGGGAGGATGGAGGCCTCTAGGGCTCGACCACGGAAAGGCTGTGGAGAGCGGCAGGAAACAGAAAACGATGGCTCTTTTTCGGCGTTACAGAGCCCAGAATCGGCCAAGGGGAACCTGATCACCAATGCTGTCAGGTTTTTTGGCCAGGCCGCAGATTGTTGAAGGAGTTCTCGCGGTTACCAGGCTGAGCCACTTGTTTCTGGCGGCCGCCGCTGTCCCGCTTTCCCGGCGACGCCGCGGGCTGGAAAAGGAGAGCGGTGAAGCTAGGGCGGCGATACCGCTGCCACCACTGCCGCCGGCTCCCGCCCGGAGGGACCCCTGTCACTCCGCCGACGCCGCCATCTTGTTTCTCCGGCTCCAACCAACACAAAATGCCCCCAGTCCCCGGGAGCCGCTTCTTCACAGCGCAGAGCACTGTGGGAAAGGGATCGCGAGCGCTAGCCCCGGAGGGTCGACAGCAAGAGGGAGGGCGGAACCGGATCCATGAGAGTCGCGGCCCACGCTCTGAACGTCACTCCGTCACCGCCCAATTGCGCACGCGTACTGCAACCCTGCTTACTGCGCAAGCGTGCTGTGGTCTCTTCTCATCCCCGCCCGGGGCCCATTTCCACTTCCGGTCGTCGACTTGCACTCTGAACTACCTGTTAATCACCTCAGACCCGCCTGTTTTCTGAAAGGCCTCGCGGCCCCAAGCCTACAGAGCATATTAGGGAGGAGTCACCTTCATTTTTCTTGGAAGATGGTGCGTCAGGCCTTAAGAGTTGGGTATTGACCTTTGAGGCGGTTTTTAACCTTTTGATCTTTACTGGGGCTACTCCCCCCCAACCGGCCCTTTCCAGTTCAGTATCTTTTGAAAGAGGCTGTCGCCTCTGGTGGAAAGAAAGAGAAAAGCAGGCCTGTACGGGCTGGTTCAGGGCTTGGTGTTTTACCAGTCTAGCTGAGGAGTCTTACTAGAATTCTGCGCTTTAGGGAGAGTTGGATTCCCTATTTTAACAGAGACGAAAAGAGGGAGAGCAGGAATTAACCCTGCCCCTCTAAGTCTTTGTGTTGTTTACCCACTGATACTTGATACCCAAAAGGGGCAAAAATCCGAGTAATGTTAGTGGCCAATACATAATCAATAGAAAATAAGATTTAGAGCCGTGAAAAAACTTGCACATACAAAGGTTATCCTCTTCGCAACCCCCACCCCCACCCCAACAAAGAAACGTGGAAAAATCGTATCTTGGTCTTGTTGAAAACTGCATTCTGGACCGAAAAACAGGGTAGAAATAACTTCATTATAGAACTGACTACGTTTAAAACTTTACACAATAGAATTTTTTTACTAAAAATTGGTCAGAGAATCAAATCTTGAGCACAATTTCATTTAGAAAAATTTAAACTGGGAAAATTGGGCTTGGTAGTAATGATAATCTGAAAAGAAAGCTGCATAATGGTGTTTCATTTGCAATATGAATCAAGCCCTGATGGATGAGTGAATCAAAGCCTCGGTTGTGAAAACTTACATAGAAAATCTATCCCAAATAAGATAATTTTGTAAAAACGGACAAAAATGTAGACTTCGTTGCAGCCTCGATAGCTGATCAAGTAGTAATGGGGTTCATCCTGGAAGATATCTTAAGTGGAATTCCTACATGGTACTTTATTTCTGGCTTAAATATTTGTATTCATAAAGCTCTGACCTAAATGTCTTGAATTTGATAACGGAAAAAAGACTAAGATTTAACGTGAAGTTTTCGCACTAACAAAACCCAAGCCACCTGACTCCCAATTCAGCACTGTTGGACAGCCTCCTTTGGTGATTCTGCGTGTGTCTGGTTTACTTTAAATTCTCTGCTGTCAGGATTCTGGTGTTTGTTTGTTTGTTTTTAAGTCAAGTTTAAGCATCCTGAATTTTTCAAGTTTCCAAAGATAGCTATTATTCTGCTGATTTTTTTTTTACCACAGCCATCCAAAATTTAATGGATTCCTCAGCTTGAAGAGTTCCCTATATAAGGGGTGGAGGATACATTTAAAGAATTTTTCCCCCCCCAGTAGAGAGGACACAAATGCTCAGCTGGGGGTTGGGGGATAAGGATATGCGTGAAGTGGACCAGATTAGGGATTCCTAGAGGTCTCTGTGTGGACAGGGGCAAGTCCAGCAAAGTTTTCCATGAGATACCTAGAAAAAAGCAGGATAATGCATTTTTTCATTTATCTAATTTCAAGTTATGCTTCTGAGATTTTATCTTATGTATGTGTTGTTAAAGTGCCCTTTTATAAAATGGTCCTGATGGTAGATGGTTGTTTTGTTAATATCCTTGTTTGGCAAAACTAAATGTTCACACTTTATGTCTGCCTTACCCCACCCCCTTTTTAAACCTTTTATAAGCTTTTGAAATGCCGAGCTCTGGGACTCCCTAGTCTAAATAACTTTTAGAAGCCCTTTCACCTGGAGAGTCTGTTGTTTTATGTGAATATTTGGTGTGTCTCCTCACTTGTTTCCTGCCTTCTGTAATCACTATTCCAACACTGACACTACTCCAGCAAAATGTACTGAATATTGCCAGTGGTTATAGCCTTTTTTAGATGTGATTTCAATTGAAAATCTTAAGATTTAAATTTATTAGGTTAAGAAGGGCAAAAGTTGGGGTTTTTTAATGTAGAAATGGAAGTTTTAGGTGTTGGCTACGAATTCAGCCTTCTCCTAAAATGAAGTGTTGTTTGTGGTAACTTTCAGCCTCAGTAATTGAAGGATTACCTGTTTGGGTGGTATTTTAGTTACAAATAAATCATTCTGTTGTTTTGAATCAGCAGCAGTTTTAGCGTAATAGAGGAAGTCTTCTACAATGTGCCAAAATGTAATTCCTAACTCCTGGGTCAACTGAATTCACCAAAAATATAGTGTAAAGTGGGCTTCCCTCGTGGCTCAGACATTGAAGAATTTGCCTGCAATGCAGGAGACCCAGGTTCAATCCTTGGGAAGATCCCCTGGAGAAGGGAATGGCAACCCACTCCAGTATTCTTGCCTGGAGAATTTCATGGACAGAGGAACCTGGTGGGCTACGGTTCATGTGGTCACAAAGAGTCAGACACCACTAAGTGACTTATCACTTTCATGTTTTCATAATTTATTTAAGACCTTGAATGAAATTTTTGAGATCACCTATTTCAATAATCTTTTTTTTGCCCATGCCATGAGTGGGACCTTAGTTCCCTGACCAGGGATCAAACCTGTGCCTCCTACAGTGGAAGCATGACGTCCTAACCACTGGATAACCAGCTAATTCCCAATAGTCATATTTTTAAATGTTTTGCAGTCTACACAGTGCTTTCACACATTTTAGTTGTGCCCAACTAGGATAAAGTGGCTTGCCCCACATTGTACAGATCTTAGTGGCAAAGGAAGGATTAGAACCCCAACCTCTAACTGAAAGAAAAGAATTAAAAGAGTAGAAAGTGAATTGGAACAATCATGCCCTGGTGATTGATTTACTTCTGTTTTCAGAGAGATGTCCAGATAAATTGAAAACTTTTTTAAACCACAATGTTTATGCAAAGGTCACTGGTAACCGGAGTATGTTTTAAGTAAAGTGATAAAGATAAGCATAAGAGGTGTAGATTGCTGCAGTAAGAAAGAAAGAAAAACATAAGGGCAAGGACTTCCTGGTGGTCCAGTGGCTAAGACTCTGTACTCCTTATGCAGGGGGCCCAAATTCAATCCCTGGTCAGAGAACTAGATCCCACATGCCGCAACTAAAGATCCTACATGCCACAACTAAGAGTACTGTGCAGCCAGATAAATATTTTAAAAAAAAAGGAGGGGGGGGGGCAACCTGTCCATCTCTAGGGTTGTTTGGTACCAATAAGTAGAAAAATGGAATGGCTTAGAATATGTCAAATGCTGCTTCAGGTGTTTTAACTGTTACAGAGCTTTGTGTATAATCAGTATCAGATAAGGGAGTTAATGAGGTGACTGCACACTTAGGAACATTAGAAATGTCTTATTGGATCTATTCAGTCTTTTTTCTAGTCTTTGACAATGGCAGCAATTTCTGTCTTCCTTTCTGGTCTCAGTTCCTATTCTCCCCTTCTGCATTATTCACAAGCTTTTATGAAAGTGTATAGCTGCATCTATGATAGCAACTTCAAACACTTTTGAGACTTTCTGCAAACATTTCTTTTTATGGCGTTCAGTTCAGTTCAGTTCAGTCGCTCAGTTGTGTCCGACTCTTTTCGACCCCATGAATCGCAGCACGCCAGGCCTCCCTGAATTTATCTCGATTAATTTAATTCTTTGAACACATCTGTGGTTTTGACCCATATGGCTTCAAGATTCTAAAATTGGTATCTTCCATATATGTTACCCAGTGAACTTTTACACATATCAAATGTTGAATTCTCTTTTCCTTATAAAAGTAACAAGTATTCATTTGAAAAATTTAGATAAATCAGAAAAAAAAGAAATAAAAACGTATAGAGATAATGATGAAATGTTAATTTGCTGTATATAAATGGCCAGTATTTTTTTCAATGTGTGTTCTGTGTCTATTTATATGTATCTTGAATGTGTGTGCATTTATCAACACACATGTATAGCACTGCAGAATCGATGCTTTTGAATTATGGTGCTAGAGAAAACTCAAGAGCCCCTTAGATTGCATGGAGATCAACCTATCAATCCTGAAGGCAATCAGCCCTGAATATTCATTGAGAAGGACTGATACTGAAGCTGAAGCTCCAATACTTTGGCCACCTGATGTGAAGAGCTGACTCATTGAAAGGGACCTTGATGCTGGGAAAGATTGAGGGCAGGAGGAGAAGGGGGCAATAGAGGATAAAATGGTTGGATGGCGTCATCAACACAACAGACATGAGTTTGAGCAAACTCCGGGAGGTAGTGAAGGACAGGGAAGCCTGGCGTGATGTACTCTGTGGAGTCGAAAAGAATCAGACACGACTTAGCAACTAAACAACCACAACAACAACATGTGTACATATGTATATTTTATTTCTAAAAAATTTGCAACAAGTACTCATAGTGCACATTCAGTTTGAAGATGGGATTTTCACTTAATGATTTGCTGCAGACATATTTCTCTGTAACTAGTTTTCCAAAATGTGATTTTGTAAAAACTGTAAAATTTTTAATTGGAGGATAATTGCTTTACAATACTGTGTAGGTTTCTGCCATGCATCAACAAGAATCAGCCATAGGTATATATATATGTCTGCTAAAATATGATTTTTAGTGTCTGCATATTAAATATGTATCATATTGCTAGAACTGCATTTACCAATCCTAATGGAGTATTTTAGTTATTTCCAAAATCTTGCTAGTATAAACAATTTCAGTGAATATTCCTATAGCTAAATCTTTGCCCACATCCAGAATTAATTGGTTAGAATTTATTTTTAGAAATGCTAAAGTCTTAAAATCCCTTATATCATAAACAACTCCTAATTCTGTTTTGGTCATTTGTGATGAATAAGTGTTGAATAAGAATTTGTGGGCTATTCTATCTTTTCATTATTTAGATTTATCTTAAAAGTTTAAATCCTTATCATTTCATTCTGTCCTTGAAAGAGGTTGTAAGATTATCTTTTCTGACTAGTCATTGTTATTAATTAGATTTTTCTTTTTTCACAACTCCCCTACTCCCTTTCCCATTCATTTCAAAATCTCAAGAATTTTGTAAATCTGTGGTTTACAAGTCTGTACTCATAAGACTGAAAATGTCCCTTTTATGGACACAGCCAGCAGGACACATTTGTTCCCAATTGGTGAAGCAATTGCTTTCTTCAGCTATGTAGATTTATTTGAAGGAAGGGGGCAAATTAGTTTCCTGTAAGAGTGGCTAAGTCGTGTCCGGCTCTTTACAACCCCATGGACTGTAGCACGCCAGGTTTCCCTGTCCTTCACTCTCTCCTGGAGCTTGCCCAAACTCATGTCCATTGAGTTGGTGATGCTATTCAACTGTCTCATCCTCTGTCGCCCCCTTCTCCTGCCCTCAATCTTTCCCAGCATCAGGGTCTTTTCCCGTGAGTCGCCTCTTTGCATCAGGTAGCCAAAGTGTTGGAGCTTCAGCATCAGTTCCTCCAGTGAATATTCAGGGTTGATTTCCCTTGGGAGTGACTGGTTTGATCTCCTTGCTGTCCAAAGGACTCTCAAGAGTCTTCTCCAGCACCACAGTTTGAAAACCATCAATTCTTTGGTGCTCAGCCTTCATTTATGGTCCAACACACATCTGTACTGACTACTGGAAAAACCAGCTATGAGTGTGTTAGTCACTCAGTTGTGTCCGACTCTTTATGACCCTGTGGACTGTAGACTGCCAGGTTCTTCTGTCCATGGGATTTCCCAGGCAAGAATCCTGGAGTGGGTTGCTACTCCCTTCTCCAGGGGATCTTTCTGACCCAGGGATCAAACCTGGGTCCCCTGAAATGCAGGCAGATTTTTTACCATCTGAGCCACCAGGGAAGCCCCATACATGACTACTGGAAACACCATAGCTTTGACTATAAAAGACTTTGTCAGCAAAGTGATGTCTCTGCTTTCTAATACGCTAATCTAATCTAGGTTTGTCATAACTTTTCTTCCAAGGAGCAAGTGTCTATTAATTTTGTGGCTGCAATCACTGTCTGCGGTGATTTTGGAGCCCAAGAAAATAAAATCTGTCCTTGTTTCCACTTTTCCCCATCTATTTGCCATGAAGTAATGGAACTGAATTTAGAAATAATGGCAATCAAAGGATCCTCAAAATCAAGAATATAGTTAACTAAGTGTGAAAAACAGGATAATCTCATATATATTCAAATCTCTAATATTTTGCATGAGTTCAAGTATTCCCACAGATATAAAAGTGTATTCTCACAAAAATGAATATGCAGGTCTTAGAGATGGGAAAGAATTCAAATTGTCACTGTTCCAAAAGTGAGATTAACCCAGACTTTAGTACAGAGGTATTTTAAATGCTTGAGTTGGGCTTCCATGGTGGCTCAGACAGTGAAGAATCCACCTGTAATGTGGGAGACGTGGGTTCCATCCCTGGGTTGGGAAGATCCCCTGGAGGAGGGCATGGCGACCCACTTCAATATTCTTGCCTTGAGAATCCAAGTATGAAAAACAGAATAATCTCATATATATTCAAATCTCTCATTTTGCATGAGTTTAGGTATTCCCACAGATGTAAAATTATTCTCACAAAAATAAATATGCAAGGTCTTAGCGATGGGGAAGAACTTAAACTGTCAGTGTTCCAAAAGTGAGATTAACCCAGACTTTAGTACAGAAGTATTTTAAATGCCTAAGTCAGGCATTTCACTGTGCTTCCTTGGAAGAGAAGGCCTCCTTTGCCACCTATTTGAGTAAAATGTTGCCGTCTACATTTCAGAGTAGCCAGGAACCTGAAGTTTTCCTAACTTTAACAAGAGATCCTGGAAACAGTACTAGAGTAGTGGACCCTTATTTTATTCTTAAAAAGTAATTTGGGGTGGGACAGGAGAAGCCAGATTGAATATCCTTTTATTTGGCTTTTGAAGGGCTGGGTTAAATAGTTTAAGGAAACGTATCTTGATCTGACCTAAGTATTCAGAAGAACTGAATCTTAGTTACGACTCTACCTTAAATGTTTTCTGAGGCTTCCATGTTGTAGTTTCTAAAAAGAGAAGTCAGATACTAAAGATCTTTATAGGTTTAAGAAACGTTGTACTATTTACTAAAGATGATTCCTGTATTTTGAAGCAGAAGGAAGAAATTAATATACTCATCTCCTGTCATAGCTTCTTAAAATCCAGATAATATATAACATCCTGATGGGCAGGTCCTTACCCGTTCTCCTTAATATTTGTCAGAAAAATAAAATTCTCTAACAGTGAAACACATGGCAATGGATAGATAGTTAGAAACCAGAAGAGATCCCCAAATTAGAAGAGTTTGGGAAATATCTTTTATTTGAAATATTTAAGAAACAGAATTAAATAATTCTCCCTGGAGGTGGAAGAGGAGCCTTACTTAAATGACCTCTGTAGGTCCCTTTTAGTCTAAAAAAATCCCCACTTAGATTCTCTTCAGGGAAAGCACAAAATGATTTAACTCTTCAACACAGCCTTATTCTTGGCAAGGTTGAAATTCAACAGTGAAAATCAAGGAAAATTTGTTTCATATTCTCTTTAAGATTGTTTCCACCAACCCAACGCTTCCCTCTCAGAGTTGCTTTGAAATAATGCCTGAGGCTTTAACTCATTTGTCTGCCATGAACATTCTGCAATGTAATAATTGAATGCCAGAGATGTGTCCTGACAGGAAATTCAAATCATTGATGTTCAATGCACAGGTTAAAGACCTTGTCAAGGCCAGACCTTGAAGGGCACTGTGTAAGTTGAAATGCCTAGGTTCCCCCTGAGTTCCCCACTTCACCCCCATTTATCTTGTTCTGGTCAGTCTATCTGACCTAGCAGTATTTACCTATCAAATTATATTTTACAATTTCTATTTTAATAACAAACTATTAATTCCTGGACACGCACTGTCATGCATGGCATTTGGGGATATTTGTGTAGCTACCTTTTATTTGTAAGAATTTCTTCAGCGTTTTGGGGTTTCTGACGTTGCTCTGTCCCTTTTCTCAGCCTCTTTTCTTTTCCCTTGCATTGTTCATTAGCAAGGGCATGAAACCCTGCTCCCAATGACTCATTATTACTCACCATAGTAATCTACTTTTCTTTGTGAGGCTCAGTTCAGAAGATGCTTGAGTTGCCATTCCTGAGAACAGGTCCTAAGAGCACATCCTGTTAACTCTCATCTCTCCATGCTAATGCCAAGAAGCACTGATACTGATCACAGAAAGTCGAACAGCTGCTTCATTTGATGTTGGCCAAGCCTGACACCACTGCAAGACGACTTTCTGCAGTAAGCAGAGACCAGGATCTGATTGGGGGGAAAAAAAAGAACTCTGGATTGTAGGCTCCTAATCCACAAAGCAAAGGAAATCAAATTGTATTTATAGAGCCCTAGAAAGGGCTCATAAAATTCATAAAGTAATTTGTCATACGCTAAATTGTACTTTTCATGACCAGTTTTAGAGATAGGTAAATCATCCCTTGTTATATATGAAACCGAGGAAGGCCCTGTGGAGCTTCCAGGCACAGAGGACCTTTTGTCCCCTGTTTTGTATAGGCAAGATTCCATGACCTTCCCTGAGTTCCAAAGTGCAGATTCGAACCAGTTGCCAATTAAGGGAGGAGCAGCCAAGAAACTATCTGAATCAAGATTAAAGGGACTAGAGAATCTCATCAAGATTAGAGACTGGACCACATGAGATGAGATTAAGGGCGTGCAAACCCTACTGTCATCCTAATCTTGTCAGAGACCTCACCCTTAAACCATTGTTATAAAACCTTTATCATATCCTCCGCAGGTTGAGACATAGATTTTTGAGGCAGACACTCAGTGTGTCTCCCTTTGCCTGTTAAAACATCACCCAAAGCTGTCTCCAAGATTAGATTCGGCACCATACAGAGAGACTGAGCTTTCAGTAACGTGTTCATCTTGTGTCTGAGAAAGCTGAAGCTCTGGAGAGGTCTGGTGACTTACCCAACAGCTCTAGCTTTTGTGAACTCCCTAAGATCCTGGAAAAGAGAAGCAGATGTTTTTCAAGAAAGTTTATGAAACTTCTGTTTTTAAGGTGCACATTAATGGGACCCAAACTCTCTTGCATTTGCAGCTCACTTCTTGAAATTATGTACATGTCCTCTAGAATTTGCTTGGGCAAATCTTTATCCATGGGCATTGGAAACCCCTTGGTTTCTGCATTGAAGCTGTTCCAGTTTTGTCAATGGCACCCCACTCCAGTACTCTTGCCTGGAAAATCCCACAGATGGAGGAGCTTGGTAGGGTGCAGTCCATGGGGTCGCTAAGAGTCGGAGATGACTGAAGCGACTTCACTTTCACTTAAGATCCATAGTAATCCCTGTTCTTTCTCACACTTAGCGTGTCCTGTTCAGACCCTTGGTGCCTGCTGTAGATCTGGATAGGGACTATATTAGCAGTCACTACCTCAGTGGATGTACAGTGGACTTAAATCATCCCCCTCCAGCTGATTGACCCAGCCCATCTTCAGCTCAACTGACCTCTCGGCGTCAGAGTTCTGTCACTTGAGCTCAAGCAGGATCCGGGTCCTGACTTCCATCTGTGTCTGAACTACACTTTTGAGGGCTGACACCCATCTCCTCCATGTCTGATGTTACGAGGATCAGTGAACCAGTTGACAGCTCAAATCCTATAGTCTTTGGCTGTACAACTGGTTCATTGACCCTGGCTACCTGACCTCAATTATTTACCTCCAGTCATTCCTCCTTGACGGAGAAGGCAATGGCACCCCACTCCAGTACTCTTGCTTGGAAAATCCCATGGATGGAGGAGTCTGGTAGGCTGCAGTTCATGGAGTCGCTAAGAGTTGGACACAGCTGAGCGACTTCAGTTTCACTTTTCACTTTCATGCATTGGAGAAGGAAATGGCAACCCACTCCAGTGTTCTTGCCTGAAGAATCCCAGGGACAGGGGAGCCTGGTGGGCTGCCGTCTATGGGGTTGCACAGAGTCAGACACGACTGAAGCGACTTAGCAGCAGCAGCATCCCTCCTTGACAGCGATGCATACGTTTACCTCACTAGTGTTTATTACTTCTG
Source organism: Bison bison bison (assembly GCF_000754665.1). Classification (NCBI taxonomy): domain Eukaryota; kingdom Metazoa; phylum Chordata; class Mammalia; order Artiodactyla; family Bovidae; genus Bison; species Bison bison. The sequence goes on from NW_011494863.1 coordinate 10,874,253, forward strand.
CCTCTCCCTCTTTCATATTCTAAAGCCAACTGACGTATTTAAATGTTAGTCCCCAATCAGACTTTCCAGACCCTCTTTACTTTCTCTCAGACCCTGAACCTGATCTGAACTCCTAAGACTGCTTCTTATCCGTGTTCTTCTAGGCTAGGCAAATGATAGACCCTTTTAACCTATATGAAACTTGTATTTTTAATATTTTCTTTTGTTGCTTAGAATTTCAAATTCTTGACCTTCTTAGCTTATATTTTCTTGGCCCACACTATGTCACTGGTTACCATACCTTCTGCTTAGTTGAAATGGGATATGTAAAACCACTGTGTTTAAGCCATAAACCTTATACAAATGTATCCTGCTGTTGTTATTAGGCAATTCAAGTCAGAGGTGTTTCTAACCTTTCTGGTGGAGGAAGACAGGCTGTCAGCTGAAACAGGAACTTAACAGTTATCGCCCAAACCAAAAATAAGACAAGTGTAACAACTATGACACTACTCCATCTGAATTCTTTATGTAGTTGATTCCTTCTGACAAGGTCGCCAACACAGGCATTTAAGATGTGTCATAGAAAACAGAAATAAAATATTCTAGGCTATTCTAAAGGTCTCAGAATCATTCCTCTAATCAACCTGAAGATACTGAGTTACTAGATGGCACCTACTCTGATTGACTTTCCCATGCCAAGGTAATAATTACTTTCAATGTTTATACAGCATTATATACAGTCTTGTTCTTATCCATCTTATCTTCTGCCCAAAAAAAAAAAAAGTTTTTCTGGGGAAAATAATTTCATTATTTTAAATTTTTAGGTGGTGTGACTGAGCCCCAGAGATTTTAGTTAACTTGCCTAAGTGCACTAAATGACTTAAGAGTGCATTTTATACTTGAACTCAGATTTTTATTCTCACTCTAAAGAATCTGCTTTTTTTATTTCTCTAGCCCATGCATCTCAGAACTGTAAAACATCCTGGGAAGGAAACTGCTCATTTATTTCAAGATTAAGTAAAGATATAAAAGCAGATATCCACTTAACAGATCACATAATATGCCTCAGAAAGGTATGTTCAAGTATCCACACCAGATTATGGTTTTCAATAATTATACAATGCTGCCATCTTGTGGATATGCTGGCTTCTATGGCCCAGAATCAGCTAGTTGGATCTGAGCATTCAACTGTTAAATGCCCAGGAAAGGGCTGGAGTTGAGGAACTTAGAATAACATTTGAGGGGCCAAGTAAGTGTTAGAAGTTTGAGCAAACCTATTGTGCTTTCTGCACAATACCAGGGGCTTCCTCTATGACTCAGTGGGTTTGATCCCTGGGTGGGAAGGATCCCCTGGAGGAGGAAATGGCAACCCACTGCAGTATTCCTGCCTGGGAAATCCCATGGACAGAGGAGCCTGTGGGCAACAGTCTGTGGAGTCGCAAAGAATCAGACATGACTGAACACACACACACATTGTACTTTCTGAACAAGATCAAACATTGTTAATATTTGAATGCTCTGGACACGACTGAATGACTAACACATATGATATAAAGTTAGTGCATCTTATATTACCTGTTAAGGGGATAAGAGAGAAAAAAAAAACAAAGATATATCTTTTTCGTATGGATAACCAGTTATTCTTGCATCACTGGTTGAAAAACTTTCTTCTCCTTGTCTTAGTTTGAGATGCTATAACAAAATACCATAGATCTGGAGGCTCTCATGGATCTGGAGGCTGAAAGTCTGAGATCTGGGTTCCAGCAAAGTCAGCTTCTGGTGAAGGCCTTCTTCCAAGTTGGCATACTTGTATTTTCACATGGCAGAAAGCAGTTACAGATTGTCAAGAAAAGTAAACATCACACAAGGACTTTGCTTCCTCTCTGAGGAAAGAGTTAACATATTTTCAGTTGTATACAACATGTATCATGGTAGGTGGAAGTATGACCTTGATATTGTCTTTATTTGGAGATAAGTATGGTTTAAGGGGAGAAGGCAATGGCAACCCACTCCAGTACTCTTGCCTGGAAAATCCCATGGACGGAGGAGCCTGGTAAGCTGCAGTCCTTGGGGTCACTAAGAATCAGATATGACTGAGCGACTTCACTTTCCCTTTTCACTTTCATGCTTTGGAGAAGGAAGTGGCAACCCACTCCAGTGTTCTTGCCTGGAGCATCCCAGGGACAGGGGAGCCTGGTGGGCTGCCATCTATGGGGTCACTCAGAGTTGGACATGACTGAAGCGACTTAGCAGCAGCAGCAGCATGGTTTAAGGAGATGCATGTGTGTGCCAAGTTGACAAGGGATGAACTTGTGATAATAAATTTTATGTGTTATCTCAGCTGGGCCATAGTACCCAGATATTTGCTCAAACATTATTTTGGATGTTTATGTGAAGGTATTTTGGGGGAATGAAATTAACATTTAAGTAGGTGGACTTTGAGTAAAGCAAAATACCCTCCATAATATGAGTGGGCCGCATCCAGTCATTTGAAGGTCTTCATAGAAAAAAGATTGACATCTCCCAAGCAAGAAGGAGTTACAGAAGACAGCTTTGGAACTCTTTGCAACCCTTCCTGGGTCTCAATCTGCTGGTCTACCCTGCAGATTTCGAATTTATCAAGTTTTCACAATCACATGAGCTAATTCATTAAAATAAATCTCTCTCTTTGTCGTCCCCCCACCCTTCCACCCCATCCTGTTGGTTCTTTTTCTATAATGCATTCCTTCACTTTATTCAGGTCACTGCTAAAATGTTCTCTTCTTAGAAACACTTTTCATAACCAAATTATTTAAAATAGGCCCTTACATATACCCCCTTGCCACACCTAGTTACTTTTCAGCTCTTTATTTTCCTTCAAGCATTTACTAGTCTCTAAAATTATATATATACATGTATATATGGAAGAAAGTGTGAAAGTGTTAATTGCTCAGTCATGTCTGACTCTTTGCAACCCGCCAGGCTCCTCTGTCTGTATAATTCTCCAGGCAAGAATACTGGATTCTTTTCTTCTTGAGGAGGAACCTCATTTTCTCCTCCAGGGAATCTTCCCAACCCAAAGATCGAACCTGGGTCTCCTGCATTGCAGGCAGATTCTTTACCATCTGAGCCACCAGATGGTGGCTGCTAGTGGTAAAGAACCTGTCTGCCAATGCAAGAAACGTGGAGACATAAGAGACACAGTTTCGATCTCTGGGTTGGGAAGATCCCCTGGAGGAGGGCATGGCAACCTACTCCAGTACTCTTGCCTGGAGAATTCCAAGGAGCTTGGCAGAGGAGCTTGGCAGGCTGCAAACCATAGGGTCACAGAGCTGGACATGACTGAAGTGACTTAGCATGCGTGTGATATATATCCCTGGTAGCTCAGATGGTAAAGAATCTGCCTGCAATGCAGGTAACCTAGATTTGATCCCTGGGTTGGGGAGATCCCCTGGAGAAGGAAATGGCAACCCACTCCAGTATTCTTGCCTGGAGAATTCCATGGACAGAGGAGTCTGGTGGACTATAGTCCATGGGGTTGCAAAGAGGCAGACACAACTAAGCTACTGACAAACAAACACACTCTTTGCTTTACTAGAACACTTGCTCAATGAGACAGGAACTCTTTCTGTATTGTTCACTAATGTAGTCCCAGTTCAGTGCCTACCTCAATAATAGTTGTTGAATTCTTGAGTGGAATATATGTATATATAATATAGGTTTACATATATACATATTCTTCCTATGACTGAAACCTGCCTTTTTTCAGTTATCTATAGCATGGACTTCTTCACATGGACCTTGTTCTTTTAATTGGTTGTGTTTATTGCATGGTGTGGACATGCTGGAATTTATTTAACTTTCTTCTATTGACAGTTTTTGAGTGGTTTTTGGCTCTTCATTTTGAGTTTTTTTAAGTAACAAACCACTACTATATGCATATATCTTTGTGCACTTGTGTGTGAATTTCTCTAGGATAAATTAATAGAAGTGAGATTTCTGAGTCAGATAGGTTTTGTCAACTCACACTCTTGCAATGTGGTTATACCCTTACCCTTGCTGATTCTTAAATACGTGGCAGCAAGCCTTTGAGGCTGTACTCTAGGGCTGAGTGCATACTGCAGGAGAGGGAGTTTCCTTTTCTCCCTAGATATCTTTCTCTCTTTTTTTTTTTTCCTAGATATCTTTCTCATGCAATTTTTAGGAAAGCATTGCTTTGACCCGACTGAAGGGACCTCCTATTAGAAACCTATGAATAAAAATCTGATACTCCAATAATTCAAACAATGTTTGAGATGATACTGGTCAGATATTTCAACTGTAGTTTTACTTGGCAGTGTGAAACACACCAGGTGAAACACAGCAATTGAAGGAAGTAGTTTGTAAGGACGTTTAATAAAAGTCCAGCTCTCCTCCCAGCTTTATCTGACTGCTCCTTCTGTCTTTTTGCTGGCTCCCTTTTCTCTGCCTGCCCCTTGGCTGTTTTCACCAGGTCTTTGTCCTTAGTCTTTTTTTTTTGTTTACGACCTTCCTATTTTCCTAGTTTGATCTCATTCATTCTTGCAGTTTCCTATACAGTAGACATGCCAGTGACCTCCAAATCTATATTGCTAAGTCAAATTTCTCTTTTCTGGAACCTTATATCCATCTTCCCACTGGATATCCTTACTAGGTTAAGCCACAGGGGTCAGCTAGTTCCAAACTGGTTGTATTACTTGCCCCCAAACCTTTGTTCCCAGCCTGTTCCTTCTCTAGGATGGTTTTTCTTTAGTGAAGGCTACCAATCTTTTTTTTAATTCTTTAAAATTTTTTTATTTTTATTTTTATTTATTTGGCCGTGATGGGTCTTATTTGCGACATGCAGGATCTTTAGTTGAAGCATGTGAATTCTTAGTTGTGGCATGTGTAATCCAGTTTCCTGATCAGGGATCAAACCCAGGCCCCCTGAACTGGGAGTGCAGAGTCTTAGCCACTGGACCACCAAGGAAGTCCCCTAAAATTCTAGTAATATCATGCTATCCTCATTCCTCAGTGACTCCTCCATTGCCTACAGGTGAAATATAAATTCCTTAGCGTGGCATACATGCCTTGCATGATCTGGTACCTGCCTGTCTTGCCAGTTCTGACTGTAACTGCACATCCGAATATGTGTCATTCAGTCCCGTTACAATGAAGTGATTGCAGTTTCTGAAAAACACAAGGTAGTTGCATATTGTTATGCCCTGCATGCAGTCCTTTCTACCTTTATATTTTTATCTGCTTGGTAAGAATTCTCCTTAAAGACTCAGCAGGAAGGGTCACCTTATCTTTGGCTCCCCAGGCTCCCTGTAGAATTGCTCTCTCCCTCCTGCAGCATATACTGTTGGCAGCCTACCCAAGAACATTCCTTCTTAATTTTCCTCTTTTCGGGTAAGACTCCAATTTTGTCAAGGGTACATGACTAATGTTTCAGAAGGGAGCTGGCCCAATGTTGAATCTTCCTTCATATAAGCCAGTCAGTGATTGGTTTAGGTTATGATTAGTTATGGACATTCTATCCTAGTCTATGATGTAGACAAAGTCTGCTGGAGAGCTTTTTGGAATGCTCGAGCTCTTGAAGAGACACACAGCCAGAGATGGTCTTTTCTTCTGATGGATATTGTATTTTGTGGATGAATTGGATTTCTGATACTCAAACCAAAAAAGTACTAATTAATATACAGAATACAGTAGAAGCAAAGTATGTTCCTCCAAACTGGGCTAACAAATCATGATGGTAATGGGTTAAAATCAATTGCTAGAACTCAGGCACATAATCAACTATAGAGCTCCAGCAAAGTAGATTTAGAGGGACTCTTTTCTATAGATTAAGAACAGGACTATTCCAGAACTCAAGACTGGGTCTGTGTAGGGAAGTTATGGTCTTGCCTATTGGAGGAGGGAGCTAGAAAAACTGGAAGGGAAGAGAGAACAGCTCTGTCCTTAGAAGGGTTATTATACCTGCAAAGAGCCAGGAACCCACAGGGAAGCCATTGGAAACAAGGAAGAGTGAGAAACAGAAGAGGTACTGAGTAGTGTTTCTCAGTACAAATTAGCAAACTGGCCCAGGGAGGGTATGACACACTGGAAGAAGTGCAGGCTTTGGAGCTATCCTGCTGAGGTTGCAGTCCCAATTCTGCTACTTCTAGCAGCAAGGCCTTCTGGCAAGTTTCTGAATCACTCTAAACCTCAGGTTTCTCATTTGTTAAAAAAAAAAAAAAAGTTGGTAATACTTTTCTTTTAGGGCTGATTAGCAGAGTATCTGGGGTTCCCAAGCAGTGCTAGTGGTAAAGAACCTGCCTGCCAGTGCAGGAGATGAAAGAGACATGGGTTCAATCCCTGGGTCAGGAAGATCCCCTGGGAAAGGGCATAGCAACCCACTCCAGTATTCTTGCCTGGAAAATTCTATGGACGGAGGAGCCTGGCGGGCATAGCATCACAAAGAGTCGAACAAGACTCAGTGTGCACACTTGAGTCTTGAGCAGAGTATCTGGCCTACAATAAGGGCTCAATAAAGCAGACACTCTTGTTATAAAATATTTTATGTATTAGTAATGAGGTTAATATACTAACCTGCTATTTGATAAAAGTTTAATTCTGCTAAAGACCCAGCAACCAATCATTTCTTGACTTGTCTTTCTGACAATATCTCAGAAGATAAAAGAAATGATTCAAGAAACATACATTTGGATTTAGTAGAATTTTTTTAGAATGGTGATGGGAATCTTTGGAGAAAACAACCAGATGAGAGAAAGTATGGAGTAGGAGTAGACTTGGCTATGCGCTCATCACCTGTGAACCAGTTACTTTATCTCTCTGAGCTTCAGTTTCCTGATCTGTAAAATGCAAATAATATCTATCATATAGAATGTCAGGATTAGAAATAATCCATGAAAAATTTCTAGCATGTACTAGGCATTCAATAAGTAGCACCTTTTTTTTTTTTTTTCACTTTATTTGGCTGCACTGAATCTTTATTGCTGCGTGTGGGCTTTCTCTAGTTGTGGCAAGTGGGGGCTACTCTTTAGTTGCGGTGCACTGACTTCTCATTACAGTGGCTTCTCTTGTTGGAGAGCACAGGTCGAGGCAGCTCAGCAGTTGTGGCTCATGGGCTTAGTTGCCCTGTGGCATGTGGGATCTTCCCAAACCAGGGATTGAACTTGTGTCCACTGCATTGCAAGGTGGATTCTTTTTTTTTTTTTGCAAGGTGGATTCTTAACCACTGGACCACCAGGGAAGTCCAAGTAGCATCTATTTTTATTATTACTGTAGAAATTAGAGTAGTAAATTTTATAGAATTAAAATATATATAGGAGACTGAAACTCTAAAAGACAGCCACCTCTTCTGGTTTTGAGAGTTCAGTTCAGGTGCTGTATTAAGCATTTTGTAGAGATTATACTTTTTGCTTCTTTCCATTCTGGCCTACAAAATGTTAGAAGACTGTATAGTGGACATTTGTCACATTCCTGGCAGTCCAGCCTCCAAATTGCCTCTAGAAGTTTGGGGAATATGCCACAGTGGGGGGCAGGCCCCCACATCTCACTCATGGAAGCCAAAAGGCTCTGGTCTCAGTTCTCCCTGATTGTTGTCTGCTTGGGAACCAAGCCTGACTGAGTAGCCCATCCTTCCAAGATTGTGATTCTGGAGATAGGAACCAAGAGAAGCAGGCAGTGTGTAAAATTTGCTCTGGTAGTGGCAACGTTCAGCATCACGCAGCGAGGGCAGCTGGGTCAGCTATGGCACCCAGTCCCCAGGGCATTGCCAGTGTCCAGCATCAGCATCCTCCCTATGGCCTGGTTTCTTTTGTGGGTCTGGCCACCCAGCCTCTGGTGCCTCCTGTATTCTTAGCTTGGTTTTCTAGAATCAATCTTTCCATTGATTCTTTGACCTTCCCAATACTCCCCAATTTACCCCAAAAGTAAATTCCTTTTCTGCTTCACTTAAAGTGAATTTGTTTTCGCTGTGTACAGCCAAAAGACTGACTAGTACATTGTCTTTAGGTAATGCTGCTAAGTCACTTCAGTCGTGTCCGACTCTGTTTGACCCCATAGACAGCAGCCCACCAGGCTCCCCCATCCCTGGGATTCTCCAGGCAAGAACACTGGAGTGGGTTGCCATTTCCTTCTCCAATGCATGAAAGTGAAAAGTGAAAGTGAAGTCGCTCAGTCGTGTGCGACTCAGCAACCCCATGGACTGCAGCCTACCAGGCTCCTCCGTCCATGGGATTTTCTAGGCAAGAGTATTGGAGTGGGGTGCCACCGCCTTCTCCATTTAGGTAATGCTCAAGCCCAAAGAGTCCGATGCTGCTGCTTTTACTACAGATCTCTGGATAAAGTCATGGTCAAATATGCAACTGTTCTGGGAGTTCTGTCTTGGTTCCTTTTAAAAGCCCATGCACCTCAGGGAAAATATCTGCTGCCCCACCATAAACCACCTATTCTCTACCTCCCATGACTTCTTTTTAAAATTTTAATTAATTAATTTATTCATGGCCACACTGAGTCTTCACTGCTGTGAGTAGGCCTCTGCTTGTGGTGGGTTCTCTTTTGGAGGACAGGCTTTAGAGTGTAGGCTCAGTAGTTGTGGCTCATATGCTTAGTTGCCTCATGGCATGTGGATTTTCTCGGACCAGGAATTGAACCATGTCCCCTGCATTAGTGGGTAGATTCTTTACCACTGGTCCACTGGGAAGTTCCCTCTATCTCCTAAAACTTCTTAATTCACACTCGTTCACTCACCCAGTCAACAATCACTTATTCAATGCCTTCTACGTACAAGGCAATATGCCAGGCACAAGAATCCAAAGATCAATAAGCTGTAGCCCTGACAGCATACTTTGAAATTTTGAACCAGGTTAATATACTTTCTTAAATAAATAAATTAAAAAACCTATCACTCTGTTGAGGGTACAAGTGAAGGGAACTCTTTATCTTTGAGTTAGTATCCCTGGGGATAAGTTGATGTCCATTTCTTTGTAAATGTTCTAGAAATCAATCCAAAAAGGCAATTGGATTCCTTTGTTAGAAGTTTCCAGTCAAAACAAAGTAGCTCTCAAAAGCTCTGAGAAAAGAATACCTCTTCTGAAGCTGACAGCTAGATTTCTGCTCATCAGAATATTTGTGACTAGGATGAAAGATGGGGAATTAGTGCCAATGCATTAGAAATTTAACTCAAGATAACCCTTAGTCCTAAAATAGAATTTTTAAAAAATCAAATAAAAATACCATCCAGCTTCTCTCCTTTTCCTTAAATCCAGGGAAGTAGGAACCCTACTACCTCTTGAACCCCTATATTATAGTAATCTGTCCAGAAGGTTTGACATTTCTCTCTTAAATCAGAAAATTCAACACAAGCAAGGAAGAAGGGCATATATTAGTAATGGAAAGTAAACAGGTAAATCAGATGATCCCAGACACCTGGGATAAGTGGTCTGTCTCACACACACAGGAACATAAAGTGAGGTGTTGAGCACTCACAAGACTCTCACTCACAAACTGGAAGTCTGATCTAGCTGTCAGACTAGTCTTGGGGATCAAGTCTTCACTCCCTGGGTGACTTTGAAAAAGTCACTTAACCACTCTAGGACTCAAATTCTCTTCAGATTTCCTTCTGAATTGGAAGGAAACTTAGAGATCACCTAAACTAGTCTTTAACTTTTGTATTCTTCTTTGAAGCATCCCCAGTATTCCTCTGTGGTTGAATTCTGACTTTTAATGACAGGATGCCCACTCTCCCCATGCAACTGATATCATTTTTTAAACACTCTGATTGGTAGATAAGTTCTCCCTCACATATTTGCAATTTGTCTCCCTAATAGCATTCCTCAGGCTGGTGATGTCGAAGGTCATACAGGTGCAGTCTGATCCATGGAAAACTCTTTAAGAAAGCTCTCAACTTTGCTTTTTTCCTCCACAGACTAAAACCATCCCCTCCTCTTCTATTGTTCTCATCCATCACATTCATTTTAATCTTCAATCCACCATTTTAATCTTCATATGTTTGTGGATGTAGAGTAGTGCTTAAGCAATCTGAGGCCTCAGACTGTCTGAATTTGAGTACTGGTCCTGTGTGACAGTGGACAAGTTATTATACTTTCTTTAGCTTCAATTTTTCCCTCTAAATGAGGATGATAAAAGTATGCCTTTCTCTTAGAGAAGTTTTGAATCTGATAGATGAGGAAATACAAATAAAATGTTTAGTATAGTACCTGGCACTGAGTAAGCAATATCATTAGCGCTATCATTAATAATAATGATAAAATTTACATGAGAATAAGAATGAATATTAGAATAGAAGGATTTAGAAAAGTTAATCTGGTCCTTTCATGACTCCATAAACAAGACTTAGTTGCCCTGACATGAAACTTTCCATACTTTTCATTAATGATCACTTTCAAGTGTGTGTTCATCATCCGGCTCACCCCAAGAGGGCAGGGACCTTGTCTGTGGTGCTGACTGCTGAATACCTGGTGCATTCAGTGTCCTGCTCACTACTATGAGTCACAGAAAAGGAAACGGGTGCAGGGAGTGATAGCTTACGGTGAACATGTCGGATTCGTGATCTCTGAAGATTTAGCTTGGGGACCAGGGACCAGGCTTGATCACTCAAGAGCTTTTGTATAGCAGAGTTTTATTAAAGTGAAAAAGGGACAGAGAACGCTTCTGACACAGACATCAGAAGGGGGACGGAGAGTGCCCCCGCCTGCTAGTTTTAGCAAGCTGTTTTATGTCTGTTAGAAAGCTATTCATCAGATAAGAGAGACACCTCAAGGCTGACGGAGCTTCACCAGGCCCCTCTCACAATATGCAGTTTTGAGATAGGATGGCATAAGGCGCGTCATCCCTCAGCCTTAAAACAATTGATATGAATTCTGGTTTGTTGAGCTATTATCAGCCAAAAGTTAGTCTTCGGTGGAACAATTTTGAAGAAAGGCAAATTCCAAAGCAAATACATAGTTTCATTAATGTAGCTTAAGAAAAACATTTCCATAAGAAAAACGCATTGGTTAGCTCAAGGACTAAGAAAAGTTAAGGTTAGGTGGAACCAGGTGTCCTCATAGCAACACAGAATTTTAAGACACTTGCAGCCTATTTCCTCTGATTGGAGACCCCTGGTCTTCCTGCCTGTTACCTTCTCAGGAAACTGGCAGATTTATCTAAGTTTGCGCAAAGGGCTCCCAGGAGAGCTAGGATAGGAGCCCAGAAGTCCTGGGCAGTCAACACTGAGAATTAAATAAAGGTCCAGCCCTAAAATTTGGTGATTCCGCCGAGAGCACAGATATTCAGTGATCTTGGGGTCACTATTGCTACCAGATGGTCTAACTGCTTGTCCCTGTTTTGAGGCTGGCTAGCCTGCGGGAGGAGTAGGTGCCTTAACAGAAACGGCGGATGGGCGGGTCACCCGGTGCTGCACCGACACCCACTTACATGGCTTCCTTCTGGCTCCGGGCCAGCGCACGGCTGTTGCTGCTGTCGCCGGGTCGCCCCAGCTGGGGCCCGCTCTAGGGAGCACCCAGCTGAAAACAACCTGCCTGCATATGGACAACTAACAAAGGCAGGAGCCAGGGCCGCCGCCTCCTGGCGCACGCACGTAGGCAGTGGGCAGAGCCGCGCCCGCCCGGGCCTTCTGTGGGAACAGTGCGCGCAGGCTCCAGCGCCGCGCGGGTCCGGGAGTCCTGCGTCTTTCCCACCCTGGCTGCGCAGTCCCCAGGGCAGCCGAGCTCCCCGTGGGAGCTGGCACCTTGCGAGCGCGGTGAGTCCACTCGGGCGATTGGGATGGCAGGATAGGGCCAGGGAGGCTCTTGGGAAATCAGCTGCTGCTGAGATCCTGGAAGGGAGGTGGGGGAGCGCGCGAGCGACTACGCCGGTCCGGGTTGCTGGTTGCTGGGTAGTTAGCTTTGTGTCTTGAGCCTAGTGGGAATGCGAGCAATCTGATACGTCTGACCCAATTGGGTCAGTTTACAGGTGGAAAACTGAGGCCCAGAGAGGTAAGCTGGCTTGGTAAAAACGAATTATTGTTCCTTATGTCTGTTTATCCCTCCCTGCTTCAGTGTAAAATTGGGGAGGACTTTTAATGAGACTCCATATATGTTAAAACAATGGAATAATACAAACGATGGTTAAAAAAAAAACTTTCCTTGACAAGGAAAGTATATTTATAAATAGGCAATCAAGGCCAGGGGAAAAGAGAACGGAAATCTGTGGTCCGTAGGTGAGCTGCCTGGGCCAAGAGCCCTCAGAGAAATAGTGCTAAGGCTGGGACTGGAAGCCAGAACTTCTGGCTCCCACTGCAGTACTCCCTGGACAGCAAGCACCACGAACTTAAGAGAATGGGTAAGTTGACCACTTGCCCAGGCAGTGGCTCGTGACCTTCTTGGGATCACTGACTCCTTAAAAACCTGAGTCTCCTTCCCAGGTTTCACACATAACCTTACATAGTTTCAGATTTGACAGCAGGACGAAGCATTCCTGCTGTGAGGAATGACTGAACGCTGGCCCTCAGGCTGCACTGTTTCAGAGCAGTTTATTTGCTTTAAAGGGAGGCAGCTGGTGAAGGAGTGTTCCTGCTCTGAGTTGAGACAGCGTCCTGAGGCCCCTAGCTGCCTGATCTCGCACAGTCTTTACCTATTCCAAGGCCCTGGTTTCTTTGTAAACTGGAGGAAAGATTGCTTCATCTTTCATATTGTTGTCAGACTACAGATGAATATTAAGTCCAGTGCCTGACAGTAATGGATGATCAATAAAAGGGCTGGTGCACACAACCCAGTGAGTCAAAGCCATGCCATTTAAGAAAGGGTGATGAACTGGGGAAAAATGGGCTGTATCCAAAGTAAAAGAAAACAAAAGTTACAAGTTAAAAATTTACAAATGTAAAGTCAGCCCTATAGTGGCTTACAAATGACTGCACATACCTTGGTGATGGTAACCTAAATAAGAGTGCACCTATTTAGAATAATCCTTCCCTGGTAGCTGGCTCAGTGGTAAAGAATCTGCCTGCAATGCAGGAGATACAGGTTTGATCCCTGGGTCAGGAAGATCCCTGGAGAAGGAAATGGCATCCCACACCAGTATTCTTGCCTGGGAGATCACATGGACAGAAGGGCTTGGCAGGCTACAGTCCATGGGGCCACAAAAGATCAGACAGGACTTAACAACTAAACAACAAATTTAGAATAATGTACTATACTCAATATTTGACCCAAGGTCAAATGCTGAAGGTAGAAACCAGCAGACATTCTAACAAGGACTGTTTATTGGGCCTCACATGCCCCTTTTGAATGGAGCCAGCATCTGTATAATTGTTTTTAAATGAGAAAAAAGAGGAGGACATACATGGGAAGCGGGGCTCCCCCCTCATCTTGCCCACCAATGGAGGCTCAGCTGAGTTTCTGCCAGGGTACAGGAGTTACTTGGCAGTTGGCTCAGATCCCTCTTGGATCAGTAGCTTGCTGTGGAAAACAGTGCCTTGGTTGATTCTGCTCTAGAACAGATAAATGGCTTTTTATTTAACTGATCAGGGAGGGTGGTTGTTTGGGTGCTGTAACTGAAGCAAAATGGCTTTTGCTGAGCTTGATTGTCCAAAGCCTATTGACAGGCTTAAGCTCTTTAAAATCTATGGATCCAAAATTATGAGGACAGGGCCTGGGCAATTTATCTATAAAAGGAACAGCCCTTTCCAAATACCGTGTTGTTTCCTTTCTCTACCATTTTAGGCCTTGCAAACAGAGGCAGGGAAGTATGGCTTAGGGCAAATAGCTGTTGTTTAATTTGGGTTAAGACACACACTACCTGTATGGTGGTTACATTCCTCACTGTGTATTTATAAAGGGCAGTTTTTCCTCAGGGAGAGAGAAGGAAAGAGAGAATGTGTATGTGTATGCCTGGACTGTGTCTTGTCCACTCTCTTCTTCACCCCCAATCAGTCATTTCTCAACCCAGAGAAGTCCTTTTTCTGCAAGCTTGGTGAATTTGGCAAATTCCTTACCATGGCATCCCACTCCAGTACTCTTGCCTGGAAAATTCCATGGATGGAGGAGCCTGGTAGACCCCAGTCCATGGGGTCGCTAAGAGTCGGACACGACTGAGTGACTTCCCTTTCACTTTTCACTTTCATGCATTGGAGAAGGAAATGGCAACCCACTCCAGTGTTCTTGCCTGGAGAATCCCACGGACGGGGGAGCCTGGTGGGCTGCTGTCTCTGGGGTCGCACAGAGTCCGACAGGACTGAAGTGACTTAGCAGTAGCAGTAGCAGTTACCTTGCTGGCTCTGTTGCCTAATTTTGTTTCGAAGTAACTCTCTTAGAAAGTTTTTTTTTTTTTTTTAATTTGATCTTTAGGTTCCAAACTCTTGGTGCTCTATGGGACAACAGAGCACATATACTCATTCACTTAGACAAAGTTTCTTATTTGAAGGCAGTCCATGTACACCTTCTTTACAGGGTACATGGGCTCACCCTGTACGGAAGGGATGTGCCTCTTCAGACTCACTGACTTCCTTCCTTCAACTATTCCTTAAGAGGACAAGAGTAAGAGCAGACCTTCTCAAGAAACTATAGCTCACTTGCATCAGAATTACCAAATCAATTCATGATGGCTTGTCAAAATGCCCCATCTGTGACCTACTGAATCACAGTTGTCAAGAGCTGAGCAGGAATTTGCATGCCTCTTAAAGAAAGAAATTATGGTTGCTGCAGAGAAGAATGAGGGGAAGAGATAGTTAGAGAATTTGGGATGGACATGTACACACTGCTATATTTAAAATGGATGATAACCAGCGAGGACCTACTGTATAGCTCATGAAACTCTGCTCAATGTTATGTGGCAGCATGGATGGAAAGGGTGTGGCGGAGGGAGAATGGATACTTATATACATGGCTGAGTCCCTTTGGTGTTATCTGAAACTATCACAACATTGTTAATCAGCTATACCCCAGTACAAAATAAAAATTAAAAAGAAATATACAACAACAACAACAAAAGAATTTGCATGCTTAGTAAGTGCACCTCTGGTTGCTTATGTGTGGGTTGGAGGTGGAGACTATTATTTACATACATCTGTATTTTTTGTCTAGTTATATAATGAATGAGAACCTCTTTTGTAAATTTTTTTTTTTTTTTTTTGGTCATGTAGCGTGGCGTGTGGGATTTTATTTCCGAATCCAGGGATCAAACCCGTACCCCTTGCCATGGAAACTCAGAGTCTCAACCACTAGACTACCAGGGAAGTCTTTTGCAATTTAAACAAACAAAAAATTCATGATGGCCAAAGAAAATATATTGATGGCAGATAAACACTTGGAAAGACGCTAAAGATCATTAGGGAAATGAACATTAAAACCACAAGCAGATAACCCTTCATGCAAAGACTGGCTACGTCAAGTGTTGTTGAGGTTATAGAACTCATACACTGCTGGTGGGAATATAAAATGGTACAACCACTTTTTAAAAAGTATGACATCTTTTAAAAATATACATCAGGACTTCCCTGGTGGTCCAGGGGCTAAGACTCCATGCTCCTAATTCAGGGGGCCAGGGTTCAGTCCCTGGTCAGGGAACTAGATATCACCTGCCACAACTAAGACCTGGCACAGCCAAATAAATAAAATGAATACTAAAAAAAATACACCTATCTTGTAATCTAAACATTGCATTCCTAAAAAAAAAGTGACAAACGTTGCATTCCTAGGTCCAGCTTTATTGTAATAGAGAAACAAGAACCAACCAAATTTTATTCAGTGTGTAGATAACTATGGTATATTTATATAATGTTATACTACTTGCCAGAGAAGGCAATGGCACCCGACTCCAGTACTCTTGCCTGGAAAATCCCATGGATGGAGGAGCCTGGTAGGCTGTAGTCCATGGGGTCACTAGGAGTCAGACAC
>NW_011494863.1:10890212-10909884 GCF_000754665.1 Bison bison bison
GGGTCGCTAGGAGTCAGACACGACTGAGTGACTTCCCTTTCACTTTTCACTTTCATGCATTGGAGAAGGAAATGGCAACCCACTCCAGTTCTTGCCTGGAGAATCCCAAGGACAGGGGAGCCTGGTGGGCTTCAATCTATGGGGTCGCACAGAGTCGGACACGACTGAAGCGACGTAGTAGTAGTAGTAGTAGTAGTATACTACTTGCAGGAGAAAGTAATGAACTATTGATACATGCTATGACATGGATGAATGTCAAAATAATTTTGCTGAAAGGAAAAAGCCAGATAAAGCATATGTATCGTATAATTACAATATAAAATTCAAGGGGAGTTCTTCTACCTTACCTCAAACTTTGTGGTGGTTTCTAAGAGTTGTGTGTCTAACTTCATTTGTAACAGTGTCATTGGCAATTTGATCACTGTTCTGCCAGTGTTCATCCAGGTCATTCATTCATTAATTCAATTAATTGAGCATCTAGAGCATCTACTGGGGAAGGGAGTGGTTCCTTGGAAGGGAGATGGGAGTCAGAGAAGACTTGTCTTGGTTTCAATAGAGAAGTAAAACAGTCACTTTTATGAAAAACATAAAGAATGACCACTGCACTCTGGTGCTATGCATTGGTCAGGAGGCTGTTGTACTGATTCAGGAGAAAGGTGGTAGAGGTTTAGATTCAGGTGGTCTCAGAGATGGGAAGCACTAAAAGAAATAATAGATATCCTTAAAAAAGCAAGGAAGATCCCAGAGGTTGACACTGATCAACAGTCTTTGAATTGGGTATTTTATTGGTTTTTAGTCCATATTACTGTCCTATTGCCTCCCCCTCTCCCCCAGCCGCCATCACCACATCTTATGCCATTATCTCATCTTATTCCTTATTTGTAAGGATTTCATCAGAGATCAGCAATAACTTCCTAGTCCAGTTCCACTAGCTTATGGTATTCCTTTGCTCTACTGATCTAGTCGACTTTCATGAAAGGAATGAGGATAGTCTGGCATGACCTGTTTGTCTTTTTTCTGTTAACCTGTGGTGGCTCCAAGTGATCTCTGTTTCCCTTTCCAAGGGCTGATAGACTGTCTGTTTTATTCGAGTGGCAGAAACCCAACTCAGAGTGGGTTAGGCCAAAGTGGGGTGGGGAATGAAAATGTGTTAGCTCATATAAAAAAAAAACAAACCCAAAGGGAATCATTCTCCATCATGGCTGGATTAAGCAATGCTTTCAGGGCTCAGTCTCATGGTCTCTCCATCTCTCAGCTCCGTTTCATTGGTATTAGCTGCATCGTCAGTCATACTCTGCTATGTAGTTCTTATTATAATCATCATGATTAGGTGCTTTCACCATCTGCTTCAGTGTGATCAGCCAAGTGTCTTTAGACGTCATTCCTCTGATCCACGGTCATGCTAATCTTTCCTGTTTAACAATAATAGTAACAAAAACAACAGCTACTGTTCTTGAAAGCTTATTACATAACAGGCACTCTGCTAAACACTTTACGTGGATTCTTATGAAATCTTATAACAACCCTATAAGGAAGGTTATTTAGTTATCCTAGGAAGGCCACATGGATTGATCGCAGAATCAGAATTTGAAATCAGGTTTTTTAGCTCCAGGGTCTGGGCTCCTAATCTTGAAAGAGTGACCCCTGCAGTCACTCTTTAGGGCTAAGAAGAGGAAAACAAAGTCATCAAACAATGTGCCTAGTTTTTACTTTTTCTGAACATGAATGTTAAAATTTAGTTGGCAATCATAGTAGGGGCAGAACTTTGGAATTACAGAATTAGTTTTGTTAATCCCAGATCCTTCTGGGTTTTAGAGTTCTGGAAGTTCTTTGTACAGGACCCTCCACTCTGACTCTTGTATAAATGAGGCTCATTAGCCAGGATCCCTCTGTTGCCATTCTCATTTTTATAGGTATTTCCTCCCTTTATTCTTCAACAGTCTTTTGTTAGTGTGGTGTTTAACTTTTTCTTTGTTAGCCTGCCCATGAGCCCTAATCCCTAGAGGTTTTATATCTATTTTTTTCCCCCTTGAATGTTTAAATTGACCTCCCTCTCTAACTTGAGGTGGAAGACTGATGGATGTTCATCTTTTCCTGCCATGACATTTTTACTTTCTGAAGGAACTTTTAGGGTGAACTTTCTTCTGGGACCTGCTTACTTCCATTTCTCCATTCACTTCTGACTGGTCAGAATTAGGTTCAGAGTATCATTTCCCTTGTTTGTTTTGTTTTGTTCTAATATTTATTTATTTGGCTGTGCTGGGTCTTAGTTGCAGCATGTGAACTTCTTAATTATGGCATGTGGGGTCTAGTTCCCTGGCCAGGGATTGAACCTGGGCCCCTTGCAATAAGAGCTTGGAGTCCAACCACTGGACCGCAAGTGAAGTCCCTCATTTCCCCTGGTACTTCTATCTTTAAAGGGGTGAAATGACCAAGATGTCCATTTACTCAGTCCCTCTGCTTTTAGTGGAATGAACCTTGGAACAAATAACCAGATATTTTAAATGCCCTACCCTTATTGTAGAACCCCCTTTCCCCCCTTTATTTGTATCCTCATAACCCAGAAAAATCCTTAACAATAGGATTTTTGGAAATAGCTGCTCCAAATATTTGTTGAATGAATGTGTGAATGCCCAAATTTTCTGTGCCAGTGTGTACAGAGGAGGAGAGAAGAGAAGAGAATTAAATGTTTTATCCTATCCTAGATTCAGATGCCATCACTGCATAACATTCAACAAACACTTTTCTTTTGGTACCTACTGTGTACTAGACTGGGGCTTCCCTCATAGCTTAGTTGATAAAGAATCCTCCTGCAAAGCTGAAGACCTCAGTTTGATTCCTGGGTTGGGAAGATCCGCTGGAGAAGGGATAGGCTACCCACCCCAGTATTCTTGAACTTTGCTGTGGCTCAGCTGGTAAAGAATCCTCCCGCAATACAGGATACCTGGGTTTGATCCCTGGGTTGGGAAGATCCCTTGGAGAAGGGAAAGGCTACCCACTCCAGTATTCTGGTCTGGAGAATTCCATGGACAAAGAGTCGGGCATGACTGAGCGACTTTCACTTCACTTTACTTCATGTACTAGAGTGATTTTATCTTTAGTTCTTAATTGTCTATCACAGGACATCAAGGAGATCTCAGAACTGAGCATAGACTAGACTCTATTGAAAGGCATATTTTCCCAAATGTATTCTCCAGGACAAGCCTCTTTATCAGACCAGACCAAGAAGTAGAAGAGAGACCCCCATCCTGCTCTCCTAGGCTTTTAAGCTGCATTTGCAAAGATAGTGGCTAACTTAAGCTATCTAATACTTTGTTTATTTAACTTTTTATTTTGAAATAATTATAGGTCAAGAGTGAAGTTCCAAGGATAGTATGGAGGTTAGGTATATCTTCACCAGGTTCCTCCAATGGTTGCATCTTATTTCAATGTAACATCATGTCAAAACCAGGAAGTTGGCTTTGATATAATTCACGTGTTTGATTTTAGATGTCCTTTTATCACCTGTAGATTTCTGTAACCACCACTTCAATAATACAGATGTATTCTATCACCAGGAAATTCTCCCTGTGCTATTCTTTTATAGTCACACCCACCTCCCCTCCACCATCATCTCTAACCAGGCGATCTCTACTCTGTTTTCTCTATCATTTTAGAAGTTTTATAAATGAAATCACACAGTAAGCTGTTCAAGTTGGTTCTTTTCAGGCAGCATGATACCCTCAAGAACCATCCAGTTGTTGCAGTCTATCAGTAGTTCATCCCTTTTTATTTCTGAGTATTCTGTGATACTGGATATACCACTTTTTTTTTTTTTTTTTTAGCTATCCTTACCTATTAAATCCCCCTATTAAAGCAACATTTTGATTGTTTCGTTCTTAGCTTTTACAAATAAAACTTCCTCAAACACTTGTAGACAGGTTTTTGTATAGGCGTAAGTTTTCATCCTCTGGAATAGATGCCCTGGGTGCGACTGCTATTAAGTGTATGTTTTAGTTTTTAAAGAAACAGACAAACTATTTTCCAAAGTAGCTGCACCATTTTATATCCCATCAGTAACGTACGAGAGATGCAGTTCTCCACATCCTTGCCAGTGTTTCCTAATTTGATGGGGTAGGTAACAGCTTTATTGAGTTATAATTCACATCATATAATTCACCCATTTAAAGTTGTACAAATCAGTGGTTTTTAGTATATTTGCTGAGTTGTGCAACCATCTCCACTAATAAATTTAGAACATTTCACCATCCCCAGAAGAAATCCAGCCACTACACTCCAAATCATTATGCTTTCAGCCCTGTAAGCTACTAATCCATTTTCCATGTCTATAGATCTGCCTATTCTGGACATTTCATAGAAACAGAATCATCAAATACGTGGTCCTTTGTGACTGACTTCTTTCATTTAGCGTAATGTCTTTAAGATTCATTTATTGTAGTTGTAGCGCATATTAGTACATCATTCCTTTTCATTGCCAAATAATATATAATATTTTTAAAGAAATAAAAATGTGCTTCTTTCCATTACATGGGATATAAACTAAGAGAACAACAAGATGCTGCTCTGAGAGAGTGTCCCGGGCCTGGTGGGAGGTCTAGATTGCAATTACTGTAAGTGCTATTTTAAATATTGAGCAGTTCTCTCTGAAGTATTACTTACGGCTTTTGTATTACTTATGGCTTGAAGTATTACTTAAGGCTTGAAGTATTACTTATGGCTTTTCCTTCTGGAGAAGGAAATGGCAACCCACTCCAGTATTCTTGCCTGGAGAATCCCATGGACAGAGGAGCTTGGTGGGCTACAGTCCACGGGTAGCAAAGAGTCGGACACGACTGAGTGACTTCACTTTCACTTTGTTAATTTAGCAACAGTTCAGAGTAGCCTTAATAGGTCTCCTGAAATCCTGTCGGAATCTTTCTAGAGAAGCAATGCTCTGGATGATAAATGTCAGTGATTCAGGCCAGGGACAGGTTAGTGGGCCACAGGCAGCATTCAGGAGCTGGACTAGAGCTATGCATCAGACAGGTATGTTCCAGGCTCTTCTGGGCCTTCTGCCTTCTGAACAACCTTGCTCTTGCCAAGCACCTGTATAAGTTATCTGATCCATGGGTCAGTGTCAGGACAGAAACTTCTGCTACTAATACATGAAAAGGAGCATTCATGTATGCAAATACATATTCATATATGTATCAGCATTGTGAGACAGAGAGGAAGACACAATAAATGGGTGCTCATCTTGTCTCCAGGAGCTTAGTGTCTAGATGAGGCATAGCCCTAGGTAACCCGAGTACAAGGCTGAATGGGACACATGCCACTTTAAATATTAGGAACTATTTTGTCTGTTCAGAAAACAGCAGAGAACAAAATAACAAATGCCCATGTTCTTACTACCTAGCTTTGTTTAATTTTGGCATTTTTGTCATATCTGCTTTAGTTTTTTTTTTAAAAATAGAACATCTTAGATATTCAGCAATGAAAAGGAAGGACCTATTAATAACATACAACAGCTTACATCAATCTCTAGGGAATTATGCTGAGTGAATAAAGTGAGTCCCAAAAGGTTATATATTATGTAATTCACATATAGATACTCTGTGATTTACATACATTCTTTTTTTTTTTTTAATGAAATTTTATTTATTCATTTATTTTGGCCACACTGCCCAGCTTGTGGGATTTCAGTTCCCTGACCAGGGATTAAACTCCTGCCAGGCAGTGAAAGCACCAGTTCCTAACCACTAGACCACCAGGGAACTCCTTACATACATTCTTTTTTTTAATTTTATTTATCTTTTTAATTGGAGGATAATTACTTTACAATATTGTGATGATTTTTGCCATACATCAACACTGCATACATTCTTGAACTGATGAGAGTACAGAAATGGAGAACAGATTCTTATTTGCTGGATATTAAGGATGAGATCGGAGAAGGCAATGGCAACCCACTCCAGTACTCTTGCCTGGAAAATCCCATGCGTGGAGGAGCCTGGTAGGCTGCAGTCCATGGCGTCGCTAAGAGTCAGACACGACTGAGCGACTTCCCTTTCACTTTTCACTTTCATGCATTGGAGAAGAAATGGCAACCCACTCCAGTGTTCTTGCCTGGAGAATCCCAGGGATGGGGAAGCCTGGTGGGCTTCCGTCTATGGGGTCGCACAGAGTCGGACACGACTGAAGCGACTTAGCAGCAGCAGCAGCAGCAAGGATGAGATGGGGCTGCAACCAAGTGGGTAAAAAGGCAACATGAAGGAAGGATCCTCAAGAAAGAACTGTTCTGCATCTTGGCTATGTTGGTGTCAGCATCTTGGCTGTGACAGTGTACTGTAGTTTTCCCTGATGATGTCATTGGGGAAGTTGGGTAAAGGGCACATAGAACCTCTGCATTATTTCTTACAACTGTGTGTGAATCTCTGGTTATCTCAAAATTAAAACTTTAACTGAAAAAGCCTCTCCACTTTGATACTCTTCCCAATTCCATTGCTCTAGCTCCCTTTGCAGAGGTTACTTTTATCCTGTGTTGATGGAAATAAATCAATAAACAAAATATAATAGGAATAAGAAGAAGTTTTGTGCTCGCTTCGGCAGCACATATACTAAAATTGGAACGATACAGAGAAGATTAGTATGGCCCCTGTGCAAGGATGACACGCAAATTCGTGAAGCGTTCCATATTTTAAAAAAAAAAAAAGAAGAAGAAGAAGTTTTATTTGAGCCAAACTGAGGACTTTAGCCTAGGAGACAGCCCCTCAGATAACTCTGAGGAGCTGCTGCAGAGAAGCATGGTTTGCAGCACAGTTTTACATTATTATGTCAGAATAAAGAATGTCAAAGAGGTCAGGAATATACTCCTTCAAGGTTACAGAAAAAACAGATCAGGGGCTTCCCTGGTGGCTCAGTGGTAAAGAATCCAACTGCCAGTGCAGGAGACACAGGTTTGATCCCTGATCCAGGAAGATCCCACATGCTGCAGAGCAGCTAAGCCTGTGCACCGTGACTACTGAGCTTGTGCTCTAGAGCCTGGGTGCCGCAACTAGTGAGGCCCACGTGCCCCAGAGCCTGTGCTCTGCAACAAGACAAGCCACTGCAGTGAGGAGCCAGAGCACTGCAACTAGAGAGTAGCCCCCACTTGCCACAACTAGAGAAATGCCCCTCGCAGTGAAGACCCAGCACAGTAATAAATAAATAAATTATTAAAGAAAAAAGTCCAACAGATCAGCATGTTCACAGTAAGTCAGTATGACCTTGGCTCCTGGGGAGGGAGTCTTATCATCGAAGGCATACCAACATTGGTATTCCAGGAAAGGAGGCATTTAATCCTTAACATAGACATTCTTTACTTGTGGTCATTGTGCCATTTTCTTCAATAATTAAAGCAGATATGACAGTGTATGTCTGAAAAGTCACAAACAGCCCATTTTAGTTAGCAGAAAATCAAGTTAAATCATGTATAAGCCAGAATGACTTCCCTATACCTCAATATGTGAAAATTTCTTTAATTACCTGGATTTATTGCTAATTACATCTACAAAATATTTAATGCCTATGCTACATGTATTTGTCCCTAAACAAAATCTAGCATTATTTCACATATTTTATTTTATTTTATTTTTTTTATTTCACATATTTTAAACTTTTAAAAACTTTTTAATTTTTTTTCTTTTTACATTTTAAACTTTTAAGAAATAGTATTATTCTGGCTTCCCAGGTAAAGAGGGTAAGGAATCTGCCCACAGTGCGGGAGACCCAGGTTAGATTCCTGGGTCAGGAAGGTCCCCTGGAAAAGGGAATGGCAATCTACTCCAGTATTCTTGCCTGGGAAATCCCATGTACAGAGGAGCCTGGTGGGCTATAGTCCATAGGGTTGCAGAGTCGGACACCACCGAGCAACTAACACATACACTGTATATCCTTCTGGGACTTGCTTATATATATATTTTTTTCCTGTTTACAACATCTGTGAGTAAATCCATGTTGATACATGAATCTATAGTTTTTTTTTTACTGTTCAGAATTCTATTATGTGATTATACCACAAGTTATTTATTCACTTGCATTGAGACATTTATGTTTTTTCTGATTTTTTGTTGTTTCATCAGTACTGCAGTGAACATTCCCATCTATATTTCTTGTGTGTATATGGAGAAGTTTCTCAGAGGTGGGGGTATATCCAGGAGTAGCACTCCTTGGCCTGATAGTTTGTGAATTTTCAACTTTTCTAAATATTGCCAAGTTGCTCTTTAGGGTGGTTGCAACAGTTTATATCATCATATCAGTATATGAGATTTCCCATTCATACAGAGTCACCAACATTTTATTTTCATATTTTGCTGATCTCTTCAACATAGAATGGTATCTCGTTATGTTTCTGTTTGCTTGATTTTGTTTTTGGCTGCACTGCATGGCTTGTGGGATCTTAGTTCCCTAACCAAGGATTGAACCTGGGCCCTCAGCAGTGGAAGCTCAGAGTCCTAGCTGCTGAACCCCCAGGGAATTCTTAAATTCTTAGTTAGTTCTTAAATATATTTAGATAAAGCTTTATCATTTTCTCCATAAAGATTTTGTACACCTATTATTATTATTTTTAATTGTATGTGTGGCTTGTGAGATCTCAGTTCTCCGACCGAGGACTGAATTCAGGCCATGTCAGTGAAAACCTGGAATCTTAAACACTAGAACGCCAGGGAATTCCCCATCTTTTGTTAAATTAAGATATTTAGGAAGGAATAAATAACACGTTGTTATTGAATCTTTTTATTCTTATGCTGCTATTTTTCTTTAAATGAACTCTTGAAAATTGTTGTTGATTTGCACAGGAATATAATTTATTTTGGAATATTGATCTCCAGCAAAATTGAGAAATTCTCACTTTTTCTTATGTTTAATTGTTCAGTTTAGTTCAGTTCAGTTGCTCAGTCGTGTCTGACTCTTTGCGACCCCATGGACTGCAGCATGCCAGGCTTCCCTGTCTATCACCAACTCCCAGAGCTTACTCAAACTCATGTCCATCGAGTCGGAGATGCCATCCAACAACTATCTCATCCTCTGTCGTCCCATTCTCCTCCCGCCTTCAATCTTTCCCACCATTAGGGTCTTTTCCAGTGAGTCAGTTCTTCGCATCAGGTGGCTAAAGTATTGGAGTTTCAGCTTCAGCATCAGTCCTTCCAATGAATATTCAGGGCTGATTTCCTTTAGGATCGACTGGTTGGATCTCCTTGCAGTCCAAGAGACTCTCGAGTCTTCTCCAGCACTACAGTTCAGAAGCATCAATTCTTCAGCACTCAGCTTTCTTTATAGTCCAACTCTCATATCCATACATGATTACTGGAAAAACCATAGCTTTGACTAGACGGACCTTTGTGGGCAAAGTAATGTCTCTGCTTTTTAATACGCTGTCTAGGTTGGTCATAACTTTCCTTCTTCTGTTAGGTGCATACCACTTCTGTCCTTCATTATTTAATTTTTAGTTCACTTCACAGCAGTGTGTGTGTGTGTGTGCGTGTGCGCTCAGTTGTGTCCAACTCTTTGCAGTCCCATGGATTGTAGCCCGCCAGGCTCCTCTGCCCATGGAATTTTCCAGCAAGAATACTGGAGTTGGATGTCATTTCCTACTATAGTGGCTCTTCCAAACCCAGTGATCTAACCCACATCACTTTTGTCTCCTGCATTGGCAGGCGGATTCTTTTCCACTAGCATCACCTGGGAAACCTCTTCAAAGCTATAAAAGCATATAATTTAAAGAGATGGATAGTTCTACATTTGTGATGAGAAGGAGAAACAGGTAATTCTGTTGTACAGTGTTTGTTATAAAAAACACCCTGTCCTCTTCTCTTGCCTTCTCCAGGCACTACCAGGCAGTTCCTTCTGTTGATTTTAGCTGATTGCACACATGTACTGTTCCTTCTTGAGCAGTACAATTTAGGCATTGTTCCTTGATTCTCGCTATGGAGGATTAGACTTTAGCTCTTTTTGACTCCTTCTCCAACACCTTGTCCTCTCAGTACATAATATGAATTAGATCACTTGCATTATTACCTGCGTAGATTCTATTTATAGTTGAATCAGGTAGTGACGCATAATTACTTTTATCTTTTCTGCACAATCTTGTTGAATAATTTTTTTGTTTGTTGGTTTATTTCTTAGTTTCACCATGTATTGTCTGTGTAATTGCCTAAATAAGGACCATATTCTCTGCTGTTTCAGTAAATTTGTCCTCAAGACATTCTAGTATCTAGCCCAGACTTTTTGCTGTCTGTCACCAACAGTCAAACTTAGGATTTCTTTTGATCTATCTTGGGAATTTCCTTGGTCTCTCTCACATATTAGGTTACCAGTTTCCTGTATCTCGTGTCTTTTTTTGTGTGATTTATTTCTTTATTTTGGTAGAACATAGTTTCCTGACAAGGAAACTATAAGGTAGATTCTCCAGGCCTTCAGGATTCTGAAATTTCCTCCTAGTGTGTTTAGATTTGATTTTTTTAAAAAAAACTTACCCTGCTTGGGACTTGTACTTCCTAGATCTAACCAATAATATCTTTTATAAATTTTGGACAATTATTAGTCTCATCTCTTCATATATTGCCTCTTCTCACTCTCTTTATTCTTGTCCCCTGGAACACAGAGTTGGTACATGACCTTATTTCAGTATCCAGATCCCTTAATTCTCTTTCGTATTTTGCATGATTTTCACTTTCTTTTTAGCAGTCTGGATAATTTCTTCATATCTATCTGCTCCTTTCCTATTTCTCTTTCCTAAATATTTAAAGTGTCCATTTAGTTTTTAATTTTGAAGACTAAATTTTTAACATCTGTAAGTTTTGCTTGGTGCTTTAAAAAATCATACAGGTCTTTATTTTTTGTGTGTCTTTTCTTTTCCTGCTTATTTTATAGTTTCTGACAGTTTGATTGTCTGATGTTCTGGGGATCTAATCCTGCTCTTGCTGTCTCTGATGATGCTCACTTACATTGGAGTTCTTGTAATTTTGGATTTTAAGTTCATCTTCAGGACAGGGTTATCTCTTGGAGTACCATGTGGCCTAGATTAAGAATGTGTCCTCCTGGAGACATTTTAGTTTTTCTGTGGGTATTAATACTAGCATTAGTCCAGGACTTCTTTTTTGTTGTGGCATATTTCTCAGCATTGAGTTCCTTGGAACACATGTGTAGTATACATTTGAACCTGCGATCCAGTGAAAGCAGGCCTGTTATGAGTTTTCAGGAAGAACTTTTCCTTTACTCAGGACCCAAGTCAAGATGAAGAAACATCTTTGTCATTTTCTGTGTAGGTAGAGGGGCATTTCTTTTCTACTCCCCCATTTCTCTAGTGTGCTTGAGGAAAGGAGCTTGTTTCCTGATTCTCCCTGGGCACTAATGCCCAAGTCTCTGAATCACTGAGCTGGGCAGTGCTCTCTTCTTTGCCCACCCTGTCCACTTTGGCTACAGCTGCATCAGCTTAGCTGTTCCTGCTCTGGTTTTCCATTCCCTCTGGTTGGGGATCCCTGCTGATTTCCTTTACTTTCTTGCAATACTTGCCATCCAGTGAAAAGGCAGTTTGTTATAGCTGATCTTGCATTTCTAGGTGTTTTGTAGTAGGGAGATTTTTCTTTTCCATAGTATTGCCATTTGTACTTTTTAAACTTAGAGATGGAAGAGAAAAGAACATCTGGCTGGGAGGATCAGGAAAGGCCTTAGAGATGAATGTCAGAGCCTAGAGGCATGGGAGGGGTCACAGCAGGTGCAAAAGCACAGAGGCAGGAAATGACTATGCAGGAATGGAGAAAAGCATGTGACTTTCTTTCACTGGAGTGTCAGGGAAGAGGAAAAATGAGGCCAGAGGCAGAGGATACCAGATCACAAGCTTTGTTTCAGGAAGTTTACACTGGGAGCATGTACAAGATGAATGGGTGTGGGTGGCAGCAGGTGGGAGAGGGGTTTGGATTTGAAAAAATGATTCTGGAGGCTGTGGAAATAGTCAAGGTGATAGGTAGTATGGTCTGAATGGGGTAGTGGCAGGTGAAGAGGAGGGAAGAGTTGGGAGAAAGAGGGTGAGAGAGTCAGTGAACCAGATAAAGAAATCTGGGTTGAGAGCTGCAGGGGGTGGGATGGGGGGGCGGTGGGGGAGCAAAAAAGGAAGAAAAAGCCAAGCAAGCACATTGTCTTAATCCTGGGAAATGAATTTAAAATGTCAACAATTATCTGAGCTGTGTTCTACCTTTTAAGATTTGTTCAAATACTAATAAATAGTTCATCTTGACTCTGTAGGCAGCTAAAGATGTTTTTAGGCCACTTGGTGAATAGTTGTCTCTGGACTAAAGGCAGCATGTTCCAGTAGAGCTCCCAGAAGTGAATCTGGATGTGTCTGTCTTTCCAGAACCTGCTGACATGACGAATCATGGGGACGATGCTCTGTCCTCTAGAACTGGTGCTCCAGATGGGGATGATCGACTCTCTGAGGACAGATCCTTGCTCCAGCAGAGGCTGGCTGTCAGGGAACTCATCGACACTGAGGTCTCCTACTTGCACGTGCTCCAGCTCTGTGCCTCTGACATTAGGAGCCGCCTGCAGCAGGTACCTGGGTGGGACCACACTCAGCTTGTCTTTAGAGAGGCAGACATGGGTCCCGGCTTCTTAGACCTCACATCTGTTCCTGGGGCAGGCTTGATGGAGGGGAAAGTGGTGAATGTGAAGTCATGGTACTTCTACTACTGGCCCTGCAACCTTCAGCAAGGCTTTTGACACCTTGGAGCCTTAATATAAAAAGTGTTAGTTGCTCAGTTTTAGTATATTCTTCTGCTAAATGGGCAGAGAAGAATCACCTCAGAGAATTAAATGAGCTAATGGATAAGATAGCCCTTTATTTAGTTTAGAACAGATTGTTTTAAGTGACCTATTTGTAATTGTCTCATTTAGAGGGTGGTAACATGAAAAAGTTATCATTACATGGGTTTCTAGTTTAGTATTCATTTTTTACATCTTTTTCGTCCCAGTTTCAGAAATAACATAGGCTCTCTTTCTAAAATTTCAACTATCCCCCAGCATGTAAGGTCCATAAGGGGAAAGGCTGTTTATTAATAGTTCAGTGTATTCCAGTTCTTGACATATAAATAATGGACTCCAATTACTATTTATTGAATAAATGAAATAAGCAGATAATGTAGATGAAAACCCTCCCTTATTTTACCCTCCAGAAATTGGGATATTTCCTCTGGAGGCATTAAACAAACAAATATAGATTGTTACTTATTTTAGCAAAAGTAAAGCATACTCTAGATGTTTTTCTACAGTTAGCTTCTCCCACTTGATTGTGCATCCAGGGCTTCTATCTATATATATATCCTATATAGGGCTTCCCTGGCAGCTCAGCAGTAAAGAATCTGCCTGCAGTGCAGGAGACACAGGAGGTGTGGGTTCAATCCCTGGATTAGGAAGATCCCCTGGAGGAGGGTATAGTAACCCACTCCAGTATTCCTGTGTAAAAAATGCTATGGACAAAGGAGCCTGGTGGGATACAGTCCATAGAGTTGCAAAGAGTCGGACACGACTGAAGCAACTGAGCACAGTCAACATATGTAGATATCCTGCATCCTTTTAACAGTGGTGCAGTTTAGCTCATAGGGCTGGAGTTCAGAATGTATCTAAAGGTAATAGTGGTAGGTGCCAAGTGTGTCAGAGCTGGAAAGAAGTCCAACTTCCCACACTTACATGGCAGATGGGGAAATGGGAGAAGAAAAATTATAGTTGGCAGCAGACCTAGGATAACGCAGTTCAGCTTTCCTTTCATGGTGAGTGCTCCATCTCTTCCTCTCTTCTCTTAGAGTAATAAAAATACCTAACTTATAAAATTTCAAAGTCCTTTCAAACATTCCTCTGAAACGGTCTTCCCAAGAGAGATGGAACCCCGATGGCGTGACTATTCTGGACTACTGTCCGAAACCTACCAAAAAATCACTCTTATCGAACTCCTGAGCGACCTTCCACGGAGTCTTTGTTCCTTTTAGCTGCCACAGGGAGATCTGGATGTCCTGTTCTCAAACATTGATGACATCATCAAGGTGAACAGCAGACTGCTTCATGATCTGCAGGAGACAGCCTCCAGGGAAGAAGAACAAGTGCAGCTGATCGGTGAGCAAAAAACCAGGCAGTTGGCAGCCTGAGATTCCCGTGGAATTGTTCTAGGCATGTGGTCATTGCTGTACTTTCCCCAGCATTCCAGGGAGATGCAGCTCAATGAGAGGCTGTTTTGGGAGTCCCTGAAATACAGCATGTCAGAGCTGGCAGGACCCTCAGATGATATCCAGCCCAACCCCATCACTATAGACGAAGAGACTGAGGCCTCACGACAGAGAGGACATACTGATAGACACATAATTAGTTAGTGGTGTGGCTGAGACTCTATCCCAGGGTTTTTCACAGTCATTCACTCAGTAGGTGCTTAGTGATCACCTGCCGTGTGCCATTCACTGTGCTGTGTGCTGAGGTAACAGAAGGGTCTAGTCAACCAGAGGGTCTGATCATCTGTTCTTTTGGGTTAGTGAGTGAGAGAGACAGAAGATACACAGATAAACAGGAGAATTTTAAGTAGTAATTTATAATTTAAAGAATAACAAATATGGTAACTTTTGAGAAAAGAGAAGGCCTCCTGAGGAGAGGACATTTGAACTGAGACCTGTTAGGGAGGAGCCAGCTATGAGATGATCTGGACAGAGTAGAGAAAATAGGTATGCAGAGGCCTATTCTTTGGCAGAGATGAGCCTGGGATATTTGATGGACAAGGCTGGTGAGGCTCCAGGGCAATGAGTGAGGGGAGAGTATAGGAGATAGGATAGAAAAGGCAGAGAAGGACCAGATCCTACAAGGCCTTCTAGGAGTGTGGATTTTCTCCTAAGTGTGATGAGACCTCACTGGACAATTTTGAGCAGGGGAGTGATATGGTCAGATTTCTTTTTCAAAGATCCTTTTGGTAGTTGTGTACAGTGGATTGTGAAAGAGTGGCAAGAGTGGAAGTAATGAGATCAGCTGGTGGTTTTACCTTCACCTAGGTGAGAGATGGAGGTGGACTCCTGATTCTGAAATAGTTAGGATGACCAGACATAAAGGAGGAGGAATGAGTAGGTGTAAACCTCAAACTTCTGCAGCCCCTTCCTGTCTCCTGTTCTGGGGCTGCTTAATGAAACTTCTATGTTTTCAGGTGGAGTCAGAGGACAAAGGTGGATGGGCTCAGAAAGGTAGATGGGTGCAGGCTCAGGAGTTGTGATGCACAGGCGTAGTGCTCCATGGCCTGTGGGATCTTCCCAGACCAGAGATTGAATCCATGTCTCCTACATTGACAGGTGAATTCTTTATCACTGAGCCACCAGGAAAGCCCGACTATTTCCTTTAAATGATAGAGGAATACAAAATTAAGGAACGAGATTTTTTTAACAGTATCTAGGTAATATTTTTACCTTTTATCACTTTATCTATATTTCTGTTAATGGTGACCACTTATTTGAGTGAGATTTTTTATTACATTTTATTTGCACTGGATTTTAGTTGCAGCATGTGAACTCTTAGTTGAGGTATGTGGGATCTCGTTCCCTGACCAGAGATCAAACCCGGGTCCCCTGCACTGGGAGTGCAGAGTCTTAGCCGCTGGACCACCAGGGAAGTCCCTTGAGTAGAAATTGTTACAGCCTCAGGTTGAAGATGCTCCAGGGATGTGGGGACTCTGAGGTCAGCATCTTCTGTTGGTATGGGTTTGAGATTCAACTAATTCCTTGTTAAGAGTCCTTACCTGTTCATCTCTGTCTTCCAGCTTAACCTGTAAAAAGTTAAGATGCTACTTTGTCCATGCCTGGTGACATCTCCATTCCCTGGCTTCCCTGTTTCCCTGATAGATTCGCCACATAAAATACAGGATGCCCTGTTACATTTGAATTTCACATAAACAATGAAAATTATACTAAGTTTACTGAATTATACTAAGTTTATCCCATGGAATACTTGGAACATACTTATATTAAAACTTTCGTTATTTATCTGAAGTTCAAATTTAACTGAGCATCTTATGTGTCATCCTCCCCGCCCCTCCCCCCACATTTTGTCAAGCCTGTCCCCTGGCCTTTCCCGAGTGTACAGAAAATAGCCTTCTCATCCTCTGCCCTTTGTGGTTAGCCAAAAAGAGATACAGAGAATCCACACGGGCTTTTGTTTTCCTAGGTGCAACTTTGTGCTTAATCATGGCTGAGCTGGTTTCAACCAGCTCTTCCTATTCCTCTCTCAGCCCCCAGGCCCGGCTATGCAAGGGAGGCCCTTATCCCAGTTCCATACCACAGCATTTTAAAAGATTTTTGGACATCAGGCATGAACTTCCCAAATGAGTCAGGTTCCGTGTTCTTATGAATGATTTCAAATGCAGCTCCCGGTGGAGTTCCCCCACGGGCTCCTGTCACTGGAAGGCACCGTGTTCTAGTTCAGTCTTATCTAAAAGAAATGCAGTGTGAGCCATGAATTTAATTTAAGACTATTGAGTAGCTCCATTAAAAAAACTAAAGCAGTGAAATGAATTTTAATGATATATCTCATTTAACCCAATATATCAAAATAATATTTCAACATGTAATTAGTATAAAACTTATTCGTGATACATTCTACTTTTTTTTTTTTTGGTACAAAGTCTTTGCAATCCAGTGTCATTTACACTTACAGCACATCTTAATTGGGATTCTCCATATTTCAAGTTCCCAGGAGTCATATATGGCTCGTGGCTTATAGGTCAAGTGGTTTAGAACAGGGGCTTTGGAATCTGACTTGCAAGGTTCTGTCACCCACATCTCGTCTCTGAGCCTCAGTTTCATGCCATCTGTATGAAAATAGTACCCATTTCGGTGCCAGCCATGACTGTGGGTACCTAAATCAGTCCTGAATATTCACTGGAAGGACTGATGCTGAAGCTGAAACTCCAGTACTTTGGCCATCTGATGCAAAGAACTGACTCATTTGAAAAGACCCTACTTCTGGGAAAGATTGAAGGTGGGAGGAGAAGGGGACGGCAGAGTATGAGATGGTTGGATGGCATCTCCGACTTGATGGACATCAGTTTGAGTAAGCTTCAGGAGTTGGTAATGGACAGGGAAGCCTGGCGTGCTGCAGTGCGTGGGATTGCAAAGAGTCGGACACAACTGAGCAACTGAACTGAACATGAAATAGCCCTTTTTATTCTCATGACCTTGTTACTTATTGATTATTATTATTAGTGGACAACAGAGGATCTAGGTATGCTGCATGCAGTCCATAGGGTCCCAAAGAATCGGGCACAATTTAGTGACTGAACAAAAACATTATCATCCCCATTTTATTGAAGAAAAACCCAAGACTCAGAAAGGTTAAGTAACTTTCCTAAGGTCAAACAGCTTGACAAGGCAGAGTCATGATTTGAGCAGCTCCGTCAGACAACATCCTGCCTCCCTTTCTCATTTCTCCAGCCAGAGGTAGAGTGGCCTTTTGAGAGTAACTCTTAGCTGCTGTGACTTCTTTCCAACCTGTGACTAAGGAGGACAAGAGGAGAAGAAATAAGTCTTTGGTGTCCCTGTATTCCTGCCTGTTGGACAGCTCTGCTCTATGCTCTAGGGAAGTTTGCTTTCCTCCACCTTCAGTTATAGAAACACCCCTGCCCCTGGCCATGCTGGTGTGATGCAGTTTCTTTGGCAAAAGTCACATTCCTGCAGAAGAACCTAAGTAGAGAAGAATGTGGGAACCGCCCCAGGTTTCAGGGCTACGCTGTCTCCAAGTGAGGTCATCTCTGCAGCTAGCTGACCTCCCTATCCTATGCATTCTGCCTGACTGCAGTTTTGGGTAGTCTTTCCTGGTCACGTTCTCCCTTGTTCTGGGGGCTTCTCCGGAGGGAGTTCTTTCTGAGCATTGTCTTGACCAGCACTGGGGAGGGGTTTTGCTTCCTGTGGTGGTAGTCTTGCTGTGGGAGCCTTTGCCGAGAGCTGGACCATGCTAGTCCAGTTACTCCCCGTCTCAAGGGGGGCCGGGTACATTTCACAGGTACAACACACAGCATCAGCAGGCTTTAGGCTTAGCTGGGCTTCCTGTGGTCTGTGGCTTACTTGCCCTTTTGTGACTAATACGTTTCTCTTCACCCTCACCACTATCCAAATAGTCTTGCTTTTTTAAAAAAGACGTGTATTTATTTATTATTGGCTGCGCTGAGTCTTTGTTGCTGCGTGGGCTTTCTCTAATTGTAGAGAGTGGGGCCTACTCTCTGTTGTGCACAGGCTTCTCATTGCGTGGCTTCAGTTGTAGAGCACAGGCTCTAGGGCACATGGGCTTCAGTTGTTGCAGCTCATGGGCTTAGTTGCCCCAAGACACGTGGGATCTTCTCAGACTAGGGATCAAACCAGTGTCCGCCAAATTGCAAGAAGGATTCTTATCCACTGGACCATCAGGGAAGTCCTGTAGTAGCCTTTTAATAGCTATTCCTCTTTCCATGTTTTACTCCTGATTTAGTCTCAATATAGTATAGCTCTAATAGACATTTTTTTTTTTACAGCACTTTCAGATTTACAGAAAAATTAAGTAGAGGGAATTCCCAGTGGTTAGGACTCTATTTTTCTTCTACATATATTGCTTGATTGATGGCATTAAAATTGATTTATAATATTCTTAATATATATTAATAGTTTCATGTGTACAACATTTCATTTGATTTTATATATACTACAGTGTGCCCACAACTGAAAATTTAGTTTTTATTTGACACCAGGCAGTTGACCCACTTTAACTGTTTTCAGTTCAGTTCAGTTCAGTCGCTCAGTCGTGTCTGATTCTTTGCAACCCCATGAATCGCAGCACACCAGGCCTCCCTGTCCATCACCAACTCCCGGAGTTCACTCAAACTCACATCCATCAAGTCAGTGATGCCATCCAGCCATCTCATCCTCTGTCGTCCCCTTCTCCTCCTGCCCCCAATCCCTCCCAGCATCAGAGTCTTTTCCAATGAGTCAGTTCTTTGCATGAGGTGGCCAAAGTACTGGAGTTTCAGCTTTAGCATCATTCCTTCCAAGAGCACCCAGGACTGATCTCCTTTAGAATGAACTGGTTGGATCTCTTTGCAGTCCAAGGGACCCTCGAGAGTCTTCTCCAACACCACAGTTCAAAAGCATCAATTCTTCGGCACTCAGCTTTCTTCACAGACTAACTCTCACATCCATACATGACCACTGGAAAAACCAAAGCCTCAACTAGATGGACCTTTGTTGGCAAAGTAATGTCTCTGCTTTTGAATATGCTATCTAGGTTGGTCATAACTTTCCTTCCAGGGAGTAAGTGTCTTTTAATGTCATGGCTGCAATCACCATCTGCAGTGATTTTGGAGCCCCAAAAATAAAGTCTGACACTGTTTCCCCATCTATTTCCCATGAAGTGATGGGACCAGATGCCATGATCTTCGTTTTCTGAATGTTGAGCTTTAAGCCAACTTTTTCACTCTCCTCTTTCACTGTCATCAAGAGGCTTTTTAGTTCCTCTTCACTTTCTGCCATAAGGGTGGTATCATCTGTATATCTGAGGTTATTGATATTTCTCCTGGCAATCCTGATTCCAGCTTGTGCTTCTTCCAGCCTAGCATTTCTCATGATGTACTCTGCATATAAGTTAAATAAGCAGGGTGACAATATACAGCCTTGAT
>NW_011494863.1:10909984-10916049 GCF_000754665.1 Bison bison bison
CTCCTTTTCCTATTTGGAACCAGTCTGTTGTTCCATGTCCAGTTCTAACTGTTGCTTCCTGACCTGCATATAGGTTTCTCAAGAGACAGGTCAGGTGTTCTGGTATTCCCATCTCTTTCAGAATTTTCCACAGTTTTTGTGATCCACACAGTCAAAGGCTTTGACCTGCCCCCAATTCCCCTGTCCACCTACATTTATTAATTCTTATTCTATAAGCAAGAAATGTCCCTTCCATTCATTTTTTAAAGTTATTTTTAGTTTTCAAATTTTTAGGTATAGTTGATTTATAGTGTTATATGTTTTAATTGTACAGCATAGTGATTCACAATTTTTATTAATTTATTTTATTTATGGCTGTGTTTGATCATCATTGCTTTATGCAGGCCTTCTCCAGTTGAGGTGATTGTTGGCTTCTGTCTAGTTATGCTCAGGCTTGTCTTTGCAGTGGTTTCTCTTGTTGTGGAGCATGGGCTCTAGCTGTGTGGACTTCAGTAGTTGTGGCACCAGTTCATAATTTTTAATGGTTATAGTTATTGATTTTTTATAGTTATAAAATATTGGCTCTATTCCCTGTGCTGTACCCATTTGTTTCTTTATTCAACTTTTATATAAGTATAAACTCATGGATATTTGCTTTATTCCATGAGTCAGAAGCCAGTACTATTGTTATTCATTTTCTTGCTCAAATTTTACCAGCTTTGGCCATAGGGAGCTCTTTCCAGTTGACACCTGTGTCCTTTCAATGTGTCTCTAACAATGTGTGAGCACTTTCTTGCTTTCTGACACCACAAGGTGTTCTCAGCTCATCTTGTATTTTCCCTGCCCTATCCTTGCGATCAGCTTTTCTCCTGGGAAACCTGGTTCCTACCTTTGGTGTGCTTATTACTCCTCGGGTATCATTGCTTCTAGGTCCTCTTAGCTGATATTTAGGAAATACGTGTATATATACCAACACACGCATGTACACATATCTCCATTTCTTTCTATATCTGTCCATCTATGTTGTTGTTTAGTTGCTAAGTCATGTCCAACTTTTTGCGACTCCATAGACTATAGCCCACCAGGCTCCTCTGTCCCTGGGATTTCCCAGGCAAGAACACTGGAGTGTGTTGCCGTTTCCTTCTCCAGGGGATCTTCCCGACTCAGGGATCAAACCTGCATCTCCTGCAATGGCAGTTGGATTCTTTACCACTGAGCCACCAGGGAAGCCCATCTATATTTATATATTTAAAATACATAAAACCATGAGTTCCTACTAATACCTCCAATTCCAGTCCAGTATCTCAGGGTTCATTCTAATCTTTCCTCTTTTCTTATTTGCAGCATCTTTCTGTGACAGGTAGAAATGGTTGCCGTTATCTACAGTATATTTACTTATGTGTTCGAAGTTAGTAGTCACTTAGAGTATTTTTTTTTTTTGGTTATGTTATATTTTAATAAAAATTACTAGCCTGTACTTTTGTGCAAAATACTTATGTTAATTTTTTCATACACCCTTCAGTGTGGTTATGTTATTCATTTGTAATAGAATTAGGTTCATTCCTTATTGTTTGTATTCTATTTGGGGTTCCTTCCACATCCTGGTTGGTCTCAGCTGTATGTCTATTTTGGGAGTATGTAAAATATTACCAGGGTTCCAAGATCAGAACTATATAAGAAGGTATATTCAGTAAAGCACTGTTCCCCTCTCATCCCTACTGTCCTACCCCATTCCCTGTTCTTTCCATCCCATTCTGTCTCCCCAGTAAGTAACTAATCTCATAAGTTTCTGTTTTTTTTAAAATATAGAATGTTACAACTTGGCGTGTCATTCGTGTGCAGGGGACTGCCGGTCTTTCTTGTATTGTTATAACTTTAGTGTAAGTGCTATTGAAATTGAGCATGGTCGTGATCCTTTTAAAACAAAAACTAGATCATTCTTGCCCCTGCTCAAAACCTTCTAGTTACTTCCTGCCACCATTAGAATAAAGCCTGAACACCTTACTACACTTAGTAGTATTTGCTTACTTCAAGGCCGTACATAATCTGGCTTCAGTTTCCTGTTTATTTTCTCTACTTTGTGCCCTTGCTCACTGTGTTCCAGCCACACCTGCCTTCTGTGTCACCTGCATGTCAGGCATTCACTTGCCTTAAGGCCTTTGTATTTGTCCTTCCCTAAGCCTGGCACTGCTCTTCCCTCTTTTGGACTGTGATAAACATCCACATCTTTATGGAGGTCTTTCCTAAATAGATCTCCTGTGTGTATGCTTAGTTGCTCAGTCATGTCTGACTCTTTGCGACCCCATGGACTGTAGCCTGCCAGTTTCCTCTATCCCATAGAATTTTCTAGGCAAGAATAAACTGGAGTGGGTTGCCATTTCCTACTCCAAGGGATCTTCCCAACCCAGGGATCGAACCCACGTCTCTTGTGTCTCCTGCATTGGCAGGCAGATTCTTGACCACAGTGATACCTCTAACTCTCTATCTGGCTTTGTTTAAATCTGTGGTACTCATCACTACCTGGCGTCAGTTCAGTTCAGTTCAGTCGCTCAGTTGTGTCTGACTCTTTGTGACCCCATGAAATGCAGCACGCTAGGCCTCCCTGTCCATCACCAACTCCCGGAGTTTACCCAAACTCATGGCCATTGAGTCGGTGATGCCATCCAACCATCTCATCCTCTGTCGTCCCCTTCTCCTCCTGCCCTCAGTCTTTCCCAGCATCAGGGTCTTTTCCAATGAGTCTGCTGTTTGCATCAGGTGGCCAAAGTATTGGAGTTTCAGCTTCAACATCAGTCCTTCCAGTGAACACCCAGGACTGATCTCCTTTAGGATGGATTGGTTGGATCGTCTTGCATATGTAATATATAAATAAATATATTTATTTATTGTCTGTCTTCCCCATGAGAATATCAGCCCCATGAGGCAGGGTCATTATTTCATTCAAAGAACTTAGAAGAGTGCCTCATACACAGTCAGTAGATAAGTAGTTGGTAAGTTTTGGGGAAATGAAGTTTGTGTCAGGTGCTTTATGTGCATTTTTAAAATTAATCATCCCAGTGAACACTTGGAGGTGAGTACTATTTGTATTCCCATCTATAGATGAAAATATGGAGGGTCAGAGGGATAAGATACTCACCCTAGACTATGCTACTGGGAAAGGGTTGGCTGGAGATCTGGCCTTACTTCTCTCCGACTCCAAAGCCACATTTTGACTCTCCATGCTGTGCTGTAGGGTGTCTTTGTAAACAGGGTTTGGAATTGTACTTGCCATACATGGTAATTATAAAGATATAACATGAATGTGTTTTGTAAACTATAAAGCATTGTCCAAATGTGAGAATTATCAATATTATTGCTATAATTATAGATACTGTTTATTAACCACACATACTACATCATTGTGTCACTTAATCCTACAGCAGCCTTTTGAAAGTGAGATGAAAAAGTGGGAGCTGAGGAAGATGAGGTGACTTGCCCAAGGTTACAGTGCTGGTTAAGCCAGGCAGTCTTACGTCAGAGCTAAAGCGCTTAGCTGTGTCACTCACAGCCTCCCTCTTCTAAGCAAGAGGACATGCAGAAGCGCTTTTGAGAACTTGTTGCCTTTTCACTGTCAGGTAACGCATTTCTGGAATTCCAAGAGGAGTTGGAGCAAGTCTATAAGGTGTACTGTGCCAGCTACGAACAGGCCTTGCTGCTGGTAGAGACCTACCGGAAGGAGCCAGAGCTGCAGCGGGAGATCCAGGGCATCATTGAGGCAGTGCTGTGAGTAGAATGATCCCTATGGATGCCAAGGTCAGGGGCTGTTAAAGTCTCACCCTAGCTTGGGGCTGCTCACACTCTTTCAGGAGTGTCCTAGTCAGGCTGGGCTAGGCTATGCTGCAGAGACAAACAACCCCCAACTCTTTTAGTGGTTTCAGCCAATGAGGTTTCCACCTTCCTTATGCTCCAATGTGGGTTAACTTGGGGCTCTTCCCAGTGTCATGCTCACTCTGGAACTCAAGCTGACACCAGCCACTGTCTGGAACATGGCCGGTGACTTGGCAAGGAACAAAGAACTCTGGAGGGTCTCACACTGGTTACTAAATGTTCCAGGCCAGAAGTAATAACCATTGCTTCTCATAATTCAGAGTCCAGAACTAATCACCTGACTTCATCTAGTACCAGGAGGGCATGCCTTCCAGCCATGTGTTCAGAGGTGGAAAAGCAGAAACATTTGGTGAACAGACTGTGCCCATCATAGGGAGGGCAGTGAGATGGTGGGAACCATGTGCTGTAAGCAGCAGTGGCAGGAAGCAGGCTTGCACCACCTGAGGAGACCTTTCTATAGATGCCTGGAGTCCTGCCCCACAGAAAAGGATCAGAACTGCCTTGAGGGGCCTCGCAGCCCAGAGCTGGCACCAATGAGTGGGAGCTCGGGATAGAGATATGTAGAGAATAAATTTTTTAAATTAAAATTTTGAACAGGTACACTTCACACAGTTTAAAAGCTTTAAAACATCTGAATTTAAACAGTAAAAGCAAAAGATCTCCCCTGTCCCTTCATCCATCCAATTGCTGCTACTACCTGCAAAGTCAAGGTAACCACTTTTAAATTCCTTATGGATCTTTGTAGAGTTCCTGTATACCTATACTACTACTACTGCTGCTAAGTCACTTCAGTCGTGTCCGACTCTGTGCGACCCCATAGACGGCAGCCCACCAGACTCCCCTGTCCCTGGGATTCTCCAGGCAAGAACACTGGAGTGGGTTGCCATTTCCTTCTCCAATGCATGAAAGTGAAAAGTGAAAGTGAAGTTGCTCAGTCTTATCCGACTCTTATCGACCCCATGGACAGCAGCCTACCAGGCTCCTCCGTCCATGGGATTTTCCAGGCAAAAGTACTGGAGTGGGGTGCCATTGCCTTCTCCGTGTACCTATACAAGTAAATCTAAATATATACTCTTATTTTCCCATCTTCTTATAAAAGTTTATAATTTTTTTCACTTATGCTATATCTTGGAGGTCTTTCTAATTCAATATATATACGTATGGCCCTTTGAATGGCTATGTATTCTTCTACCATGTGGTTGTTCCAGTTTATTTAACTGCGCTCTATTGATGGATATTGGTTTGTTTCTATTTTTTGTAGCATTACAGATAATGCTATGTGATTATTCACGAACATATATTATTTTACTGAGGTGCAAATAAAAGTATCTATAAGTTAAATTTCCAGATGTGAAATTGCTAGATTAAAGGAAGTATGTGTTAATAATCTTGATAATATTGCAAAATTTCTCACTCTAAAGGTAATACCGGTTGATATTCCCATGAACAAATATAAAGGTGTTTCCCCTCAGCCTGACCAGCAGAGTACATTGTGAAACTTCAGAGTATTTACCACTGAGATAGGTGAAAAATGGCACCTCAGTAATGTTTCATTTTGTATTTATCTTCTTATGATTAAAGTGGATCATCATATATTTAAAAAGACTTCTATTAGGACTTCCTTGGCGGTCTGGTGGTTAAGACTTCATGTTCCCAATGCAGGGGGCACAGGTTCAATACCTGGTTGGAGAATTAAGATGCTGCATGCCATGCAGCATGGTCAAAAACAAAAAAAAACTATATCTTCCCCAAGCTTACCAAATGAAGATAGATGAAGGCCATCTTCTGGAAATCAGAATAGTATAGGAGGAACAGAGGTTATTATTGTTATTTCATCTTACTTAGGCATTTCCTGTTTACACCCAAGAGAGTGTAGATTTTGGTCTTTAAAGCTAGCATTATCTCATGTGGATCCTCCTGCTATCTCTCTTCCTTCTCTCCCTTATCTATCCTTAGCTCTTGTGCCCCCTGAAGCCTTCTTTTGAAGTAGCCATGTCCTAGCCCCTCCCAGCCTTCAAAAAAGCCTACTTTCGGGACTTCCCTGGTGGTCCAGTGGCTAAGACTCCGCTCCCAATGCAGGGGGCCTGGGTTCGATCCCTGGACAAGGAGCTAGATCCCACATGCAGCAACTAAGACCCAGTGCAGCCAAATTAAAATAAATAAATGATTTAAAAAAAAAAAAAAAAGCCTACTTTTCTTTTCTTTTATTCCTTTGATCC
>NW_011494863.1:10916149-10917650 GCF_000754665.1 Bison bison bison
AAAAGCCTACTTTCATTTTCTTTTATTCCTTTGATCCCTTCATGGATCTTACAAACTTAGGCTTTTGTAAGGGTCACTAAATACATTTCTACAGGAGTGAGGCAAGTAACAGAAATGAGGGAAGCAGGACGCCAGCTGTGAGACAAAAGGGAGTAATGGAGGCTGTGGCAAATCAGAGCCAGCAGTCCCTGTATAGAGTGTAGCTGCAGCCCAGCTTCAGCTGATCACTGTTGCATCAAGTAGCTTTTGCTATAGCATATCACCCCAAATATAGTGGTTTAAAATATAAATCATCTCCAAAATGTGTTTAAAGCAAATATTTCTCAAGGTCACATTTGTGCATGATAGCAATTTAGCTGGACTCAGTAAATGATTTTTCTAGTCCTGGCTGAACTCCCTCACATGTCTGTGATCAACCATAGGTCAGCTTTGCTGATGTTGGCTGGACTTTCCTATGAACGTGGGACACACGAGCTGACTCAGCTCTGCCTTTTGAGATCTTGGCTTAGAACTGGCATGCTGTGCCAGGCTCGGGAGGTGGAAAAATAGTCCCCACTTCTTGGTGGGAGAAGCTTTAACGTCATGTTCAAAGGGTATAGATACAGAGAGTAAAGTAATTGCAGCCATTTTTTTGTAAACCATCTACCTCAGTTGCTGTGTAGAAATATGATTCCACTGTGGCCAGATCCTCTGATCTTTCAAGAGAAACCAGAAGCTTTGATGTAAGTCTCCGCAGTGTTAAATATTGGCATCTAGTTCAGACATGTTAGAAGCACTGTGTGGGGGCCCTAGTTGGCACAGAGGCTGCTCTTTGTCACATCTTCTGTACTCTGGTCTTTCCCAACTAGGCCAGACATTTCTCATGGGCTTTGGCGCCAGGCAGCCTGGCAACAAATCAAGCTCTCTGCTCTTTATTCACCTTGGCAGGAGCCATTTAGTGTCTCAGAACCTAGTTTCCCTACATGTAGAGTGGGAGTAAAAGCAATAGCTCATGGGGATGTAGACTCATTGAAGTGAAGCCGCTCAGTCGTGTCCGACTCTTAGCGACCCCATGGACTACAGCCTACCAGGCTCCTCCGTCCATGGGATTTTCCAGGCAAGAGTACTGAAGTGGGGTGCCATTGCCTTCTCATTGCATGTAGAC
This sequence comes from Bison bison bison, assembly GCF_000754665.1. Lineage (NCBI taxonomy): Eukaryota > Metazoa > Chordata > Mammalia > Artiodactyla > Bovidae > Bison > Bison bison. The sequence goes on from NW_011494863.1 coordinate 10,917,294, forward strand.
TCATTGCATGCAGGTAATACTCAGTAATTCCCTAGTAAGACCATAGCTATGGTAGTTATCTTGGTTAGGAAGGGATTATGCTTCCCTGAGACCACACTGTAGTTCTCTGCTCCTTCAGTCCCAGTGCTCCCTTTTTATAACAAATTTATTATCCTGAGTTACATTCTGAAAAAAATTCTCCTGCCCATATACATAATTGAAAAAATAAACATAATGGCTTAGCTATAATTAAAAGAGAAATAAAAGGAAGGTAATTTCTAATAATGTAATATGTATTACATATGTAATATATAATATGTATAATGTAATGTATGCAAATGCTTGGGCACCACTGCAGTAGCAATCACATGCTTATAA
>NW_011494863.1:10917750-10923893 GCF_000754665.1 Bison bison bison
AAAAAGAGTCAGAAGCCATTCTGTACACGAAGTACAGAAAAACAAAAGAGCAGAGAATATGTGTACCCTGGAATGACACAAACTTGACTTCCTTGTGTATGATAAGAGAAAGAAGGAAACAACATAATTGAAGTAGGGATAATATTACATACTGGGAGGCAGAGAAAATGAGGAATGATGTTCTTACAGATGGCCTGTGTTGTATTTACAAAAGGTAGTATCATAGTAATTCCCAGTGTGAAGATATGTGACTGGATGAGGTCCAGGTGTCACAAAAATATCTCAGTTCTTGAAACTGCAGCCCGTTTCAAGGCATTCATTCAGTCTCTGAATGTTGAGAGGGGCGTATGAAACGTAGAACAATTCTCCATAATGCAAGACTGTCCTTGCAGGATATTCTGCTTCCCTGGGACCCTGTCCACTAAATGCCTGCAGCACCCCAGAGCCTGCAGGTTTTAAGATTGCCCTCAATGAAATCCCTTGGTCTAATGTTGCAGCAGGAACGACATCCTTTCGGTCATCCCAATTTTACTCTGTGTATTTACAGGAAGACAGAAAATAGACTTCCTACGGGAAAGTATAGACATTGGATGGTGGGTGGATGGATGGATAGATAGAATGAATTTTAAGGGGCTCCTACTATGTATGCTGCTCTAGAACTATTAATCACCTTCCTCCTGAAACAGTCATCCTGGCTTTCTGTGCTGATGATCATGGGGCTCTTTCGGAGCCTGGCTGACTAGGATCACACCAGCTGGATATCCAGAGACGATAAATGGCACCATCTCATTAGATCTTTGTGATTCCAAAATATATGCTACCTCCCACTTTTTATTTGGGTGGATGAGTTGGTGAGGTGTTTAGTTTATCCTAGTTCTTAAGGCTGGAGAAGGCAATGGCACCCCACTCCAATACTCTTGCCTGGAAAATCCCATGGACGGAGGAGCCTGGTAGGCTGCAGTCCATGAGGTCGCTAAGAGTCGGACACGACTGAGCAACTTCCTTTTCACTTTTCACTTTCATGCATTGGAGAAGGAAATGGCAACCCACTCCAGTGTTCTTGCCTGGAGAATCCCAGGGACGGGGGAGCCTGGTGGGCTTCTGTCTATGGGGTCGCACAGAGTCGGACACGACTGAAGTGACCTAGCAGCAGCAGCAGCAGCAGCTCTTAAGGCAGTGCTTCCCACCTGGTGGCCCATGGAATCAGAGGCTTGTCCTTACAGCCACAGAAAGCTTTGCCTTAGGGAGACCAGTCTAATGGCACAGCTTTCAGTGGGGAGGAGAGGTGGATCAGTCTAACACAAAGCACCTGCAGTTCCACAACAACTTAGGCAGAGTGTTGGGAGAAGACACATAATCTGTTTTCCTTTATTGGCATTTTTTGTTTAAGTATGAAAATAACATACTTATTGAAAAAAGGAAATTTCAAACAATACACGGATTATGTAAAGTAAAAAGTATAAGTCCATTCTCCCTTGGTTTCCTGTTTCCCATGCCTCCCCCTAGTAGTTAACATGTCCATCCAAATTTGATTCTGTGTATTTACAGACAGGTAAGAAATAGACTTTCCATGGGAAAATCTAGATGTTGGATGGATGGATGGATGGATGGTTAGATAAATAGAAAGAATGAATGAATTAATGAATTTTTAAGGGACTCCTACTCTAGATTCTAGGACTTGTTTTTTCACTTCACCATAGCCATGAATTATTTTACCATGTTCCTTTTTTTTTCTCTTTTAACCATGTTCTTCTTTAATGGTTATATAGGGTTCTTTTCCAGGGCAGCTTATAGTCAGCTCATCCCCTGTTGATGGATATTTGAGTTGTTTCCCAAATTTTACTGTCACAGAATTGCTGAATAACTTCTCCCTTTATCCATGCTCACTTGAGTTAATATTTCTGTGGGTAGATTTCTGTAGTAGGATTGAGGGAATTGTATATTTCACAAGTTGCTAAATTAGTTTCTAAAAAGATCCCACCAACTGATACTCTCACCAATAGAATGTAAGAGGACTGGTTTCCCCATATTCATCCAACTCTGGGTGAGTCTTTCAATTTTTTTTTTTTTTTTGGCCACACCATGTGGCATGGGAAATCTTAGTTCTTCAATCAGGATTGCACCCATACCCCCTGCATTGGGAATACAGAGTCTTAACCACTAAACTACCAGGGAAGTCCCAAGTCTTTAAGTTTTTATTGCCCATCTGATAGGCTACAAAAAGAGTTTTCTCCAAATTACTTTAGAAAGGCTGTTAAGAAAGAGGTTGCTGTAATTCTGTAGTTCTTGATGATTGTGGAGAAGAGAAGTAATCATCTCTTTGAAGGCTCCCTGCCCTATGTCATCTCTGACTTGTGAGGCAATAGTTGTCCCCATGAGGCAGTTATCCTTTTCCCATGAAAAGTAAGCCCAGAGGACAGAGTTTTGCAAATATCTGACCACTGTTTCCACCTCTCCTGCCCACAGTCAGCCAGGCACTAGGAAACCCTTGGTGAGAGCAGATGGTCAGCACAGACATATCCTGACAGATAGTTCAACCCCTGTGTTCCAACCTTCTGCAGTTAATGGGAGGGAGGGGGTAGTTCCCACCTGCTCTGTCTGTTCCAGGCCTTATGGCTGATCTTTCTTGGACATTTGGTCTGGAGGTTTTTTCCATAGGAAGAACAGTAAGAGGCAAAGGTACTGTAGAGAGCCAGATAATAGTCATGAGAGGTATTTGTGAGTCTTCATGAAGGAGGCATGCTTAGACATTGATGTTTGAAACCCTCACGTGTTTCTCAGAAGGTGGGTCTGAGGGCTACTGGTCGTGATCAAAGAAAGACTGTTGGAGCCTTGTCCCAGATGCCATGGACTTGGGCACTCTTTCTGCAACTTCCAGACATCATCAGGAAGGGGGCTAGAAATAATCATTTATGCATCAAATGGTACATCTGGAAGGGACCTTGACACTATTAGTTCCTGTGTTTTGTATTTTCCTTTTTCAAATTAAAATTTTCAAGCCCTATAGAAAAATAGAATAATGTAATGAACACACACACCCGTCACCTGAAATGAGCAAGTATAAATGCCTTCTGTTTGCTGCATCTAATTTTATACTGAGTAATTTAAAGGAAATTACAGATACTATGAGTCTTTACCCTTAAATACTTTACACACCTCTCTAAACATTAAATTCCTATGATTAAAAAAAAAAAAAGTTTGGAGGGGGCTGTGCCCCAAGGCTTGTGAGATCTTAGTTCTTCCACTGGGGATTAAACCTGGGCCTACAGCAGTGGAAGCACTGAATCCTAACCATCAAACCACCAGGGATTTCCCAAGTTCCTGTGATTTTAAAAGCGCTTCTTTTTTAAAGCAGCAGGACCATTTTTTAAAATGAAATACCATGTGCGTGTCCAGCAGATGGAGTTGTGCTTGAGACATACCCAAGTGGAGATCTCAAGTAGGCTAGTTGACTGTGAGTCTGGAGCTCTGGGCAGAAGAAATGGAGATCTGGGTTTGCCATGTGTTTAAAGCCGTAGGACTAAAGGAGCTCAGGAAGAGAGTGAGTGGAGAGAGGAGGCCCCTGGGCACTCCAGCATTGGAGAGAAGCCAGGGGAGTGGCCTGTGGAGTGAGAGAAACAGGACAAAGGGCATCTCTGGGGCCAAAAGAAGAAAGTGTTTTGAGAAAGAGGGGAATGGTCTGCTGTGTCTGCTATTGAGAGACCGATTAAGCTGAGGACAGAGAACTGACCTTTGGATTTAGTACATATGGGGAAGCGAGGTCCAGAAAAGTGTAAAGTGAGAACTAGCAGCACCTGGTGAGGCAACTGAGGACTCCCGAAGGAGGGCAACTTGCCTGAGATCACACAGCGAGTTAAATAGCAGAGCTGGGACTAGACCCCAGGCCCTTTGGTGCCCCCAAGGGTGGACTTGACCTACTTAACACCAGCCTTCTCCCTCAGGCCGCAAGCGGGACCTTCAGGACTCAGTTTCTTGCTGGTAATTCCTCTGCAGAGGATTACCAAATACCCATTGCTGCTGCAGAAAATTCTGGAAAACACACTCCCTGATGCCAGTGCCTACGCTGTCCTTCAGAGGGCTACCTCTGCCCTCCAGGATGTGGTCACCAACATCAATGAGTACAAGAGGCGCAAAGAAGTGGGTAAGGACTTGGGGCATTTAGGTGATACGTTAGTGAGAATGCTTCTAGTTAACAAAAAAACTCACCTCAAACTGGCTTCACTAGTAAAGGGAAGACAGTCACTTATGTAACCTACAAGTCCAGAGGTAACGTGGGCTTTAAGTAGGATTTAGTCTGGGAGCTGGTGTCATTTCCCTATAATTCTCTTGTCTCTGACCTTCACTATGTGTCACTTGCCTCTTCAAGCTGGCCTCCCTCATAACAGTAAGTGGCTATTGCTGTCCTAAGACTCACGTCTGAACACCACACCCTCCAGGAGAACGTGGACCCTTTCTCCGCTTAGCTGTAAACACTAAACTGGAGCTTCATTCTAGGATTTATTTGAGTCATATGCTCACCCTGAACCAGTTGCCATGATTAGGGGTATGCCATGAACTGTTTGGCTTATGCCTGGGTTGTAAGCCTTTCTTTGAACCTGTCATTGTGGTAAAGGAGTGGGGATCGTGTGAATTGGCTTATAACAGTCAGCAACCACTCCCTGAACTAAAGTGAAATCATTCTTATCCAAACCACATGGCTGCTATACTAAGGAGAAATGAATACTGGGAGGCAAAGAGCTGTGTATGTATCAGGGATGAGGGTAGGAGGAGAAAGTGGGGAGATTGTTGCCTCTCAAGTTGCTAAAACAGAAAGGTCTGCAGAGTGTCACAGTGTCCTAGGGAGAGGAAAAACTTACACAACTAAGACAGTATAGTAATGATAATTTAGCTAACGTTTACTAAGGGGTAGCTATGACTTGTTTTTTTCACTTATTATTTTGTTTGATCCTTACGATAGTCCTGAGGTTGGCACTGTTAGTCTAATTTCACAGTTGGGTAAAATGAGAGCTTAAGTCATTTGCTTCATTTCCATCATCTTCTGTGATCTCCCAGCAATCCTGGGAAGTGGTTGGCCTCATTTACAGATGAGGAAACTGAGGCGCAAGAAATCAAGCTGGTATGAACCTCTTCAGTCAGTGAGGACTCTGAGCCCCGTGTTTTACCTCCAAGATTTGCCATTCTAATGAGTGTGACCCTGACGTTTGAGAAGATGGCCTAAGAGGTGCCCAGCTGGGATGTCAGGGTCTCTTACTTTCCTGGGTCAGCTCTGGTCCCTGTGCCCTTCTTTTTCTCTGTTGGTGCAGCCTCCAAGTACACCAAGGTGGAGCCGCTGAGCCTCCGGGAGCGACTGGCTCGCATCAATACACACACCCTCTCCAAGAAGACCACCCGGCTGAGCCAGCTGCTGAAGCAGGAGGCGGGGCTCGTTCCCAGGGTGAGCAGTGGACTGGAGGAAGGGCTGTATGCCGGCCATCCCAAGGGGAAAGATGGTGCGGTGGTGAGGCGGAGTCTTAGACTGCTTTCAGAGATGAGAAGACTGAGGCCAGGAAGGGGCAGAGTAGGCACCCTCACTTGATTCCTTTGTTTAAAGTTTGCTGGTTTTTAAAGATTTTTTTGCTGTGGACCATTTTTAAAGTCTTTGTTTGAATTTATTTCAATATTGCTTCTGTTTTATGTCCTGGCATTTTGACCACAAGGCATGTGGGATCTTAGCTTCCTGTTCAGATCAGTTCAGTCGCTCAGTTGTGTCTGACTCTTTGCAGCTGCATGGACTGCAGCACACCAGGCCTCCCTGTCCATCACCAACTTCCGGAGTTTACTCAAACTCATGTCCATTGAGTCAGTGATGCTATCCAACCATCTCATCCTCTGTCGTCCCTTTCTCCTCCCACTTTCAATCTTTCCCAGCAACAGGGTCTTTTCAAATGAGTCAGTTGTTTGTATCAGGTGGCCAAAGTATTGGAGTTTCAGCTTCAGCATTAGTCCTTCCAATGAATACCCAGGACTGATCTCCTTTAGAATGGACTGGTTGGATCTCCTTGCAGTCCAAGGGACTCTCAAGAGTCTTCTCCAATATCACAGTTCAAAAGCATCAATTCTTCAGTGCTCAGCTTTCTTTATAGTCCAACTCTCACATCCCTACA
>NW_011494863.1:10923993-10960896 GCF_000754665.1 Bison bison bison
TAGATGGACTTTTGTTGGCAAAATAATGTCTCTGCTTTTTAATATGCTGTCTAGGTTGGTCATAACTTTTCTTCTGAGGAGCAAGCATCTTTTAATTTCATGGCTGCAATCACCATCTGCAGTGATTTTGGAGCCCAAAAAATAAAGTCTGTCCCTCTTTCCATTGTTTCCCCATCTATTTTCCATGAAGTGATGGGACCGGATGCCATGATCTTAGTTTTCTGATTGTTGAGTTTTAAGCCAACTTTTTCACTCTTCTGTTTTACTTTCATCTAGAGGCTCTTTAGTTCTTCTTCACTTTCTGCCATAAGGGTGGTGTCATCTGCATATGTGAGGTTATTGATATTTCTCCCGACAATCTTGATTCGAGCTTGTGCTTCATCCAGCCCAGCGTTTCTCATGATGTACTCTGCATATAAGTTAAATAAGCAGGGTGACAATATACAGCCTTGACATACTCCTTTCCCGATTTGGAACCAGTCTGTTGTTCCATGTACAGTTCTAACTGTTGCTTCTTTACCTACATACAGATTTCTCAGGAGGCAGGTCAAGTGGTCTGGTATTCCTTTCTCTTTAAGAATTTTCCACAGTTTGTTATGATCCACACAGTTGAAGGCTTTGGAGTAGTCAATAAAGCTGAAGTAGATGTTTTTCTGGAACTCTCTTGCTTTTTCTATGATCCAACAGATGTTGGAAATTTGGTCTCTGGTTCCTCTGCTTTTTCTAAATCCAGCTTGAACATCTGGAAGTTCATGCTTCATGTATTGTTGAAGCCTGACTTGGAGAATTTTGAGCATTACTTTGCTAGCCTGTGAGATGTGTGCAATTGTGCAGTAGTTTGAACATTCTTTGGCATTGCCTTTCCTTGGGATTGGAATGAAAACTGACCTTTTCCAGTCTGTGGCCACTGCTGAGTTTTCCAAATTTGCTGGCATATTGAGTGCAGCACTTTCACGACATCATCTTTTAGGATTTGAAATAGCTCAACTGGAATTCCATCACCTCCACTAGCTTTGTTCGTAGTGATGCTTCCTAACCAGGAATCAAACCCACACCCCTGCCCTGGAAGTTAGGGAAGTCCTTCCACTTGATTCTGAATAGCCAGGGTGGGCTCTCTCCTCTGCGCCTTGTGCTGCTCTTTCTCCGGGGCCTCTTGATACAGGTGTGTGTGTGTTTTCAGTCACTCAGTTGTGTCTTTTCGACCTTATGGACTGTAGCCCATCAGGCTTCTCTGTCAGTGGTATTCTCTAGGCAAGAATAATAGAATGAGTTGCCATTTCCTCCTCCAGGGGATCTTCCTGACCCAGGAATCAAACCTGAATCTCCTGTGTCTCCTGCCCTGCAGGTGGATTTTTACCTCTGAGCCACCAGCAAAGCCCCTTGATGCAGATAGGAGAACTTATGTCTGGGCCTGGGCAAGGAACCAGCCTCAAATAGCTACTAGTAGAAACTTAGGTTGACTGAGTGCTTACTCTGAACCAGGCATTAATGGTTCCACACAATGAAGTAAATGTTCACATTATCCCCATGTTGCAGATGCGGAAACAGGCTCCAAGAGGGCAAAACAATTGCCTAAGTTCACACAGACAGGAAGCAAGTGAACCAGGGCTCGTGTGTCTGATTTCATGGTCTGAATACAAAACCACTAAGCCGCACTCACTGCCTCTGACCATCCCACTCAGTTTGGAGACTGGAGGAATGGCTCTGATATGCGGGTCTGTGGAAAGGTGTGTGTGTGTGGTTCCTAGCAAGGACTTGGGACAGAGGTGTACACTGCCCCTATGTGGATGTTCTCGGCCCTCATAAGCGTAACTTTACTCTCAGACGGAAGACAAGGAATTTGATGACTTAGAAGAGAGGTTCCACTGGGTGTCGCTGTGTGTGACCGAGCTGAAGAGCAATGTGGCTGCTTACCTGGATAATTTGGAGGTGAGGACCCTGTGGTAAATAATGGTGTGTGTGTGTGGCGGGGCGGGGGACGGGGGTGGGGGGCAGGCTGGGATACCTGGACAGGTACGTAGGGCCCATTGAACAAGCCCCTGATAAAGGCACCAGCTTCAAGGACCAATTGGAAGAGATCGTAATAGTTGCTGGTTGGAGGCCAGAGAAGGGCCTTGGGGAAGCACTCCTTAATCTAGAGGTTATCTGGCTGGGGCAACTTCTGAGTTCATTGAGTATTCAGGAACTGGGGTTCCCACTGGGCAGAGTCAAATTCACTGGAAGCAGAGTCCTCTGGAAGAACCCTGTCAGACCGGTGCTAGAGCAGGAGTGACAAACAGGTGCTCAAAGGGACCAGGCAGGGAATGTTATTGACTGAAGTGTATAGGTGTATAGGCCTATTGTCTGTTTATGAGACTGTTAGGTAGAGTTCAATATGTAGTAATATTTGGAGTTTGAATGACTGAATAAATGCATAAATGAATAAAATAAAATTAAATGCCCTGTCTCATGGGAGTTGTTGCTGCATGGGAGTGTGGACCCAATGCTGCCAGTTCTTCTGATTTTAAGGAAGAAGAAAACTGAAAATTGAGACCTTTTGGTGAAATCTCATGATGTGTCCATGTAAGCAACTAATTAAATAAGAATCTAAATGTTATATGGGCCCAACAAAATACATTTTTGCATGCCAGATTAAGCCCACAGGGACACCAGTTTGCATTCCCAACCAGCACATTACTTTCCTTGCGCCCAAATTCCCACTTCGTTCTTGTCATCGCTGCTGACTCATTCCATCCACTCTGTCCCTTTTGCGTGGTTTTGTTCTCAGTCACATCCATTTGCACAGACCAGCTCAGTCAGATGAGAACAGGCTCTTTGGATAATAGGATTTGGAGTGACATTATTGGAAGTGTGTAGAAGGAGAGAGGTTGTAGTTCTATGCTTTTCTGTGTGGGGCACACCCCCTGCTTATTCCTGCTCCATCTTGCCCCAGTCCCCACAGAAAGATAACAGCACAGTGAGTGAGAAGCGCAAGGCCCTCAGAGAAAGAATGGAGGGGCCTTGAGAGAGAGAAACCAGAAGCCCCCAAGAGACATGTCTGGCTTTGCAGAGAAGAACAGATACTTAGAAGCATTAAGGCTGTGTTGCCCTGAATGCAGGATTTACATGACAGATACAGGGTTGACATGAAATCCCATAGCAAGAAATTGACTCTCTCTCTTAATCCTCAGAGTCCAGGAAAAGCCTCTTTTGCTGGCATGTAAATAAACCAGCAGAACCAGTCTCAGGCTGGAAGCCTTCAGCTGGCCATGACGCCCAGACAGAATTTAATAGCATTGTTTTTATAGCAGTTATTTTTAACATGCTTATTTATGGCAATTATTACTGGCTTTTCCTTTATGGAAGGATCATAAGGTGTTTTTTTTTTTTTGGCCATGCCATGCAGCTTGTGGGATCTTAGTTTCCTGACCAAGGATTGAACCCAGGCCCTTGGCAGTGAAAGCACAGACTCCTAACCACTAGACTGCCAGGGAATTCCCCATAAGGTGTTTTTTTGTTGTTGTTGTTTGTTTGTTTTAATGCACTGATTTAAATAGGGATGCTAGGTTGATTTAAGGAAAAGTATTATTAGAACATGAGGAGCAGACATGGCAGAAAAAAAAATTCACAAGTGTGATAATGAGAAGTGTGTGAATTGGAGGCAACACTGGAATAGGGAGAAAGATGTGGGCTTAGAGAAAGAAGATTCTAATCACCCGAGTTGTGCAAGGATAGATTAGCTGTGTGCAGACACTTGGAGGGTGTGCAGACAGCCTGGGCAACCTTTTCCGGGATGTCGTGGAGGGGCTTTCAGGTGTGAGATGGTCTCAGTGGGCTGTGATTGGCTCTCCTTTGACCCCCATCTAGGCTTTCCTCCGCTTCCGGCCCCAGGACTACAATCTGGAAATCCCCGAGGGGCCTGTGGTACAGTACTGTTACCTGGCAAGAGACCTGCAGCTCCAGGCCTTCCCAGAGTTTGTGAGTGGAACTTCTCTCTTCTTTTTTTCAGGCAGGTGGCAGAGTCTATAAGAATCATATTTAGAAGTGAGGCCCTTTCCTCGATGGTTACATCCATAACTGTCCTGGGTAGTCAGCAGGGTGGAGATTATTATTAGTGCATTTTCCTGATAAAAATAGGGCCAGCTAATGTTTATTGAGCCATGTTATCTGCCAGGCACTGTGCTAAAGTCTTTACATTCTTTACTCATTTAATCCTCACGACATAGCTTACAGGGTAAATACTGTTAATAACTCCATTCTGTAGATGAGGCTCAGAAAGGGTGACCTCCCAGGTTATTCAGATGATCAATGGCAAGCTAGGATCTCAGCCCCAACGACTATGGTTTTGATCACCATCCTATACCAAATTTTTTCAACATCTCTGCACAGTAACCATATTAAGAATTGACATATATTAAATACTTGTTCTGTGCACTCTGCTAAGCTTGTTACATGCATTGTCCCCATTTCTCAGATGGGCACCTTGAGGCCCAGAAAGGTTAGATATCGTGCTAGAGGTCATAGCTGTTTGGTGAGAGTGGCACTGGAGCCTCTCTCCAAAGCTCCTGCTTCCTGTGGCCACCCTCTGCCACTTCTTTCTTCAACTCCCAAGCTCACCTCTCCCCACAGAAGCAGCAACTGGAAGCCCAGGTGTGGCAGCCATTGTGCAGCCTGGCCAAAGCCTTGGCAGGCCCTCAGAACCTGATCAAGAAGCGTCTGGACAAACTACTGGACTTTGAGAGGGTGGAAGAGAAGCTGTTGGAGGTGGGCAGTGTGACCTACGAGGAGGAGGCAGCCCGGCACACGTACCAGGCACTCAACTCCCTGCTAGTGGCTGAACTCCCACAGTTTAACCAGCTGGCCATGCGGTGGCTCGGCCAGATCCTGTGCACATTTGTGACTCTCCAGAGGGACCTTGCAAAGCAAGTGCTGCAGAGGGCAGAGGACAGCTTAGCCCAGGTAAGGCTTCTGGGACTGGGGTGTGTCTGGGAAATTGCTGGACGGGCCTCCTCAGCCCTTCAGCAGGTTGTTTGGAAGGGGCTGGAGTGGAGTGAAGTTGGGCCTCCCAAACAGGCTACCAGGTGCTCAGGAGGAGGCCATGGGGACCTTCTGGATCTCTCTTAGGCCTATTCTCCCTCCTTTAATAGAGTCAGACCATGGAAGCAAAGGGTAATATAGAACTGGGACTCTAGGCCGCTTGCAGGCTCTGGGACTCAGAAACACAGGAGGCTCGCCTGGGAAAATAACAGGCCTTGGGGCCATTCCCAGGAGTGTATTAGAAGCAGGTGACAAGAGACAGGGCCCCTTCTACATTAGTCAGGAGTAAATGCTTCAAGCTGGTGTTCCTGCCCCTGCTACTACTTCTAGCAGCTGCCTCCCTGTGAGCCTTTACTGCACACTGGGTTTGGAACATTTTCCATATATTGTCTCACTTAATCCTCACTATAACCCCACAGAGTAGGTATTGTTATTCTCATTTCAAAAGGAAGCCGGGACCACAGATGTTAAGCAGCTTGCCCAAGCCGTATAGCTCATGGCTAAATTTAAATCCTGGCAGGTGAACTCTAGAGCCTGAACCACAATGCCCGACAGCCTGTTAAAAACAGCCATCTGCTGAATGCATAAATAGGGCACAGAGAGGCTTAAACAAATTTCCAAGTGTAAACTTTGATTTTAGGATTTTGAACACTGGGGTTGGTATAGGAAAGAACACTCAACTGTTCTTCAGTCTCTCTCTGATATCAGCATCAGAGCTCAGTGGCTTGTGGGTCTAAGCTCTGCAGAAATGTCAGTGTTGCTCGTTCCACATGGTGTTTCCTGTGCCTCATGTGCCCCAGCTCAGCTTTCTCCATCCAGTTTATTGCATAAAAATCCTGATGAAATTTTCCACCCCCGACCCTTACCATTGTGATACCACTTTGGCTGTGTGGATCACAACAAACTGTGGAAAATTCTTAAAGAGATGGGAATACCAGACCACCTTACCTGCCTCCTGAGAAATCTGTCAAGAAGCAACAACAGTTAAAACCGAACATGGAACAACAGACTGGTTCCAAATTGGGAAAGGAGTATGTAAAGGCTGTATATTGTCACCCTGGGTATTTAACTTATATGCAGAATACATCATGTGAAATGCCGGACTGGATGAAGTACAAGCTGGAATCAAGATTGCCAGGAGAAATATCAATAACCTCAGATATGCAGATGACACCACCCTTATGGCAGAAAGTGAAGAGGAACTGAGGAGCCTTTTGATGAAAGGGAAAGAGAAGAGTCAAAAAGCTGCCTTAAAACTCAACATTCAGAAAACTAAGATCATGGCATCTGGTTCCATCACTTCATGGCAAATAGATGGGGAAAAAATGGAAACAGTGACAGACTTTATTTTCTTGGGCTCCAAAATCAGTGCAGATGGTGACTGCAGCCATTACTTAAAAGATGAAATTAAAAGACGCTTGCTCCTTGGAAGAAAAGCTATGACCAAGCTAGACAGCATATTAAAAAGCAGAGATATTACTTTGCTGACAAAGGTCTGTCTAGTCAAAGCTATGGTGTTTCCAGTAGTCATGTATGGATGTGAGAGTTGGTCTATAAAGAAAGCTGAGTGCCCAAGAATTGATGCTTTTGAACTATGGTGTTGGAGAAGACTCTTGAGAGTCCCTTGGACTGCAAAGAGATCGAACCAGTCCATCCTAAAGGAAATCAACCCTGAATATTTGTTGGAAGGACTGATGCTGAAGCTGAAACTCCAATACTTTGGCCACCTGATGCAAAGAACTGACTCACTGGAAAAGACCCCGATGCTGGGAAAGCTTGCAGGTAGCAGGAGAAGGGGATGACAGAGGATGAGATGGTTGGATGGCATCACCAACTCGATGAACAAGTTTGAGCAAGCTCCGTGAGTTGGTGATGGACAGGGAATCTTGGCGTGCTGCAGTCCATGGGGTCACAAAGAGTTGGACATGACTGAGCAACTGAGCTGAACTGAACTGAACTCTTAGCACTACCTTCCCAGCCCATAGTCTCACTCTGCAGCTGCAGCCTCCCACCACTTCTGAGTACGATCACAGCCACTTTGCTAAGACTCCTTCTTCAGCCTAGAATGTCCCTCCCTGTCTCCCCCATACCTTTCACAGTGCCTGACATGTGGTAGGACCTCCACAAATAAGGGGCGAATGAATCTCTCCATGAAGTTCTCAGAATCCCCTTTCTCCAGGGGGGAGAACCCATCTCCCCATCCTCTGTACTCCAGCAGCCCTCAGGATGTGCTTCTCCTAAGCTCTTATCAGAGCCTGCATCCTGTTGAGGTGATGGATGAAGCTGTTTCCCCTCATTAAGCTTCTCTTCTTTTTGGCCCTCACAGCATTTAGTACAGAGTTCTATCCTCAGACACTGTTTTTGAATTAAGTCCAAACCATCTGCAAAAAGAAGCTGTTCTCTTTCCTGAAGGCAGAGGGTAAATCTGATCAGATAATCTTCTCATTCTCTTCTCACCCTCTAGTCTTCTATCTAGGGCAGCCAGACCCTCTTGTGTTTACACTGGGCTATGCAGGGCTGGGGAGTATTCTAGGATACTGTAGTGGGAAGGTCAACTTCATAAGAGCAGAAAGAAGGCATTCCTTTTTTTCTTTTTTTGACTGTGCTATGTGGCATTGGGTTCCCCAACCAGAGATTGAACTTGTGCCCCCTGCATTGGGAGCACTGAGTCTTAACCACTGGACCACAACCATGGAAGTCCCAGAAAGAGGGCATTTCTCGATTGATCTTGTAATGTAGAATCTTAGGGCCTGTTAATGATTGAATACAGCTTCCTGTCTATGTCCCATGTCCCATTCTCCTGGACAGTCTCCTGGAACCTGGGAAAGGCCCACATGGTAGAACCTCAATCTCTCTGCATCCTGGGGGCAGAGGAAAGGCCCTGGTGGTTTTGGTGACCAGCAGAGAAGACATGTTTCTGTTAGCTGTGGGGCCTTGGTCACTTCTAGACTGTCTGATGAAAATGCAAGAGTTGCCCAGCAGGGCCAAGTTCCCAGAATGGAGCATCATTCAGAACTCCCTGGGCTCCAAACCAGCTTAGGCATAAAGAACATATTATACAATTGTGTAACCTGGAGACCCAACAAACAATGTTGTTGAGGCTCTGGCTTGCACTGTATCTCCTGGCTGTTTCCCTCTCTGGGTTGGCTTTATTGTCAAGCAGGTGTTTTTTGCAAGGTGGGAGAGAGTGGCTCTCAACAGCTCCAGGTGTTTACCTTAACATCTCAGGATCTAAAAGAAGAATCACCCTGTCACTCTCAGCCTTCATGTACTAAATCTGATGGGAACATTCCGAATGGCCTTGCTCTAGTCCATTGTCCACTCCTTGACCAATCACGGTAGATAAGAAAAGGGATGCTGTGACTGCCAGTCCTGTGGCCAGGCACCAGGAGGGACAATACCCCTGGACCCCCGTAGAGGGATGCTTTCTTAAAGGAAGGTGGGGCAGTACCCAGGCCAAACCAAGACAAAGACATAAAGGCCCATCCTAACACAGCTGGGGCTGGAGTGTGGCTGTCAGGGTCTCCTCTCTGCCAAGGAGGGCTCTGATGACAGTGTCTATGCCCCCCAGCTCCCCCACCACCACCTGTCTGAGCCAGCCTTCAGGAAGCTGGTGGAGGATGCACTAGGCCAGACCAGTCACCAGCTTCGCTCCTTTCAAGAGAACTTTGAGAAAGTGCTGCCACCTCCCACCACACAAGTAAGTGTCCTTCCTTCCCCTTCAAAGACTAGCCAGTCCTTCACCTGCCAGTGGGGTGAGGTCAGCCCCCTATTTCCTTCCCCTTTTTTTCCCCCAGTTGTTCCCTGTTACCCCAGAAACACGTTGCCTTTCCCTCTCTCTTTTTTGTGACCTGGGGGTGGGGGTGGGGTGGAAATCTCTCTCTCTCTCTCTCTCTCACACACACACACACATTCTCTTCATGGTTGATAAGTGTAAAAGCAGGTTAAGAAGATAACCTAAACATTTTGCTCTTAATGACATCACAACAGACAAGTGGCATGAACACCCTGAAGCCTGCAACTTCTTCAGATTTTTCAGCAAAATTAACTTTGTTTCCTCATCACTTTCCCATAGAACTTGCTTCAAATATGAGCATTCAGGACAAATGAAATGTTTGCACTAGAAGTAATTTAGATTTTCTTTTTGCTATGAAATTTTTAATTGCAAAAGACAGTGTTTCAGCTGCATTGTGGTTGACAGAACTTTGGCTGGCCAAAGGCTTTTTTGGGGGGTAAAATGGTTTTCCTCTAAAATATAATGAAAGGGTATCTTGCAGTCTGCTTGAAGAATTCTTCAAGAATATATAAAATAATGGAGTAGGATGGGCAGGGTGGGAGGGAGACTCAAGAGGGAGGGCATATATGTACACTTACAGCTGATACACATTGTTGTATGGCAAAAATCAACACAATATTATCAAGCAATTATCTTCCAATTAAATAAAAAGACAAAACCATAAGAAAGAATAAAATCAGCCTAATAATTTTAAAAATATATAAACTTAAAAAAATTTTAAAAAGAATATATAAAATATTATGTATGTTTTAGTAACTGATGTAGCTGAAGGGCAAAGGGGCTCTCAGAGAGTGATGAAACCTGGGTTTGAGAAAACTGAAACTATATTCAGTCACATGTGAGATGTGAAGTGAGGGTCAGGAGACAGGTCCAAGATTCCCCCAAAGGGAGGAGGGGGCCCAAGAGACATGGGGGAACATTAAAGGAGCCCAGAAGGACTGGGCAGAGACAGGTGGCATTTGCACCAAGAGCCTCAGAGGGGTGTGTGCACTTCAAGTGTGGTGGCCTCCTCCTGGGAGTGAGCTGTCCCCACTTCGTTGCCCACCCTGAGATACCCAGCAGAGGACTCATTCGAGCTGTTACATGGGCTCTGCGACCCGAGGGGAAGAAGGGTGGAGGAAATCAAGAACGGAGTCGCCACTCAGATGAGCCATGGAAACTTCTATCTTCTTCTACTTAAGACAAAATAACATTTTTTCTTATTGGAAAAGCAAGCCATGGTGATTGCAGGAAAAAGAAGAGAAGATACATAAAAATAGAAAGAAATGGGAACATCATAGTCCTGATGTGTTGCAAATTGGTAGGAAGAGAAGGGACTCCCATGACCCCAGCCCCACCCCCAGCTTCCCCATCTCTCCTCTCATGTACCCCTGCAAGACTCACACAGATACACAGACACACACCTTCCTACAAATTCCTATGACTTATTTGGCTACGAGTACAGATCCCAGAGGAGTGGCGCCACCCGCAGGACATGAGAGAACCAGTGCGATCTTTGCAGGCCTCCCCAGCGCCTCCAGGGAGCGCTGCTGTTCTTCACACACGGAGGGGCAGAGACTTGAGAAAGAAGACAAACGTCTGCTACCCCATACTTGCATTAACACCACCATTCTGAAAAAGAGCTACTGTGCCTCTACACTTTTGTTTGAGGGCCTGTTTAGAAACCTGGGATTCTCCTGGTTCTTGATCCTGATTCAGGAACCTGTTGGAAGTAAGGGAGATGGCAGAGTCCATGCCCAAGTGTCCCTAAAGGGCATCTCTGCTTACCTTCCTACATCTAGCACCTCTCCACCTGGAAATAGCCACATAGAATATAGTGAATATATGTCCATCCATATATATCTAGTGAGAGAGGATATATAATAAATCTATATTCAATATTTTTAGCTTCTTTGTTTTACAAAAGGGGACAATCTGAGTCTCTTCTTGTTAATACTTTAGTTGGAAGCAGTGAATGAAAAAACAAAGACAGGGCCAAATTTCTAGATGCTCTGAAAGTGCACTGAATCATTCTCCTTAGCTACATGGCAATTTCCATTAAAGAAAAACTCTGTTGTCACTCACAAGGCTTACCATGCCTTGTAAATGGTAGGCGGCTCGATAAAGGCTTGTGGACTCAAAACCCATGGAACAAAACACTGAATTTCCTTTGTTCACCCGTGTGTGAGGGGTCTACATGTGTCAGCCCTGTGCTGGCTATTTAAGATCCCAGGTGAGTAAGGGCTGTTTCTGACATGACACTCATAGTCTTGCTCATTGGTGTTGAAAGATGTGTGTAAGGCATTTTCCTGTGGGACAGCTTAGCTTAATGCTATGGGCAGAATTTAGGGCACAGTCTTGGAGTTCTGTAACTGGGAGATTCAGAAACGGACTTAGGATTTTAGAAATCCCAAGAAATTTAGACCAGAGAAGGATTTTAGAAGCTTCTTCTAAAATGCCTTTCTTCTGAATGCATTTCTTCTGAAATGCCTTTGGATACTAAGAGCATGTGTTTCTCATCTGATGCATCCATTTGTTGTTGAGGAGGCTGTTGCCCTGACTGGGATGGGTCTGTGGGGAGCAGAGGTGGACTTGGCCCAGGACTCCTGGCTGTCAGCATGTTGGCCAGCACTGGTGTTAGCTTTAACCCTCCAGCTCCAGCACTGGTGTCTGTCTCTCTCCCTCTCCCAGCCACTCCTTCCAGGGGCTGAACGCCAGGTGCAGGCGCTCCTGAGCAGGTATGGCCCGGGAAAGCTGTACCAGGTGACAAGCAACATCAGCGGGGCTGGGACTCTGGACCTGACCCTACCTCGGGGCCACATCGTAGCCCTCCTTCAAAACAAGGACACCAAAGGCAACAGCAGCCGATGGCTGGTGGACACTGGAGGTATGTGGGACTTCAGGGGGCACTTCCCCGCCCTTTGGGAAATCCACCCAACGAGAGCCAGTGGGGAGACACGGGTGCTCTTGTGGGTGGGGTCTGGCTATGCAGATCCAGTGTGGGAATGAACACAGGTGAACATGGAGGGCTTGGGGATATAGCCAGCTTAGTGTGGTGTATGACATGCCAAAAAGAGAAGTTGTCATATGTTGCATCATCCGTATCAAGCACCTACTATGTGCTGGGTGCTGTGTAAGGAGGGCAAGGACTTGCGAGGACTCTGCCTTGGGGACCTCACAAGTCACTGGTGTAGACGCAGTTCTGTGGATCACCTTGAAGAATGGCGATATGTGGAGGAGGAACACTTGGATCCCAACTGTGGGGACAGAAGTCTGACATCGAGAATGAAGTTGATGTTGTCCTGCTCCCTCTGCTCTGGTCAGGTCCCTGGGTGTGCTGCTCAGATGTGGGGGCCCCAGGAGACAGCAGGGCAGGAAGAAAGGGGCACCATGAACCCAGGACGAGATGCCCCAGTATCTCCAGTGTCTTCCACAGAGGGGCATGCGATCCACAGATGACGGTTACACAGGACTATTGGGAGGGGATCTGCAGACAGTTTTTCCCCACTTCAGATACTTTATTTTAATTCAGTATTTTAATGTATATTAGAAAAAATATAACTAGTACAGAAACCCATGATTTTATTCATTGTTATCAGTGTATAGTACAACTCTAAGTTTTAAAAAGTGAGTTTATTAAAAAGATGGTACAGATCTGGGAAAATTCATAAAAGGGGAAACTCTGGGCTCAAGTTGAAAAACTTGAGCTGAATGAAGATTAAAACAAGGCCCCTGGAGTCAAGAAGACCAGGTTTGGATCCCAACTCAGCACTTTAATAACTGCATGATCCCAGAAGAGTTATGGAGCCTCTCTGAGCCCCGTTGGTTCAGCAATAAAATGGAAATAATGATACTGACCTTGAGAGCTGATGTAAAGACCAGGTGGTCCAGTGCAGTTCAGCACCAGGCAAGCTCTCAGATGGTGATGGCCATTCACAGTAACTGCAGCCAGAACACCCCTGGGGTAGCTATTCCAAGAAGGGGCGGGGGGCACTTGGAGAAGGGAAAGGCAATTTCTGCCTCCTGGGAAGACAGTCCTGCAGTGAGGAGTAGCCTTGCTTGGACAGGGGACCAGAGGTGCCAGCACCAGGAAAACAGTTTTCGTTCCAGTCCAAGGAAGGACTTTTTGTCTCTGCCAGAGCTGTTCCACATGAACTGGGTTGCCTCTGTGGGGAATGAGCTCCCTGTCACCGGGGTAAACAAGCAGAAGCTAGAAAGAGTGAGCGCAGGGTGGGGTGAGTGGTGTTGTGACGTTCTGAGATGACTTTCCAAGGTCCACTGTAGTGCTGAGAAGCTGTATTGGACGCAGTCACATCCATGAATGGTGGTGACTTCCTCTACCACTGAAAGGAGTGATCCACAGCCAGATAACATTCTGTATGTCCTGCAGGACATCGAGGGTACGTGCCAGCAGGAAAACTGGAGGTGTACCATGTGGTCCCCAGTGAGGAGGAGCTCAGAGGGCAGGAGAGGCCTCACAGAGACTCCCAACATCAGACACCAGAGCCCATCTCAGCCCCGGTCCCCTCTGTCCCAGCTGTGACCCAGGTGAGCCTAGAAGAGGGGTGGGGGCCATCTGGAGCGGGGCTTTGATTTTCATCCTGTCAGGAAGAGTTACTACCCTGTGGAGGGGCCAGGGCCAGGAGTCAGTGGCCATACCAGTTTCCTGGCCAGGTGTGTACCTGGAGAAAGCAGACTCTTGTCCCTGCCATGTCAAGAGCAGAGAGCTAATCCTTTACTCTCTAGTAAGCACAGCAAGTGGGATTATTTCATTCATTCATTTAGTCATGCATTAATTATTCAGTATACGCCAGGCACTGTGTTAGATGAGAGATACAATGATGAGCAGAGGTCAACCTTGGCCCTTGCCTTCCTCAAATTTACAATCTGGGAGGTGGGGGAAACAGTGATTAATAAAATAATCATATAAATGATCTTAAAGTTCTGTTGGTGATAGGTGCCAGAGCCTTAAGTGAGGGAGAGGATTAGGGAAGATTTTTCTGAAAAGAATCATGCTTTTGCTCAGATTTGAAGGATGAATAGGAAGTAATTGGATAAAGGGGTGTGAATGGGAAGAGCTTCCCTGAAAACATGCCCAGCAAATGCAAAGGCCCAGGGCTGGGGAAGACACGGTTAGTAAGGAACTGAGGGGAGCCAGCAAGGTAGGGGCAGTGAGGTGCTGTTGAAGAGGTGAGGTGGGGCCAGCCATTGGGGCCTGTGGCCTTGGCAAGGGTGTCGGTCTTTCTCATAAAAAGCCATGGGAAACTTGTACATGCATGTTCATCGCAGCATTATTCATAACAGCCCTAAGTGGAAACAATCTATGTCTGTCAACTGATGAAAGAATAAACAAAATCTGACGTATCCATGCAATTTCAGATATTATTCATCCAAGAGAAAGAATGACTTTCTGACACATACCACCACACGTAGCTCTATACAGAAGACCATGTAATGTGTGATTCTCTATTCAAACTGTGTAGGATAGACAGTTACATTTGGACAGAAAGTAGACCAGTGGTTGTCAGGGGCTCGGGGCAAGGGGAGTGGAAAGTGACTGTTAAGTGGTCTAGGGTCTCTTTTTGGGATGATGAAGATGTTCTGGAATTAGATAGTGATGGTGGTGGCACAACCTTGAGAACATACTAAAAACTACTGAATTATATACTTTGAAAGGGTGGAATGTATGTATGTGAATTATATCTCAAAGCAATAAGTGATGGGAAGGCTTTGCAGAGCCAAATCCTAGGGGGAAAAGGGTCAGTGGGGTCGATGTGAGGGTTGATTGAGGTAGTTGGTGGCTGGTACATGGGAGCATCAGTAAATGGAGGCAGCATGCACAGTTATGGAGGAGGAACTCCACAGGTGATGAATGAGCAGCAGAAAGGACCCAGGCCCAGGGCCAGGGGCCCAGAGGCTTGCAGTGAATAGCCGGGGAGCCTGGAGTGGGCTGAGGGAGGGCTGCACAGAAGCCCGTGGAAGCTGTGATGTACAGCTCTGGCACATGCTGAGAAGGTTCTCAGGCCAGTGCCAGGAGAATTAGTTAGAAGTGATACACCAGGGCTGCTTCCAGCTGGACACACCCACCCATCGGCAAAGGACCCATAGGGTCCCACAAGGGAGGCTGGCCACCCAACTCAACCCCATCGCCAGCCAGTGTGGATGGTGTCCCCAGAGCCCCCACCTAGGGGCTCATGTGGAGAGCTCAGCTGTCCCTCAGCCCAGGGACATCAGCTGCTTCCTCTTTGCTTGTGGGTCTGCTCAGTGGGACTCACATGGGGTCATTCCAGTCCCCTGTTGCCTCTGACTATTCCTGGCCCATAGTAATAAAAGTCATGGTAGGGGCTTCCCTAGTGGCTCTGTGGTAAAGAATCCGCCTGCCAATGCAGGAGACACGGGTTTGACCCCTGATCCGGGAAGATCCCACATGCCATGAGGTAACTGAGCCCATGCACCACAACCGTTGAGCCTGTGCTCTGGAGCTTGGGAGCCACAACCGCTGAAGCCTGCACATCCTAGAGCCTGTGCCCTGCAACAAGAGAAGCCTCCATGAGAAGTCCACTCACCACAACTAGAGAGACAGAGCAACTAGAGAAAACCACAGCAGCAAAGACCCAGCGCAGCCAAACAATAAAAGTCATGGTAGAAATAACCAAAGCAGGGAATTCCCTGGTCATCCAGTAGTTAGAACTTGGCACTTTGACTCATGAGGCCTGGGTTCCATCTCTTGTCAGGGAACTGAGATCCCTCAAGCTGCACAGCATGGCCAAAATAATATAATACTTCTTGTGAAGTTGCTCAGTCGTGTCTGACTCCTTGCAACCCCACGGACTGTAGCCTGCCAGGCTCCTCCGTCCATGGGATTTTCTAGACAAGAATACTGGAGTGGGTTGCCATTTGCTTCTCCAGAGGATCTTCCCGACCCAGGGATCGAACCTGGGTCTTCCACTTTGTAGGCAGACGCTTTTACCGTCTGAGCCACCAAGGAAGTCAAAGCAGCCTGCATTTGTTGAGCCCTTACTCTGTACCAGGCTCAGGCATTCATTCTTTAAGTTCCCATGATTACCTGGAGGGAAGGATATCATACTTCCATGTTACAGATGATGAAACTGAGGCCCAGGGAGGTAAAATATTATCCTAAGTGCCCTCCCCTCCATTATAGTCTTTTTTGGGGGACCCTTTACCTAAAAAGTAATAAAGTTGCCCAACCATCCCTCCTGTCTCTACACCAAGCTGAGAAATTGGTCTGGACAGATGACACCCTTGGATCTGAGGAGGGTAGTGAGGAAGGGACTCTGAGTCTTCCGCTGGGTAGGACGGCAGCAGTGCACTGAGAACACCCCTTCTGAGGTCAGACAGGTCAGCTTCACTGCTCTGTGGTTTTGAATCAGTTCCTTGACGTCTCTGAGTCTCAATTTCCTTATCTGAAAAAAGGAGGAAATAGAATTATAGAACTGTGAAAATCAAAACCAGGCAAAGAGCCTGCCATCCACTAGGTATTAGCAGAGTGGAAGTAGCTGACATCTTTGGACAAAGGACGCATTTGGGAGGTGACTGCCCAGCCACTGAGTCAGGTGTCAGGGAAGAGGGTAAACAGCTTCTCTGGGTTGGGCTTGTCCGTGCTCTCGCCCTGACCACTTCTGTGTCATTCCCCATGTGTTTCAGGTGGTGGCCATGTACCCCTTCATGGCCAGAAGCAGCCATGAAGTGAGTCTGCAGGCAGGCCAGCGGGTGACTGTGCTGGAGGCCCAGGACAAGAAGGGGAACCCAGAATGGAGCCTCGTGGAAGTAAACGGACAGAGGGGCTACGTGCCTTCCAGCTTCCTGGCCAGGGCCCCAAGTCCAGCTCCGTGGGGCTGGAGTTTGCCTTCTTAGGGTGCCCTCCTTTAAGTCTATGTTCCAGGAGGGTTAGAGGCTGTGACCCTGGGAAGGAAAAGAAGCAAAGAGAAGGTGGGGGTGAATGGGGAGATCAGGTCAGGGTGGGGTGAAGGGCACGGAGAAGGTAGCCAAAAGAGGGAGATGAGCCTTGCGGAACGCCTGGTGTGGGTGGGCACGAAAGGCCCCAACCAGGGCAGCTCATTATGTTTGCCTGAAGAGGGCGTTCCAACCTGAGTCACAGCACCCTGGATGGCAGGTCCCAGCTGATGCGCCAGGACTTGCTTGTGGCCAGTCTTACCTGTGCTCCTGCCCCAGCCTGTCCACGGGAGTGGGTCACCTAGATGAGCATTACCTGTGTGCTATGTGGTTGCATGGAGGGCCCCTGGAAAGCCCAGAACTACCTGGTCTGACAGCTCACTTCCTTCCTGTGATATAGAGACACCATAGCTGACCAGTCGGCTTTTATTTCTCTACAGTGGGAGCTGAATTACCTTGGGCAGTGAACACACAGGACCCCTCTCTAGCAGGGAGCGAGGGCTTGTCAGGGCAGTAGAAAGGTTCCCAGGAGTCTTTTGGCTGGGCCTGGAGTGGGTGTGAGCAAGTCACGATTCTGGAATGTATGTAGGCAAATGCAGAGGCTGCCCCAGGGGAGAGGGGTTTTTGAGGGTGTGTTAGGTGGGGTGTGTGAAGTTGTACAGTTGAGGTGTGTGTTAGGTTGGCAGCAGTTGTACACTGCTGCTGTGTTCTCTGAACTAGGGGACAAAGGGCCATGCAAATCACAGAGGAAACTGTGAAGCAGGTAACTAAAGACCTGGTGGGTGGGTAATGACTTGGTTTCCTATTTCTGGAAGAAGGAGCCAGGGGAACCCCCGGTGGTTTCAGGAGGGTGGTGAGGGCCTGGAGGCCACAGTGGAGGTGATGTCAGTTGGCTGTGGAACCTCAGACATAGGACACAACCTCAGTTTTAACATCTATTAAGACCTAACTCAGGCTTGTGATGAGAATGAGGAGATGCCAAAGTTGTGGAAGCTCCTTGTGAATCGTGAAGTGTGACATAAAAGTAAAATTGCAGGATGTGCAGGAAGTGGTCTCAGGATGGCCCCAGGCATCAACTGGCCACTCTCCATGCCCATGGCCATGACCAACATTAATAATCAGTGTGGCATCCTTTGCTTTAAACCCAGGATCCCTCCCAGTGCTGCATTCTAAGTAACCAAACTTTTGAATTTGGTGAGATCACGTTAATTGCCATCCCTTTCTAGAACCTAGAAATTGAAGCCTCTCAAAAGAGTTCTTGTTCAAGGAAGACTGACTACCAGGGCAAATTTGGGTGCAGCAGCTGTTGGATCATCATTTCTAAGTTGTTGCTTTGGGCTCAGATAAGTTGCAAGACTCACAGGAGAGAGAAAAGGTGATTCAGTGTACCTTTTAAAACAAATGACAAATTTCAGAACAAATCCACATTAGATTATATGTAAAAACAGGTGACAGTTTAGACTTAAGTCCAAGAATGCCTCTGTATTATAACTGTAGTGCCTAAAATTGTTATCTCTGGTTTTTGGAGAGCCTTTAATAAGTGTATACATGTCTGTGTCAGACAGTCTATAACTTACCTCCTCTGGGCTTGTGAAAGCATGAAGGCTGCATACATAATGCAAGAGAAACTCAGTCCCCACAACCTTTCACCCAGCACAAAATTGACTCTAAGATGCTTATGACTCATTTTCCTTTCTCTTCCCTGCTCAGATTTCTGATGCAAACAAGAAGCACAGGAGAACAGGTAATAAAATAGGAAATCCAGCTGTGGTAGAACCAGTGTGGTTCTACAGTACTTTTGAGAGCCTACTGTTTGCACTGGGGCAGCTTTCAACTATGACTGAAGCGAGGTTCCCACTCAGAGATGCTGATGCAATTTGTCTGGAGTGTGGCCCAGCCTCAGGAAATCAGAGAGCTCCTCAAGTACTTCCAGTGTGTGGCCAGGGTTGGAGACCTCTGCCCTGGACACTCAGTGCTGGTCGAGATAGATCTAGGGTCAGAAATGGTCACAAGCTCTGACCTAGAATGTGCCCCATCCTAACTTTGTACTTGCTGAGATGCTTTAAACAGGCAGCTTGAGAGGAGGTTTGAAACAGGACAGCCTGTTCTTTCAGGTCCTAGAATGTATATTTATTAAGTGCCATTAAAAGGGACCTGAACAAAACTGGATGTTCTTGTAGGCATAAGGAAGAAAACCGAAATATACTTGGAACCAAATCTGTGTCACGAAAGGAAAATAAAAATGTATTCAGTAGCACATGGGTTGTGGTTTTTCATACCAGGGAATGAGATTAAAAGTCACTGAAGGGTGAGGAAATGCACAACTGAGAATATGGAGAATGGCCTGAATTTTCTCCAGAGGACTCGGTGTAATGTGCCTTTCCCCTCCAGATGCCTAGAACCATTGCACTGTGTCTTATTTATTTCAGTGCTGGGCAATCACATGTTAGACTCGCAAAGGTATTTGCCTATGACTTGAACAACACTTCCAAGAATTGAAGACTGATTCACGAGGGTGCCTCTTGCTCCCTGCAATGGAGTTTAACCTTTTGGGCTCCAACCTAGTTTTAGACATGGGGACCAGATTACAGTATCTCAATGCTCAAAAAGATGAGCAAATTCTTGGTTAATGTGCTGAGTTCTAGCTTGGTGAATAACTGATGTCAACTGCTGGGAATAAAGGTCTTAAAGATGAAATATCGCTGAAATTTGTGTGACTCACCATTGGAGGGCCAGTCAGTGTGACCTTTGTTCACTAGACACTTGCTGTATATAAAAAGGGCACCTCATTTATTCATGTGTTCGTTTAATGAGTGTCTACTGCATACCTTCAGTGCCTCCAGGAGTTGGCTGTTGGGGATGCAGTGAAGTCCAAGATCGGGGCCCTGCCCTCCCAAAGCCTACAGTCTGATGAAGGAGGCAGGCAAGGCAACAGTTACACACAGTGTTAGTTGTTATGGGTGATAACAGGTGCCACCAGAGCCCGGGGGGGGGGGGGGGCAGCTGCTGACCTAGACTTGGCTAAGGAGGGCTTCCTGAAAGAAGTGATATCCAAGCTGACGGGAAATGGAATAGATGAAGGTGGGAGGGAGGGCACGTGCAAAGGTCCAGAGATAAGAGCAAGCACGGCTCATCGGGGAACTGAGATGCTGTAAGGCTGAAACACATGCTGTGTGTAGGGGTGGTGGGCGCAGTGGGGGATGGCTTAGTGAGCTGTGCATGGTAAGGAGCTTTGGGGTTTATTGTGAAGACAGTCAGGGGGCTCTAAAGGGTTTCAAGCAGAAGAGTGACACACCGGGATTGCAGTTTAGGATGCAAGTTCTGGTTCATCCCTGGATCTCCCTAAGCATCTGTCACATGCCTCAAGTTACAGATGTTCAATACACGTTGCTCAGATAACACCCAGATGGGATCGGACCACCAAAGCCTGCCTCCAAGTATCTCCCATCCAGCTATAAAGGACATATGAGCATCAAGCAATTACCTGGTACCACAGGGCAGAATGCTGTCAGCCCCAGAAGTTGTTACGGCCCAGGCTTCTAGATGTTCAGACAAGGAGGAGCTTTGGGGATGCTGAGGGGGTCAGGGAGACTTTCTGGAGGAAGTGGGGCTGGTGCTGGGTTTGTGGATAAGTAGGATTGGGGAGCTGACTGAGCCACCAGGCTTCCCTGGTACCTCAGTGGTAAAGAATCTACCTGCAATGCAGGAGACTTGGGTTTGATTCCTGGGTTGGAAAATCCCCTGGATAATGGCATGGCTACCCATGCCAGTGTTCTTGCCTGGAGAATGGACAGAGGATCCTGGCAGGTTACAGTCCATAGAGTCTCAAAGAGTCGGACACAACTGAGTGACTAAGCACACAGGATTGGGGAAGGGGAAAGGGAAGACTTCTCAGGCCCAGGGAAGCAGCATCGTGGTGTAAGTGTCCAGCACTTGGCCTTAAAACCCCTGAGTTCAGGGCCTACCTGGCCATAGGCAAGTAGCAAACTCATTTACTACAAGGTTATGCATGGGAAGAAGTTTGATGAGGGTCCCCAGCCCTCCCCTTGGTCTTCTGTTTTTCTTATCAATAATTTTTGAACTTCCTTTTTCTGAGTCAGGGTGGGCACCTTTCCCATTGAGGGCAATCCAAGACATGGGCTGGAGTGTCCTAGATGTTTTTCTCATCTGTAAAGTGTGTGCAATTCCTCTTCTCACAGGGCAAGTGAGAGGATTGAAGGAAACACTTGTGAACGGTGGTTGATCACAATGGGAGCGTCACTGCTGTGTAGTGAGGGAACTTGTGAACTCTGACCACTAGGTGGCAGCAGGGCTCTATCAGCTGAGATTGGGCCTGGAAACGCCCCCGGTCAAATTGAAATACTGAGGCTGTCAGGCAGGTGGTGCAGATGGGAGGAAGGGCCAGGTGAAAGGCCCTAGGGAGTGGCAGGGACTGTGATGGACCAGCACGAACACACTCCAGCTACAGGATCTTGCAGCTGCTCGGCTTCGGCCAGTGCTGCCACATCAGAATGAGGGCCGCATGGTGCCAGGCTTTCTGATTTTTTGAGAGAAGTCAAATACCAGGGTTTTGTTTTGTTTTTTGATGTGAACTCTTCTGTGTGGAGATTGTGCGGGTCACAGAAGGTCTCCCCCAGTACATCTTATGCCAGAGTGTGGGTTGGCTGCCCTGGTGGAGAATCTCCTCTGAAGAATTAGCTTCATGTCTATTTCCTGTGAGAGCCCTTCATGTGTCTCCACTTCACTCACTACTTCATCAGACATTAATTTTCCTCCTTGGATCTCTGGGGAGCACTGTTCTCTTTTATGCTATTGTTACTATTGTTGTCGTCAAACTTCTGTTAGATTGTGGGCCATATTTTCTGACCATCCATGAGGATCTCCACAGGACCTGTTTCACAAGGTTCTTTTGAGGAAGAAATGAGCCAGGGCCTGGCTCATTAGCACTCAGTAAACATACTTATTATTATGGGGATGTGAGGGGAGATGACATGACATTTGGAGGAAGGTTTGCAGGGCCTGTCTTTCTCTCAGTATAGGGGCTGGTGACAAGGCCTGGCCACTCCCTTATGTAGATGAAGCCCCTGGCTCGTGAGGGCCCTTCCCTGGTTCCAGCCCTTCCCTCAGAGGCTGCTATTACACCCCAAAGGCATTCTTGGGACTTCCCCTGGTCTGGATCCCTGGTGCTGCATCTGGGTCAGGGTGGGCAGCATTCCCATCCAGGACAATCCCAGTCACGGGCAGGAATGTCCTAGATTCTCCTGTCTCTCCCCGGTGATAGGACTTTCTGCAGTTCACTGCATCAGGACAACTCAGGCAGCGATTCAGGGATTCAGGTGATGATCAGGCATGCAGGTGCACTGAAGCAGGACTCTGCTCATAGGCTTAAGGCCCTTTGCATCCAGAAGCATCTTCTCAGGGTGTTCCCAGGAGACCCAGCAGCTTTGGGGACCAAAGCTCCTTGCTGGAGGTTCCAGTAGCAGATTCAGGAACAAAGAAAGAGGGAGATTAGATTTGTCCTCTCAGGCTCTGATTTATGCTGGGTTCAGGAGCACTAATGAATGCCGTTCCGTTAGGGCTCAGGCAGCTCCCATGCTTCCAGGGCACCTCAGGGTGGTGGTTCTGGGTTCCCTGGCTTGGACCCATGCATCTGTCATCAGGGGTCTGGGCAGCCTTGAGGCCTATGCATAGGAAGGGAGCTCAGGGGCTGAAGGTTTGGAACAGCCTAGAGCCTCAGAAAAATTGAGGCCAGAGCAGGTGTAGGAGTTGCATCCACCCCTTCTGAGCAGCTCACATTTCCAGAGGTTAGTCATTTGCTTGCTTGCTCTCACATTTATTCCCTGACCAGCTCTGCTGTGTACTGCAGAGAACTACATTTCCCAGGCTCCTCTGACCTCTGATTTTCTGGTATGTTTGGCCAATGGGAGACACTGGCAGGAAGGAGGAGAGGAGAACTCTAGATATTTCTCCCTCTCTCAGTTTCAGGCTGCATCTCTGCCTTGGCTGGTCTCCTCATAGTTCCAGCTTCCACTGGATGTTCCTTCCCTCTTGGCCTTGGGAAGGCCTGGCTGGGCTTCCAGTTTCTGTCAGGTAGCTTCAGATACTGGCACTAGTAACACTGCCGCTTCCCTGCGTTCCTCCAACCTACAGACTGGAGTGTCTTTTTGCTATTGTTAATCCCTGTGGTGCTTCTAGGATCTTTTTTAACTTGTGTAACTCCCTCACCATGTCCCTCTGTTCAAAAGGCATAGAGTGGTTCTCTTTCTGACTGGACAGTGACTCTTGTGTGGCTTAGTGGCTAAGGGAACAGGGAGGTGGTGGATAGTGGAGCTGGGGCTCCAGATACCTCTGCCCCTCGGGCTGCCCAGCCTTCAGAGGGGATTGGGAGCATCACCAAGTCTGCTACACCTTCTCTGGGTCAGGGAACGTTTGGGCCCTCTCCACCCAGAGCTCTTGAAAGAGTGTTCAGCTGTAGACAGCAGCTGAGTGGGTCAGGTTCAGGGTCAGTGGCTGTGAGAATCTGCAGATCAACCCTTGTTTGGGGCAGCTGAAGCTGTTCCTACAGGGTCCAGAGAAGCAAACCCAGAGGAGACCCATGGGTCACTGTGTGAGAGCAGAGCCAGGCTGCATGCAGGAGGAGGGGGTCACCTCCTTCTAGCCATAGGGCCTTGAGTCTGGCCCAGGCTCGGGAGGGGCAGTGAGATAGGAACTGGAGGTGGGGCTTCTGGCCAGGGAAGAGCCTGCTTGTCTTGATTCCGGGGTCTCAGTGATTCTGGGCACATCAGCAGAGTCTCTGGCCTGAGAAAAGGCCAGTACAGTAATAGCAATCACCGCAGCTTCTGTTCATGTCTCAGAGGGCTGTTTGAGGGTGATGTGAGGGAATCCACTTTACATGATTAATCCAGTGCTGGCACATTGGAAGCTCTCAAGATCTGCAAGCTAAAGAAAAATAAAAACCAAAAAATAACCCCTACAAATCTCAACAGCAACCACCCTATGTGGACCTTATTCTGTAGGCATTTCATGGAATAGGCTGGTGCCTAGTTTGCAGTGAAACCCAGGCCTCTCCCCTGGAGCGTGTCTGGGGCTGGCAACACAGTCCCAGCTGCCAGGGCCAGGAAGTGGGTCAAGTCGGGTGACAAGTTGTGAGGTTGGGAGATCACTGTGATTCCAGGACACACGCCCCAGAGATATGGGGACAGATAGTAGGTGTCCAGAACTGCAATGGTGCACTTAAGGACAAATATCACCTCATGTTCAGCCAGGAAAGATATTAAGGCCAGGTCAGAGAGTGGGTACCAGTCTTTGGGTTGAAGTTCAAGTACTAGGCCCTGGGGACTTAGCGATCAGGTCCACTAAAATCAGGAACTGGCAGGAGGCAGGATTCAGCACTGGGCACAAGGAACTTCATTTGGAGCCCTAGGGGCCAGAGCTGCTGGAAACTCTCACGTCTGAGGACAGGATTGAACCTAAGGAACAAGATGGGTTGCCTGTGGGCGAGGGGCTGGGATGGAGAGGGTATGGGACGAAGAGGCCCTGGGGGTCAGGAGCCCAGACTTCACATTGAAAAATGTCCAAATTCAAATCCCGACTCCACACCCACCAGCTGTATGACCTCATTGAACAAGTTACTTCATTTCCCTAAAACCTCACTTTCCTCTTTGTGGGTAAACCAGGAAATAGTCCTACCTCAAAGGGCTGTTGGAATGTCGAGATGGGATCTTTCATGGAGGCGTTAGCACTGTTTCATGGAGGCATTGGAGAAGGAAATGGCAACCTACTCCAGTGTCCTTGCCTGGAGAATCCCAGGGACAGGGGAGCCTGGTGGGCTGCCGTCTATGGGGTCGCACAGAGTCGGACACGACTAAAGTGACTTAGCAGCAGCATGGAGGCATTAGCCCTGTGTCTGTGACATAGGAACACTGCTTGAATGATCCTCAGAGACACAGCCAGTTTTGCTGACTCCCACCCCCTCCAAAGGATTCTTCCCAAGGTTTGCCCACTGTGACCCCAACCCGAGTCTTCTCTGGGCTAATGCTCTGAGTACATTCAACCTTTGCTCTAACATCTGTGTTCCTGACCCTTCACCACCTCAGGCTCTTAAAAAATACCCCTTCACTGCGTGAGCTCTTTCCAAACAGAAAGCAAGTGGATGTCTTAAGAGGCCAAAGGTTGTCCCCCTGGGAACATAATGTGACCACGTCCTCGGATACTCCGTGGTGATTAGAGCGCGCCATCCTGGATTACTCCACCCTGTCAGGAAGCGTCCTCAGAGCCCAGGCAGAGCAGTGGAGATAGCCTTGCTGATACAGCTTTGTGAATATACTTTCTCCTGACTTTTGTTCCCTGCCACATTTCTAAATATTTTTTTCTCAAATTCTTTTTCACCCTTCTCCCACCCCTCTGATAAAAGGCAGAGCAGCAAACATAAACAAACAAACACAATGACATGTACACAACTGGAAGAACCTTAGCATCTATCTTCTTCCCCTCTACACTCCCCCGCCCCCCAGCGCCCCCTCCCGAGCCAGAGACTCCAAGGCATGGCACTTCCCTTAGGAGTCATGTGTCCCCATCCCCACCTGAAAAAGCGCAAAGTGAAATCGCTCAGTCATGTCCGTCTCTGCGACCTCATGGGACTGTAGCCTGCCAGGCTCCTCTGTCCGTGGGATTTTCCACCAAAAGCACTTGGTCCAGATTTACTTTTCACAGTTTTGTGAAAAGGCACTTTTCGCATGTGCCTTTTGTCTTTCTTCGTGTATTACAATATGCACATGATATATTATGTTTAATAAAATTGACTATGGAATTTGAATTGTATCTCTTTCTCTCCTAAGAGCCTGTCACACTTCCCTAGGCGCCTATAAGGGACAGTGCCAACAAATACCTAATCTGCCACCGTGAGCCCAGAAACACTCTTCCTGCAGTCTTCTCTCAGTTGTTCATGCCAAAAACCCAGGATTCATCCCACTTCCTCTCTTCCTCTCAGCCCTCTATATTCAGTCCTTCAACAAGGCCTGTCAACTTTACTTCCAGAACCTTCCCAGCCAGTCCACTTTTCCCCTCCCCACCTCTTCCACGCCTCCTGTCTTGCCTGAGCTCCTGAAGGAGTCCCCTGACACTCTCTCAATCCCCAGCCCTGTGTTTCCCCCTCACCCACTCTCCATAGAACAAAGTGATCCTTCGGAAAACTAAATTAGAGAATGTCACACCTGTGCTTAAATCTGAACAAGACCCAAACTCCTTACTCAGACCTAACCGGCCCTGCATAACGGACCCTGCCTCCCTCCCACAGCATCACGTACCACCCTCCACCTTGATCACTGTAATTCGGCCAACACTTGCTTGCTTCCTTCTATTCCTCAATTACTCTAAGCTCCTTCCTGACTCAGGGACTGCACTGGCCTTTCCCTTCCCTGGGACACTCTTGTCCCAGATCTGCCCTTGGCTGGCTTCTTGCCACACAGGTCAGCTCCTCAGCAATGCCTTCACTGACCACTCCATCTGGGTAGTCTCCAACCCTCTGCACCCTGACCCCAATAATCATTATTCATCACCCTGTCTTCCTGTCATAATAGACCATGCCCCTCCCTCTTATTTTCTTGTTTATCTGTTTGTTGTTTGCTTTCGTCATTAGAAAGTAAGCTCCCCAAAGATAAGGATTTTATCCATCTTGCATGTATGCATGCTCAGTTGCTCAGTCATGTCTGACTGTCTATGAACAGTGGCCCGCCAGGCTCCTCTTTCCCTGGGATTGTTCAGACAAGAATGATGGAGTGGGTTGCCATTTCCTTCTCCAGGGGATCTTCTTGACCCAGGGACTGAACCCTCGTCTCCTATGTTTCTTGCATTGGTAGCAGATTCTTTACCTCTGAGGTACCTGGGAGGCCCTTTTATCCATCTTGCTGCTGCTGCTAAGTCGCTTCAGTCGTGTCCGACTCTGCGCGACCCCGTAGACGGCAGCCCATCAGGCTCCCCGTCCCTGGGATTCTCCAGGCAAGAACACTGGAGTGGGTTGCCATTTCCTTCTCCAATGCATGAAAGTGAAAAGTGAAAGGGAAGTCGCTCAGTCGTGTCCGACTCTTTGCGACCCCATGGACTGCAGCCTACCAGGCTCCTCCGTCTGTGGGATTTTCCAGGCAAGAGTACTGGAGTGGGGTGCCATCGCCTTATCCATCTTATTCAGTCCTAAATCCAAATAGTCTTTGGTATGTCCCAAATGGAGCATGCTTGTACTAAAAAAATTATTCATAGTTTATCTGAAATTTGGATTTAACTAGGTGCCCTGAATTTAACTGGCAACCCTGCTTGATACTCATGGTCCCATATCTTGGGAATATGGTCCCAACAGAATGAAACCAGTATGTGAAGAGAAGAGAGAAAATGAGACAGGAGAGAGGGTGGGGGAGAGGGAGACAGACAGACAAGGACAGAACAGGACAGCAGTAGAGAATGAGTGAGCAAGAGAGAGACAAAAGAGTCACAGGTAGACCAGTAGACACCCTCTGATGGGGTTCACGTCTCTCAGTGACCCACCCAGAGTCAGTGCCACCCCGTCCTTTCTGTCGCTTGTTTGTTCACAGGTACCCATAAATCCCCCTTTCACTTCAAAATAGTAGCCAACATTCTCGAGCACTTGTGTGTGCCAGGCACTGGGCCAAGCTCTCTGGAGGCACTGTCTCTTTTAGGCTGTCACCTCACAGTTCTATGAGGGTGTTACTGTCGCTTGCTCTACAGAGGAACAGAGAAGTTAAATAACGTGCTCATGCTCACGCAGACTCTGGGCTTCAAACCCAGGCAGTGCTTGACCGCTATGTGGAGCAGCCCTCACTCATAATCAAGGGGGTCCTGAGTGGCTCACTGGACTGCTGACCCTCAAGGGACAGGTTGGCAGCATGTGTGGATTCAGGAGCCAAACTAGACAGGCTCAAATCCAGCTTTCCTCACCCATGGCGTGACTTTGGGAAAAGTTCCCCAGTTACCCTGAGCTCAGTTTCCTCTTCTGTAAAATGGTGTTGACAATAATAGTAGCTACAGCATAGGGTTGATATGGGGACTTAATTAATTAATGTCTCTATATACACACATAAGAAGTCATTAGATCAGATAAGCATTTAATAAATATTTACAGACATCTTTATTATTTTCAGCTCATCTCTGATGCCCAGCACAGGATCTGGTACAAAGGAAGTCCTCATGTTTCCTGTGTGAGTGATGACAAGAATGGAGAATATTAATGAGAACCCTAATGACTGTTTAGTCAGCACCTACTATGTACTAAGCATTGTGCTAAGCAACTTACACACATCTTCTCAGGCCATCCCCACAACAGCCTACTAAGTTGATATTGTCATCCCCATTTTACAGACAAGGAAACTGAGGCTATAAGAAAAGCCACAGAGAGAGGTCCAGAGCTAGGATCTCAACCCTGGTTTATAAAGAAAGAACATTGGATCTGTGATTGCTTTGAAGAAGACAGAAAGCAGACAGGCTTGCATTGAGATGTCTTCGTGTGGACTGACTTTTGAGTTCTTCCCATTCTCTTCATAAACTCCTTCATGTCCCTTACAGATACCCTGTGTACCTGCTTTTCATGCACTGCTATCTCATTAGATGGATATGGAGTCGCATTTTATGAAGGAGGCACAGGTACTTGCTGAAGGTCACAGGCATTATGAATAGGTTCTGAACTTAGCTTTATCTAACTGCCAGTGGAGTCTTTGTCCCCTGTACTCAACCTCTGATCTCCAGAGGAGATCGCCCCCTCCAGAGCATGATGTCCCTCAGACCTCCCAAAGACACCCACTTCTGACAATCCCCACTGCTAGCAAACCCCCAGGCTGGGGCCTCCTTCACAAAGCCACCACCAGAGTCAGCTTCATGGTCTGGCCCCTGCTCATTCCTTCTCCTCCTTGAAATCTGTGCTCTGGCTGAGCTCAATCTACATTGCTCTCTCTGGTCCACTTCGCACTCACTCCTTCACCTGGGTGGTGCACCCTTTCCCATTCCCCTCTCCTCCTACCGAATCCTCTTTCAAATCTCAGTGGCATATCAATTCTTCCAGGAAGCTTTCCTTTTGTTGGTTCAGGTGCTCTTTCTTTGTATGCTTCTATTGGGTCCTTATCCCTCTCTATTGAAATTGCCTTTTTACCTGAGGGCCTCTCCTTTGCTCCAAGAGGGCAGGGCTATGTCTGCCTATTCACACTGCATCCCCAGAGCTTGGCCTGGGGTCAGGTACCTGGTTGGTGCTCAGTGAAATCTGGGTAATGAATGAAGGCTCCCTTCTTTGTTTCTTTGTACTGAGTACTGGCTTCAGTTTGCTGGCACATAGTAGGCTCTCAATGAAAATCTGTTGAATAGATAATGGAAGACTGCAAGAATAAACAAACAACATGGTTCAACATCCCCTGCCTCACATCTCACACACACACACACACACACACACACACACACACTGGATTTGTTCACCCCTCTGCCTTGGTCTCTTGCAGAACAAAAGGGATTCCAGCTCCTTGTTTGAATGCTGTGGGGTTTTGAGGAGGAAAAAAAATACTGCTCCTTCAACAAGAAGAGTTTCAGGTGATAAAGGCCTTTCTTGCTGGCAAAGGGAGGAGGGACCTCAGCCCAGTTTCAGGATGGCCTCAGTTGGCCCCAGACTGACTAATAAAGTGTGAAATTGACTTCATCCCCCACCATGCCTCCCCAGCAAGTGTGTCCTGCAGCGTCTCCTCCTGCCACCGCGGACACAGTGCTGCCGCCATCCCCTCTGTCACTGGCAGACAGGCAGGTCATCAACGCCCACGCAGCCCCAGGGCCCAGCGCTCTGCAGAGCCCTGGAAGCCATTTGGCCTCGGGCCAGGATGGGCTTTCAAAGCTAGAAGCATCCGATGTGGCATGTCTGATGCACCTCCTAAGTCAGCTGCTGGCACCTCCTGGCCCTATTTACTCCTCTGGCACTGACTGCCGAGGCGCGGGTGGGGCTGGAAGCGGGACAGCGTTAGGTTAGCCCTTTGAGATCTCACCCCACCCCATCCAGTCCACTGCACCCAAATGCAGGACTGGAGGGTAAGAGCGAAAGGGACCTCAGCAAACAGTGAAAGCAGGGAGCTTTTAGGGGGCTTTAGGGGCTGCTTGGGGAATGATAGAAGCCCACTTTTCCACCCCAAAGGACCACTTTGGGGTCTATTTTGTTTATATGCTTCTGTTTAAGATTTTCTAGGAAGAGAGGGATTCCGTGGCTCTGTTGTTCAGCCGCTCAGTCGTGTCTGACTCTTTCCGACCCCACAGACTGCAGCACGCCAGGCTTTCCAGTCCTTCACCATTTCCAGGAGTTTGCTCAAACTCATGTCCATTGAGTCAGTGATGCCATCCAACCATCTCGTCCTCTGTCGTCCCCTTCTCCTCCTGCCTTCATGCCTTCCATGGCTCTAGTGAGTCCTAAAACCAGTGATCTGTCCAACAGTCATTCCCAAACCTGCCTCAGAAGTGCGTCAGAATCAACCAGACGACTTGGTGAAAAAGATTGTGAGATCTGTAGCGTGTTCATCTGCTCAACACTCATTTCCTATTCTTCTGAAAAGAGCCCCTATTTTAGAGAGCTATTGTTGCCTCACATAGACCCACGGAGTTTGGGTGGTCTCCAGGGGTGAGCATGTTACCCAGGCTGGGCCAGTCACAGAGTAATCTGCCTAGGCGTCTAAACTAGGCTGGAGTGCGCAGCCCCAGGATTTTGGCAGAGCTGTAGGGGAAAAGATACTCTCTTTTTCAGAGGCTGGTAGCTGTCAGACTGGAACTGCTGGCTAACAATGAAATCAACACAGAGGTAAATTGTGACAAAGAATGACAAGAGAGAGAGAGTGAGCTCATAACATGTTATGAGCACCTAGATCCAGCCATGTCTGAAGTTTACTCCTCTGGGCTATTCAAATGCATGAGCCAATAAATTACTATTTTCTTTTTTTGTTTTCTTTCTCCTTTTTTTTTTTTTTTTGGCTTTTGCTTCAGTCACTTTGAGTTGGATTTTTGCAATTTGTGACTGAAAGAGTCCAGACTAATACACAGACAGACCCCACCTCGGATCTATTGACTCTTGATTCCCATTGATGGAGTCCAGGAATCTGGATTCTTCAAGAAGCTTCTGAGGGGGTTCTGATAAAGGGTCACTACTTTATCAATCATTGTGTGGACATCATTGAGATCCTTGTCCAATGATGTACAGACAAAAGTGATCCTTCCATATGTGGCCATTATATGTCAGAACTCTGTACATGGTCTTGACCCTCACAACAGCTTGATGAAGTACAGGTTATTCTTCCTATTTTACAGATGAGAACACTGAGGCCTAGTGAGGTGGTGAATGAATGTATTCAAGGGCATACAGCTAGTAGGCGACAAATCTAGGCGTACGAGTCTCTGAAGTACATCCTTTTTCTACTACTCTACGTGTTCCAGAGGGGCTGTGCAACAGGCTTAGAGCCTCCACACCCAGTGTTGGAAATGTCCTCTCTCTTCAGAAGCTCTTTCAATAATCAGAGCCTATCTGAGTCACTTAGTGTCCTGTGGCCACAGTAAGAGAGGACTCCAATGTGATGGGCCTGAGCAACAAGGATAATTTATTGTACTACACTCTAAGAAGCCCAAAGTAGGATGATTCCAGGATTGATTAATTTGGGGGCTCAGTGTAATAAGCAAAGGTTCAGGTTCTTTCAATTTTTCTTGTCTGTCTTCTTCAGGAGTGACAAGGCCTTCCGTCTGACTCTCTTCTTGGCTACAAGATAGCTGCTGCACTTCCAAACATGACAATGTCCAGCACAGGGAGATGGTCTGAGTCTTCCTATGTGTTTCTTTTTGTCTGTAAAGAAAATGGTTCTGAAAAGCCACTGGTCATTGGTCAGAATTACATCACACATTCAGACTTAGTTCAGTTGTTGGCAAGAAGGGTGGGGCATTGTGATAAGCTTGGACCAATCATGATGCACCGCGAGTCTGGGCTGAGTGGATACCTGAACAGTAGAGGGCTCTTCGAGAAGGATGGAAGGGGAGGAAGTGTGTTGGGTAGTGTCTGCTCCACGATTCCTCCCCAATTCCCTGGATTTTCCTCCCTGATTCTGGGCCCAGGCTCCAGAGACATCCTTCTTTTCATTAGTCATGATCTTTGCAGGAAGGTCGACTTTCAGATTTCAAAATCCTCCCCATGGCTTCCTCATCCTCCCCTCCATTCCCCTCCCAGAGCTAGCAAGGTGTCCTAAAGAAACACAGGACTTACCCGCCAACATCCAGAGATGCCCCTCCTGGCTTTACTTCCCTTGCTCTCTGTCAGACTAATGCTAGCTCACTAGGTTGCCAGAAGGAGTGGTACAGCATGTGTGGTTGTGGGCCTGTGTCACTGCATGCCCATCGCCCATTTCCCCTCCTCTGAAGCACAGAATGCACACTGTCTTTAAGGATCACCCTTTCCCACTCTCAGATCATGTGTGTAAGCAGCACTGACTCTCACTGTACCCCTAACTCTTTTTTTTTTTTTTGCTTAGAGGCATGTGGGAACTTTGCTCCCTGACCAGGGATTGAACCTGGAATCCTTGTATTGGAAAAGTGAAAGTGAAGTCACTCAGTTATGTCTGACTCTTTGCAACCCCATGGACTGTAGTCTACAAGGCTTCTCAGTCCATGGACTTCCCCAGGCAAGAGTACTGGAGTGGGTTGCCATTTTCTTCTCCAGGGGATCTTCCTGACCCAGGGATCGAACCCAGGTCTCCCGCATTGCAGGCAGACGCTTTACTGTCTGAGGGAAGTCCACTCCCAACTGTTAATGGGGTCTCTTCCCTTGCACCCTGGGGCATGTGACTTGAGCCTGTTCAATCACTGTTCAGTGCCTTTTGCCACAGGACTTGATTTGGAATGGACAATAACCCCAGTCTGTTTTCTGAGAGCCACTTCCTGAGCCTTGAGCTTAAACTCTTGGGGAAGTGAAATTCTATTTATACTAGGGTTGTTGAGTTCCAGATTTGAGCCTAGAGCTTTCAGTAACCATTTTACGACTTCCTAAAGGAAAGTTGGTATGCAAATGAAGCTCACACTAAGCCGAGAGAATGAGATAGAGAGATCCTAAGGTGCTGGATCCAACTGGGCCTGATGCCAGACAGCTCTGTACATCTTGGTGACATGAGCCAATGAGTCTTCCTTTCTTGGTCAACCCAGTCTGAGTTGGCGTTCTGCCCCTCGCAACCAAAAAGCAACTAATATAGCATGTGCTTTTGAAAAAGCTGAACTGTGCTCTCCTTTGGCTGAGTCATGCAAGTATAGAGGGGAGTAATGGGAGATAAGGCTAGGAAATCAGGCTATAGACACATGGCAGAGGTCACTGAAGACTTTGAGATGGGCCACTCACTCTCTGAGACCACTGGGGAACACAGGACTTCCTGAGGCCAGGTGATTCCAAGAGTTCCCAAACAAACTAAACTTTGACCAACGCCCCGCCCCGACCCAAGCCCAGGGATCAGGTTAATGTCTTTGTAGCTACTGATAAAGTAGAATTCTTGATCTGCAGTGGGATTCATCCTCCAGGCCCGCCTTTCACAGGAAAGAGTGGGTGAGTTCCGCATAACTGAGAATGTTTGGAAGCTGGGAGCTACTGGCATTTACCAACTGCTCCTATGTACCAGGAATGACGAGGGTGGGGAGGAACCCAGTGCAACTGACAAGAAGGTGGGGGATGCCAACAAATGTAGACGGCTTTTTAATTAATTTATTTATTTTTGGCTGTGCTGAGTCTTCTCCCATTGCTGCACACAGGGTTTCTCTAGTGGTGAGTGGGGGCTACTCTTTGTTGTGGTGCATGGTCTTTGCATTGCGACGGCTTCTCTTGTTGTGGAGCACTGGAGCACTGGAACTAGGCACACGGGCTTTAGTAGTGGCGGCACTCGGGCTCAGTAGTTGTGGCTCAAGGGCCCTAGAGCATGAGCTCAGTATTTGTGCTGCACAGTCTTAGTTGCCTTGCAACATGTGGAATCTTCCCGGACCAGGGATCGAACCTGTGTCCCCTGCTTTGGCAGGTGGATTCCCATCTATTCTAATCTCTCTTAAATTGCCTAGGGTAGGAAATGGGCTGCCCATAGTAGGTAGAAAGACATAACTACCCTCTTTCTACCATACCTACTTCTATTAATGTGACCTGACAGTGTACTCACTTTGGTGTAGCACATTTTGCTTTGTATTAAAATGGATATTATATGTGCTGCTACCAGGTCATGTCTCCTCAGTCACCTCAAGTCTTCCAAACCCTCTCCCACCTTGGCAGAACTGCCTCCACCCTTCAATTTCTTTTTAAGACTACATGAATCAAAAGTCTTCTGCTCTTGAAGAGGTGAGGTGATCAAGGAGGAGATAAGAAACCAGCTCTCTTTCTTTTTAATATTCAATAGCAGCAAAACCACCCCCCCACACACACACAAAATGACAAAACAGACATTAGTATCTCTGTCATCAGCCACACATAGGCTTTGCCCTCCAAATTGTTATCTGTATAGTGCATACATTTGTTCCTGACAGGGTCTCTAGGAGTCCAATTCCACCCTCCCCCAGTTACTCCCAACCATACCCTCCATGCATTCCACTGTCTTACCTCTTTATTGAGGTTTCTGACCAAAAAAAAACTGTTGCCCAGGACGGTATCAAGGATAAAGCCACCATTGCTTCTGAGTTTCCTTCCAACCAAATACACAACACAAAATCATTGCTTAATTCCTCATATACATGATCTTGTTTGTTTGCTTACATATTACTGCATGTAGACATTGGTCCTGGTGCTTTACAAATACTAACTCATTTCATCCTGAAAACAACCTCTAATCACAATTGTTAGTTGCATTTTACAGAAGAAAAAATTCTGGCACATATGAATTAAGTGACCTTCCCAGAGTTACGAAATTAGGAAATGACAGAACAGAGATTTGAACCCAGGTGGTTTATACTCTTAAACCTGTGCCAAGGGTATGCATACTTCTTCTGTAAAGGGCCAGATAGTACTTTAGGTATTGAGTATCACATACAGTCCCTGTTCCAATGACTCAGTTCTATTGTCCTAGACAACACATTAATAAATGAGTGTGACTGTGTGCCAATAAAACTTTCTTTAGAGACACTGAAATTTGAATTTCATATCATGTTCAAAGTCAGGAAATATTACTTTTTCTTTTGTCCCCTCCCTACCCCACCACCAGTCATTTAGAAACAATGGCAACCCACTCCAGTATTCTTGCCTGGATAATCCCATGGACAAAGGAGCCTGGAGGGCTATAGTTCATGGGGTCTCAAAGAGTAGGACACTGCTGAAATGACTGAGCACACACAAACACAAATTCTTAGCTTGCAGGGTCACACAAAAATAGAGAGTGAGCCAGATTTGGTAGGCAGCCCATGATTGGCTGACTCCTGCTCTATGCTATACTCTTGTTCAACCCGGTCCTTACACCTTACCTCTTTTCATCTTCATTTCCCAGACAAAGAAACTGAATTCTTAGAGGTTAATGATGACTTGCCCAAGGTTACATACTGAATAGGTGGGGGGAGTCAGGATTTGCACCCAGGTTTGTCTTGATCCCAGAGGCTCTAGAGGCAGAAAGCAGGTGAAGGCCACTGGGTGGGCAAGAGGCAGGGCTGAGCTGGTGGCATCAGTGCTGCCTACCTTGGCCAGAAGCTGTCAGTCTCCAAGTGCTGGCAAATTCCCCTCCCCTTCCTGTCTCTTCACCCCAATCCCCAGGAGCCGAGTACAGCAGCCTGGAGTTCCTCGGCCCTGATCTGACACTGAGGTCCTGTTTAACTAGGACTTGCAAGAGACTGAAAAGCTCTGTCTTTCAAGTCTGGAGCCAGAAAAGCCCAGAGACTGTTTTGACTTGGCCTGATCTTGCCTACTGCAACCATTAGGGCAGGACAGACCTGATTTAAGGGGACTATCACTCATGATAACACTTCGGCTCTGGCCGGGGTAAGACTGGGAAAAGGTCCGGAAGGAGTAGGGGAAGGGGAGAGATAGAGACACAGAGGAACACCCAGAGAGAAATATGAATCGGAGGGACATTCAAATACATGTACACCAACACACAGAAATATCCCTTAACAGCTGTTTTTCTGAACCAAAATCCTATTTCCTGTTTCCTTAGCTCTGCAGACACAGAAAAGCCAGTACTGCAGCAGAAAATCTCCCCGTATTACTTGTTGTTAATAATTATTTGTTTTGTCTTTTCTAGGTTTCTGCAATGTTAACTTCTTTCAAACCAATGAACAGCCCCTAAAGTGGACAATGTGGAAGGATGTGGAGTTCAGAAAGCTCCAGCAACTTGCTCAAGATCACACAGCAAGTTAATGGACGAGCTAGAGACGAGGATCAAGAC
Organism: Bison bison bison; assembly: GCF_000754665.1. Taxonomy (NCBI): domain Eukaryota; kingdom Metazoa; phylum Chordata; class Mammalia; order Artiodactyla; family Bovidae; genus Bison; species Bison bison. The sequence continues at coordinate 10,960,087 of NW_011494863.1, forward strand.
TCCAAACTTCCAGTGCAACGTGAGTCTCCAACAAACTACCCACAGAAATTAAGGGGACGTTGAATGTCAGAGATTCAGTACCTTCACTTCCCTTCAGTAAGCCCCTTAAGTCCCTCTTTGACAAGGAAATGACAGCAACATAGGTTTCCCAGGTGGCACTAGTGGTAAAGAACCTGCCTGCCAATGCAGGAGACGTATGAGATGCAGGCTTGATTTCTGGGTTGGGAAGATCCCCTAGAGAAGGAAATGGCAACCCACTCCAGCATTCTTGCCTGGAGAATCCCATAGATAGAGGAGCCTGGTGGGCTATAGTCCATGGGGTTGCCAAGAGTTGGACATGACTGAAGCAAGTTAGCACGTACGTCTAAATTTGAGCAAGACAGTGGACAAGCAGATGCATGCTATTCCCATGGTTATGTATGATGGAAAACTGTGAGACAGATTCAAGGAGAGCTGGATAGATTGTAGCCAGTAGGAGATCAGTACCAGAAGGATCTTGGTGAATTGGGTTTTGTGTAGAAGGATGCTATGTCATGTGATTTTTACTACTGAAATTGAATGACTTGAGTTCCCATCTCATCTCTTCTGAGAATGACTCTCTCCCCAACATGGGGTCCTCCCTTCCAGGATAACTCTCAGAGCAGTTGCTGCTGCTGCTAAGTCACTTCAGTCATGTCCGACTCTATGCGACCCCATAGATGGCAGCCCACCAGGCTCCCCCGTCCCTGGGATTCTCCAGGCAAGAACACTGGAGCGGGTTGCCATTTCCTTCTCCAACGCATGAAAGTGAAAAGTGAAAGTGAAGTTGCT
>NW_011494863.1:10960996-10965282 GCF_000754665.1 Bison bison bison
CATGGACTGTAGCCCACCAGGCTCCTCCGTCCATGGGATTTTCCAGGCAAGAGTACTGGAGTGGGGTGCTATTGCCTTCTCAGAGCAGTTACTTAGTCCAAAGGGGCAGTTCTCGTTGTCATCTCCTGAAGGAGAAAAACCTGGAAGCCTGACAGGTGTGTATCCTGCAGTTGCTGAATTCTGCCACATGGGGACACTGTTAAAAACGGGCAGCTGGGTTGCCCTCAGTCAGTGCTCCTCTAACACATCTCCAGAGCCTGGGGACACACAGTCAACAATACCCAGCACCAGGTACAGCCCCTGCCCTCTAAGGAAACCACTTCATTGATGGAGGCAAATTCCATCTCACTGGTCCTGCAGGTGCTTCCCAGGGGGATTTGGGAAAAGGAAGAAACTTTTCTTGCACACACCCTATGACACATAGCCTGGACACCCAATGTTATGGCTCTTTATTTCCACTTACACTCAAAAATGGTTGCTTTATTTCCCAGGTGTGTCAACAGTGTGCTGGGGTAGTGGGTTGAGACTGATATGCAGCATCAGTGATAAACTGGCCCTAGAAGCAGCAGCCCTGAAGCTCTTCCCCTCTCTAGCTCTCTAGAAGGTAACTCTTGGTTTGAGGCTGTACCCCACCCATCCCCCTCCTCAGGGCACCCTAGTTTCATTAAGGAAAATTGTCCCTCCCTGACTATTTTGAGGGAGCAGTACTTCTTGAATCCTTCCTTCCACGGCTGGCCTCCTCCAGTTGAAGTCAAAGAGATCAGGTCCCTCTTCTTTTTACCTGGATGAACTAGCGGGGAACATGTGGTCTCAAATGCTCTTTCCTCAAGACTTTCACTCTGGCAAGGACAGAGGAATGGTTTCTGGTCATTCTCTTTGTGGCAATAGCCATGGTGGATCACGGATAGCATCCTGACCTATGTCCCTATCAAGTGAATGACGGTTTTCCTACTTTCTTCTTCTTGACCCTCAGAGTTTCCTTAACTCCTGCTGACCCAAGTCTGCTCTTCTAGTCTTTTATCAATTATGTAAGCTCCCATTGGTCTTCCAAAAGAATCCCCTCCTCTCTCATTTCTGGTGCTTGCACGAAGAACCCTGTCTGATACAACCCCCAAGACTGGAAGAAATCTCCTCCTCTTTCACTTCTAAGACTCACCCCAATTCATTCCTGATTGAAGGTAGTTTGGGTCTCTCAGGGCCAGTCTCCACCTTACCTGACGTAAATCTTTATAGATAAAGCAAACAAACACAAAGGAACACGCTCCTCAAATGTTGTCAATGTTGGCACAAGTGGTGAGATTACTGGGGGTTTTATTTTCCTCTTTTTGCTCATATTTGTCCCCTGAAAAAAAATTTCCCTATTTCCATAAACTCCATTTTATTAAGAACAATAGAATTTACCTCTGTGTTTGTTCAACTGCAATTAGAGAAACTGAGACACAGAAACACTGTTTCTCATGCTGAAGGAGGGAGCCTCCGTCCCTCCGTGAGTGTCCTTGAGAAGGAGACTTGTCAGTGTTTTGGCATCGCACTGGTGGCTGTTATCACCCACTGGTTTGGGTGGATTTATTGACAGAGCCAAGATCTGATATCCTTTTGGCTTTGTTGTATGCATGACTCAGGACACGACCTCGCCCCTCCTTGTGGCCCAGGTCTCCCCACAGAAACAAGGAGGAGAATGGCACTAAATGACCTCTAGGAGTTCTGCGGCTCCGTTCTGGGGGCTTTTGGAAGATCATTGCCTAATGGGAGCAGCAACCAGGATAGAACCTGGAGTCCCACCCAGTCTCTGGGTGGGAAGGCACTTTAGATATTCCATGTAGGCAGCACTCTTTCTTTTATTTGCTAAGTGGCATGGCTTTCGGGATCTTAGTTCCCCAACCAGGAATCAAAACTAGGCCCTTGGCAGTGAAAGCACAGAGTCCTAACCACTGGACCACCAGGTAATTCCCAGCACTTCTTGAACTGCACATGACAAAACCTACCTCAAACTGGCCTAAGCTAAAAAGAGAATTTATTTGTTGAAATGTAGATTTACAATGTTATATTCGTTTCAGATACACAACATAGTGATTTGATATTTTTATATATTATACTCCACTGAAAGGTATTATAAAATGTTGGTTATAGTCCCTGTGATGTACCAAAAGGGAATTTATTGACCCAGATAACTGCAATATTTAGGTCTGAATTCAGGCTTGGCTGGATCCAGGAGATAAGAAGGTTATCATCAGGACTTGGTCTCTTCTAGTCTCCTCTGCTCTCCTTTGCCTGCTTCATCCTTGGGCAGGTTCTTCCCAAGCAGCCCCAGGCTTCCATCTTACCAGCTTCGCGCTTCTTCCCAAGAGTTCCACCAAAAGTACCAGGGCTGACTCTCACTTGACTGTTAAGTGACATGCCCATTGCTGAACCAATCACTCGCTGGAGCCAGGGTGCAGATTCTGTTTACTGGCCAGAATTGGTCATGTTCTTGCCTCTGAAGTTGGGAGGCCACTTACATCTGTGGCCTAAGATATGAGGATGCGTAGTTCACTAAGGGCAAGTCACGAGCTCTTACCAGAGTGGAAAATGATGCTGGGAAGGAAAAAAACCCAAAGGTCCACTCAGGTTCATCTATATCAGCGGTTATCAAAGAGTGTTCCCCAGGGCCTCCCTGGTGGCTCAGTGGTAAAGAATCCACTTGCCAGTGCAGGAGACATGGGTTCAGTCCCTGGTCTGAGAAGATTAGACATGCTGTGGAGCAACTGAGCTTGTGCACCACAACTATTGAACATGTGCTCTAGAGCCCAAGAACCACAACTATTGAGCCCATGGGCCACATCTACCAAAGCCCATACACACTAGAGCCAGTGCTCTGTAATGAGAGCCACTGCAATGAGAAGCCCATGCTCTGCAACGAAGAGTAGCCCCTGCTCACCATGACTAGAGAAAAGCCCTTGCAGCAGTGAAGACTGAGCACAGCCAAAAATAAACAAATACTTAATAAAAAATAAAAAGCACTGTGCCCCAGATTGGTAGCATCCACATTACATGGAAACTTGTAAGAACTGCAAATCATAGACTCCACTCCAGACCTACTGACTGGAAGGGGCCCAGCTCTATAGGTGACTCAGATGGATGTTAAAGTTGAGAAGCACTCATGTAGAACAGTAGCTCTCCAGCCTGACTTCAGTGAGAATCATCAGGGGAACTTTTAAGCAATCTGATCAGGATAAAGGGGTAAGTGAAGGAATGGGGTCCATCTCTGGTGCTTTTGTAATGCTCCCAAATGATTCTAACAGCAGTGAAGGTTGATAGAACCACTGAGATCAAAACCAAACCAAACCACTGTTCTCAGCTCCTTCTAATTTATACAGTGGAGATAAACAAGGATGTGGACAGTCCCTCTGCTGTGAATGTTGGTTTAATAAAGGAATGACTTGGGGGGTGGCAACTCAAGCCAACCCAGGTGAAATAACAAAGTGGGGGACACATGATCCACCTAACTGCATGCAGTCTGAACCAGGAATTCTTTATGCTATGATAAATTAATCTTTATATCCTCATAGCTGAATCACCCAAGAGAGGAGGCAGTTAGAGGGGAAAAATTAAAGGCACAGTTTAATGAGTGCTTACTGAATTAGGCTCATTTAAATTGCACTCATTTCACATGCTAGCAAAGTAATGCTCAAAATTCTCCAAGCCAGGCTTCAACAGTATATGAGCCGAGAACTTCCAGATGTTCAAACTGGATTTAGAAAAGGCAAAGGAACCAGAGATCAAATTGCCAACATCCGTTGGATCATAGAAAAAGCAAGAGAATTCCAGAAAAACATCTACTTCTGCTTTATCGACTATGCCAAAGCCTTTGACTGTGTGGATCACAACAAGCTGTGGAAAATTATTAAAGAGATGGGAATACCAGACCACCTTACTTGCCTCCTGAGAAACCTGTATGCAGGTTAAGAAGCAATAGGTAGAACTGGACATGGAACAATGGACTGGTTCCAAATTTGGAAAGGAGTACATCAAGGCTGTATATTGTCATCCTGCTTATTTAACTTATATGCAGAGTACATCATGCAAAATGCCGGGCTGAATGAAGCACAAGCTGGAATTAAGCTTTCTGGGAGAAATATCAATAACCTCAGATATGCAGATGACACCACCCTTATGGCAGAAAGTGAAGAGGAACTAAAGAGCTTCTTGATGAAGGTGAAAGAGGAGAATGAAAAAGCTGGCTTAAAACTCAACATTCAGAAAATTAAGATCATGGCATCCAGTCCCATCACTCCATGGCAAATAGA
>NW_011494863.1:10965382-10974177 GCF_000754665.1 Bison bison bison
AACATTCAGAAAATTAAGATCATGGCATCCAGTCCCATCACTCCATGGCAAATAGATGGGGAAACAATGGAAACAGTGACAGACTTTATTTTGGGGGGCTCCAAAATCACTGCAGATGGTGACTACAGCCATGAAATTAAAAGATGCTTGCTCCTTGGAAGAAAAGTTATGACTAACCTAAACAGTTTATTCAAAAGCAGAGACATTACTTTGCCAACAAAGGTATGTCTAGTCAAAGCTTTGGTTTTTCCAGAAGTCATGTAGGGATGTGAGAGTTGGATCATAAAGAAAGCTGAGCATCAAAGAAATGATGCTTTTGAGTTGCGGGGTTGGAGAAGACTCTTGAGAGTCCCTTGGACTGCAAGGAGATCAAACCAGTCAATCCTAAAGGAAGTCAGTCCTGAATATTCATTGGAAGGACTGATGCTGAAGCTGAAGCACCAATACTTTGGCCACGTGATGCAAAGAGCCAACTCATTAGAAAAAGCTGGGAAAGATTGAAGGTAGGAGGAGAAGGGGATGACAGAGGATGAGATGGTTGAATGACATCACTGACACTATGGACATAGTTTGAGCAACCTCTGGGAGTTGGAGAAGGATAGGGAAGCCTGGCATGCTGCAATCCATGGGGTAACAGAGTCAGACATAACTGAGCAATGGAACAACAAAATCTGATGTAGTCCTGTAAGGTAGATAATAATAACTACAAATATAATCCTTGAAGTAGGTAGTATTAACTGTTAAAGAAGAAGACACTAAGGATCAAAGAGCAAAGTTACTAAACCTTGGTGGCTGTGCTGGGATTTAAATGTATAACTGTCTGGTTCAAAAAACAGGGCCCTTAATCCCCACTCTGTGCTGCTTTGAGAAAGGTCATGCTCTCCAATTAGGTGCAGAGGAGCTTTGGAAGAGGTTAGATGTGAATTCTCTGACTCCACATGTTTTGAGGAAAGAGCACTGGCCTGGAATCAGAATCTTGGCTGCACTCACAGCTCTGTTCTTGACTAGTTATGTGACCTGCAGCAAATCACTTCTCTAGCTGGGGCCTTGGTCTCCTGATTTATACAAATAAGATAGCTTTAAATGACCCCTAAGGTTTTTTTCCATTCCATTTGAATGATGGTATCAGGAGGTTTCTAGCCAAAGAGTTTTCTTGTTCCTCAGGATCCTAGGACCTGTTTTGAAATACTCCCGTGTTCCAGCCTGACCAGGTATTCAAGTTGTTCTGCTGTTCACTAAAAAATTGCACTCTAGACCAGGAGTCAAGGATTCCTGATTTCTTTAAGGCTTAGAAGACAGCGCAGCTCAGATAGAAGCTCTAAAATCTGCAATGAAATCTTGGAGAACTAAAACACTGTAAAATTTTGTATGGTCTCAGAACACATTTTTGTCAGATAGGACTGCAAAAGTCACAGTGCCTGACTCCAACATTTATCAGTAGGTGCTTCTTTTACCTCTGGGCTGGCAGTATGGAAGACAGAGATGAATGGGCAGCACTCTGGTGCCCAAGAGGAGGAGAAGCACAGTTGGGATATGGCCCTGTAGTCAACCTCACATTGATGAGGGAAATGCAAATGAAAACTAGATGCAGCACCAGTGAAAGGGGTAATATCCAGGGCTGGCATGGACGTAGTGAAATGAACACTCTCATACACTATTGGTAGAATGTTAATTGGTAGAGTTTTTCCAGAGGATAGTTTGTGACATTAAAAAAAATTCACATGTGCATATTTCTTCATCCAGCAATTCCACTTCAAAGACTGTCCTCAAGAAATGCTTACTCTCTGCACAAGGATGTAAAACAAGAATGTGCATCGCTATGCTGTTTGTACTGATAAAAAGTTGGAAACAGCCTAGATAGCCATCAGGAGGGAACGACTGAGCTGGGCTCCAGTTTTTCTCTGGCATACTACCTAGCATTTAACAACCACAAAGAAGATCTACATGTATATATGGGGCGGGGGTGGGGCGGGAAGCCCAAGATATAGAAATACATTTTTAAAATCTCAGAACAATATACTTGGCTTAAAAAAATGTACGCAATACAATAAGATACTGCTTCATATCCACTGGGATAGCTATAATAAGAAAGCAGATAATGGCAAATGTTGGCAATTCAGGCGCTGCTGGTGGGAATATAAAATGGTGCTCCCATGGATGGTAGCCCACCAGGCTCCTCTGTCCATGCAATTTTCCAGGCATGCGTCCTGGAGTAGGTTGCCATTTCCTTCTCCAGGGGATCTTCCTGACCCAGGGATCGAACCCGTGTCTCTCGCATCTCCTGCATTGGCAGGTGGGTTTTTACCACTAGCACTCTAGTGGTAAAAACTAGGAGGCCCAAATGGAAGCAAATATTCACAAAAAAATGTGTACACAAATGTTCATAGCAGCATTATTCATAATAGTCCCAAAGTGGAAACAATTGAAATACTCGAAAGCTGATGAATGGATAAATAAAATGTGGTATAGCCATACAATAGAATATTATTCTGCCATAAATAGCAATGAAATAGCAATAACATGCTAAAACATGGATTAACCTTGAAAACTTTGTGCTAAGTCACAAAAGATCAATATTTTATGACTCCATATAAATAGTCCAAATAGGCAAATCCAGAGAGACAGAAAGTAGTTAAGTGGTTGCCTAGGACTTTGTAGGGGATGACAGCTAAAGAGTAAGGGATTTATTTGAGGGTAATGGCAAGGTTCTAAAATTGAATGCACTGCTGTGTGCACAGCTCTGTAAATATACTAAAAGCCATTTAATTGTACACTTAAAATGGATGAGTTGTATGATGTGTGGATTGTATCTCAATAAAGCTCAAAATGCCCACACATACAAATAAATACAAATTTTTTGAATGAAATTTTGTCTAAAATAGCAAAAGAAAACCTAAATATGCATCAATAAGTACGTTATTGTAAATGTACCACCATGGAATAAAATGTAATACTATGCCAAAGGCAAAAATGAAGTTCTGTATGAACTGACATGGCATGATCTTTAAGATATATAATGGGACTTCTCTTTAGTGCAGTGGTAAAGAATCTGCCTGCCAGTGCAGGAGCCACAGGCTTGATCCCTGATACAGGAAGATCCCACATGCCACAACTGCTGAGCCTGTGCTCTAGAGCCTGTGCCCCACAAAAGGAGAAGCCACTGCAGTGAGGAGCCTAAGTCCTGTAACCAGAGAGTAGCCCCTGCTCGCAACTAGAAAAGTCCTCACAGCAACAAAAACCCAGCAGCTGATAAATAAATAAATAAAGTTGTTTTTTAAAAAATGATGTATCACCAAGTGAGAAAATCAATATACGGAACAGTGTGTATAGCATGTCCCTTTATGGAAAAAAGAGGAGAAAGAATGTTTATGGGTACTTGTGGTTTTTTCTGTGAATAGACTCCAGTACTCTTGCCTGGCAAATCCCATGGATGGAGGAGCCTGGTGGGCTGCAGTCCATGGGGTCGCTAAAAGTCGGACACGACTGAGCGACTTCCCTTTCACTTTTCACTTTCATGCATTGGAGTAGGAAATGGCAACCTACTCCAGTGTTCTTGTATTATTTCTTCTGTTGAAACGATCCATCAGTGAACTTTTACTGATTTTAGTGATTGCTTCACCTGACCAGTGAAGTATTAACACAAAAAAGATATGAAATTCAAGTTTCAATGTTCACAGACAAAGCTTTATTGGCACACACCATGCTCATGAATTAGTGTATTGTCTATGGTTGCTTTCTCAATACACTGACAGAGTTGGGTAGTTGTGACAGAGACCATAAGCTCACCAAATCTAAAATATTTATCATCTGGTCCTTTCCAGACAAGATTTGTCAACTTCCGGCCTAGCTTATCTGGGAGGAGGCACTGGAAACCGATGACCTGGCTGGCTGCTTCGAAAGGGGATTGCTCATCCCTGGCTGAGGGATGGGGTTGGAGGGAAGCCTTTCATGGTAAACCCTTTTAAACCTTTTTTCTCCCCTAATATTTATTTCTTTGGCTTTGCCAAAGCTTTTTTTCTTTCAGCTGTGGCACTTGGGGTCTTTGAGCTTCGTTTTGGTGTGGGGGAGTTTAGTTGCAGCATGCAAACTCTTAGATGTGGCATGTGGAATCTAGTTCCCTGACCAGGGATTGAACCCAGGTCCCCTGCGTTGGGAGTGCGGAGTCTTAGCCACTGGACCACCAGGGACATTCCTGAACCTAATTTTTAGCAGTCACCAAAACAAAAAAACTAACTTCTGGATTAGCTTATGCTTCTGCAAGTAAACATATTATGATGTATATATGTAGAAAAATGTTTCAACAGATAGACATCAAATGTATAACTGAGGCTTCTTGGAGGGAGTGACTGGCTGGGGAGAGTGAAGACAAGTGGCTGAGGAAGGTGGAGTCAAGAGTCAAGCTAACTTGACTTGTCATGTTAACTTGTGCAGTTAAAAGTAAAGAATGCACACTTTCTAGAACTGTGTGTTCCTAGAAGTTGTGGGCTACATCTAGGGACTCACTGCAGCAGTTGGTGCAGAATGTGGCCCACAATGGGCGCTGAGCCACCTAATGAATACAAGGGCCCAGGAGGCGAGTGTCAGGAGAGAGACAGTGCACTGACAGGCCTGCACAGTTCATAAGGTAGTGGGGTGGGGGCGGAGGATAGCCAGGGAAGGAGGGAGGGACAAGAGCAAGAGTGTCTGAACAGGAGCGTCATCCCTAGTGCCCTCCCAGTCCAAGGCTGCCAGCAACCCGGGGGCTTTGGGCACTGTGGTTGAGAAGTCCTAGCTTTCTGGAGTGCTAGAGGCATTTTAGCATCTCCCCACTTCCCTCGCCCGATAAGATTCCTCATTTTTTGTCCTTTACAGACTCTCTTGAAGGACGCTTGGGGGATCTAGCTGAGGGCTTGTGCAAGCCAGCTGTGCCTCATTCTCCCCAGCACTGCTTTCTCAGCAAGTGCCATCTGTGGTGTCATAGCTCTCTGGGGGGAGAGACTCTTCCCCCCTGCTGTCCAGCACAGCTGGAATCCTCTGCCCGAGGACCAAGCTGTGGGGGCTGCAGCAGAACTGGACAGATGCTCAGGGGACCGAGTACCTTAGTTCCAGGGACATCTGGCCACAGGGGTGTCTCACACAGGGACAAAACAAGGTCACCTCTTGTCCTCATTTCTCTATGAAAGATGACATGAGTTGGAGCCATGTAAAATAAAGCTGAAGCAGTCATTGCAGAAGAACTGCCTTTCATGTCCTGTTTTCTGTACTTCTGAACTGGACAAAACCACCAACATTCCAAATCAGCAGAAGAACCAGAATGTCCTGTTGAAACGATCCATCAGTGAACTTTTACCTGGTGACTGCTTCACCTGACCAGTGAAGTAGTAATACAAATCTGGATTTACCTCATCTTTTATCAATGAACACTTCACCTGATGAATTACCTTGACTTGCACCAGTGAACTCTTCTTAAAAAACAGCTTACCTCATCTACCTCTCTTTTTCCCCATAAACATCCTGAGACCCTTTGCTATCATGAGGACACTAATTTTTTTTCTATCTAAATCTGTGTACCCCGAATTGCAGTTCTTTGGTCCTAATTAAATACCTTGTCTCTGAACTAAACTCTCATGGTTTTGTTTTTAGGTTGACACCTTCTTCCAGAATCAAGGCCCCTGTTTTATTTAGGGAATCCTTTTTTATGTTCATGTATCAGTAGTTTGGGTTCCAGATTGAATGTATGATTCATGCTTGGCCAATCAGAATACTCCATTTTCCTGCTCATGGTAATTGGTTCAGAGATGGGCATGTGACCCAGGTCAAGCTAATGAATGTCACCTTTGATTTTTGCTGGAGTTATGGCAGAAGAGGTGTTGTCTCTCTGCTGGGGTTGCATGCAGAGATACATGTGGAACTGCTGGTTGACTTTTAAGTCAAGATAAAGAGCAAGCCTAAGATGCTCACGAGCTCAGTCTTCTCTGACTCTTTGCGGCTCCATGGACTGTAGCCTGCCAGGCTCCTCTGTCCATAAGATTCTACAGGGAAGAATACTGGAGTGGGTTGCCATTTCCTATTCCAGGCGATCTTCCCAACCCAGAGATTGAACTCGTGTCTCTTGCATCTCCTGCATTGGCAGGTGGATTCTTTACCACTGTGCTACCTGGGAAAACCCAAAGAGCAAGGCTGCTTGACAACAAAGCTAACATAGAAGGAAGCAGAGCTGAGAACTGGAGACTGGTTGATGACTTTGTTTAAACTAGATTCAGCTACCCCAAGATTAAGTGAGCTTAGGCTGGTTTGTAGTGGCAAGAATTGTGACTCCTACTCAGAGCTGGCAGAGCCAAGCCTCCTATCAGACTATCAGATTCTCTGACTATTCCATAGAGATTTCATTTCTACCCTGTTTGCTGTGCACTTGGGCCCCTGTCTTAGCCCTTTCCCAGCTGCCCAGAGGAGAACTGCCCATCTGGACTGCTGGTTCTCACCCTCCTCTCAGAGTCACATGTCTGATGCCATGAGGCCCCTGCTTTGTCCCCAGCACCAACCCACTCCTCCGGGTGTGTTTAATCTTAGATTCCAGTTCCTGATTATCCAGGCCTGCTGCCTTAAGCCCTTTGCTTTGGGGTCTAAGACATGACTTTGTTTTTTAATCTTTATTGAGTACTTCTTGTATGCCAGACCCTGCGCCAAGTGAATTACATGCATCTACAACCTCATCTACTTCTCTCCATAATCCTATCAGGTAGGTTTTGTGATTTTTATTCTCCTTTTGAAGAAGAGGATGCAGTGTTTGGGGAGATGAAGTTGTTGGCATAAGGTCAAACAGCTGAGCCACTTGCAGGTTGAGGCAGAACTGAGACTGAACCGTGGAGGGAACTGACCCCAAGGTTGGTGCACTTGATCCCTGTACCTGTAATTCCTACCTGAATAGGTAGGTAAGCAGGTCACATGGGGTACCGGTGACCATTCCACAGCTGGCCTCTTCTGAGTGAGGACTGAGAAGGCCTGAGGTGGGATCTGGGAAGCTACCTCTTCGACAAATGCCCAGAGGCTGCAGATGCACAGTTTCCCAGGACCTCACCCTCAGAGTGGCCATGATTCCTCATCAAGGACTTTGTGCTTAGAAAGGAGTTTGGCATTCCCAGACCTATTTATTTGTGCAGGATCTGAATTTCTTCCCTTGCTTAAGAATGATTATAATGCAAAACAAACTTCTTTGCTGACAGAAGGAAAAGAGACCTCAAGGTCATGTGAGATGAGCAACTCATGCCTCGGAAGAAAAAAAGTAAAGAATAACTTCATGGCATTCTTTGGGGTTAAGACTAGGGGTTAGGGTGAGGGTAGGAGTCTCCGGTGGAGGCGTGGGTTGGCGGTGGCCTGCTGCAGGGTTGGGGGCACTGTGTGCAGCAGTGCTTGCCTGGAACCCTTTGAAGGAGGTCGCCATTATCTTCATTACCTCCACCATAGTTTGGCCTCAGGTCAAATAACAGGGAGGGAACACAACAGAAAACTGGATTAAAGATTTACTGAGCATGGCCCCACCCATCAGAACAAGACCCTGTTTCCCCCTCAGTCAGTCTTTCCCATTAGGAAGCTTCCATAAGCCTCTTATCCTTCTCCATCAGAGGGCAGACAGCATGAAAACCACAATCACAGAAAACTAACCAATCTGATCACATGGACCACAGCCTTGTCTAACTCAATGAAACTATGAGCCATGCCGTGTAGGGCCACCCAAGATGGATGGGTCATGGTGGAGAGTTCTGACAAAACGTGGTCCGCTGGAGAAGGGAATGGCAAACCACTTCAGTATTCTTGCCTTGAGAACCCCATGAACAGTATGAAAAGGCAAAAAGATAGGACACTGAAAGATGAGCCCCCCAGGTTGGTAGGCAACCAATATGCTACTGGAGATCATTGGAGAAATAACTCCATAAAGAATGAAGAGACGGGGCCAAAGCCAAAAACAAAAACAAAAACAAAACACCCAGTTGTGGATGTGACTGGTGATGGAAGTAAAGTCCAATGCTGTAAAGAGCAATATTGCATAGGAACCTGGAATGTTAGGTCCGTGAATCAAGGCAAATTGGAACTGTATCTACTACCATGGGCAAGAAGAATCCCTTAGAAGAAATGGAGTAGCCATTATAGTCAACAGAAGAGTCCAAAATGCAGTACTTAGATGCAATCTCAAAAACGACAGAATGATCTCTGTTCGTTTCCAAGGCAAACCATTCAATATCACAGTAATCCAAGTTTATGCCCCGACCAGTAATGCTGAAGAAGCTGAAGTTGAATGGTTCTATGAAGACCTACAAGACCTTCTAGAACTAACACCACCAAAAGATGTCCTTTTCATTATAGGGGACTTGAATGCAAAAGTAGGAAGTCAAGAAATACCTGGAGTAACAGGCAAATTTGGCCTTGGAGTATACAGAATGAAGCGGGGTAAAGGCTAATAGAATTTTGCCAAGAGAACGCACTGGTCATAGCAAACACCCTCTTCCAACAACACAAGAAAAGACTCTATACATGGACATCACCAGATGGTCAATACCGAAATCAGATTGATTATAATCTTTGTAGCCAAAGATGGAGAAGCTCTATACAGTCAGCAAAAAGAAGACCAGGAGCTGACTGTGGCTCAGATCATGAACACCTTATTGCCAAATTCAGACTTAAATTGAAGAAGGTAGGGAAAACCACTAGACCATTCAGGTATGACCTGAATCAAATCCCTTATGATTGTACAGTGGAAGTGACAAATAGATTCAAGGGATTAGATCTGATAGACAGAGTGTCTGAAGAACTATGGATGG
>NW_011494863.1:10974277-10981498 GCF_000754665.1 Bison bison bison
AGAAGAGAAGTGAAAAGCAAAGGAGAAAAGGAAAGATATACCCATCTGAATGCAGAGTTCCAAAGAACAGCAAAGAGAGATAAGAAAGCCTTCCTTAGTGATCAATGCAAAGAAATAGAGGAAAACAATAGAATGGGAAATACTAGAGATCTCTTCAAGAAAATTGGAGACACCAAGGTAACATTTCATGTAAAGATGGGCTCAATAAAGGACAGAAATGGTATCAACCTAACAGAAGCAGAAAATATTAAGAAGAGGTGGCAAGAACACACAGAAGAACTATACAAAAAAGATTTTCATGACCCAGATAACCATGATGGTGTGATCACTTACCGAGAGTCAGACATCTCGGAATGCGAAGTCAAGTGGGCCTTAGGAAGCTTCAGACAAAGCTAGTGGAATTCCAGGTGAGCTATTTCAAATCCTAAAAGATGATGCTGTGAAAGTGCTGCACTCAATATGCCAGCAAATTTGGAACACTCAGCAGTGACCACAGGACTGGAAAAGGTGTTTTCATTCCAATCCCAAAGAAAGGCAATGCCAAGGAATGTTCAAACTGTTGCACAATTGCACTCATCTCACATGCTAGCAGAGTAATGGTCAAAATTCTCCAAGTCAGGCTTCAAGAGTATATGAACTGTGAACTTCCAGATGTTCAAGCTGGATTTAGAAAAGGCAGAGGAACCAGAGATCAAATTGCCAACATCCTCTGGATCATCGAAAAAGCAATGGAGTTCCAGAAAAACATCTACTTCTGCTTTATTGACTATGCCAAAGTCTTTGTGTGGATCACAATAAGCTGTGGAAAATTCTGAAAGAGATGAGAATACCAGACCACCTGACCTGCCTCTTGAGAAACCTATATGCAGGTCAGGAAGCAACAGTCAGAACCGGACATGGAACAACAGACTGGTCCAAATAGGAAAAGGAGTACGTCAAGGCTGTATGTTGTCACCCTGCTTATTTAACTTATATGCAGAGTACATCATGAGAAACGCTGGGCTGGAGGAAGCACAGGCTGGAATTAAGATTGCCGGGAGAAATATCAATAACCTCAGATATGCAGATGACACCACCCTTATGGCAGAAAGTGAAGAGGAACTAAAAAGCCTCTTGATGAAAGTGAAAGAGGAGAGTGAAAAAGTTGGCTTAAAGTTCAACATTCAGAAAACTAAGATCATGGCATCTGGTCCCATCACTTTATGGGA
This sequence comes from Bison bison bison, assembly GCF_000754665.1. Taxonomy (NCBI): domain Eukaryota; kingdom Metazoa; phylum Chordata; class Mammalia; order Artiodactyla; family Bovidae; genus Bison; species Bison bison. The sequence continues at coordinate 10,975,486 of NW_011494863.1, forward strand.
AATAGATGGGGAAACCGTGGAAACGGTGTCAGCCTTTATTTTTGGGGGCTCCAAAATCACTACAGATGGTGATTGCAGCCATGAAATTAAAAGACGCTTATTCCTTGGAAGAAAAGTTAGGACCAACCTAGATAGCATATTCCAAAGCAGAGATATTACTTTGCCAACAAAGGTCCGTCTAGTCAAGGCTATGGTTTTTCCATGGTCATGTATGGATGTGAGAGTTGGACTGTGAAGAAGGCTGAGTGCTGAAGAATTGATGCTTTTGAACTGTGGTGTTGGAGAAGACTCTTGAGAGTCCCTTGGACTGCAAGGAGATCCAACCAGTCCATTCTAAAGGAGATCAGTCCTAGGTGTTCATTGGAAGGACTGATGCTGAGGCTGAAAGTCCACTACTTTGGCCACCTCATGCTAAGAGTTGACTCATTGGAAAAGACTCTGATGCTGGTAGGGATTGGGGGCAGGAGGAGAAAGGGATGACAGAGGATGAGATGGCTGGATGGCATCACCAACTTGATGCACATGGGTTTGGGTGAACTCCAGGAGTTGGTGATGGACAGGGAGGCCTAGTGTGCTGCAATTCATGGGATTGCAAAGAGTCGGATACGACTGAGCAACTGAACTGAAACTGAAATCTTGACACTTGGCTTTTAGGCAAACTGTTCCCTTTGCCTGGAAGGCTCTTTCCTTCTCCTCCTTTGTTTAATGAATTTCTACTCATTCTTTAGGTCCCAGTGTTGGTGGTACTTCCTTTGGGAAGTAGATCTAGTTTAGGTGTCCCATCCTCAGTGTTCTGTAGCTCCCTATCATATATCATGATCCTATTTTTGTATTTTATTTTATGTGTCTGATCCCCCAGGAGACTATAAGGTTCCTAAAGGAAAGCCCATGTCTATATTCTCTATTATAGTCTCAGCATTTGGCACCCCATAACAATCCATTAAATAAATAAATAAATAAGGTGTAGTAAAATCGAAACAGGAAACCTGAGGCAGTTACTTGCAATGATCATTTCAACCACTAGATGACATGCCACCATGACATCCTGATTGGAATGGGCTGGGAGTGGGGGTAAAATGGAAGCATGAGCAAGTTGATGGTGAGGCAAGACTCCTTAGTGGCTTCCAGTCTTCTCCAGACTAAGACCTGGAGACCTTCATGAGCCCTAAACCTGTGTGTTTGGAAAACTTTGCTCGGGTCATTGCCTTCCTGCAGAATCCCATTTCCAACAAGGGTTACATGTTTTGTGTGTGTGTGTATAAAATTAATTCTCTATTTTTATTTATTTATTTTGATAATTAAAAAGATGTTGCTGCTTGGGCTTTCTCTAGTTGCTGTCAGCAGGGACTACTGTTCGTTGTGGTGTGAGGGCCTCTCATTGTGGTGACTCCTCTTGTTGTGGAGCCCGGGCTCTGGGTGCTTCAGTAGTTGTGGCACTCAGGCTCAGTAGTTGTGGCTCACAGGCCCTGGAACTCTCAGGACTCAGTACTTGTGGTGCATGGGCTTAGTTGCTCCTCAGTTTGTAGAATCCTCCCGGACCAGGGATCAAACCTGTGTCCTCTGCATTGGCAGATGGATTCCTATCCACTGTACCACCAGGGAAGTCTTTGATCTTCCATTTAAACAAGACAGGACAGTTCTTGGGTACAGAGCCTTCTGTGGGAAGGGTTATATCTCCATGCTGCACATCAAATACTTTTCAGCTTCTCAAAAGTTTCTTCTTTTGCTCATCAAAGAGTTGTTTTTGTTGCTGTTGCTATTGCTATTGCCATTGATCACTTGAAATGGTTTTATAAATTGCTTTAAAAAAAAAAAATTACTGTTTAGAGAAAAAGGTGAATTTATCAGTTTTAGGATCTGAACTCCCGCTGGTTCCAATCTCCTATTCTGAATTTAGCCAAAACTTCTGCTTTCTGGCTTAAGAAACAACAGGAATGTTTACTTCTTTTAATCCTCCCTTCTATCACCACGACATTTTGGCTTATTTTTCAAGAAACCACATTTTATAAAAAGTCAAAAAAATTTTTTTTTCTTTACATAACCTCCTGAGAATTCCAGGGTGTATGACATGTGACAACAACAAAGCAATGTTGAAATGTAGCCGCTGGGCAGCAGGCTGGGCTTACTTACTGTTAATTTTCCAGGACACCAGCCTCCTGGAACTATGATTTAAATTTGGGCACAACAAAATGACACCAGTGCATGCCATGAGCATTCTGGTTCACTTCAAAATAATTAAAACCAAAACTTTGAATTGAGCCATGTCAAGAATTTAGAATCCCAAGCTGATGGCTAGCTCATTTGCCCATAAGCCCCCAACCTTCCCACACTATTATTATAATGCTGATATCACTTGGAGAATGTTTTTCCCTGGAAAGTAATGAGAACCTCAGTTTGGCAGAAATTCAGTCACCTGGAGCCTTTCAGAAGTCTGGAATGAGTATTGGCCTAACAGAGTTAATTCTTGACTATCCTGTTGATGTTCACATGACTGTGTTAACTTTCCTGAGTCTTTGCTTTCTTATCTCTCCAGTGGAGGCAGCAAGACGGCCAGGCCCGGGCTGAGAGAAGCGGTTCAAGCCTCCTCATTGTACACATATTTGACTTGGAGCTGGTTCCTGATCAGTACAGCTGCAGAAGCAGTTACAAAGGGCCCTGGCAATCTGGCTTTCCCTGGACTTCCCCACTCATGCCAATCACTGGCTGTTATAACCTTCATATCTGAACAGGTTGGGAATTCTTTAGAAATGGCCTTATTTGTCCTTCCCACAATCCAGCCAGGACAGCAGCCATAAGAATGGCTTTGTGTTTCCTTGAGCTGTTGATTGGAGGGTGTGGACAACAAGAGCTGATTAGTCCTGGGCTTTGCCCTGGGACTGCCCAAAGTGGCACACCGGTAGTGGGGGCCAGGCTAGGACCAGGGCTCCTGGCAGCCCAGCAGTGCCTCTGCCCTTCCCTGGGCTGTTTCCAGGTGATGTGTGTGTGTGTGTGTTTGGGGGTTGATATGAATCACAATCACAGTCCTCTCTCAATGAGAATGTCACAGGTGGCCACCAAAATGGATTCAGTGCTGGGCTCACTGTTATTGGTGAGGGGAATGGGACTTGGAACCAGAGGAAAAGAGACCCATTCTCTGGCCTCAGAGATCCTGGTGTCAATAAACAAGAAAGATAATAATATAAAGTAAGGCTGCTTATAACTCCAGTGTGAGCTGAGGTCATGTGTCCTTTGAGATAAAATACCATTGCTGCTGCTGCTGCTGCTGCTGCGTTGCTTCAGTCGTGTCCAACTCTGTGCCGTCCCTGGGATTACTCCAGGCAAGAACACTGGAGTGGGTTGCCATTTCCTTCTCCAATGCATGAAAGTGAAAAGTGAAAGTGAAGTTGCTTAGTTGTGTCCAACTTTTAGCGACCCCATGGACTGCAGCCCACCAGGCTCCTCTGTCCATGGATTTTCCAGGCAAGAGTACTGGAGTGGGGTGTCATCGCCTTCTCTGAAAATACCATTGACTGGAGCCCTATTCCTCCTCACTGGGAAGGCTGATGCCCTCCTAAGGTTTCCGCAAGTCCCCAGGGTAGTTGTCTTCCCTGGGTTCCTGCTCTCTCTGAGCCTGTTTCATTTCAGGGTGACTAGACCCATCTTTCCTTGTTTGCCCCCTGAACTGTCCCTCCAGGGATCTGAGGGCCAAAGGTCTGGTAGCCGATAAGGCAGCAAAGGTGACTTAACCGCTGGCCAGCCCTGGGCCTGGAGGTCCTTAGGCCACCCACCCTGAGATCTCCTCTCTGGCCACCCCCATTCACAGACCCTAGAACCATATTTTCGTGCTTGCTCCCTTGCCCTTAGAGTCCACTTTTCCACCTGTTGGGGCTCCCCTAGGAATACAGTTTCTATCACTGTGTCATTAGGAACAGTGGATTCTCTACCTCTATGTATGCTGATGGAGAAGGCAATGGCACCCCACTCCAGTACTCTTGCCTGGAAAATCCCATGGACGGAGGAGCCTAGTAGGCTGCAGTCCATGGGGTCGCTAAGAGTCGGACACGACTAAGCGACTTCACTTTCACGTTTCACTTTCATGCATTGGAGAAGGAAATGGCAACCCACTCCAGTGTTCTTGCCTGGAGAATCCCAGGGATGGGGGAGCCTGGTAGGCTACCATCTATGGGGTCACACAGAGTCGGACACAACTGAAATGACTTAGTATAGCATAGCATATGTATGCTGATCTCCTCGAACATTCAGATTCATTAATGTGGCGTGCTAAGGAAAGGCCACCTGCTTTTTAAATTTTGTAATTGTTGTTGTTTAGTCACCAAGTAGTATCTGACTCTTTGAGATCCAATGGACTGCAGCACACCAGGCTTTCCTGTCCCTCACCATCTCCCGGAGTTTGCCCAAGTTCATGTCCATGAATTTTGTACCATGTGCAAATTGTTATTTATTTCCAAAAAAACAAGTAACATTTTGAGCGAGACTTTCTTCTTAGAATTCACCTTTACTGCAAAGAAAAACCAAAAAAGGCTTTGTGATTTGAGCCTGTTGTCTCTGTCTCCCACCAGCCTCTCCAATGAAATCATTAGAAATTTATCCTTCCATTGATAGAAATTATGCCTTCCCTCTTAAAAAACAGAAGTCATTCCCATGAGTGTGAGTTTTAAATGACATCCATTTCTCAAACTGCTCCTTTTTTATAATATGTCTCATTCATTCATTCAACAAAGGAAATGCTAGGGCTTCTATAGAAGGCAAATTTTGTCTGGGCTAGAGCAGTAAGGGTGGCTTCCTGGGAGGTGGGAATTGACCTGAAATATCAAGGCTGGGAGAAGGAGAACTTAGGTGAAGACAAAGGCAGGGCAGGTAGAAAGTGGGAGTGGGGATTGACAGGTGCAGGGAATTAATAATAACCTATTCAATCAACAAGCATTTATGTGGCTCCACATAATGCTAGACTTTGCTAGACTCTGGGTTAGAAAGGCAAACAGACACAGGTAATTCCAATTGCTCATGAGCTCAAGGGAGCCAGGGGAGAAACACGGGTCATCAAAGGGGCGGGGTCTGCCTGGAGGGAGACCAGGAGCAGCTGCCTTGAGAGAGTGACGTTGAATCGGAGATGGGAGGAATGTGTGGGTGAAGCAGAGGGAATGTTGTTTATGAAATTCCCAAGTCAAGGAAGAGACTGCTAAGGAAATGAAGAAGTCCAACATGGTGAATTCCTAGAACTGGGGTAGGGAAGTGGGGAAGAGTGAGGGAGGAAGGACCTGATCCCGAGGGTAGTGGGAGACACAAAGTGGCTTTTAGCAGGGAAGCAGCACCACAGGTCTGGCCGAGCTTTAGAAAGGCCCCTAGGCTGGCTTGGCAGGCACATTGCAGTGGAGAGTCTGGGAAGCAAAAGGGAGTGTTTCTAAAGGGGTTGCAGCACTCCTGCCAAGTTCTGGCCCCTGGTGAGGGTATGGGTGAGAGAAGAGACCTTGTGCTGGGACACGAGTAGGCAGGGATGGGGCCTAGGACAGAGCTCACACTGGGGAGGCAGAGAGATGAAAGGGTTTGCAAAGATGGCCTCCCAGACAGGTCAGGGTGGCTGGGGGTGGCACTCGGGGGAAACAAACTGAGGGGCGCCAAGGCAAGGGAGCCACTTCTCTTCCCCAAGAAGGGGTGCTGCACCACAGGCTTTCCCAGGGGCGAGGCAAGTGCTCCCGGTGGCCAGCGTTCAAGATAGGCACGGCCTAGTGTCCGCTGGCTCACATGGCGAGAAAGTTCATCACTTTCTCAATTCTCCCTCATCCTTCCAGGAGAAAGCCTCAGTTGGGAGCTAGCCTGTCTTTAACACCTCTGACGCTTGCTGCCCTCCCTGTTTTACAAAGAGAGAGCAGACCTCAGGCTCAGAGCCTTCAGCCGGCCACAGAGTCTAGCTGGGGTTCGCTAACATTTCCTTGCATTTGTATTTATGGCTGCCTTCCATTTACGGTAAGTGAAACCAGATTTCCAATTAGAACAGTGATAGCAAGCTTTGTTT
>NW_011494863.1:10981598-10981848 GCF_000754665.1 Bison bison bison
AGGGGAAAAGCAGGCAGCTTTGAGAAATGTATTAATCAGGGTATCCAGGTGATATAGGGATTTGGCAAAAGTCAGAGGAAGGACTTGAGTGATGGAAGTCGGGAAACACTGTGATGATAAAAAGAGTGCTGGGTTTAGAACCATGAAATCAGATGTCAGCAAATGACCTGCTCTGCTCCTGAAAATGGGGATGAGGGCCTCTGTCCTCCCCCTCCCAGGTGTTGTGTGGATTGCTTAACATCACATCTTG
>NW_011494863.1:10981948-10995294 GCF_000754665.1 Bison bison bison
CATCACATCTTGCTGCTAAGTCGCTTCAGTCGTGTCCGACTCTGTGCGACCCCATAGGTGGCAGCCCAAGCAGGCCCTGCTGTCCCTGGGATTCTCCAGGCAAGAACACTGGAGTGGGTTGCCATTTCCTTCTCCAATGCATGAAAGTGAAAAGTGAAAGTGAAGTCTCTCAGTCGTGTCTGACTCTTTGCGACCCCACGGACTGCAACCTACCAGGCTCCTCCATCCATGGGATTTTCCAGGCAAGAGTACTGGAGTGGGGTGCCATTGCCTTCTCCGACATCACATCTCGGAGAGGAAAAATGTTCCAGGACTCCGAGGTGCCGGCCAATGGGGGCTGGCTCTCAGGACAGTCCTCTTATCAGGCTTAGAAAAGGTGGCGACCTCCGCCCTGTTCCTCCCACTGGGTCTCGTCTGGAAGGTAGGAGTTAGAGGTGTGAGCTTCGATTAAATGTCATTTTATTTCAGGGACCTCTTCGGCTCTTCAAAGAAACCAATCTGGAAAAAAAAAAATCCCCCAAATAAAACACTTAAGATCAGTTGTCCAAAGACTATCAGGTAGGCTTTGCTATCCTGAAGGGATGTCTGAAACTTGAGCCACAGGGAGGTTTTGAAGGCAAAGCTGTGTCTGGTGTGGTCTCTGGGCAGTCCCCGGGCACTGAGGGCAGGGTGACCCGAGTGTGGGTCAACGAGGGGAAACAGCTCCTCTGGGACCCAGAAATTGCTGGTGTTGCAAGACAGGGAAGTCTGTGCCCCCTCGCTTGGGGCTTCCTCTTAGAAACTTTCAGTCTTGGTGGTGGATGTGCCCCCACCCATTCCCTGGTGGTGACTGTGAACTTGACTGGGCACTGACATTGCCAGGGCAAACCACAGGAGATTTCCTGCACAGCACAGACACGGTCACTGTAATTTAGTCCATCTCTTTGTGCCCTTGTTTACTGTCAGTTTTCACCCACGAGAAGGTTCACTGGGTGAGGGCAGAGCCATCTGTGTTCTTCCCCACCTGGGATAGGGTTTAGCACTCCATTAGTAAGTTTTAAAGGAACGAAGGAATGGAAATGGGATCCTACTTTCTGCTTCCTCACACAGATCAGTGAGAGCACGACAGAAGTCGGGAGCTGGGAGGGAATTAGAAATAGGCTTTTTCTCATCCCTGCGACCTCATAAGGGTTTCCCTGGTGGCTCAGACAGTAAAGACTCTGTCTGCAATGTGGGAGACTGGGTTTGATCCCTGGGTTGGGAGGAAGGCATGGCAACCCACTCCAGTATTCTAGCCTGGAGAATCCTCATGGACGGATGAGCCTGAGCAACTAATCACGCACGTGACCTCATAAACGGGATTAAAGAAAGAATCCTTTTAAGACAAAGATTTAAAGAGTTAAAAATTGCTCTGAGTTAAAAAAAAATTAAAAAGCAGTATTTAAAGAGCATTGGTATGTTTTCCTCAGCTCCCTAAATCACAAATGTTCCTGTTGGGGCAAGATCTGGGGAGAAGAGTGTTCATGTGGTTACATGCGATGGTGAAGCTAGAGGTGGGTAGTTTGCCCAAGTTCACTGCGAGGAGGTAACTTGATTGAATGAAGGGGCTGACTGGGGCCTAATGTTCATGCTGATCTATTTGCCACTTCACTCCCAACCTAGGTTCAAATCTTTGTTCTACCCCTTGGTAGCAATGGGACCTTAAGACAAATTACTTTGCTTCCTTGAACTTTCTTTTCTCATCTATAAAATGGGGATAATCATAGTACCTCTGTCACAGGGCTGTGATAAGGATTAAATGAATTAAAATGCATGGAAAATCATCACAACATTATCTACCACATAGTAGATGCTCAATAAGCATCAGCTTTATTTCTGATTTCAAGAATCTAAAAGCATTGTTAATTATTCTGAGGGAAAAAAATGTGATTCGCAGTCACTAGAAAATAAAATATACACATAGTGATGAGGTCAGTTTCAAGAGAAACTGTGCTGTTATCAGTGAGTTGAGTTTTTCTCTTCCTACACAGTCTTGGTAATTTTCTTAAAGTTGTGTGATCTCTTTTAAACCATAAGCTCCCACACATTAAAGGCTTTCTTGAAATTCAGTGTAAGTGACTTCTGCTTCTCCTTAATGGGCAAACTGAAGAGATCCCCTAGAATTTAACAGCTATATGTCCATTAATTTTTTTTATTAAATAAATTAAAAATAAGCCACAGGTTTATAGTTATTGCCTGACCACAAAGATTATACTTTGAAATGTAATATACTGATTATGATCCTTTGCAGCAAAAATCAACTTATGCATAATACATTTTTAGGTCCCCAAATCAGTAAAATGATTTTTGACCTAAAAAGGTGCATATGTAAGTTCTCTCCTATGTTTTCATCCACCTCACCCCATCTCTTCCAAATGTGGCAGACTCTTTTCCCCATGGTGTCAATGTTAGAGGAAATTTTAACTTCTACCCCAGAATCCTTCCTACTTCCTCTGGGATTTGCTCCCCATGACTATAGGCACATAGGCCCATCTCCTTTCTAAAATTCAGCTTCCAGCTGGAGAACCTGAAGTCCCAGGACATGGGGACGTGGGGAATCTGTTCTGATGCTCTCCCACGAATGAGCTATAACCATCTCCCTGTTTGAGGCTGTTCTCAATTATTCTCCCAAAACTTAAAAAGTGAGTACCTCCTCTGGGAGAGACGTGCCACACCTACCTCACTCCCTTCTGCCTGTTAAAAAGACCAAGCCCTGCTTTGGAGCTGAATCCTAGACTTTGTTTTGTTTTAAAATATTTATTTATTTGACTGCGCTGGGTCTTTAGCTGCAGCATGTGGGATCTCTGATAATCTTTGTGGCAGACAGGATCTAGTTCCCCAACCAGGGATGGAGCCGAGACCCTCTGCAATGGGAATGCAGAGTCTTAGCCACAAGACCACCAGGGAAGTCCCTGAATCATAGACTTTGAATTTCCTGTGCTATCCTTCAGCATGAGTCCCTATTTTACAGATGAGGAAAGGCAAAATGGCCTATAGGGTTACATTCTATAGGCCATTCCTTCAGAAGGATTTTGCTTTGTTTTGTTTTGAGAACCTACTCTGTGCCAGGCTCTGCATTAGACACTGACAATGCGATGATGCTATCTGTGTTTTCTGGAATGAGAGTGGTTTTATCTGTATAATGGGAATAATAATCATGGAATAATAACTTGGCCCTTTTCAAGGGGTTGTATGGGGATCAGAAGAGCTAATGGATGTGAAAGTGCCTTATAAAATATTAATGTACCCTATAAAGAAGAATGATCAGGTATACCATGAAAGAAGATATTAAAAAAAAAAAAAGGCTTGGTGTCCTGCACCATTTATTTAATGATAATACAACAACAATCACCATTTATTAAGCACCAACTACACGCCAGCTGTTTTACGCATACCCTCACTAGTTTTCACAACAGTCCCACAAGAGTGCTTTGTAGTTTCTTGCAGGGGGCAGGGCTTCTTGCCCTGGGTCTCAGGGCAAGTGTGTGCCAGGATTGAGGTCAGCTCATCAGTGTCTCTTTTGTCAGGGATGACTGAAGGTAGAGTGAAGAGGAAGAAGGGGTAGATGCATTTCCCTCTAGGTTACAAGACAAAGATGGGGCCCAGGGGCTCCAGGGAACTTCTCAGAAAGGAGAAAGGAACTAGAGCCAGAGACAATGACTTAAGGGTTTTGTAAGTTTCTAATCCCCTCTAACTTCCCCTTATTTGTTCTTCCATTACTCAGGCCTTTGCTTGTATGGAGGAGCCCTGAAACCCATCCTTCAGTCTACCCGAATTTATTTATTTATTTTTTACCCATATTTATTAAACACTGACTCTGGTGCCAGGCTGGCCCAAGGAGACGGGCCTGAGACCTCTCTTCAGAGGCAGGAGGAAGGGAGGTGTTGAGGAGTCCTGTATCACACCCACTGTGGTTGAGCAAGGGAACCCCAAAGGACCAAGGGCTTGCAATGTGGGGAGCGTGACTATAAAAAGGAACGGAAAGCTCAGAGTCTCAAGGGCCTTCACGGAAGAGAAAAAGGGGAACGCGGGGGCATGAGTCCAACCTGATCCTCAGCTGGGGTGGACCAAGAGAGGACTGCCGGTCACAGAGCTGAGCTAAGGGCTTGGAGTGGGCTGTGTCTTCCCTGGTCCTCCAGGCCCTGAAGTTACTTTTCCTCCTCCCTTCTCCCTCCCCCTGCTCCAAGGGGCCCACCCGCATTCTCAGGGAATCACAGGCTAAAAATAAACAGTTGCCACCAGACTCTGGGCCCAGGGGAATTGGTTCAACAGAAGTCCTGTGGGTAGTGGTTGGGGCTGGGCCAGAGGATGGAAGGATGACAGCTCAAGGTCCTAGGACCCTCCAACCAGTGATGCAAATAATCCCCAACCCCCAGCCTGGCTATTTGAGGTCCAGACCTTCTAGCCTTCAGCTCCGTGACCTTCTACAGCTGAGGATATTTGGATCCCAAGCAATGTCACTATGCCTGCTGGAGAGATAGAGCATGTGGCAAAAAATAGCTTCACCCCCTTGCAATATTCCTACCCATAACTGGACACGGCAAGTCTTTATCAGTCCAAAGGCATGCTTCTGCTGGAGCAAAGGTGCTTTTCTGGGAAGCAGAACCCGTGACTCCTCGGCCCAGAGAGGACTTCTTGAGGCTCTCATTACCAGTGGCATTGTTGGAATCCTTTGGATGAGAGGTCAGCCTTCAGGGCAGGAGGAGAAGGGGGTGGGTTGATGTCAACTGGCGGCACACATTTGTCATCTAAGGAACATTTCTGGGTCTTCCCTGTCCTCTACTCTCCAGCCAAAGGCAAGTCCACTCCCAAAACATGCTTGATGGATTCACAGAATTTCATTCCAAAGGGATCATTACTTGGACTTTGGTTCTATAGGAATCCAGAGGCTGGGAGCCCCTCCCTGGCTCTGTATGAACTCTGACTATATAGAGTTGAATAGAGTTAGACTATATAGACTGCACCTCCAAGGTCAGGCACCACGGTGCCTCTAATGAAAAGTGAAAGTGTTTGTCGCTCAGTTATATCCAATTCTTTGTGACCCCATGGACTGTAGCCCCCCAGGCTCCTCTGTCAATGGAATTCTCCAGGCAAGAATACTTGGATTGCTGGCTATTTCCTTCTCCAGGGGAGCTTCTCCACCCAGGGGTCAAACCTGGGTCTCTTGCATTGCAGGGAGATTCTTTACTGTCTGAGCCACCAGAGAAGCCAGGGCCTCTAATAATATAATGATAACACTAGCTACTATCAACCTAGGTACCAAGCACTGTGGTCATGACTTTATATGACTCTGTGTGGGTTATCTCATTAAGTCCTCCCATGTTACAGCTTCATACACATTTTACAGGTGGGGGGAAATGAGCTTACTCTTACAGAGAGTAAGCTGTTGCTTGTTTGTCCATGTGTAGGGAGTGATGGAGCCTAGACCCGATTCCAAATCCCATGCCCTAAGCCCTATAGGGAACGTTCTGTTTCAGATGCAGGACTTTAAGGGAAGGAAAGGGCAAGGAAGGCCACAAAGCCAGTGGCAAATGTCCTCAAAACATTTCCCTGGAGAGCAATCATTGTGCCCTCTCCACTGCTGTGACCCTAGCACCTGCTGGTCCCCAAGGCGCACGGGATCCACCCTGACCTCTCGGTTTTTGCATTAGCAATTTCCTTCCCTCTGCTGTGAACCTGGCCAACTCCTGCTCCTCCTGCAGGTCTCAGCTTAACTGCCCTTCCTCAGGGAAGCCTGCCCTGGGTGGGATTGTTCCACCATGTCATGTATTTGCATTTTCCAGGCTTTAGCACATGCTTATTGAATACGTGTTAGAATCATTTTGTGGTTAGCTGCCGTCTCTGTGACTAGAATGGAGGCTCTGGGAGAGTGGGAATTGTGTGGGTCTTGTTCCTGAGGTATCCCTATGCCTCAGCACAGTACACATACCATGTGCTCAGCAAGTATCTTTGAAAGAAGGGAGGAAGGAACAGATAGTGAGTGATCTGTTGCACGTTGACTGGATGATCCAAACAGTGATTGCAAATGGAGCTGGGTGAGAGGGATGAGGTAGCCTGGGCACGAGGGAGAGCTCAAGGTGAGGGGAGCAGGCTGCCGTGAGAGACATGGTGGAGTCTTGTAGGAGTCATAGCAGAGAGGGACAGGAAGGGACTGGATGACCTTTAATGAACTAGATCACCCTAGACTTCATCCAGCTATGAAAAGGCTTGACTTGGTATGAGAATGGACTGGATGTTGACCTTTCAAGGTCATTCTCCCCAGGGCCCTGAACAATCAATCAATCAAATGAAATTCCACCATATGGGTTCTGAACCTTGTAAGGAAACAACCGTATAAAATCACTTTGAAATGGTTCTGGCAGAAGCTCCTCCCAGGGGTTAATTCTGGAGGGCAGGATTCCTGATGCCTTTTGCTTTCTACGTCATACATTTCTGTAATGATTGAATTCTTCCTGACTCCCTCCCTCTCTCCCTTCCTTTTTCTTTTCTTTCCAAGAAAAATGTATTAGTTTTGTATGCAGAGAAACAAAGCCAGGTTATCGTTAGTGGCTTGGTTGTGTCCAACTCTTTGCCACCCCATGGGCTGCAGACTGGCAGACTCCTCTGTCCATGGGATTCTTCGGGCAAGAATAGTGGAGTGGGTTGCCATTTCCTTCTCCAGCGGATCTACCCAATCCAGGGATCAAACCTGGGTCTTCTGCATTGCAGGCGGATTCTTTACCACCTGAGCCACCAGGGGGAAGCCTAAGTTATTAAGGATGTCTTAAAATATTTAGAGGACAGAAGTGCCTCTTCCTGAAGAAGTTTCTGGCTACAGAAAATGAGAAGAAAGGAGGGAGGAGAGATTGGAAATGAGTGTGTGACTGAGTTAGAATGACAGTATCATTAATCATTTTTTATTTTTCTTATTTAAAAAAATTAACATGTGATGAAATTGACTTGGTGTATAATTATATGAATTTTGACGTGCATGAGGTTTGTGTAACCATCAGCATAATCAGGATGCATGTAAGTTCCATCAGCCCCAGACCACTTGAGTTGTCCCTCTGTAGTCACATTCCTCCCCACACCTGCCCCTGACAACACTGATCTGCTCTCCATTGCTCTCCAAGGCTTTGTCTTTTCAAGAATGTCATATAAAAGGGATCACGTAGTACGTAACCGTGTGAGACTGGCTCCTTTCCTGTTCATTCAGCTGTTGCATGTATCAGGAGTTCATAGTGTTTTTTTTAGCTCTCTAGTAGTATGGACGTACCACAGTATATTTATCTGTTCATCCCTTAATGGACATTTGGGTTACTTGTAGTTTTTGAGGATTATGAATAGAGCTGCTTATTTGTGTATAGGTCTGTATGTGAATAAAAATTTTCACTTCTCTAGGGTAATCACCTAGGAATGAGCATATGTAAAGTAAAGGCTTAACTTTATAAGAAACTGCCAAACTGTTTCCCAGAGTGGCTGTACCACTTTGGACTCCCACCAACAATACATGAGGACTGTAGTTTCTCTGTATCTTGTCAGCACGTGGTATTGTCGGATTCTTTTTTGTTGTTGTTAATTTTGGTAAGGTCAGATTCTTAAAAAAAACAACTATTTTTTATTTGGCTGCACCTGGGTCTTAGTTGCAGCTTGCAGGCTCTTTCGTTGTGGTATGTGGGATCTAGTTTCCGAGTAGGGATTGAACCCAGACCCCCTGCACTGGGAGCACAGAGTCTTAGTTACTGGACCACCAGGGAAATCCCATCAGAATCTTCTTAAGCCGTTCTAATAGGTGTGTAGTGGTATCTCGTCATGGTTTTATTTTGCATTTTCAGAAAGGCTGCTGCTGCTGCTGCTAAGTCGCTTCAGTCGTGTCCGACTCTGTGCGACCCCATAGACGGCAGCCCACCAGGCTCCCCCGTCCCTGGGATTCTCCAGGCAAGAACACTGGAGTGGGTTGCCATTTCCTTCTCCAATGCATGAAAGTGAAAAGTGAAAGTGAAGTCACTCAGTCGTGTCCGACTCTTAGCGACCCCATGGACTGCAGCCTACCAGGCTCCTCCATCCATGGGATTTCCCAGGCAAGAGTACTGGAGTGGGGTGCCATTGCCTTCTCCGTCAGAAAGGCTAACGCTGTTAAATGTCTTTTCATATGTTTTTGCATAATGCATCCTCTTTGGTGGAGTGTCTGGTCACGTCTTTGGTCCATTTCTTAATTGGATTGTTTTCTTACTAAGTTTTGAGAGTTCTTCGTATATTCTGGATATAAGCCTTTTGTCCAATAGGTGATTTGCAAACATTTTCTTCCAGGTTGCAACTTCTTTGTTCATTCTCCTAACAATGTCTTTCACAGAGCAAATATTTCTAATTTTGATAAAACTTTTATGACTTTCTTCTTTTACAGGGCATGCTTTTGACTTGTCATCTGAGAGCTATACCTAACATAATTTTTTTTAAGTTTATCATATTTTGATCACTTTCTTTGTGCCAGCCTGAGAAGCCCACATTGCTTAACCTGCTTAATTTTCACAGTGATCCTTTAAGCTGGTACTACTTTTATATGACCTTGTATTACAGGTGAGGAAACTGAGGGACAGAGAGCTTAAGCATTTTGCCCAAGGCTTCCCTGGCTTTTAGTGGCAGAGCTGGGGTTCGAGTGAATGCCACCAGGTCTTCAGAGCCCACCCTCATCACCACTCAGATGAGGCTGAAACTCTGCCTGTGGAATCACTCATGCTAAAGTCATCAAGCAGGGAAACCAGCAACATTTGCTCCTTCTTGTCACTCAGTTCTTAGCTTAAACATCACCTTACAAGGGAGATCTTCTCTGGCCATCCACCTATAATAAGCCCTGTTTCTCCCTCCCTTCTCCTTTTTAGCTTTCCTCCTTCTGTCCTCTCTTAACTGAGAATGAGTCTCTCCAAGGCATGTTCCATTGTCTGAAATATGTTAGTTTTCTTTTATTATTTGTCGTCTTCTACACAATTTGTTACTTTTACAGAAGGCCAGCTGGGTTAGAGCAAGGACCTTATCTTTTCATCACTTTATCTCCAGCTTCTAACCTAGTGCCTGGCAGAGTGAGTGGCCACCAAACCCTTGTCAATGGATGCTATTGGATGAATGGTGGATGGGCAGATAGACTGATGGATGGATGAATGGATGGATAAACCGCCACTGCTATGGAAATTTGACTTCTCAAGCAGGAAAGAAGTGCAGCCTTGGAACTAATCAGGCTCTGGCTAGAAGAAATCACAAAATGTATCCATGTATATAGACATTATATATGCATGTACATTCTGGAATATGCCTAGAATATCTCTGAAAAGATATGTAAGAAAATGGTGTAGAACTGGGTGGCTGGGTACTAGGGAGAGAAAAAGACTCACTTTTTACTATATATTCTTTTGTTCATTTTGAATTTTCTACTGCGTGCATGTACTGTATGTTCAGAACATAGATTTCTTTTTAGAATAATAATGATATCAGGTTTCTTTTTCCTGAGAGCCTGGGCAGCAGAGCAAGCCAAAAGGTTAATCAGAGGAAGTTGTTCAGAAGACAATTAACACCTTCTCCAATCCAGCAGCTTATTTGTAGGAATTGAAGCAAAGTAAATGTTAAATCATGAAAGATTTTATAAGAATAGACAGGCAGGCGGTATTTCTTGAGTCATTATTAATGAGCAGGGCTTATTAATTAATTTTTAATAAAATTTATGCTCATTGCAACAATTTAGACTTAAAGATATATC
Organism: Bison bison bison; assembly: GCF_000754665.1. Taxonomy (NCBI): domain Eukaryota; kingdom Metazoa; phylum Chordata; class Mammalia; order Artiodactyla; family Bovidae; genus Bison; species Bison bison. The sequence goes on from NW_011494863.1 coordinate 10,991,694, forward strand.
TTAAGCCAAAACCCTCCAGTCTGACTCCTTTGACACACCGTAATTAGAAATTTGATTTTCCTACTCTTTTTCTCCGCTTATTTTTTTTTAAATTGGAGTATAGGTGATTTGTAATACTGTGTTAATTTCTGCTGTCCATCAAAGTGAATCAGCTACGTGTATACATATATCCTCTTTTCCTTGGATTTCCTTCCCATTTAAGTCACCACAGAACACTGAGTAACTGCTTTAAGAAGTGTTTGGGGTGATTTTCATTTTCTGTGAAACAGATTAAAGCCATAGATATTATTCCTTGACATTCTTTTTTACTTTATTCATTTTAGAGATAATTTTAAGTTGGCATGTATGGATCTATCTCACTTAATAGCTATGTAATATATAACTTTATTGATGCAACTGAGGTGTTTCTTGGCTCTTGTTATTACAGAAATGTTGAAATGACTATTCTTGTATCTATTTATATCACCATCGATTATTGCTTTAATTTCTGAAAGTTGTTGCATATTACTTGTCTCATAATATTTTAGAAAATGTTTCCTAAAAGTTCCAATATTTTTACAGCTGAATGATGGGTATTGTAGTGTTAGTTTTCTTATGCCTTCATCAGCATGAATGTTACCAATATTTTTCATTTTTGCTAATATTAGGAGACAAGCAGGAGCTCATTATTTAATTTTCATTTCTCTGCTTACACATTGTTTGTTGACCACTGTCATTTCCTCTTGTGTTCATATTCTTTGCCTATTTTTCCATTGGATCATTTGTATTTTTCCAGTTTATTTGCAGGAGTATGTTCATAACAGGCAGAGTAAACCTTTGTTGTATGAAGTTTAGATATTTTCTCCCACAGGCTCATTTCTCTTTTGACCTTGTTTGTGATGTCTTTTGTTATATAGAACTTTGAATTTTTTTCTGTAATCAGATCTTTCTATTTTTTCCTTCATAGCTATTAATAATCACGGATGTTTGTGTAACCCAGTGGTTTCCATGCTGCGGTCCTAACCTTTGGGTTTCATGGGGATGAATGGATGTCAAAGGGGTGGGAGTGAGTGGGGTTGGCTATTTGGAGCTCCCCTCTGCCCCTCTCCTCTGTTTTTATTATCTTTCACATGCTACCACCCACCCTGTCATGAAGGAGGGCTTAGGGCCTGGAGCCAGAATGATTAGACAAAGTATTTAACCTCCCTGGGCCTTAGTTTCTCAGTTTCCTCATCTATGAGATGGGGATTTAAAATAGTTCCTGCCCCTGGGATTGTGGTGAGACTTCAAAGAGCTGGTGCATAGAAAGCCGCTGTTTAATTAGCACCACGTGGCCGACACTGTGTTAGGTGATGTACTCACATACATTCTCAAGCTACAGGACTATACCTGTTTTCCAGAGGAGGAAATGGAGGCCCAGGGAACCTAGGTAACTTGCCTAACAGTACAACAGTAGTGAGTAATGGAGCCAAAATTTGCACCCTGGTCCCTGTGTGACTACCAGGCCTCAGTTCTACAGAGCAGGTAAGAGTGTTGCTATTTTTTCTTTATTTATCTTAAAATTTTTATTTATTAATTTTTATTTTTGGCTGTGCTGGGGCTTTGTTGCTGCATGGGCTTTTCTCTAGTTATGGAGAGTGGGGGCTATTCTCTAGTTGCAGTGCATGGGCTTCTCATTGCGGTGGCTTCTCTTAGGGAGCATGGGCTCTAGGGTGCACGGGCTTCAGTAGTTGCAGCACATGGGCTCAGTAGCTGTGGCTCCCAGGCTCTAGAGCACAGGCTCAATACAGGTTCATGAGCTTAGTTGTTCCGAGACATGTAGGATCTTCCCAGATCAGGGATCAAACCAATGTTTCCTGCATTGGCAGGTGGATTCTTTACCACTGAGCCACCAAGGAAGCTCCTATTTATTTATTTTTAATTTTTAAATATTATTTGGCTGTGCTGAGTCTTAGTTGCTGTGCGTGGGATCTTCAGTGTTCATTGCAGCATGTGGGATCTTTAGTTGCAGCATGTGAACTCTTAGTTACGGCATGTGGGATCTAGTTCCCTGATCAGAGCATGAACCCAGGCCCCCTGCATTGGAAGCACTGAGTCTTAGCCACTGGACCACCAGGAAAGTCCCAATAAGTATTGTTACTTATTGACCCCTTACTATGTTCCTACCTAGTGCAAGGTGTTGAGGATCTAACATTGAACATGAAAATCCCAGTCCCTTGTTGCCTAGTCTGCTGGGTGGGCAGTCATTAACAATGAGACAGTTTCACATCCAGTTCTGGGTAATTATGAGCTGGGCAATGAGAAACAATAACAGTGATTGCTCAGTTACGTTAGTGAATCAGGAGAGGCCTTTCTGAGGATATTCTATCTGACCAGCAACATAAAGAATGAGTAAGAACTGACCAGCTGGCAATTGCAGCACATCAGGCAAGTTGGCCCTTTGGCAGAGGAAGAAGCTTGGCAAGGTGGAAGAATGGACTAGAACATCTGTCTGCTGGAAAAACACCTTGTATAAGAGCAGGATTTGAGGCAGGGAGGGAGAAGTGAGCAGGTGGAGCATGCAAAGCCCAAGTGAGTTGACATAAAAAATTGGGACATTGTTCTAAAGCCATTGGGAAGCCATGGAGGATTTAAGTGAAGGAATGCTGCCATCTGCTTATGCTATAAAGATATCACTCTTTGAACATACATATAATCTATGATGGGGCAATTCTATTCCTAAGTAGATACCCAACACAAATACATACTTACATACATCAAAGACAAAAATATTGACAGCATCACTTTGTGAAAGTCTCAAACTATAAACCACTCAAATGTCTCTCAGTGCTTGACTGAACAAATAATGATAATTTAAGCAATGGAATACTATACAGCAACGAACACGAACAAACTGTAACTATATAGAGAACAGTGTGGGTGGATCTCTCAAACACAGTGGTATAAAATACACATTGTATTGATTCTTGTATATAAAGTTCCAAAAGGGGCAAAATGAATCTATGATATTAGAAATAAGGATGGTAATTGTCCTGCGAGAGTAATGGGGGTGACTAGGGAAGGGCATCACGACTGAGATAATCACGATGGTGTGATTGCTCACGTAGAGCCAGACATCCTGGAATGTGAAGTCGATAATCACGATGGTGTGATTGCTCACCTAGAGCCAGACATTCTGGAATGTGAAGTCAAGTGGGCCTTAGGAAGCATCACTACAAACAAAGCTAGGGGAGGGGATGGAATTCCAGTTGTGCTATTTCAAATCCTAAAAGATGATGCTGTGAAAGTACTGCACTCAATATGCCAGCAAATTTGGAAAACTCAGCAGTGGCCACAGGACTGGAAAAGGTCTGTTTTCATTCCAATCCCAAAGAAAGGCGATGCCAAAGAATGCTCAAACTACCACACAATTGCACTCATCTCACACACTAGTAAAGTAATGCTCAAAATTCTGCAAGCCAAGCTTCAACAGTATGTGAACTGTGAACTTCCAGATGTTCAAGCTGGATTTAGAAAAGGCAGAGGAACCACAGATCAAATTGGCAACATCCATTGGATCATTGAAAAAGCAAGAGAGTGCCAGAAAAACATCTATTTCTGCTTTATTGACTATGCCAAAGCC
>NW_011494863.1:10995394-10995838 GCF_000754665.1 Bison bison bison
CAGTATGTGAACTGTGAACTTCCAGATGTTCAAGCTGGATTTAGAAAAGGCAGAGGAACCACAGATCAAATTGGCAACATCCATTGGATCATTGAAAAAGCAAGAGAGTGCCAGAAAAACATCTATTTCTGCTTTATTGACTATGCCAAAGCCTTTGACTGTGTGGATCACAATAAACTGTGGGAAAAAAAATCTGAAAGAGATGGAATACCAGACCACCTGACCTGCCTCTTGAGAAATCTGTATGCAGGTCAGGAAGCAACAGGTAGAACCGGACATGGAACAATGGACTGGTTCCAAATTTGGAAAGGAGTACATCAAGGCTGTATATTGTCACCCTGCTTATTTAACTTATATGCAGAGTACATCATGAGAAATGCTGGGCTGGATGAAGCACAAGCTGGAATCAAGATTTCTGGGAGAAATATCAATAACCTCAGATAT
>NW_011494863.1:10995938-11002523 GCF_000754665.1 Bison bison bison
AAAGTTATGACCAACCTAGATAGCATATTCAAAAGCAGAGATATTACTTTGCCAACAAAGGCCTGTCTAGTCAAAGCTATGGTTTTTCCAGTAGTCATGTATGGATGTGAGAGTTGGACTGTGAAGAAAGCTGAGCACCGAAGAATTGATGCTTTTGAACTGTGGTGTTGGAGAAGACTCTTGAGAGTCCCTTGGACTGCAAGGAGATCCAACCAGTCAATCCTGAAGGAAATCAGTCCTAAATATTCATTGGAAGGACTGATGCTGAAGCTGAAACTCCAATACTTTGGCCACCTGATGCAAAGAGCTGACTCATTTGAAAAGACCCTGATGCTGGGAAAGATTGAAGGTGGGAGGAGAAGGGGACGACAGAGGATGAGATGGTTGGATGGCATCACTGACTCAATGGATATAAGTTTGAGTAAACTCCAGGAGTTGGTGATGGACAGGGAGGCCTGGCGTGCTGCAGTCCATGGGGTCGAAAAGAGTCGGATATGACTAAGCAACTGAACTGAACTGAACTGAAGTGAAGGGGAGGGGCATATGGGGACTTCTGGGTACAGGTGATGTTCTGTTTCTTGAGCTGGGTGTTGGTTGCACAGGTGTGTACAGTTTAGGCAAATTCATCAAACTTAATGGTTATAATTTATGCATGACTCTCTGTGTATATTCCACTATGGCCATTATGTGAGTATGCCCTGCCCCCTGACGTTGGATGCCAGACATCCTCACAGCCATGTTCTTCCCTGGTCTTCTGGAATAAACCCTTGGGACCCAACCAGTGACCTTGAAGCTGGACATACTTTTGTCCACACCTCAGGTGTCCACTGTGCCCTCTGGCACTTGTCCTTGTCTTTACAAAATCCTCTGAAACTGCTCCAGCCCCTGACTGACTCCACACCTACTTTTTCCAGCAGAGTACTTGGATATGGTTTATGGGCAAATTGGAGCCAAAACTTAGATACTCCTTCTCCCCCTCCACCACACCCCCTCAATGAGCAATGAAGGTTGGACTAGAAAGTGGGCATTGCAGTCTGAGGGAGACAAGGTAGAGCTTGGCCAGGCAAGTAGTGGTTGGTCCAGAGGGATGGCAGAGGGATGGAGAGCTCAGAATGAATTAGGGACATGTTGGGGAAGAGCCCACAGGAGGGGTGGTGATAGGGAGGGACTGGCAGCTTGTGAAAGTGTGTGGGGCATCGTGGCTGCCCCCGACCCAAGCTTCCAGCATGAACACGTGGGTGAGAAGAAGTACCAGAACGAAGATGAGAAGGTAGGGGAGGAGCAGATTTAAAGAGGATAGTAGTTTTGGACACGTGAAATGTGAGATGTCCCCAAAGGCTGCATCACGGGAGCAGATGGATAAACGGATGTACAGTAAGATTTTATTTGAAAAAGAATCTGCTGCTTAAGAGGAAAAAAATAACAAAACAAAACTGAAAGCCCCCATTCTAGTCCTCTTTCCTTTTAAAGCACTTTCAGTTCCATTATCTCATTCCATTTGATTTCATGACAAAGATTCCTGTCTGTATGGGAGGCAAGGTGGGGGTGGGCGGGGGGGATGTTGTTTCTTTATGTGGAAAGTAGGGATGTACTCAGGCGTGTGCTGTTCCGTGAACGTGCTATATTTATCCACTCAGAGAGGAGGCTCTGGGCCGGGAGCCTGGGTGACACACAAGGGCATCAGCCAAAGCAAGAGGGCTGCTTGAGGCCCTGGATTTGGCTCACACTGCAGGAGGGCTGAGTTCAGGGGTCGGAAGCCCCGCTGTAATGGGCAGAGAAGGTTTCCACCAGTGTGGGCCACTGGGACAGGCCACAGGAGCAGAAACACACTGTTACTTCTTCATTCAATCTGTCCCTTCTTCCCCCGGAGGGAAATGACTTGCATCTTGCCCTGCTGTCCCCTCCTAAGCTCCCATTGCACTTAGGGAAGAGTTCTCAGCACAGGCCATTTAGCCTGGCCTCGGGTCCTGTCTGCTTGAGTACCTGGCTCTCGAGCCCAGAACTCAGCACAGGGACCGTTGACAAATCTGTTCCATGGCCTCCCAGACTGAGGACTGTGCCCTGTCCCCTGACATTGGATGCCAGACATCCTCACAGCCATGTTCTTCCCTGGCCTTCTGGAATAAACCCTCGGGACCCAACCAGTGACCTTGAAGCTGGACATTCTTTGGTCTACACTCCAGGTGTCCACTGTGCCCTCAGGGACTTGTCCTTGGCTTTACAAAATCCTCTGAAACTGCTCCAGCCCCTGACTGACTCCACACCTACTTTTTCAGCAGAGTACTTGGATATGGTTTATAGGCAGATTGGAGCCAAAACTTGGATACCCCTTCTCCCCCTCCTCCACACCCCCGCAATGAGCAATGAAGGTCAAACTCACTGGGACCAACTCAGTCCAAGATAATATAATCCCATGATGGCGTCCAATGATGGTGTGGACAGTGTCACTGGAAGAAGCAGTAGTCAGAAAATGTCAAGAGGCTCAAAAGCTGTGCCACAAAGGCTTAACAAATATGAAAACCTTTTGCTATAGCAATTCCACATTGAGGAACTCATTTTGATAAAATAATGCATGGAAGATGAATTTGTGAGGATGTTCACTGTAGCATTACTTATCACAGTGAAAAAATGGAAAGTGACAGAAATCCATCTCAAAATGGGAAAGGCATAGGGAGGATTTGTTGGCCCATGGAATCCAAAGGAGAGTTGAACATTCAAGATTTGGGAAGGACCACAGTGTAGCCAGATCTTAAGAAATGGAATCCAGTTTCAGCTCCAGGACTCACTCTTCATCTGCCACGTTTGCTTCTCCCTGTGTACAAGACTGACTTTCTCACTACAGACCAGACAGCAGGGAGCAAGGTTTGGAACACAAGAGTCTACCTGAAGCTGTTTCTAACCTTCAATCCAGGAACCCCAAGCAAAGAATATATTGGCTACCTTAGGTCAAGTGCTCAAGTCACAGCCAATCAATTGTGGGCAGGGCAGCTAGGCACTGTGATTGGCCCAGCTGGATCAAGACCTGCCTCTGGACCAATCCACTAAGACTGGGGAGGGGTCTCTTTGACATAATGAAAGCTCCTGAATTAAACGAAAAACATCATTTCCCAGGAAAGGGAACTGGACCAGCAGTCTCAGTGATCCTCTACCTATTGGTGATGGAAATGGATAACAAAACAGTAAGCATAGTGAGGCTCCATTTCTGTAAAAACATAGGAGTAAAAATGTCTGAAAAGATATTCTAAAATGTTAAAAGTGATTTTCTTGCACTTGTGCTGTGTTTTCTACAGTGGACACCAATCGTTTGTGATATTTAATTTTTTGAAAAGAAAAAAGTTATAATTGGTTCTGTGAGTGCAGAACATTGACTTGGGATGTTGTCATTCATGGCTCTCTCCTTCAGCCAGCTCATGGGGATTTGAAAAGCAAAGAATTCTGTGAACTGCAGACCTCATTCACATCTCCAGTCATCCATCCATCCAACAAATGAATATTTACAGGAAGCCCAATGGGTGCCAGCCAGCAATATGTGCTGGAGATGCCGTGATGACTAAGGACCAGACCCTGCCCTCAAGGATCTCACAGTCTGGCAGAAGAAACAGATGAATGCCTGAGCAGTTATAAGAAGCTTAAAACAGAAGTGTCCATGGCAAGCTAGGAAAATATAGACCAAAGAACAACACATTCTGTGTAGAAGGATCTTGATGGTGGTATGGAGGCACTGGGCTTTGTACTGGGCCAGGAAGGTGGAACATGAAGCAAAGGGCTTATGGGGTGAAGGAAACAGCACATACAAAGTGCAGAGTCCACCAGTACGACCTGCAGGAGGCAGGGAATTGGGTGTAGCAGGAAGTCTCAGGGAGCAGCCAGTGAATTCCACTCGCTAAGCATTTAGGGAGCATCTATGACAGGTCAGACTTCTGGCTAAGGGTTTGCTGATGAGATAGAAAAGCTATTTGGGATTAGATTCCAGAGGACTTTGAATGTTGTTGTTCTATCTCTTTTCCAATAGCACAAATTTAAAATGTGGGTGTGAATTTATCCCTTCTCCCCTAGGTGAGACAAAGATCTTCCCCACTCATGGGGCCTCTCAAGTGTCTTCAGCTCAGGCATCCCCCCATTAGGGAAGGAACTGGGTGGTCGGGGGGAGGGAGTATTCAAACTTCCTGCATCCTGAGTTCTGTAATTCCACACATGTGCCAAAGAGACCGGGAAACCAGTTATTGGGGAAGATTTCCCTTGGATTTTTAGCAAAGTTGGGCTGTGCTCAGGAGGTCCTAGCTGGGCTCCTCAATGAAGACCTAGAACCACTAGCAATACCCTCGCAGCTCCCAAGCTCTGGAGGGGCTCTGGGGAAGGGGGAATCACTCTCTGTGATGTGTCTTTCATGTACTAAGCCGAATGACCTTGGCCTGAATCGCTGAGGGTTATGTAAGATTAGGTAGCCACTTAGTCAAAAATAGCTTTCATGCTGACTCCAGCCCGCAGAACATCATCCAAGCAAAGGGGGCACAGATGGGCCAGGGCTGGGCACACATGGGGAAATTCCCGCCCTGGTCCTCACCACTGAAAAATCATCTGAGAGTGCGAGATGGAACTTCAGAACTGCTGACAGGTGATGTCCCATGCTTGTCTGTTTGGCAGCAGAAATACGGCTGTTGTGCTGAAGCATAGAAACCAAGGGACCATAAAGACAGAAATCTAGTACAAGCATTCAAGTAAAAGTAAGAGGGTGCAGAGTGCAGAGACAGCGCTGGGTTAGGAAATCTTCAGATCTGCTATTACCATTGACGCTCTAGAGCCAGGCACTTTCTTTTATTCATTTGACAAATACCCCTGCACTTGCCACTCCGTGCCAGAGGCTGTGGCAGCCCTGGAGGCACAAAAGTCAGTGATAGTCCCTGTTCCTATTCTCAGGGAATTTCAGCTTGTGGTAATCTGTCTTCTACCCCATCCTAATAATAAGTAACCTTTTCTGACACCTCCCCTGTGCCAGGCACTGTGCAAGACGTTGGCACTCACAGCGAACAAGCCAGACACAGTCCCATGCCACATGCAGCTTACAGTCTAGAGGAAGTAACAGATGAAAACAAAAATCAGACAAATTGTCTTTACAATAAAAATTCTAATAAAGATGTGCTGAGGGCCCTTCTAGGTCTAGAGGAAGACCTTTCTGTTGAATGGTACTGTTTCTGATGTGTTCAGGGCTTCTGCCTTGTGAAGGAGTATGTGAAGGTCCCCATTCTGCTCCTCTGGAAGTGACACTGGGGAAAAACGATCTGGATCTTGTGTAAGGAACAGGCTCCTCACCCACTGCTGTTCAGAGTTCTGACATTTTTGGAGGACAATTTGCAAAATTCATTAGCGCTTTAAGAAGATAGCCGATATTAAGGGATTATTGAAACATATTATATATATCCATAAAGTGCCATAAGTGATAAGGTAGTCCTCTATACCATTAACATGAAAAGAGGTCCATGTTAAGTTAAAAATTTTTGATTCAATAAGTTGTGTTAGAGAAATTATGAAGTTTGTGTATTGTTGATGGAAGCATAAAATGGTGCAGCCGCTACAGAAAACAGTTTGACAGTTCCTTAAACAGTTAAAAAGAGAACTATTATTATATGATCTAGCAATCTCACTTCTGGATACATACCCCAAAGAATTGAAAACAAGGTCTCCAAGAAGTATTTGTATACCCATGTTCATAGCAGCATTATTCACAACAGATAACACGTGAATGCAGCCCAAGTGTCTGTTGACAGATAAATGGATAAGCAAAAGGGATATTATTCAGCCTTAAAAAGGAAAGAAATTCTGACATATGCAACAACCTGGAGGACATTCCACTAAATGAAATTAGTGAAAATGTTAGTTGCCCAGTTGTGTCTGACACTTTGGGACCCCATGGACTCTCTACAAGTCCATGGACTCCTCTGTCCATGGAATTCTCCAGGCAAGAATACTGGAGTGGGTAGCCATTACCTTCTCCAGTGGATCTTACCTTCCCAGGGATTGAACCCAGGTCTCCTGCACTGCAGGCAGATTCTTTACCATCTGAGCCACCAGGGAAGTTCAAATGAAATAAGCCAGTAACCAAATACTGTGTGATTCTGCTTATATGAGTCATTTAGAGTAATCACACACTAGTAAACTAATGCTCAAAATTCTTCAAGCCAAGCTTCAGCAATATGTGAACTGTGAACTTCCAGATGTTCAAGCTGGTTTTAGAAAAGGCAGAGGAACCAGAGATCAAATTGCCAACATCTGCTAGACCATGGAAAAATAAGAGAGTTCCAGAAAAACATCTATTTCTGCTTTATTGACTATGCCAAAGCCTTTGACTGTGTGGATCACAATAAACTGTGGAAAATTCGGAAAGAGATGGGAATACCAGACCACTTGACCTGCCTCTTGAGAAACCTGTATGTAGGTCAGGAAGCAACAGGTAGAACTGGACATGGAACAACAGACTGGTTCCAAATAGGAAAAGGAGTATGTCAAGGCTGTATATTGTCACCATGCTTATTTAACTTATATGCAGAGTACATCATGAGAAACGCTGGACTGCAAGAAGCACAAACT
>NW_011494863.1:11002948-11023789 GCF_000754665.1 Bison bison bison
ATGTATGGATGTGAGAGTTGGACTCTGAAGAAAGCTGAATGCTGAAGAATTGATGCTTTTGAACTGTGGTGTTGGAGAAGACTCTTGAGAGTCCCTTGGACTGCAAGGAGATCCAACCAGTCCATCCTAAAGGAGATCAGTCCTAGGTGTTCGTTGGAAGGACTGATGCTGAAGCTGAAACTCCAGTACTTTGGCCACCTCATGTGAAGAGTTGACTCATTGGAAAAGACTCTGATGCTGGGAGGGATTGGGGGCAAGAGGAGAAGGGGACGACAGAGGATGAGATGGCTGAATGGCATCACTGACTCGATGGACATGAGTTTGGGTGAACTCCGGGAGTTAGTTGGTGATGGACAGGGAGGCCTGGCATGCTGCAATTCATGGGGTCGCAAAGAGTCGGACACAACTGAGTGACTGAACTGAACTGAACTAGAGTAATCAAAATTATACAATTATAAAGCAGGATAGTGGCTGCCAGGGGCTGTGGGGGAGGGGAGAATGAGGCGTTATGATTTAATGAATATATAGTTTCAGTTTTATAAGATGAAAAGAGTTCTGGAATTGGATGGTGATGATGGTATCACAACATTATGAATGTATTTAATACCACTGAACTGTGCAGTTAAATGTATGAGGTGATAAGTTTTACATGTATTTTACCATAATAAAAATAATTGGAAAAAAATTGTGTGCAATAGCACCAAAAAAGAATAAAATATGTAGGAGTAAGTTTAACCACAAAGATGCAAGACTTGTATAATAAAACTACAAAATACTGCTGAAAGAAATTAAAGGAAGTCTAAATAAATGGACATCTATATTTGTGGGTTGAAGACATAATGTTGTTAAGATGATAGTACTCCCTAAAGCGATCTACAGATACAATGAAATCCCTAAAAAAAACTTCAAATCCCACAAATTCTGTTTTTAGAAGTGGAAAAGCTGATTATGAAGTTCATATGAAATTTCAAGGAATTCCAAGAAGCTGAAACAATCTTGAAAAAGAAAAACAAGTATGAAGACTCACACTTCTTGATTTCAAAATTTACCACAAAGCTGCAGTAATCAAAACAATGTTATTGTCATAAATATTACCTACATTTAGATAAATGGAATTGAATTGAGAGTCCAGAAATAAATCTATGCATCTTCAGTTGGTTTTCAACAAGGGTGCTAAGACCATTCAATGAGGGAAAGAACAATCTCTTCAGCAAATGATGCTGGGACAACTGGATGTCTACATGCAAAGGATGAAGTTGGACCACCACCTCACAGCATATACAAAAGTTAATTCAAATTGGAAGAAAGATCTAAATAACAGAGTTAAAACTATGAAACTCCTAAAAAAAGAAATCATGGGGGTAAGTCTTCATGACCTTGAGTACAAGCAACAAAAGAAAAAATAAATTGAAGTTCATCAAAACTAAACATTTTTCATTGGGATGTAATTGACATATAATATTAATTTCAGGTGTATAGCATAATGATTTTATATTTGTGTATAATGTGAAGTAATTACCACAGTATGTTTAGTTAACATCCATTACCATATATAGTACAAATATTTTTCTCTTGTCCTGAGAACTTCTAGGTTCTACACTCTTAGCAACTTTCAAATATGCAATATAGGATTATTTTTAAATTTTTTATTGAAATATATGATAGTTAATTTACAATGTTGTGTTAGTTTCAGGTGTACAACAAAGAGATTCAGTTATATACATTATATATATTCAAATATGCACATATATAATATGTTATGTATTAGATTCTTTTCCATTATAGGTTATTATAAGATATTGAGTATAGATCCCTGTACTACGGCAGTAGGTCCTTGTTGGTTATACAATACAGTGTTATTAACTGGAGCTGGGGCTTCCCTGGTGGCTTATTGGTAGAGAATCCACCTGCCAGTGCAGGAGATGCACGTTTGATCCCTGGGTCAGGAAGATCCCCTGGAGAAGGAAATGGCAACCCACTCTAGTATTCTTGCCTGGAGTGGATATCCCATGGACAGAGGAGCCTGGCAGGGTACAGTCCATGGGGTCGGAAAAGAGTTGGACACAACTTAGTAACTAAACAACAGCAATAACAATTGCTCTCTGTACTTTTTGAATGTGGTAGCTGGATTTTCAAAGATATATATATTTTTTCCTGCATACCTGCTTTATGTCATAAAAACAAAGTTTCTGAAACATAGAATAAAAAAAATATTTAGGTTAAAAAACACTCGTTAATTTCTGCCCTATTTTATATTTACTAAATTAACAGACATTACTTAACATAAATTAGACAGATATTTTAAAAAAATATTCAAACAACACAGAAATCTTTAAAGTATACACAGAGTACTCCTAGCTTACTTTCAAAGGGAAAATATACTTACAATAAAATATTTTTCAGTAAAACAAAGGCATCAGAGAAAGGGTCATTTGTTTTTTAACATCCCGTTTCCTTTTTTCTCCTCTGAATTTTCTATAATGACATCTATTATTCCATGTTGGAAAAGGTCTGTAATTAACTGAGTTTTTCAACATAAAGCTGCCAGTTTCAAGCTGCTGATGAAGCAGTGCTGACCTGACCTTGACCTCCGAGCAGCCCTTGGACCCTTCCCTCTGGCCCTACTCTCTGCAGCCTCCTTGGCTCAGACCCTGGGCCTGGCCTTTCCCGCTGCCCTCAGATGGCCTTTCCTGCCTGGCAAACTGTTCACCAGTCCCCATCTTGGTCTCCTTAACCCTTGGGACTCACTGGTGGAATTAGGACACAGCAGAGAGCAAGGTGCTTCAGATTCCTCTCTAGGAGGAACATGGGGGTTCTTTGGAAGGTATATTTGTCCAATAAGCACAAGATTTTTACTTTGACAGTATGCTAATAGTATGCTATGGGCTTCCCTGGTGGCTCAGATGGTAAAGAATCTGCCTGCAGTGCAGGAGACCCAGGTTTGATCCCTGGGTCAGAAAGACCTCTGGAGAAGGAAATGGCAACCCACTCCAGTGTTCTTGCCTGGGAAATCCCATGGACAGAGACTGGAGGGCTATTGTACATGAGGTCACAAAGGGTCAAACATGACTTAGTGACTAAAGAACAAATAGTATGCTATAGTCAAATAAAAACAATGTTTTCCAAAGAATTTTTTATTCATGCTTTGTTAGGTTGCTGCTGCTGCTGCTGCTAAGTGGCTCCAGTCATGTCCAACTCTGCCCAAGGAGGGCAGCCCACTAGGCTCCCCCATCCCTGGGATTCTCCAGGCAAGAATACTGGAGTGGGTTGCCATTTCCTTCTCCAATGCATAAAGTGAAAAGTGAAAGTCAAGTCGCTCAGTCATGTCCGACTCTTCGAGACCCCATGGACTGCAGCCTACCAGGCTCCTCCATCCATGGGATTTTCCAGGCAAGAGTACTGGAGTGGGGTGCCATTGCCTTTGAGCAAACATTAATTGTCCCTTTTTAAACCGTCCATTTTAAAGAAGGGGATATGCAGGTGTTGGGGGAAACTGATGGAGATGAAGGAGTGAGCCAGCTCCAGGACCACCCTCCCTGTCCCCCTGTATGGCGACAGTGGGGAGAACTCAATGTTTGGCTGCCTGTCCCCACCCTGCAGAGGGGACAGGAAAACAAAGACACCTCCAGCCTCCCTGTCTCCAGACTTGTTGGAAAACCTCCCTGGTCTGTGCCATGGTCTGGGACCAACAATTTAGAAATTTTGTTCTGAGATTTGTTTTCTGAGTCTTTCCCAGTCGTGGCTTTTCTGCTCTGTTGTTCTGTTCACACTTCTGAGGTGATGCTGCTGCTGCTAAGTTGCTTCAGTCGTGTCCAACTCGGTGCGACTCCATAGACGGCAGCCCACCAGGCTCCCCCGTCCCTGGGATTCTCAAGGCAAGAACACTGGAGTGGGTTGCCATTTCCTTCTCCAATGCATGAAAGTGAAAAGTGAAAGTGAAGTCGCTCAGTCGTGTCCGACTCTTAGCGACCCCGTGAACTGTAGCCCACCAGGCTCCTCCGACCATGGGATTTTCCAGGCAAGAGTACTGGAGTGGGGTGCCATTGCCTTCTCTGTTCCTTATCTACAAAATGGGCTAAATATCAGTATTTGCCTTACAGGGTTCCTGCTAGGATTCAGCAAGATAATGCTAGTGAAATGCTTTGCCAACAGCTCAATGCAGTAAATGTTAATAATTCATCTATGGCTAGCCCACTTTCACTTTTCACTCTCATGCATTGGAGAAGGAAATGGCAACCCACTCCAGTGTTCTTGCCTGGAGAATCCCAGGGATGGCGGAGCCTGGTGGGCTGCCGTCTATGGGGTCACATAGAGTCGGACACGACTGAAGCGACTTAGCAGAAGCAGCAGCAGCAGCATAGACATGGTTGATCTAGTTTTTTGGCTCTCATGAACAGTTCTACAATGAACACCTCTGTGTCTGAAGGCTTGTCCGTGCTGAGGACTAATTCCTTGAGAGAGACTCCAGAATTGGAATAGCTGAAACAAAGAATCTAGAGCTTTTAAAAAGTTTTTGATATTGATTGTTATAGCCAGGAGAGGAAGAATATTGGTTTGATTTACTATTGATTACCAGCTTTATTGATACAGGATTGACATATAACATTGTATAAATTTAACATGTACAATGTGATGGTTTGATACATGTAATTATTGTGAAATGTCACCACAATACCGCAGTTAACATATCCTTCACCTCACATAATTACTATTTTGTTGTTGTTATGGAGATCCTGGTTTTAAGTGTAAATCTTCCCTCTGCTGGTCGAGACCTTGAGCACCCCTTCCAACCTGAGCACTCACAACTTCAGTGGTTGTGAGTTTAGAAGCCTTCTCTCTCTGAACAAGCCTACCTGGGAGGATGTTAAGACATCATATCTGTTAGAATAACCCTAACACTGTCTGTAAAACTGAGACAAGGATCTCATCCAAGGTGTGGTAAGGAGTAATTAATGGCTAATGGTTGGAGCTGACTTTTGTCCTCTAGGTCATAACAGACCTTTGAATTGCTCGGCCACTTTTGAGTTTCTCAGGAAAAGTGATAACAACACCAGGCCAAAGTTCGTGCCGTTTGGCCAGGCTGCCTCCCTCCAACACCCATGAGGCTGTGGCGGGGGAGAGGGGTTGATCGCAGCCCTGTGAGTGTTGGGCCAGGTTCACTGGGGTTGATGTCACTGGGATGGGAGATATTGCTCCGTTGATCCTCCCACACATCACACCATAGGAAATATCCCCATGCTTTGTTTATCTACTGCCCCAATCCCTGACACAACTGAAGGCTAGAGGTTTTTAACATGAGGTAAACAGAGGACTTGGAAAGACATGAGGCTGAGCTCTGATCTGAGGGACTGATCAAAACCACACTTGTCCTTCTCCATACCCCCACACTTCCCAGAAAGACTAGATCAAAATTGCCTGCATTTGGGTCTGGGGATCTGCATTTTACCAAGCCCTCCAGAGGAGTTTGATCATCAAGCCAGTGTACAAAGGAAACACAGAGATTATATATGCAGATGATATCTGCTCAAAAGCCTGCGAAGTCTTCCCACACTTCACCTTAAAGCCAAGCTCTTGAGTAAGCCATGCTGGACTTCAGTTCTCCTGCCCCGCCAGCCCCATCTCCCTCCTCCCACCTCACTCACCACCCACTGCAGCCCTTCTGGAAAGTTCCTGGCACCCAAATTTGCTATGGACCTTTTTAAAAAGTTTTTAAATTTTATAGTGGAGTATAGCTGATTAACAATGTTGTGATAGTTTCAGGGGGACAGCAAAGGTGCTCAGCCATACATATACATGTATCCATCCTCTGCTATGGGCCTGTGGACCAGGTGCCCTTGCTCTTGCTATTCTGTTAGCTTGGTAAAATCCTTCCAAACATTTAAGGCCCAGCTCTAGTTCCAAGTCTCCATCTCTAGGACACTCCCTTACCCAGTCCCAGCTAGAAACAACTCCTTTTCCTTGGAGATCCCACGGACCCTCCCCATCACACCCTCACATGGCTCTGGTCACTTTTCACACTACTTTGTAGTGTTTGTTGGCTTCATCTCCCCACATAGTCTAGAAGCTCTGAAAACACAGTCCCACATCTGGTTCATCTCTATGTCCCCAGAACCAAGGGCAGGGCTTCCTGTGTCTTAAGGCTTGTCTTGGGGCAGTGGGGGCCCTCTGGGCCAGGAGCTGGAGCTGGGCCCCTACCATCTGCACAGCCTCCAGGATAGTGGGGACCTCCCCACCCCCCGCCCCCCCAACCATCACTCTGAGGCAGTAGCTGCAAATTGGTGACAGTCAGTCTCCATTTGAACTTAATGCCTGATCAGTTCTGGGCTTTTGCAACCAAGGCTGTGTCCCAGGGGTGGGGAGACCCAGAGGGACTCAGGGAAACAGATGGTCCAGGTCTGAGCAGCAGCTCTAGGCTGGGCCGTGATCACCCCAGTGTGTTTTCCTCTCTCAGAAAGAGTCTCAGAAGCCCTAGTACAAGCATTTCAAGAGCATCAGGGAGGGAAAGTCCCCAAGGCCAAGCACATAAGTTTAACAAAAATTGATCCTGTTTGCTTAACTCAAATGGGTGTTTATTAGGTCTAGCTGGTTTATAACAAAGGTATTTATTAGGTCTACCTGGCTTATTGCAAGACTTCTGTTTCCTTACTGACCTTCTGTGCCTCCTATAACTTTGTCTCTTCTATAGATTAGAAAGCAAATGCTTCTTTAAAGATTGATTTTATTGTCCTTTAGAGATTTAGCCTTGGAGTCCCGAGTATCCAGTTTGACTGTCTAGATGAACTTAATTCTTGGTTGTAAGAATAAACTTTTCACTTCTCTGAGCCCTTGGTTAATCCAGCATGTGAAATATTGGTTACTGGCTGGAATGCACAATCTCAGTGGAGAAGGTCTTCCATGCTTGATCTTCTGAGGGGTGTGTGATTTCGAGTGAGGTTCTAAATAAATCAATCCTGAATTTCCTATTCACCCAAGTCACAGTTCTCTTCCTTCTCTCTCCTTCCTACCTTCTATTCCTCCATCCCTACTTTCTCCTGTTTCCTCTTTCTTCATCCTCCTGCCTTTTTTCTTTCTCCCCTTCTTTTTCCTCCCATACTTGCATTATCATTTTCTATCCAATCATGTATCTATATTTCTTTCTTTCCTTCATTTCATCTATCCATCCAGTTATCCTTTCTTTCTTCTTTCATTCAACCATTCATCCTACTGTCTGTCCATCCATCCATCCATCCATCCATCCTTTCTTCCTTCCTCCCATCTATCCACTCATCTCTTCATTTTTAGCATCATTAACACCAGACAGGGCTCTAGTGACTTGAACTGTCTGAGCTTAAAACAAGTGTAGTAGGAAAAAATCTTACAGTGAGGAACTGGAGTGAAGAACCCTGATTTCTAATCCTTATTTTCTTCCCAGGAACCAAGTGTAAGCAGTGGTGCTCACAAACTTTTTACAGAGTGAACCAGGCATAGTGCCTGACATTGGGGGTAAAAAGCCTTGGTCACCATTCTTAGGGACAGAGAATAACAACAAGCCTAAAAGAACCACAATCTTGTGACCTGTAAGGCTGAAGAGGGGAGACTTCTCAGCTGGAGGCAATTAAAAAGTGTTTCCTGGAGAAGTAGATGCTTGGTTGGGCCTTGGAGAATGAGCATTTGTTGTAAGGATCAATTGAGATGGTGGCATATGAGATTGTAAAATGTAAAATTGTCACATAGAGTGATTTTTTTAATGTATTATTTTATGTAGTTATTTTTACTGTTTATTTTTTGGCCATGTGGCACGTGTGATCTTAGTTCCCAATCAAGGCTTGATCCCATGCCCCCTGCAGTGGAAGTGCAGAGTCTTAACCATTGAACTGCCAGGGAAATGAAAATAATATATAAAATCATTAAGATATTATGATGCTAAACAGCATGTAGACTAATGACAACTGGTCTGCCTATAAAAGGTATCTGCCAGAAGCACTAGCAGATTCCTATGCAATTTTTAAGATTGAAAGACAAGTTTGCTGGCATTGGAATTGGACACATAGCAGCGAGGCCAGGTGAGGAGTACTTCAGAGTGTAGGCTTTGGTATCAGACCTGCTTGGGTCTAAGCCTTGGCTGTCACTTTCTGTCCTTGCCCTTCAGTGGAATGGGGCTGATAGCTTAAGGAAGATTAAATGAGATGTATATATTGAGGTTGGGGTTTCCCAGGTGGTGCTAGTGGTAAAGAACCCAACTGTCAGTGCAGGAGACATAAGAGATATGGGTTTGATCCCTGGGTCGGGAAGATCCCCTGGAGGAGGGCATGCCAACCCATCCAGTATTCTTGCCTGGAGAATTCCATGGACAGAGGAGCCTAGTGGGCTATAGTCCATAGAGTCGCAAAGAGTCAGACATGACTGAAATGACTTAGCACACGTGTAATGGGGTCATGCTTATGGTAGGTGCTCTGTAAACATCAGCTACTGCTGTTCAAGGGGAGAGGACTCAATGTGATCTGACTCATACTGTTGTGAATTCATGTTTTCCTCTTGAAAAGGTGTTTGTTTGTTTAATCTGCCACCAAATAACCAAACATGTAACCCTGGGGAAATGACTTGTTTTCTCTTGGCCCTTACCTTCCTTTTCAGTAAAGCCTCTGTAGATTCCTATGACTAAAACAAGATAAAGATCTTTAAAAATTGAAAAATGGGAGTCTATGCCTCAGCAATGTTCACTTTGGCACTGTTTACCACCAGGAGGTGGAGAACGGGAAATAACACTGAAGTCCAAAAAGAGTTGACTTTTGAAATACGTTATGAGACTCTCTTCTTCAGCAGTGTAAATATTGAAAAATAATAGGTCCCATGAGAAACAAGATTTTTTTCCTCTTGTTGAATGAAAATTCCCTTAGCACCCAAAACACTGTCCATCATATAAAGGTGTTTGGTATGAATGAATAAATAATACTGTCAAATTAATTTCCCAGGGCCATCCTTGAGGAATGCCCCTTTACTATTGTTTTGCTACATGGCATATACAAGTAGACCAGAAGGGCTAGTGGTGGTTTTTGAGAGACTGTGTTGGGGGAATACCAAAGTCAGACTACAGAGAGAATGGAGCTACCAAGTGGGGTGTTGGAGAGTGCTTGCTGGATGGTGAGCAATGCAACTCTCTTCTCCATGGCCCACGAAGTCTTCAGTGAAATATGCAGTGCCTGCTGGTTCTTTTGGGATTGGATGTGTTTTTGAAGGGTGAAATGAAATACAGAGACTGGCCTCAATTGGAGAATACCCGTGGGTATCCAGTCACATCTGAGTATCCTAACGCTGAGGAAAGTGTAATGACGTGGAAAGATGGTTGCAATGTATTGTTGAAGAAAATAATTGGGTGCAGGAGGGAATGTGCAATTGCAGTCCCATTTTGATTAAAATAGAAAGACATCTGTTTGTGTCAGAATGGTGAGATTAAGGAATTTATTTTTCCTTTCTGATTATTCATGCTTTACATTTCTTTAAGGAACATGTACTGCTTGTGAAATTGAAAATAATGGGAACTGTTGGATGAATTGAAGCTGTCGTTACTGTGTCTGACTGGTTGGTAGAGAAACTGAGCTAGAAGTGAAGTGACATTGTCAAGGTCAAGCCAAGACTGAGTAGCCCATTGATTCATGGCCAGTTCAGTGACCTTTCCATTTGACTGGATGGAAGCACCTCCAGGGTAGTGTTTTGAGCACCTTGGACACAGAGCATCTGAAAGCTCTGAAAGGCTGGACCTTTCCCTCTCCCACTTACTCCCTTTTGCTGTCCAGGGGACAATTACTGTCCAGGAGAGTGTCAGTGGCTGTAAGTGCATTCCTTCTTCTCCCATTTCAAAGGACACTCACCAGGTTTTCTTTTGCACTTCAGGTCAGTAACATGACCCTCAAGCTCCTCTGGGCAGAGAATCATGTCAGCAGGATGGACTGTGAAGCCTCCTGCAGATTGAGCCAGTTATAATCTGTGACTCATATCCACAGATAACAATTTTTTGTAAAGGTGTCTGCTGAGTGAGAGGCACACACAGAGAGACAGAGCTGGAGGGGCAGCTAGGAAACATACCTAGGAGTGTTAACCTACAACTCTGGAACTGAAACAGTCCTTTGTCTCATCTCTGGATGATCTGGAAACAGAGGATTAGTTTATACAGGGCAACAGCACAGCCAGTGCTTGAACTCAGGCAGTTTTTGCTTCCAAAACATCTCTCCAGTCCATCTTTTCCTGCTCTTTCTCCCCACATCAGCCCATACGTGCTGCCACACATCTCCCTAGCTGATCTTCAATTCAGGGCTCTGTCACAGGGGGCCCTGGAACCATGTTGAGAAATTGAGACTTTAATTTGGGGGAAGGAGACAGCATGGAAGAATTTTTAGAGTCAGATCTGGATTTCAGGTGATGGATTTCTGAATGCTGTGTATAAGATGAACCCAAGGAAGTTCAAGCGGACTCAGGGAGACCCAGGAGGAGGCTGATGTAACCGTCCAGAGTCAGAGGCAATGGCAACCTGGACCAAGGCTGTGGTGATGGAGAGGGAGAAAACTGGGTAGTCTCCCTGCCTCCTCAGGCCCTCACTGATCTCCTCACTTGGCACTTAGGAAGAGTATCAAAGGAGTATCACCCAGTTTAATACCTAGTGATGGGATTAACCCAAGTCCCTAGGGGTTCAGTGGTAGAAAATCCCAAGTTGCATCTCTGGGACAGGAAGATCCCCTGGAGAAGGAAATGGCAACCCACTCCAGTGTTCCTGCCTGGGAAATCCCATGGACAGAGGCGCCTGGTGGGCTACAGTCCATGGGGCCGCAAAGAGTCAGACACGATTGAGCAACTGAGCACTCTCAATGGGATTATATTTGTTAGGATTTTTTAGGTGTGACTATGTAGAAACCCAACTTAAACTAACTTAAGCTCAACACTGCTGAACATTGCCAGGCTTGTGTTAGGTGTTCAGTAAATGATGAATGAGTGAATGAATGGCTCTTGACTCCTAGACCATTGTTCTTTCTGCTACACATTAGGCAATACTCACTTAAGCCTAAATTCCATAACCGTAACGATGCTAAAGGCCATCTTGTCTGGGCTTGTACCCAACTCAGGAATCCCTTCTACAACATGCCTGACACATATCCATTTGGCTGGTCTTTGGAATTCTCTGGGGACAGGACACTCACTACTCTAAAAAGCAACCCATGTTTAAAAATAAAAAACATGAAAATAGATATACGGTTTAAAAATTAGCTTTATTGGGAGAGTATGTAACTTCATTGCTAACACTAGCAAGCGGGTACTCTTTCTGCCCCCTTCTGATGCCTATGTCAGAAGCTTTCTCTATCTCCTTTATACTTTAATAAAACTTTATTACACACAAAAAATAAAAAAATAAAAAATAAAAAAAAATTAGCTTTATTGAAGTGTACATACAATAAAATACACCAATTTAAGTATAACATTTAGTTTGAAAAACATATATAGTTATGTAACCACCACCACGAGGCCCCAAACTTTGCTCTGTAATCTATTGTTTCTCCCAATCTATGCACTCTACTTCCTCTTACTATAATTGTGCCTTTTCTAGAATTTCATTTAAATGGAATGATGCTGTATTCAATCTTTTGAGTCTGGCATTATTTCACCTAACAGAATGAATTTGAGATTCTTCTCTGTTGTTGCGTATGTCAGGAGTTTGTTCTTTTTTATTGCTGAACAGTATTCATTGAATAACTATTACCATGATCTGTCTGTTCATTCAATTTGTTTAGTTGGTCTGCCATTTGGAGTTTTTCTAGTTTTTGGCTATTGTTAATCTACTATGATGATTCACCTATGCATCTTTATGTAAACTTTAAAAAAAAATTTCTTTTGTATAAATACGTAGAGTGAGATTTCTTGATCATTTGGAAGGTATATGTTTAACTTTTTAAAGAACTGGCAAACTATTTTCCAAAGTGGTGTCATTTTGTATTTGAATTATTTTTCATTCCTGTCGATATTATATGAGAGTTCCAGTTGCTCCACATTGTTACAAATGCTGAATATGGCAAGATTTTGAAATTTCAGTTATCACAGGGAAGGGGTAGTGGTATTGCATTGTGATGGTCATTTATGTTGCCCTAATGACTGGTAATGATATAGAGCATCTTTCCATGTGCCTATTTGATATTCATATAAAATAGATCAAATTTTAAAAATACTTTCTGCTTTTAAGAGTCTCCAAGCTCTACAGCGTGTCAATTCAGCTTCAGTTCGGTTCAGTCTCTCAGTTGTGTCCGACTCTTTGCGACCCCATGAATTGCAGCACGCCAGGCCTCTCTGTCCATCCCCAACTCCCAGAGTTCAATCAAACTCATGTCCGTCGAGTCGGTGATGGCATCCAGCCATCTCATTCTCTGTCGTCCCTTTCTCCTCCTGACCCCAATCCCTCCCAGCATCAGAGTCTTTTCCGATGAGTCAACTCTTCTTCGCATGAGGTGGCCAAAATATTGGAGTTTCAGCTTTAGCATCAGTCCTTCCAAAGAACACCCAGGACTGATCTCCTTTAGGATGGACTGGTTGGATCTCCTTGCAGTCCAAGGAACTCTCAAGAGTCTTCTTCAACACCACAGTTCAAAAGCATCAATTCTTTGGCATTCAGCTTTCTTCATAGTCCAACTCTCACATCCATACATGACCACTGGAAAAACCATAGCCTTGACTAGTTGGACCTTTGTTGGCAAAGTAATGTCTCTGCTTTTGAATATGCTATCTAGGTTGGTCCTAACTTTTCTTCCAAGGAATAAGCTTCTTTTAATTTCATGGCTGCAATCACCATCTGTAGTGATTTTGGAGCCCCCCAAAATAAAGTCTGATACTGTTTCCACGGTTTCCCCATCTATTTCCCATAAAGTGATGGGACCAGATGCCATGATCTTAGTTTTCCGAATGTTGAGCTTTAAGCCAACTTTTTCACTCTCCTCTTTCACTTTCATCAAGAGGCTTTTTAGTTCCTCTTCACTTTCTGCCATAAGGGTGGTGTCATCTGCATATCTGAGGTGATTGATATTTCTCCCAGCAATCTTGATTCCAGCTTGTGCTTCTTCCAGCCCAGCGTTTCTCATGATGTACTCTGCATATAAGTTAAATAAGCAAGGTGACAATATACAGCCTTGACATACTCCTTTTTCTATTTGGAACCAGTCTGTTGTTCCATGTCCAGTTCTAACTGTTGCTTCCTGACCTGCATACAGATTTCTCAAGAGGCAGGTCAGGTGGTCTGGTATTCCCATCTGTTTCAGAATTTTCCACAGTTCATTGTGTTCTACACAGTCAAAGGCTTTGGCATAGTCAATAAAGCAGAAGTAGATGTTTTTCTGGAACTCTCTTGCTTTTTTGATGATCCTGCAGATGTTAGCAATTTGATCTGTGGTTCCTCTGCCTTTTCTAAATCCAGCTTGAACATCTGGAAGTTCACAGTTCACGTATTGCTGAAGCATGGCTTGGAGAATTTTGAGCATTACTTTACTAGCGTGTGAGATGAGTGCAATTGTGCAGTAGTTTGAGCATTCTTTGGCATTGCCTTTCTTTGGGATTGGAATGAAAACGGACCTTTTCCAGTCCTGTGGCCACTGCTGAGTTTTCCAAATTTGCTGGCATATTGAGTGCAGCACGTTCACAGCATCATCTTTTAGGATTTGAAATAGCTCAACCGGAATTCCATCACTTCCACTAGCTTTGTTCGTAGTGATACTTTCTAAGGCCCACTTGACTTCACATTCCAGGATGTCTGGCTCTAGGTGAGTGATCACACCATTGTGATTATCTTGGTCATGAAGATGTTTTTTGTACAGATCTTCTGTGTATTCTTGCCACCTCTTCTTAATATCTTCTGCTTCTGTTAGGTCCGTACCATTTCTGTCCTTTATCCAGCCCATCTTTGCATGAAATGTTCCCTTGGTATCTCTAATTTTCTTGAAGAGATCTCTAGTCTTTCCCATTCTGTTGTTTTCCTCTATTTCTTTGAACTGATTGCTGAGGAAGGCTTTCTTATCTCTCCTTGCTATTCTTTGGAACTCTGCATTCAGATGCTTCTATCTTTCCTTTTCTCCTTTGCTTTTCGTTTCTCTTCCTTTCACAGATATTTGTAAGGCCTCCCCAGACAGCCATTTTGCTTTTTTGCATTTCTTTTCCATGGGGATGGTCTTGATCCCTGTCTCCTGTACAATGTCACGAACCTCCGTCCATAGTTCATCAGGCACTCTATCTATCAGGTCTAGTCCTTTAAATCTATTTCTCACTTCCACCATATAATCATAAGGAATTTGATTTAGGTCATACCTGAATGGTCTAGTGGTTTTCCCTACTTTCTTTAGCTTAACAAATATTTATTTACTTACTCTGTGTCATTTACAGTGAGGGCTGTTGTATCTAAGAATAAGACTCAATTCCTGGCCTTGATTTGTTCATAGTCTTGTAGGGGGAAATGGATACTTAAAGAAGAAAATGTTTTCACTCCAGGTGTTAGTGCATTAATCATGGTAAGCCCAGGATACAGGGAAGCCCACTCTCCAGCCAGGTGTGATGTTGGGTGGAAGATTTGAGGTGGGGTAGGGCGAGGAGCTGGGGGGAGCTTCCACTGAAATTCTATCATCACAGAGATGCAGGCATGTTACATTTCATTTATCATATTAAAATATATTTCTGAATATTATATATCATCTATATCACATATATAGTATACACATTCAAATTATATATATCTACCTGTCAAAGAATTCCTAAGTGATTATAAAACACCAAAACAGATTTATACTAATTGTATATATTATGTACTTTTACTGTGAGGTTTCATTAAAGTGTCTTTCATTTAAGATCTATATATACACATACATATTATATTTATTTATTGACTATTCAGTTCTTCCACTTGGGTTGGGTCCACACTGGGTCCGTACAATCAACGAGAGAGGTTAGGATTGCTATTGCCCTTGAAACTGAAAGTCAGAGAGCTAGAAAACTGATCCCAAATCACTCAAAAGCACAGCCAATCTTTGAATCCAAATCTTGGAACTTTAAGTCCAAATACTGCTTAGAATAGTATCTGAGCACAATTGGGACATTTGAATCACAATTTTAAGAATAACCTACTCTAATCAGTTAAAGTTAAGGTCCAAGGCATTATGCTTTCGGTTATTTTCCAGAATTTTCCAAGTATTTATCCAAATCCCTCATTTAGCCTGTGAGGCCATGAAGGTACAGAGGGAATAACCACACAGTGACCCAGGATCCAAGTTCAGGTCTCCTGACTCCATGCTGTTATTTTATGACAAAAGCATGCTGCTTCTTAGTGCTTACAGACTTGCTGAGTCAGTCTGTTTAATCGGAGCAGTCTGTACTGCTGTGGGCTAAGAAGTGAATGATAATGAGAAGACAGTCTCAAGAGACCTGAGCTCAAATCTCAGTCCTGCCACTTCCAAGCTGAATGATTTTGACAAGAAACATAACCTCTCTGAGTCTCAGTATCCTCATCTGTGAAATGGGGATAATAACACCACTGACATGATAGAGTTGCTGGGAGGCATCAAAGAACAAAGCATGAAAATCCCTCCTCTTGAGCTCTGGATTTCACTATTTGTTGAATAAATGCAGGAGCACAAGCACTTAGTTCCCTGCTGGGCTCATAATAGCACTGGATAAATTGCACAATGATCAGTTTTCTATTTAATAATTACACTAAAATTATTTTTTATGAAGATCAAATTAAAGAAAATTTGAGTAGAGAATATTTTCAGTAAAATCAAAACTCAAATACATAGTCTTCATTTCTCCATGTTTTCTCCAAAACTTAATCCCATTTGGAAATTGCATTAAAATGATTTATAATTAAGAAGTTGAGAATAACACTACAGAAATCTTTAAAGTACATTTGTAAATAAAACCCACCACCCAAGTACACTAACAGTTTTTATTTCTCCTATTGCCTTACAACTTTTATTCAGAAAATTTTTTTCTTCATTGGAATCAGACTCTCTTTACTTCAAATTATACAATAAATAAAGTTCATGAACATTGTGCTTATGATTTCTAATGGTTCCATGCTATTCTATCCAGTAGAGTCATTCCAGTAACTTAGAGAAACTCAGCCCCTGCAGGAAATTATAACATATTATTCAGTTCAGTTCAGTTCAGTTGCTCAGTCGTGTCTGACTCTTTGAGACCCCATGAATCGCAGCACGCCAGGCCTCCCTGTCCATCACCAACTCCCAGAGTTCACCCAGACTCACATCCATCGAGTCGGTGATGCCATCCAGCCATCTCATCCTCTGTCGTCCCCTTCTCCTCCTGCCCCCAATCCCTCCCAGCATCAGGGTCTTTTCCAATGAATCAACTCTTCGCATGAGGTGGCCAAAGTACTGGAGTTTCAGCTTCAGCATCATGCCTTCCAAAGAAATCCCAGGGCTGATCTCCTTCAGAATGGACCGGTTGGATCTCCTTGCAGTGCAAGGGACTCTCAAGAGTCTTCTCCAACACCACAGTTCAAAAGCATCAATTCTTCGGTGCTCAGCCTTCTTCGCAGTTCAACTCTCACATCCATACATGACCACAGGAAAAACCATAGCCTTGACTATTAAAACTGTGTTAATCAGGCTGGGACTCAAACTCAGCCAAAACCCAGAATGGGACTTGAACCTATTGGCCAGGACTGAGATCACACACCTGGTCTCAGGACTTAATGAAGCTCAGGTTCTTGATGACTCATCACAGAAAGAATTCAGTCATAGGTAAGAAGTGGGTTTATTTAGAGAGAAACACACTCCACAGACAGAGTGTGGGACATCTCAGGAGGTGAGAGTGGCCCCAGGGTATGGAGTTGTCAGTTTTTAAGGAGGTGGGTGATTTCATAGGCTAATGAGTAGAAGGAATACTCCAGCTATTTTGGGGAAGCGACAGGGATTTCCAGGAATTGGGCCACCTTTCACTTTTTGACCTTTATGGCTGGCCTTGGAACTGTTACGGCACCTGTGGGTTTGTCATTCAGCTTGCTGATATGTTAAATGAGTGTATACTGAGGCTCACAGTCTAGTGGAAGTTGACTTGTCTACCATCTTGGACCTCTTTGGTTCTAATCAGTTTATGTCGTGTCCTCGGGCTATGTTATTCTTTTAAAGGTTGTGCCCATATGTACAGTGGAATAGTAAGTACTCAGCCATTACAAAACAAAACCAAAAATGAAATAATGCCACTGCATCAACATGGATGTACCTAGAGAGTGTCATGCTGAGTGAAATGAGTCAGAGAAGGAGAAATAGCATATGACATCCCTTACATGTGGAATCTAAAAAGAAATGGTACAAATGAACTTACAAAACAGAGACTCATTCACTTAGAAAATGAAAATGTGGTAGCTTAAGGGACGAGAACTATTTATGTGTTCATGGTTCTGCAGTGTGGTCAGAGCTCGATGGAGTTGAGTCATCTCTGCTGTACACAGTACTAACTGAGGCAGCTTCACTAGGGCTGGGGGCTCCAAGATGGGTTTATTCAGATGTCTGGTGTTGCAGGAGGGGAGGCTAAAATGGCGACAAGTCAGCTGGTTTCTGTTTCTGTGGCCTCGCATCCTTCAGGGCCTCTGTCTCTCTACATGGTCTACCTGGCATGTTAGCAGGATTTCTTTACGCAGTGACTGGCTTCCTGGAGAGTGAAAGCAGAAGCTCCCATTGTCCTGACTCCTAGGGCGGGTACTGGGATAGCATCCTTTCTGCTGAGTTCTCTTGGTCAAATCAAGTCAGAAAGCTAGTCTGAAATCCAGGGGAAGAACTAGATGCCACCCTGATGTCTGAGGAGCAGTGTTCACGTGTGTGGCAGGCAGTGTTGGTTACCCTTTTGAGCAAGGCTTCAAACACAGGCCTGCCTGACTCCAGGCTCCTGACCCAGCCTCCCTAGCCCCAGCCCACCTTAGTGAATATTTTTGCCTGGCTAGCTTGTTCTCTTCCTTCTACTGGTTTCCAAGGTGAACTCCCAGGAAGAGGGAATCCTGGTCAAAGGGCAGGCCTATTGCTGGGCTCTATGCTGAGACAAGTAGGCATCTGCAGAGCAAAGTGATCTCATGAACTTCTCCTTAAGCATCTTGCTTAAGTCTCCTCCTCCTCTTCACAAAGGACATCCAGGTTTCATTTTGTTCCTTCTATTTTTGCACCTCCTTTGACAGAGGAAATTTTGGCTCCTGGTATGGAGAACCTCTTCAGGGCTTCTGGGGGACAATAAAGTCAGCAGAGTCATGAGGATCAGCTGCTCCTGAGCTGTGTAGGTTAGTGTTCCCGGTGGGGCAGACGCACCTCTGGCAAAGGCACCTGATGTCCTTTTGGGGAGGAAATCATATTATATCTAGATATTATATATCTCTCCCATATTATATCTAGATCTTTTTCATGGGCCATGGACCCCTCCTCATGTTGATGTTTTTAAATGCTTAATATCAACTACAAATAATTTTTTAAAACTCAATTATATTGAAACAGTTATCACATGATAAGAAATTTTGATATAGCAATATATATATATATTTCTTTATTAACACATGAATAGCAAGATCTAATTGGTCTGATAGTTACCCTAAGTTTCAAAATAGTGATGAATGTAAATGACGTTTTGTGATGAGATATGAAATATCTGTGATTTCTATTAGTGCCAAAGTTATAGGAACTTTTAATACTGTTATGAAATGGTTGCTCTATTCATAATAGAAGGAAATGCTAAATTTTAGTTAGAAGCTAATAGAAAGAGATATAATTATTTCCCATTCAAATTAATGGTCTCTTTTTAAGAACCTTGGTTTGGGGATAGCAGGGTTGTTGAATGAAATAGCTTGACTCCTAGACTTAGAGGTGGGCATGTAACCCAGTACTGACCAATCGGAGCAGGGATTGGCCTAGTGACAGGCATTTGAGCCAAATTGATATAATCAGACAGAATCCTAGTCTTTTGCTAGGCAACTGGCACAGCTCCTTTGCTGGACTTGCTAAGAGGATTGGGTTTAGGCCTGGAGCATACCACCTTGCCATCACCAGGACAGAACCTGTCCCAGAATGAAGCTTTCAGGGGAAAACAGAGCTGAGAGATGAACATCCACGTCTTCCTGGTGACATTCCTCCTTTAAATGTGTTAATTAATGGAAGCCAACATATTATATGTTAAAGCCAGGTTAAGTAGGGTTTTTTTAT
The DNA here is from genome assembly GCF_000754665.1 of Bison bison bison. NCBI lineage: Eukaryota > Metazoa > Chordata > Mammalia > Artiodactyla > Bovidae > Bison > Bison bison. The sequence goes on from NW_011494863.1 coordinate 11,022,139, forward strand.
TAATTGCAACCAAAGCAGCCACGACTAATACTCTATAGTCCCACAAAGCTTAGCAGAATGCCTGGCACAAAGTAGATGGGTCATGAAGGAATGATGGATGAGTTTCAAACAATGTAGTAAAATGATTGATATTATTCACTAAACTCATATATGCAGGTCTGGCTTGATTGATTAAAAGATGAAGTCTATACTCAAAGGAAGCATTCCACAGGCTTTTGTTGATTGAAAGAATAAAGGAATGCATCCATTGTCATTATTTTCTATCCCCAGCTTTGTATAGTCTTTAGTGATATAACTAGGACCATATAACCACCTGAAGAATGTAAGTCTAGAAACATGACGCGCCAGAAGTTACAAATCAAGTCCATGGCACATTCACCCTGGGGAGAGCCATGCAGCAATTTGAAAGAATTAAAAGACATTTGTTCCCTGGAAGAAAAGCTAGGACAGACCTAGATAGCATATTAAAAAGCAGAGACATCACTTTGCTGACAAAGATCCATATAGTCAAAATTATGGTGTTTCCAGTAGTCGTGTATGGATATGAGAGTTGGACCATAAAGAAGGCTGATCGCTGAAGAATTGATGTTTTCGAATTGTGGTGCTGGAGAAGATTCTTAAGAGGACAGCAGGGAGATCAAACCAGTCAATCCTAAAGGAAATCAACTCTGAATATTCATTGGAAGGACTGATGCTGAAGCTGAAGCTCCAATACTTTGGCCACCTGATGCAAAGGGCCAACTCACTGGGAAAGACCCTGCTGCTGGGACAGATTGACGGCAGGAGGAGGAGGAGGGCAACAGAGGATGAGATGGTTGGATGGCATCACTGACTCAATGGACATGAGTTTGAGCAAACTCTGGGAAATCGTGAAGGACAGGGAAGTCTGGCATGAAGTGCTGCACTTCATGGGATTGCAAAGAATTGGACATGACTTAGTGACTGAACAACAGTTTGAAGAAATAGGTAGATCTGCATGTACTGATATGGAAAGACCTCTAAGACATATTAAGAAGGAAATTACAAAATAGTGATTGTAGTAGGATTCCATTTTGTTTAAAAGTCTCAATCGAAACTTTGAGGGTTTCTAGGTTTTATATGTATAAAAAACAAAGAAAAAAAATCTCTTTTTTTCCCCTTTTCTGTAAGGCAATTCATGAAACAGTAACAGTGGGCACCTATGGGGAAGGAGTGATATTGGGTGAAGGTGATCACAGATGCTTGTCCTTTCTTTGTATTGTTTACATTTTTTTTGTCGTTTTTTAAAAATATTCATTTTACTTATTTATTTGGCTGCCCTGGGTCTTTAGTTGCAGCATGTGAACTCTTAGTTGCAGCATATGGGATCTAGTTCCCTGACCAGGGATTGAACTTGGGCCCCCTGCACTGGGAGCATGGAGTCTTAGCTATTGGATCACCAGGGAAGCCTCTTGTTTGCGTTTTTTTATACAAGGATAAAAATAATTGTATCACATGTAATTTAAAATAATTTGTAGTGGAGGACTTGCCTGGTGGTCTGTGGTTAAGACTCTGCATTTTCAATGCAGGGGATGTGGGTTTGATCCCTGGTTGGGGCACTGAGATCCTTACATGTCCGAGGGTGAGGCCAAAAAATAATAAAAAAAAATTACAATGAAAAATAATAACTCTG
>NW_011494863.1:11023889-11032997 GCF_000754665.1 Bison bison bison
ATTCTTCAGGGAAGCTGAAGAGCGCAGGGCTGCCCCCACCATGCTGTGCCCAGGATGCTCTGCTGCGCCCATGATACCACACTGTGTCTATACCTTGCCCTGCCTGTGAGGCCATGCCCCTTTCCCTGGGACTCTGAAGTTCTGGCTGCTCCAGGAACCAAAGAGCTTCCACCCCATATAAAATGCTCCTAGGGTGGCCTACTGACCTGGATTCTCTGCTCAGGATCCTGACTCCAACCATCTCTGCTGCCAAACTACACATGGCCCAAATGATTTCCCCTGCAAAGGGGAGCGGGAATCAGAGCATCTCACAGTCAGGGCCCTGGTCTCGGGGGGACACACCCATCCAAGGCGCATTTGGGATGGCCCACCCAGTCCAAGCGCACTGTTGTGCAGAGGGGGAATCTGAGTCTCAGCCTGGAGAAGAGGTTTGTCCAAACGTGAGTTCGGTCCCCAAGTGGGACTCCAAACTGACATTCGGTTCAAAGCTCATTTTAGGAAGGGTTCCTACCAGTTCCATCAGAGCTACTCCTTTATGTTGAGATCTTAAGTCTCTGAAATGTCTCTGTTACAATGCAGATAGGCTACTTAAATAACATAGATGTCAATTTTATTTATTATAAAAACAAAATTGAAACAAAACACAAATGAAAATATGAAAAGAAATTATTTCCACCATCCTCATGTTTTGTTTGTTCACACTCCTTAGGTCACTCTAACATATACACTTTAAATGTACATTTATGCACACAACTACAATCACTTTATAAACATTTTTATAACCCTATTTCACTTAATGTTATACGTATTTTCCCGTACATTTTCCATATAGCTTTCTACCTTCTGCCGAGTATCTTCATTGTTTTTGAACTATAAAATATTTCAAACATACAGAAAAGCACAAGGAACAATGCGCTACACAGATTTAACAAACACTGATACTTTAAAAATATTTTTGAGATTAAAAACAAGATCACAGGTATAACTGGAACTCTCTTACATACAATGTAATCCCACCAGGAGAAGCTACATAACTTGCAGGGTCTGGTGCAAAATGAAATGCAGGAACCCTTATTTAAAATCATCATGAATTTCAAGTCGGCAGCAGCAGAGTAATTAACCACGTGTAAGGCCAGTGTGACTTCAAGAGTGAGGTGGCTCACCCATAAAGCCAGCCCTGGGTGCCCCCTCTCCTCTCACTTTCTTGAAATGAGCTGTGCCTTTGCTGTTCCATGTTTATGCTTTTACTTTATATATGTGTACTGGCCAATGCAATGGAAAATTATTTTGCATATTTAAAAACATTACATGCATAGTATAACATTGCATGTATCCTTAGGCTGCCTATTTATCTCACTCATTGCTTTTGTGTTTTATCTTTGTGGATTCATGCAGCTGTTATTAATTTTCACAGTTGTCTAATATTCCATTGTGTGGTCTCACCACAGTTCATTTTTTCCTATAAGCTGTATTTTTTTTTACCATAATTAATAATACTGCAATGAACACCCTTGAACACAGTTCTCTGTACACATGTGTGAGCTTTTGTCTACTGTTTGTAACTAGGTGTGGAACTGAACTGCTCTTTCTTACTAGATGCTAAGGTTCTTTCCAATTTTTTGCTTGGTATCAGTGTGCTCCTCCTGTATGCCTCCTCTTGTCCCACAGTCATCTGAAAATACTCAGTTCAATTCAGTTCAGTTCAGTCGCTCAGTCGTGTCCGGCTCTTTTCGACCTCATGAATCGCAGCATGCCAGGCCTCCCTGTCCATCACCAACTCCCAGAGTTCACCCAGACTCACGTCCATTGAGTTGGTGATGCCATCCAGCCATCTCATCCTCTGTTGTCCCCTTCTCCTCTTGCCCTCAATCCCTCCCAGCATCAGAGTCTTTTCCAATGAATCAACTCTTCGCATGAGGTGGCCAAAGTACTGGAGTTTCAGCTTTAGCATCATTCCTTCCAAGAGCACCCAGGACTGATCTCCTTCACAATGGACTGGTTGGATCTCCTTGCAGTCCAAGGGACTCTCAAGAGTCTTCTCCAACACCACAGTTCAAAAGCATCAATTCTTTGGTGCTCAGCCTTCTTCACAGTCCAACTTTCACATCCATACATGACCACAGGAAAAACCATAGCCTTGACTAGACGGACCTTTGTTGGCAAAGTAATGTTTCTGCTTTTGAATATGCTATCTAGGTTGGTCATAACTTTCCTTCCAAGGAGTAAGCGTCTTTTAATTTCATGGCTGCAGTCACAATCTGCAGTGATTTTGGAGCCCAAAAAAATAAAGTCTGACACTGTTTCCACTGTTTCCCCGTCTATCTCCCATGAAGTGATGGGACCAGATGCCATGATCTTAGTTTTCTGAATGTTGAGCTTTAAGCCAACTTTTTCAGTCTCCTCTTTCACTTTCATCAAGAGGCTTCTTAGTTCCTCTTCACTTTCTGCCATAAGGGTGGTGTCATCTGCATATCTGAGGTTATACTCAGGAGAACCCTTATGAGCTGCCTCTTCTCTAAGACTCATCATCCACTGAAGCTCTTCCCTGTAATCAGCCCATCATTTCTTATCTATGACCAAAGCCTAGTGATTCGCACTCTAAAATGTGGCCTCCACCCATTCACTCTTCCAGATCCCTCCTACTACTTTCATTGTCTTGGCTCAGGATCCCACCTCTCCCATGGGCTCTTCTCCCAGCCCCACCCAGCTTTCAGCTCCCCCAGCTTCCATGAAAAAACTTATTACAGGGCTTTCCTGGTGGTCCAAAATCACTACAGATGGTGACTGCAGCCATGAAATTAAAAGACGCTTACTCCTTGGAAGGAAAGTTATGACCAACCTAGATAGCATATTCAAAAGCAGAAACATTACTTTGCCAACAAAGGTCCATCTAGTCAAGGCTATGGTTTTTCCAGTGGTCACGTATGGATGTGAGAGTTGGACTGTGAAGAAGGCTTAGTGCCGAAGAATTGATGCTTTTGAACTGTGGTGTTGGAGAAGACTCTTGAGAGTCCCTTGGACTGCAAGGAGATCCAACCAGTCCATTCTGAAGGAGATCAGCCCTGGGATTTCTTTGGAAAGAATGATGCTAAAGCTGAAACTCCACTACTTTGGCCACCTCATGCAAAGTGTTGACTCATTGGAAAAGACTGATGCTGGGAGGGATTGGGGGCAAGAGGAGAAGGGGATGACAGAAGATGAGATGGCAGGATGGCATCACTGACTCGATGGACATGAGTCTGGGTGAACTCTGGGAGTTGGTGATGGACAGGGAGGCCTGGCATGCTGCGATTCATGGGGTCGCAAAGAGTCGGACATGAGTGAGCGATTGATCTGATCTGATCTTCCTGGTGGTCCAGTGGTTAAGAACTGCCGCCTGCCAATGCAGAGGACATGGGTTCGATCGGGATCCAGGAAGATTCCACGTGCCATGGGGCAACTAAGCCCATGCCCCACAACTATTGAGCCTGTGCTCTAGAGCCCACAAACGGTAACTGCTGAGTCCCCATGCCACAACTACTGAAGCCCATGTGCCTAGAGCCTGTGCTCTACAACAAAAGAAGCCACTGCAACGAAAAGCCCAAGTACCACAATCAGAGAGTAGCCCCCGCTCTAACTGCAACTAGAGAAAGCCCAAGTGCAGTAACGAGACCTGGTGCATTCAGAAATAATCTTTTTTTTAAAAAGACTTATTTCATCCTAGCATGTTGACTAGTCTCTCCCCTGCATATTGTAGAGATCACAGCTGTGAGTTACAAGAGAGCAAAGATTATATTATGGTTACTATTTGTGGGCCTGTAGCACAGTGCCTAGCATCTGGCAGGTTCTAAAAATATTTATTGAATCTATCTATCTATTTATCTATCTCAGTTCAGTTCAGTCGCTCAGTTGTGTCCTACTCTTTGCGACCCCATGAACCGCAGCACGCCAGGCCTCCCCGTCCATCACCAACTCCTGGAGTTCACCCAAGCCCATGTCCATCGAGTCGGTGATGCCATCCAACCATCTCATCCTCTGTTGTCCGCTTCTCTACATAAACATTATGCTGTAGCAGTTCCAGTTTTTGAATCAGATCCTTAGGATATGTTTCCAAAGGAGCATTATTGATGATTTAGGATAGTGAATGTGAAGTTCAAAGTCCTTTGTAAGTGAACTTGATCCACACAAAATTCTAGGTCAGGTAGGACAGATAGGTTGATCATTAAAAAGGTCCCAAAGTGATAGAGTATAAAGATATTCACAAACAATAGGTACTCAGGCATTCTTACCATCTGCTTGCCTTATTTGCTAGAGATACTAAATTTAGATGTTGCCCTTTAATTCAGATAACTCTTTAAATGTTGCTGTATTATATTATATATGTAATACACATATATATGTATTTTATACATCTAATTATATATTATATATATGTAGTAACCTGGTAGAATTTACATCTCTGTAAAAAAACAGAATAATTCATATCACTGGACCTTTGTTTCTCCATCTATCAAATGGGTATAATGAGGGACCATTATACCTGTCACACCTGTCTAGGATCATTTTGCTCTGTGAACAGATGAAGAAAAAGCAGGTGTTTCTATTCCTACCCCGCTTCATTATTCCCATGCTTTGTGCACAGTCATTAACAAGGCAGAGGTGAGTGAATGAAAACCTGCACTTGCAAAACTGGGAAACAGTCATAGGCAACTTCACAGCTGTTTAGTGCCCCTCATCTGCTGATTTGGGAACACTTTTCAGCATTTGTAGTGTGTAAAAGAGACAGTGATCTGCTAAGTATCCCCTAAATGTACTGGTGAGTTTATAAGTTGGCCCTACAGGGAGAAGAGGGCAACATAAAGAAATGCTTTGCTTATGCTGGACTTTCTTTTTTTTTATTCTGACTCCACTGTGTGGCATGTGGAGCCTCCCCAAACCTATGCCCCCTGCAGTGGAAGCATGGAGTCATAATCACTGGACTACCAGGGAAGTCCCATGATAGAATTTCAAGCACTGAAAGCTCTAGTCCCCAGTTCTGAGACCCTCAACTGACACAGCTGGGTGGTTTCTTCCACAGGCTCAAGCATGAGAAGTCTGTCCTGTGAAGACACCTGACCACGATGCATCCAACCTAGAGCCCCAGCTTCTAGTCCTCGCTCTGTCCCGAAGGGGTGTGTGGCTTTGGCCACATTCTGCTACGTGTTCAGCGAAGCTGATGGGTAACATACACTCCACAATTCTCAAGTTCTACAATTCAATAGGAGACGGAGCCAGCTCTCTAAATTAACAATACAAATCGGGTGACTTCTTAGTTCCTCTTGGCTTGAGTCCCTGCCTCCTGGGACTGGAGAAATAGGTGGGAAATAGGTGTGTCAGACTCCCTGGCCTGGGTCAGAGAATCACTGAGTTGTGGGCAGCTGGCAGGAAACTTCAGTGATGATCAAGACTCATGTCCCCTCTCCCCCATTCACTAGCAAAAATTTACTAAGCAATTGTTCTGAATAGAGTGTGGGCAGGGGTGGCAGCTGTTGTGTTCACTGATTTATCCATGGTTCACATCATCCCAGCTGGCACTTAGTGGGTGCTCATCAAATGTCTATTGACTGATGGGTAGTTTCCTGCAGCACAGTCATTTAGGGGAACCTATTAAATGCAGATTCCTGGGCCCACTGTTGACCTATTGAATTTTAATCTTTGGTGACAGGGACCAAGTATCTGTCATGACTGGGGTCTGCGGTTTACACCGTGCACAGATCTGGCTTCAGATCTCAGCTGTGTCTCTGCTTGGTCTTGGACTAATCATTTCAACCCCTTTTAAGCATTTGTTTCCTCAGTCATAAAATGGATATCACACCGCCAAATACTCAGGGTTGTTGAAGTCAATCTGAGATGATAATAAGCTCAGTTGTCTGGCACATGCGCAGAAGAGAGAAACTGTTAAGTTTGGGCTGGTATCTATAAACGCCCATAATATCTGGGCTAGAGGGTTCAGTAGAGGTCAATTTAGCCCAACTCTTTTGTTTTCTACAGGTATGGAAACAGCCTCAGAGAGGGGACGGTAATTGCAGAAGATTATATAGCCCGTTAGGTTTCTTGAGGGCTTTTATGGATCAGAGAATGTGAAGAGGTTGAGAATCTATTGAGTGGCCTTTAATAAAGGAATCCTTGGGATAAGATGTTTTTGTAAAAGAGGTTAGATATCTCAGATCAGGTGCCTTCTCATCTGAGTCTCTTGCCAACAAGTAGCCCATTCTGAGGACACAGGGATTAGTGAGAAAGGCCTTGTAGCTGGGCAATTAAAGACAAAAGCTTTTGGGTGGCGCTGTTGAGGGCTTCCCTGGGAGGCCCTGTCTGGCACTGCAGCTCTGCCAGGCCAAGGCTGGAGATGGCTAGTCTCAGGGATCCTCCAAGAATGGCCTCTGGGCAATAAAGGGCATAACACCAATCAGAGGTGAGACTGGATCTGGGAGGGATGCTTCTTGGAAACAGCGTCCTGGGAGGCTCTGGCTCTGATGTCTACAAACAGCAGCAAAAAAGCATGGCCTCAGGAGAGCACATGTCTTTAGTGCTGAAGGTGATGATCCTGGTGACGGTAGTGATGATGATGCCTGTGAGAATCAGCACTTCCTCTTTGCAGGCTACAGAACCAAGCAATTAATTTTACATGCATTGTTCCATTCAGTCTTCTCAAGATCCCTACCTGGTGGAAACTGAGGCTTAGAGAGGTTAAGTAAACTAGTACAAAGCTAGTGAGCACCAGGATTCAAATTCAGACCTATTGGAGTTCAAGGTAGCCAGTAGCATATAAGCTCTGGAAGAGAGGAAAATAACGTTGGCCAGGGCTTCAGGGGACATATATTTCACCCCTATTTTTACAGATGAGGAAACAAAGGACCAGAGAGGTTAGCACTTCCCTCATGAAGTCAGGTACTGTACCAAACACTTTGCATATGTTAGCTCCTCGATCATCATAACACCCCTCTTAAGTAAGTAATTCTATGGTCCCCATTTGTGTAGATGAGAAAACCAAAGCCTGAGAATAAATGACTTGCAGGTGCTCGAAACCAGGCACTCTGACTAGAGGGCCCACGCTCTTAACTCCCTGCGTTGCCCAATACTGGAGTGAGATGTGATGGGCTGGACCAGAGCCTGGGACTGCTGACTCCCAGGCTAGCGCTTCAAAGCTCCATGTAGGCTTTCTCTTGGGATCCATTGTTCCTTAAAAGCGCCCTGAACTAAAGCCCAAAGAGTGAAATCACGCCCTCTGGTTCTGGGAACCTCAAACTGGAGAAGGAAGCTCCTGCTCTGGTGTTCAAGTCTGAGCAGGTGTATTGGGGACTCTCCCTGTACTCTCCTTTCCTCCTCCGGCTGGGAGGGAGCCAGGAAGGGTGGGCAGGGTGGGGCAGGCCTTGCTAGCTTGGGATGGGAGGAGAGCAGGCGGCAGGAGGGCCCAATAAAACAGGTTGAAATCTTCCCGCCTTTCTGCCTTTACCCAGGCGGTGCCCTCATCTCCTGGCTGGCAAACAGCAGGGCATGATGATGAAAGTTCAAGGCTGGCGTCAGGAGGCCTGGGGGCTCTGGATCTGGCCCTGGCACTCACTCCATGCATACCCTTTACCCTAGGCAGTTTTCTTATCTACGAAATGTGTGGTGATGGTAATGGGAGATCTAAATCCTCTGGGATTTTTAGTTAACACATTACTAAGAACCTACTATGTGCCTGGCACTGGAGACACAGTATGTGCAAAAGCAAACTCAGGCCCTGCTTTCATGGGTCTTTAAAGTCTAGTAGGAAGACGTCTGAAGATCAAATCTTCACTGTAACTACGGTAAAATGGCAACCATTACCAGTGTTTTAAAGGTCTGCAGAGCTAAGGCCGCCGGGAATGATGGAAGTGGCAGGAGAGAGAGTTGACAGTCCGAGGAGCAGCAGGGAAGGATACAGTGAAGATGTGGTTTACTCGGTGAATGTCCGCAGACAGGGAACAGTATTCCGCAGTCGGATGGCTTACCCAAGACACTGGGAGGCCAGTGGGCCAGCAGGAAGCTGGCTACTTCAAGGCACTGTGGACGTGGTCAGAGAAGGAGTTGAAGTTTTCGGGGGGGGAAGTACACAGTGAAGGAAGCCAGAGAGAGAGATAGTTAAGAATATGGGTCAACGCATCTTCCAAAGAAAAGATTTTTTTTAAAAAGCTTCCCCCTCCGAGGAGCCTTCCTTGATTTCTCCACCTTTGACCTATGGTATCCCTCCCTGTCTGGCTGCAGCCCAGCGAGACACTCAAGCCTGTAGGGCAGTCAGACCTGGGCTTTGTTTTCCTGTATTAAACTATATCGTGGCATCAAACGAGGTCCTCTGCCTTCTGAGGCCTCAGTTTCCCCAGCTGTGCCGAAGCAGGTTGTCTCGTAAGGACCCGCCCAGCGCTAACGCAACGTGATTCGGTCGGCAGGAGCAGTGGGCTGCCTGCATTGCTGCGCAGGCATCGGGCTGCTGGCTGACTACCGTCACCCGGCTGCGGGCGCTCTCCTCCCGGGCCGGGGGCCGCGGGCGAGGATCCCGGCGCCACACATTGCGCAGGGAAGGTGGGGTGCGACCCCCGGCCTTGCGCGGGCGCCCTCGCGGCCCGCCCCCGCCGGCCAGCGGCCCTGCGGCAGCGGGGGCCTCGAGCTCCGCCCTCCCTCCTCCCGCCGGCCGCCCTCCCTCCTCCCGCCTCCCTCGCTCGCTCGCTCGCTCCCTCCCCCGGCCGGCTCGGCGCTGACTCCGCCGCACGCTGCAGCCGCGGCTGGAAGATGGCGGGGAACGACTGCGGCTCGCTGCTGGACGAGGAGCTCTCCTCCTTCTTCCTCAACTATCTCGCGGACACGCAGGTAAGATCAGCAGGGGCCACGGCCGGGTAGCCAGGGCCGCTGAGCTGCGGAGGCTGCCGCCGCAGCCGCGGAGGCCGGGAGGCAGCGGTGGGCGCATTGAGGGGATCGGGGGTTCCAGACTGCAGAGTCCCCCTTCCATGCACCCTGCGATGCACTTCTTTCTGGGGACAGGGAGCTGGAGGTCCCCCCACCACGCATGCCGGACCGTTGCGGTCGCTACGGCCGCTGGGGAGGGTCTAGCCTTGGTTGCTTGGATTCCGGCCC
>NW_011494863.1:11033338-11033487 GCF_000754665.1 Bison bison bison
GGATTCCGGCCCACCCCCACCCCCCTGCCCACTGAGCTGGGGGGTTCGGTGCTTCCTTGAAGAGGTTGAGCCGCGTCAGGTGTGGGGGACCCTCATGCTGAGTCTGGGTGCAGAAGGCGCGCCCTCAGGCTCCCGGCACTTGCTGGCGT
>NW_011494863.1:11034065-11040557 GCF_000754665.1 Bison bison bison
GGGTGTCGCCGAGAGGAAGCCCGCCACGCGCAGAAGAAGGCCGGTCCCTGATCGCTGCGGACGTCCATGCGTCAGGGAGCCGCGGGGCCTCGTGGTCGGTGGCGGGATCGCTTGGGTGGGTTCCGGGCACGGGCCGCAGGGGCTAGGGGCATATGATCGAGCTTCTCTAGGCCCGGGGAAAAGTGTGATGAATGGTCTGCGCGCGGTAGTGTGTGTTTGTGTGCACACGCCGCGCGCATCGGGCGCGTACCTTTACCTCTGACGAAACTGCAGTGGAGCTCCAGTGGCAGTCACCGGGCGCCGGCACTCGCCCCGGGCCCCTGTCTGCTCCGAAGGCCGATCCCAGCCTCGGCACCACCACCGCGCCCCCAGCCCCCTAGCCCGCAGCCCTCTAGCCGACAGCATGGGACCGGGGGGAACTGGATACAGGGTGGGCAGAGTTGCTGCTAGAAAAGTTCTACCCTCGGCCCTCTCGCTTGTCCGGGGGTGTCTCCAAACCTCTCTACTAAGACGCGGATGTAGGAGGCCTGAAATAGCCAGAGACTCGTCCAGAGACCCACAGGAAGAACTCGTCCACTTTGGACCCGACCCTAGGTTTCAACACCATCTTCTGTGTTCTTCGGCTCACATTTGCCGTTTTAGCCGTCCAAAGTGCCTACCCAGCAGGCAAATTTCACCAAAGGAAACTAGAAATTTGGGTAATCGTGTATCAGCAGAAGCAGTGCAGTGGAAGTTAATCTGGGACGTTTTGCTTTTTTTATGTAACCACGTGATGGGCTGAGGCCCTTCGGGTGATCTCTGCCGTCCCAACTTGGGAAGTGTAATTGATAGGGGGAGCTTGGCAGCCGCCCCTAGAAGGCTCCGAGAACCAGCCGGAAGAGGACCTGGGCGGGTCTTCGCGGGCCTCCTCATTTTACAGTTGGGGATCGAGGCTGTGAGGGCTGGACGGCTGGTACAGGACCATGCAGCCAGTGGGTGACAGAGCCACCCAGGGCTCCTGACTCCAGGTCCTGTGTGTTACCTCGAAATAGCACTGGACTTGGAGTCAGAAGGCCTGAGTGGAGTCGCCTTCCCCACTCTCTGGCTGGGTGACCCCAGAGCAAGCCATTTTAACCCTCGAGCCTCCTTTCTCCCATCTGTCAAATGGGGCTGGTGGTGCCGGCAAGAGAAGCCCAAGGCCCGGTGGTTGGGGGTGAGCACTCTTTGCATGTGAAATGTCTGGTCCTTCCTGTAACTTCCTCTCCTCCCCCTAGACCCTCCCTGGCCCTCCCCTTCACCGTCTCCCCCTTTGGAAGGCGTGGGGAGAGTGAGTAGAAAGGTAATTTATCAGCTTTATCCCAAAGACTTGTCTTTGGCAGCTAATCCTGGGTTAGATAGAGGGAGGATTTCTGTTGTGGAGACTTAACTTATACCCATTCAGGTCAAAGTTCAGAAATTCAACAGATTAAGGGTTGTGAAAGTTTCTTGGAAAGGTTTGGGGCATGTGTCGCAAAGGACTTTGTGTTGGCTTCTCCTTGTTCCGGGCCCCTGCCTGTAGTGCCCTCACCCACCATCCCTCTGTGGCCCTCTCCTCTAGCAGGCCTCTCTAGCCCAGCTTGCCCTGCTTTCTCTAGCCTCTGGTTGTCTTAGTCTGTGTTATACAACCAAGCATTTTGTGTGTGAGTCCTGTGGCCCAGGAAGATTCTGGAACTAGAGTTGTGCCTTTCATGTCTTTGTGCCCCTGTGTCACCTGTCACTGTGCTGAGCTCCTTTGCTTAGCTCTTGGCTAGGCACAGAAATGACAGACAAGGGACGTTCTCAGGCTGGCTGGGGGGACAGCTGGGCCCAGTATGGGGAGAGAGGAATGCAGAGGGCTGCAGCTGTGGGCAGTGACTTAGGCTCCAGAGACCACATAGTAAGCCCACACTAAATATGGGTTGTTTGAAGACACTTGGGACATCAATCATAGATGTGCAAACTGTCAGAGATGGCAGGATCTTTATAAATCATCAAGTCCAACTCCTTATCATTTAAAAATATTTAATAATAGAATTGTTAGGAAACACTGGCAAGCATAAAGAAAAAAAATGAAAATATGTAATCTTACCCAAACATAACCACCGTTAATTTTTATATGTGTTTTCTGACTTTTTCTTTCCTATTGATTCCTATGGATTATATCTTTTGTACAAAAATGGAATCATTCTTTGTATAGTAATTGTAACTTGGAATCACACTGTTCCAACATGCTTTTTTTTGTCCTCCAAACAATATACTTTCCACATCAGCAAGTATTCTACCTAGTATCTTAATATCTTAATGGTTATGTAATATTGAGGGTTGAACCAAAAGGTATTTAATCAATCCTTTATTGTTAGTCATGTAAGTAGTTATATATATATATATTTTTTTTTTTGCTCTTGTAAGCCATGCTGAAATGAATATCTCTGCGTATGTCTTCTTTTCTTCATTTAAATTCCTAGAAATGAATTACTCTGTCAAAGGAACTATGCAGGCGTTTGGTAAACACATTTCTGGATTGCCTTCTAGAAAGATTGTGCTAATTTGCACACAAGCATTGTGTGGGAATACCCAGTTCCCCATTACCCAGAAAACTCTTGGCATTTTAATTGTTTTTCATTTTTACCAGTCTATTCATCAATAAATTTTGTCACCTTATTGGTTTAATGTGCATTTCTTTGATGACTTGTGCTGCTGAACCTTTTCCCCAAATGATTATGGGCCATTTATGGTCTATTCTGTGAAATGTCGTGTTAGTGAATTTGGCCCATTTTTCAGTTGGTATGCTGTTTCCTTGTTGTTCTAAAACTGGATCTGAACACCCGAAGGAGCACCTGCCACATGGAGAACTGGAAAAAATGGCTTGACTAGTGTTGACTTGCTTGGTCTGGGATGCTGCTGCCTCCACAGCCCCTGAAACCAGGGCTAACTTCTTTTCCAAGTCAAATTTCTGGCCATCTATGGAGCAGGTTGAAGTGCAACCTTTGCTGGGTACCTTTACCCACTCTTCATCTGTGTGAGACCCAGGAGACTTAACTCTTTCACCTGAGCGCAGAAGGGGACACATTTGCTGGCTCTGTTTACCAGAGACCCAGGGTTCACTTTCACTGGGGCTTCCTGGCTGGTGCTAATGATCAGGATGCTTGTGGAACCCAGGAAAGGCAATGGCCCAGCAACTGGGCCCTGGGGGTTTATGTTTCCCCTTCACCCTAGGGCTTTCCTCTCCCCAGCTGCTGCAGGCTAGCCAGAAGCTTCATCATTGCCAGGATATGAGTCACCCTTTTCCTTCTCTCTCTGGAACAAAAGAAGGAATACTGGTTTGAGTCAGAAGAAGCCTTGCAAATGGGGGCTTATGCTGGGAAGCGAGTCCCTAACATGAGCATTGCAGTATTAATAGCTATCTCCTCCTGCATTATCATCATCATCAATGCCATTTATTGAGCATCCTCTATGTGCTGTGTGCTCTGCTGAGCCTTCTGTTTGCATTATTACATTTCATTCTCATAAAGATTCTACAAAGTATAGATGTCATTATTCCCATTTTACAGCTGAGGCATTTACAGTTTCAGAAAACTCATTGACTTGCTGAAGATGATCTACCTGCATTTCCTTGGAATAAGTGGAAATGCCAGGATCAGTGGGCAAGGTCCCCAGACCTCTTGATTCCAAGTTCCATGAAGACAGGGACTACTCTCTTTCTATTCATTGTCTTCTAGCACCTTGAGCAAATGAAGGCAAATTGTCAAGAGAGAAGGCAGAACTACTTCTCTAGGCCTCTGTTCTTCAATCTATGAAATGGGGATACTAGGCCCTAACTCTCAGGATTGGAAATTAAATAATAGAAAGTACATAAAATGAGCATCTGTTGTGCACAAAACTTTGAATCCTTCTGTCTCTGAAACACTTTAGAAGGGCAAGATCAAGGATAGAAGGATAGAATTAACTCCTGCCCATGCAAACTTTTCTCTGTAAGAAAGGGAAGCACAATTCTTGTGATTAGGATGGAGGGAACCCAAATAAAGTCATTTAGAAGAGAATGAGCAGGGTTGTTTACTGTCTCTCCCTCTCCAACATAGTTGAATGCCTCAATTACATCCTGTGGACACTCAGCTGATGAGGAATCAATTGAACTGGATTGACCTTCCTGTTACTCTCCCTGACTTCCGGTCTGCGTCCTTGTCCATTCACAACTGGGTTCCTGTATTTACTATCACACCAGACTTTGTCCTCTCCTGATTGTCCTCAGCCCCGATGGCAGATCAGTCCCCCTAGAGCACGTGTCTGATGCCACCCCGTTGCTCACACATCATGCATGGCTCCTTGCTGTGCTCAGTTGCTCAGTGTCTGCGACTCTTTGAGACCCCATGGAGTGTAGCCCACCAGGCTCTTCTGTCCGTGGGGATTCTTCAGGCAAGAATACTGGAGTGGGTTGCCATGCCCTCCTCCAAGGGATCTTCCCAACTCAGGGACTGAACCCGGGTCTCCTGCATTGCAGGTGAATTCTTCACTGTCTGAGCCACCAAGTACTCTTAAATGCAAACCTAAAGTTTAACTTCATGTGCTAAGGCCTTCAGGTATTCGAGGTTGAAGAGTTAGGCCCCTGACTTTATCACAAGCTGTCTGCTTTCTCTTTGGGATCCTGGCCTGCCCCAGGCTATGTCATGAATCTTCCAGGAGGTATTGGCTCATTCAGCTATGTTCTGTCTCCTGTTGGAATTTCTACTATTTGCGTTATTCATCCTGCATAAGACTCAGCTCCCACGCTATCATCTTGGTGACATCTCACATCCAGGTACCACTGCTCCATCACATATGTAGCAGAGAGCATTCTGAAGTCAGCCTGCCTGGGTTTGAGTCCTGGTTCTGTGATTTACCAGCAGTGAGACCTTTGGTATGTCATGTGACTTCTCCGAATTTCCATTTCCTCAGGTGTAGAGATAACGATAAATAGTACTTCCCTGATAAAGCTGTTTCACTATGGAGTCAATGAAAATCAAAGGACGTATGGATTTAAAGCACCTCACAGAATGCATGGCATAGAAGTACCCAACGATAGATGCATCTCTTGTAACATATGTCTCGTTAAGTATTTAGGAAATCACTCCAGATTGTTAAGCTCCATGAGGGCAAGGATTTTGTTCACTTTGTTAAACATTTTTTTTCCCACAATGAATAGACAAATGCCTGGAACACAGTAGCCATTCAGAATCCTCACTGGGTGAGTAAATGAGCTAGACTATGAGCCTCTTCAGAGCACGTGTTCATCAGACGAGGCAGATTAAAAAATCTTTTGGAATGACCTGAAAGTTCCTCTCCAGACATTCATCCCCAGCATTTTAATATATTCATAGCCCACCTGTGTTTCAAGCCCCTGCTCACACGTGACCACTCTGGAAAGTCTGTGAAGCACACTGTTCTGCTGACATGGAGGGTGCCACTTACTCTCTGCTAGCGCTTTGTCTTATTTTCCGTGCAGCATGCAGGATCTCAGTTCCCTGACCAGGGATCAAACTCATGTCCCCTGCAGTGGAAGTGCGGAGTCTGAACCACTGGACCGCCTGAGAAAGCTGTGCCTGTGTGCTTTTATCCCTATAACTAGAATGACAGCTCAGGAAGGGCAAGAAAAAATATTTTTATCCTAGTCTGGTTTTGTGTTTACCCATTAGGTAGGCAAATTTTTGAGCAGAACAATGTTTTATATGACTAGGTGTCAGGTTCTCTGCAAAGAACTTCGTATTTTAAACATTTTATCATGGAAAAATAGCGAACGTACAGAGCCAAAGCCAGTGGCAGGAAGGGAATCGAGAATGTCCATGCCACCGTCACCCGGCTTTGGCCAAGCGGCCACTCTTGTCCGTCCACTCACAGACCACACGTCATCTGTGGCTGTTCAGTGTGTATCTGTGAAGAGACTTTTGAATACTGTTGCAATGGTTTCTTGCAGTGTGAGATTGCTTCTGTTTTCCCCATTTTGTAAGTGATGAACTTGAAGCACGGAGAGGTTAAAGCAGTCATGTAGGGTCTGGGAGCTAGTGAGTGTCTAACCTGGGATTTGAACATGGGTTCTTGAGCAGCTCCTGGTGGCGCAGATGGTAAAGCGTCTGTCTACAATGCGGGAGACCTGGGTTCGATCCCTGGGTTGTGAAGATCCCCTGGAGAAGGAAATGGCAATCCACTCTAGTACTATTGCCTGGAAAATCCCATGGACGAGGAGCCTGCTAGGCTACAGTCCATGGGGTCGCAAAAGAGTCGGATATGACTAAGCGACTTCACTTTCTTGAGCAGCTCACTATCCTTGGCTTGGGAGGGCCCTTGCTGCTAAGTCGCTTCAGCCGTGTCTGACTCTGTGCGACCCCATAGACGGCAGCCCACCAGGCTCCCCCATCCCTGGGATTCTCCAGGCAAGAACACTGGAGTGGGTTGCCATTTCCTTCTCCAATGCATGAAAGTGAAAAGTGAAAGTCAAGTAGCTCAGTCGTGTCGACTCTTCAC
>NW_011494863.1:11040712-11046976 GCF_000754665.1 Bison bison bison
GGGGTGCAGATCACCACCTCCTTGCACAGGCTGCACGTTCTTCCAGCTCTCACTGTGCCTAAACCCCGGTGGGTTCACCCATTCCTCTTGCAGTTGACCTTTGTTTTTCAGTCGCTCAGTCGTGTCCGACTCTTTGCAACCCCATGGACTGCGGCACGGCCAGGCTTTCCTGTACTTCACCAACTCCCAGAGCTTGCTCAAATCATGTCCATTGAGTCAGTAATGCCATCCAATCGTCCCATCCTCTGTCATCCCCTTCTTCTCCTGTGTTCAATCTTTCCCAGCATCAGGGTCTTTTCCAATGAGTCGGCTCTTCACATCAGGTGGCCCAAGTATTGGAGCTCCAGCATCAGTCCTTCCAATGAATATTAAGGATTGATTTCCTTTAGGGTTGACTGGTTTGATCGCCTTGTAGTCCAAGGGATTCTCAAGAGTCTCCTCCAACACCGCAGTTCAAAAGCATCAATTCTTCAGCACTCAGCCCTCTATGGTCCAACTCTCACATCCATATGTGACAACTGGAAACACCATAGCTTTGGCTATACAGATCTTTGTTGGCAGAGTAATGTTTCTGCTTTTTAACATGCAGTTGACCTTGGGTTTTCTTATTAGGCGCTCAGGACCATCCCTTGAGGGAGACAGGGTTGGGAGACAGAGCTGAGAGGAGGAAGCTGGCCTGAAGGCACATAGCTAGCTAGGCTCTGGTGGCAGCAAGGCTCCAGGGCTCCTGCCCTGCCCTTCCTTTAAGGCAGAGCCTGAGCTGCCCCCCGGGCCCCAGGTCTAGAGTAGGAGGCCAGAGAGACTTTTACAAGTCAAGGGCAAAGTCTTTGATTAATTATCCCCAAAGGCCTGTAATTACTGCTCTGTCTTTTAGGGAAGAAAACAAAGGTTTGCTCTAAATATTTGTTTCAGTGGCTGAGAGGGCTTTGAATCCTAGGATTGTACTCTGCTTGGGGTGAGCCCTGTGGCCTTTGGCACAAGAGTTTTTGTGTGTGTGTGTGTGTGTGCCTTAGCACTTTTATCTAGGAAATAGGACTGATAGTAGCACATACTTAAGGGGTTTTCTGGGGAAGGGAATGGCAACCTACTCCAGTATTCTCGCCTGAAGAATTCCTTGGACAGAGGAGCCTGATGGGCTGCAGTCCATGGGGTTGCATGCACGACCGAGTGACTAACACTTTCACTTGGGCTTCCCTGGTGGCTCAGATGGTAAAGAATCTGCCTGCAATGCAGAAGACCTAGGTTTGGTCACTGTGACGGGAAGATCGCCTAAAGAAGGAAATGGCTACCCACTCCAGTATTCTTTACTTGGAGAATCCCATGGACAAAAGCCTGACGGGCTAGTCCATGGGGTTACAAAGAGACGGATGGGACTGAGCAATTAACGCTTTTACTTTTTCAAGGGGTTTTACAAAAGGCTGTTTGAGATGATGCCTGTAAAGTGTTTAGAAATGCTCAGTGTATAGGAGCCATTGTTAAAAAACAGACAAATATAATTCAGACCTTGCTATTTATCTTCCCACTGAACTCTTGGTCCTTGATCCTGTCTTAGCCCTGAGGTTCCTAGTATTATGATTTCCTTCACCCTATCTTTCTGCAGGGACTGGAGAGGAATCCCCTCCAGCCTTAGCCAAGTATTCCCATGCTGACTTTTCGAAAAGCAAATCCAGTTAGATGCTACTTAAAGAGAGGAGAAGAAATATCCGTGATTAAGAGCTCTGGGCTTTGGAGTTTAACTGCAAAGGGTTTAAATTTGTATTCTACCATTTACTAGCTGTGTGACCTTCACCAAGTGTCTTAACCTCTCTGACCTCAGTTACCTCATGCAAAATTGGTGATAATTATAGTATGTTCTTAAGATAACTGCAGGAGAGAAATGTGCCTGCCACATTGCCTGACATATAGTAAGCACCCACCTGACATATAGTAAGCCACTGTGAAGATGACAGTGGTAATTATGTAAATACACCAAGGTAAACTTGAGCTTTCAGGGAGTTGGGAGTGCCTTAGAGACCATCTTGCTCAATGCCCTTACCTTGAGGTGAAGAAGCAGACAGGGAGCAGACTAGGGAATGCCTTCATATCGCCCAGCCTGGCTGCTGTCTGCTTGGCCAGAGCTGGCTCTGCATAGCAGGGACTCAACTGTCTGGGACCCACTGTCTGGGAACTCAGCCGGGCGAGCCCTCCTTGGCTGAGATGGATGCTCCCCGGCAGCTCTGCTGCCGTGTTTTTTCCTTGTGCTTGCCTGGCAGAACAGAGTCATTTAGCAGAGGGAGAGTGAGGAGACGTTAGAAACCAGGCCCTGAGCAGTTGCAGCAGCCAGCCCACGAGTGGCTCCCTGATGTTGCCATGGCAAACAGCCTTGGCAACGTGGCTGCTTGAACCTTATTTCTGGTCTCAGGCTCTTCTCAGAGAAGTGTGGTACCCAGGACATTGGGGAGGGCCCTGCCCTGGTTCTTTGGCACTGAGGATGACCCAGCCTCCATGCTGCTAGTGACCCCAGACCCCAGCAACCCCTGCTCAAAACATCTGCAGGCTCATCTTCAGTGACCTGCAGAAGCAAGCTCCTTAGTACAGCATCCAAGACCTCAAATGCTTACCCATTTATCCATCTATCTGTCCATCTATTATTCCAGTACTGTTGACCATGCAGCACTGTACCCATTGCCACAAGAGCAGAACAATATATTATTTTTAACATGAATCCTGGTGTTCCTAGACTGCCCTCCTCTTCAACCATATCCTTCAACAGTGATGATGATGAGAACAGTTAAAAACTGCTAACCCTTTCAAGAAGAGCATTTAATTTCAGAGGAACCCTATGAAGTGGGGTTTACCCAACTTTGCAGTTGGGTAAACTGAGGCTGACTTCCAGTTTATGGTGCTAATATTGTTTTGCAGTTCCTTCCCTATACGTGGCAACCCCTAGGACCCCTACCATGAGGTATCTGCTGCCCCTCCCCAACTCCAGCAGCATCCGTCAAGGCCTCAAGGGCTGCCTCCCCTAAATCCCCCTCTGAGAATTGCTCCCCCTTTGCTCTGTGATCCTATAGTCTATAACAGAATTTACATCTCCTATCTTCATTTTGTATTCTGTCACCCTGATTAGTTTATATCTGTCCTTTAGCCACTCCAAAACAAAGCACATGGGGAAACTGGCTATGAGGGTTTTGAATGTCCTGGTGAGGCATCAGCAAAGGTTTTTGTTAGTATTGTTGTTAATAACAGTAAGCATAGAAAGTAGCTAACATTTCATGACCGCTTAATATGTGCCAGTACTAAGATAGGACCTTCAGGTACATTGTCAGGTAAAGGATTCTCAGCTACTTGGAGAGGTCGGTGCTATGACAAACCAGAAAACTAAAGCTACCAGATGTTCAGTGACTTGCCCTCTGTCACCCAGACAGACAATGGAAAGGCTGGGATTTGAGCCTAGGTCTGCCTGGCTTCAGAGCACATGGTCTTACCCACTGCAGTGTGACCAATCTGGCTGAGCATATAACAAGGACTGGAATGGGGTGATGGACAGCGGGATGGAGGCGTCTAAACTTGGCCTCAGCTTGGGGGTGCTCACTGGAAGTGAGTGGATGTGGAAGAGAAGAGACAGAGTGCAGGGGGCTCAGAGTGGTGTTCCTATAGCAGAGATGGGGGTGCGGTGGGGCACAGAGGAGAATTTGCTTCGGGGGAAGATTTGTATGGGGAAGAGACCTCTATTTATTTTGGACCTTCCCTGGAGCCTTGTTAAATGCAGAACTCTGGTCCCAGCCTGTGATAACTTTTATGTGTTTATTCTTTATGTTCTCTCTTTTCTGACCAGTCAGGACCAGAGCTCCCTAAGGAAAGGGATCTTGTCAAGCTGGTTCAATATCAGATCTCCCAATGCCTTGACAGCGGCTGGTATACTGTAGGCCCCCAATAAATATCTGTTGAATTATTAAATGAATGAACAAATGCCGTTTGATCTTTCAGGAAAGTCACCAGCCATTTGCCTGGCCACAGAAGCCTCTTCTCTGTGTGTGGAGCTAGGATGTGTGGGTGAGGGGGGAGTTTAGGAGGATTGTGCTAGTCCCCACAAGGAACCCACTGCCCTTGTCTCCAAGATAAGCCTTGCACACAAAGGAATCAGAGGACAAACATCTTTTGGAGCCTCCAGAACCCCCTATCAGAACACACGTCTAGTGGCCAGGTCTTTGTGGAATGTTAAAACACGGGTTAGGAATCCAGTCTATTGCTCTGGCCAGACTGGGGAGGGGCTCAGAGCTTCCAGAATCTACAGGGAGGTATTTGGTCAAATGTTGCCATGTCTTCCAGGGAGACCAAAACCAACACCTTACACCGGGCCTCATGTCCATTGCCCAGCTGCTTATTCCATTGGGTCTGGCCTCCACTCTGGAGGAAAAAAGTAGAGAGCGAATTCAGAGAGGTAAAGGGATCATTCAGGAACCCAGGACTGTACTCTCCAGCCCAAGAGGATTAGCTCCAAGCCACATCCATCATTCCTTGTTCAGAATCGCCTGGAGACTCAGTCTCTTCCATAGAAGATCACCCCTCACCCGTCCCACCTAGGGCCAATTCACTCCTTGTTTACACACAGTTCTTACAAGCTTGGGAGTCCTGTCTAAGCCTCAGGACATTAGAAGCAGCAAGTCAGTTCTGTTAGTGTGTCCATGCAAGCATGGGATGTGGGGTGCATGGCAGAAACACGTGGATTCAGCACTGAAATCCACTGGCGCCTGAGCAAGCAGCCCCCTTATTCTGAATACATTACTTTGCAAAAGTACAAAGCTAATGCACCGTAGAGACAGTGTATCATCCCGGAGGAAAGGTATATTCTGATCAGTGGTCTCTGTTCAAGGAAGCAAGAAAGTAAAATGTATTTTGGTGTCACTGTCTAAAACAGGAGGCCTATCAAGAGGAGGAAAAATTTCAAAGTTGTCTATAAATGAAGCTTATTGTGAGCACACATTATTTCTTGATAATGGCTGATAAAGAAGGAGTTAGTCTAGCTGTAAAAGTTTCTTTGAAAGTTGATGCAATCTTGTCACATGAGAGGTTGTCTTTTGGATTTCCAAGGCTGCATGGAGTAAGAGAAAGGGCCTATGTCACATGCTCATTGGCTTCAAGAAACTGTGTAGCCTCTTGATGAAAGAAAGCTGACCGTCTGTTTTAAATCTTAGCTCTATGGCTATTAGCTGTGTGACCCAAGGAGTTAGCCACTCTGTGCTCTCATTTGCCAGCTCCCAAATGGGAATAATATTAGCTCCTGGGCTTCCCTGGTGGCTCAGAGGTTAAAGTGTCTGCCTCCAATGCGGGAGACCCGAGTTTGATCCCTGGGTCGGGAAGATCCCCTGGAGAAGGAAATGGTAACCCACTCCAGTATTCTTGCCTGGAGAATCCCATGGACGGAGAAGCCTGGTAGGCTACAGTCCACATGGTCGCAAACAGTCGGACACGACTGAGCGACTTCACCTTCACCTTCACCTTCAAATGGGAATAATAATAGCTCCTACCTGCCAGAGTTGGTAGAACTAATCAGTAGTTCTCAGCCATGACTGCATATCAGAATCATCAGTGTAGTTTAAAAAAAAATAATAATTATACGTCTGAGGCCATCCCAGACTTATTGAATGAGGATCTTTGAGAGCAGCCCCTTAAGTGTCTGTGTTTTTCGAAAGCTCCCTGTCATAGACACACTTCTTTGGTCCTAAACAATCAGATACTATTCATAGAGTGTCTGGAATGAACTCTGTTGTCTCCTCCCTTCTCTGTCCTTCTAGCTTTAGTCCAGAGCACAGGATACAGATGACCCAGAAGCAGATACAAGGCCCCTTTATGATGCCTGTGTAAAGCAGGGTGGCTTCCTTATCTGGCATTTCTGCTTGACCTTCACATTAATCTCATGTTATAGCAAGAGGTGATTGCAGCCATGAAATTAAAAGACACTTACTCCTTGAAAGGAAAGTTATGACCAACCTAGATAGCATATTCAAAAGCAGAAACATTACTTTGCCAACAAAGGTCTAGTCAAGGCTATGGTTTTTCCTGTGGTCATGGATGGATGTGACAGTTGAACTGTGAAGAAAGCCGAGCGTTGAAGAATTGATGCTTTTGAACTGTGGTGTTGGAGAAGACTCTTGAGAGTCCCTTGGACTGCAAGGAGATCCAACCAGTCCATCCTAAAGGAGATCAGTCCTGGGTGTTCTTTGGAAGGACTGATGCTAAAGCTGAAACTCCAGTACTTTGGCCACCTCATGCGAAGAGTTG
>NW_011494863.1:11047076-11060673 GCF_000754665.1 Bison bison bison
CTACTCATTTGAAAAGATCCTAATGCTGGGAGGGATTGGGGGCAGGAGGAGAAGGGGGCGACAGAGGATGAGATGGCTGGATGGCATCACCGACTCAATGGACATGCATTTGAGTGAACTCTGGAAGTTGATGATGGACAGGGAGGCCTGGTGTGCTGTAATTCATGGGGTCGCAAAGAGTCAGACATGACTGAGCGACTGAACTGAACTGATAGCAAGAGGAGAGAGTATGTGCATGCTAATTCACTTCAGTTGTGTCCAACTCTCTTGGACCCTATGAACTGTAGCCCACTAGGCTCCTCTGTCCTTGGGGATTCTCCAGGCAAGAACACTGGAGTGGGTTGCCATTCTTCTCCAGTGATATTCCTGACTGAGGGATCTAACCCACGTCTCTTGTGTCTCCTGCGCTGGCAAACAGGTTCTTTTCCTACTAGCACCACCTGAACAGCTTTCCCATTTTACAGAGGGGCAAGTGGAGCCGCAGAGGGTGATCGGATATGATCCTGCAGTGAATCAGATGTTTGTCTTTGTCCCTCTGTCTGTCCCACTAGAGCCTCAGCCACACACACACACACATTTCTGGGGCAACTCAGGAGGTGGGGATCGTGATGACTGCAAAGGGCGTGCATGGGTTGGAAGAAGGAGAAAGGAGGGAGCTCGAGGGAAACTAGGCTGCTTACAGACCCTTAGAGACCCATCTACAGGCTGGTGCAGGTTGTCCTACCTGGCCCTCTGATGGTGTAGAGCTGGAAGCCACTTCTCCTGATGCCCAGTTAGTTGTCCTCCCAGCTCTATGTGCTGCTTCTATGGAGAAGACAGAGTTTGGCTCCAGTGATAATAGGAGTAATCTTCCAGCTAGTGTGGTGAGGCCTTTGCACATGCTGTTGCCTCTGTCAGGAATGCTCTTCCCAGGCCCCCTCGCCTCCTCCAGATCTGCTGAGACATCACCTCCTCAGAGAAGCCTTCCCTGATCTTCCTGTTCTGTGCACTTTCTGTTGCAGTTCCATGCTCTCTTTTCTTTAAGGTATTTAATCATCCCAGGTACTTTCTTGTTTACTACTTTTCGCCCCATTGAGTGCCTGTTGCCCCATCAGAACTGGATATTGCCTATCTGGTTCCCACTGCACCCCCAGAAGCTAGCCTAGGGCCTGATGCATGGTTGTCGTTCATTGAATATTTCTTGAATGAATGAGTTGTGTTGAGCCTTTAATCTGTACTGGCTGTGTGCTGAGTTCACCTAACTCTCCCAACAGCCCCAGGACATAAAGCCCCAAACTTCAGATGAGGGGCCTGAGGCTCAGAGGGTGAGTGTGGGCCGGGGGACTAGCTCCTCTGCTGCCCAAGCCACACACAGGCACATGGGGTCCCAATAGCACCCTGCCCCCAAGGAGTCATGCCCCAGTGCTCCGGTGACCTCATGCCACTTTCTTCCTTGGGTTGGGCAACAGCACCACCCTCTCTTGTGGGTGTCACCACGGGCACCTCTCCAGCAACACCCAGGCCTCCAGCACTTGCCTTTTGTCCTCGTGGCCAAGGGAGTGGCTGCCTGGCGCGCACTTTGTAGACCAGCCCCCTGCAGGAATGTAGCTGTCTCCCACCTCTGGAGGTGGTCTCAGACCAGTCAGTGCAGCAGGTGAGCCTAGAGGACAATGATGGTATCTTGCGCACATGTGCTAAGTTGCTTTAGTTATGTCTGACTCTTTGCGGCCCTATGGACTGTGGCCCGCCAGGCTCCTCTGTGCATGAGATTTTCCAGGCAAGAGTACTGGAGTGGGTTGCCATGCCCTCCTCCAGGGGATCTTCCCAACCCAGGGCTGGAACCTGCCTCACTTACATCTCCTGCATTGGCAGGTGGGTTCTTTAGCACTAGCGCCACCTTCCTAGAAGCTTGCTTCCCTAGGGACAAAATGGGCCCAGTTTAGTGGATTGAAGTGTGGGGAGAGCAGAGTGGGCGAGAGCAGTGGTCCCCAAACTTTTTGGCACCAGGGACTGGTTTCATGAAAGACAGTTTTTCCATGGACCAGTGGGAAGGGGGATAGTGGTCTCAGGATGATTCAAGCACATTACAGTTATTGTGTACTTTATTTCTATTATTATTACATTGGTTCCACCTCAGATCATCAGGCATTAGATCTTGGAGGTTGGGCACCCCCGGGCTAGAGAATGAGATCAAAAGCATGAGAGGAAGGAGGGAAATGTAGAATCTACCCCAGAATGAGAAGTCCTCTTTTGCTCAAGTTCATGCATGCTAAGTCACGTCGGTCATATCCAACTCTTTGCGACCCCATGGACTGTAGCCTGCCAGGCTCCTCTGTCCAAGGGATAATCCAGGCAAGAATACTGGAGTGGGTTGCCATGCCCTATTCCAGGGGATCTTCCTGCCTGGGGATCAAACCTATATCTCTTATTTGCTCAGGTGACCTCACAGTACATTTTCAAGGATCCAGTTGTGGGACAACCAGAGGACGAGAGGTGTCAGTTGGTTCCAGTAATGGACTCAGCCTGGGGTCTGGATTGTGAGGGTCAGTGGAAGGCAGAGTAGAACAGTGGTTAAGATTGGAGCTCTAAATCGGGGCCTGAGTCCAGAATCTGTCATTTAGCAGCTGCGTGGCTTAGGGCATGTTACTTAATCTGCCCGGACCTCAGTTTCCTCAACTGTGAAATGGGATGATGGTAAGTATATCAATGAGTGGTTGCAATGATATAGTATCTGAAGAACTTCGTGCGGTGTGTGGAGGTGGTTCTTCTCCGTAACAGTGGCAATCAGTGACTGGTTGGTTTGATGACAGATGGATGGCAAAAACTGGTAGACCCCATGAGTTACAGAACCGTTGATTATCAGTTGATACCTCTTCCTTTCCCTATCTGTGTGGCAGTCACTTCCTCTGTGTAGGAAGCTACAATTGCAGGTTTGAACAAGCCCTGCTTCCCATCCTGGGAAAAACAGATCCACAGATGGCTGTGGAGGGTGGCCATTATGGAGGGAGTGTCCAGGCAGCTCATGTAGCAGAAAGAGGACTGAGGAGAGAGCTAGCTGACCAGTGGGGGAGGGCATCCTAGAGAGAGACCATCGTGTCATAAGGCCCAGCATGTCCTGTGGCTGGTGAATGAGCAGTGAGTGACTGCAGGGGGACATGGACTCCTTCCCCATCAGTGGAGGCTTTGAGCTGGCTGGATGACTCCTGTGAAGGGGAAGAACATGCAGGATGAGCTAAGTGTCTAGAAGAATCACAAGTAGGAGCACCAAGATTTCCACCCATAGGAACTAGCAGGAGGCTGCTCTGAAGGAGTGGGGAGGTCTTGGGAGTGGGGGTTGACTAGATTTTCCCCCAGCCTCACAGGCAGGATGGAATGAGTGCTATTGCCCTGTGGTCTGTGCAGCCCTAGGTGTGGAGTGGAGGCACACGGCTGGAGCACAGCTTCTCACCTGCACACCTGACCAAGGTTCTTTTGCCCAGTGAGGCAGTAATCTCCATCACGGTGGGGCCAGCCCCACACAGCCACTGACTACTTGATGGACAGGGAGAAGGCTAGTAGCTTTACAGAAGAAGCCGTTAATAAATTTAATGATGATAGTGATAATTATTGCCATAATTATTATTACTATTACTCATCTCACTTCTACTGTTATCCCTTTTAGCATATTACTGGGAAGTTCTCATAGTATTTTACAACCTCATGACGATTTCCATTTTCATTTCACAGATGAAGAACCTGAGACCCAGGGATATTGAAATGTCTTACCCAATAAGGTTAATGTCTTACCCTCTCAATTTGAGAAGAATATGGCATTTGTGGCCCCCAAGTTCTGTCTGGTCAAGAAGGCATGGCTTTGGAAAGGGCCCCTCAGCCATTCACGTCTGTGCCTTGTCTAGACTGAGTTCCCAAGATTATCTTGAATTCTCCTTGGGGCAATGATCCTCAGTTTTTGTGGAGTTGCAACAGCAACTCCAAAATCCACTGTGTGATTTTGCAATAGTTGCAACTCCCCCAGAAAAGTATAATTTCCAGCAACTCTTCTTTGAGTTAGGGAAGAGAAAAATCTTATTTAGAGAATTCTGTAGCTGTCCTGGAGGTGAGAGAGGTAAGAGTGCCATGGTGAGAGCGTAGTTCTTAGGGTCTGGAGGAAGGCCTGGATTCAGGTCCTGCCCATCCCTTTCCACTGGGTAACCCTGGACAAGTCTGGCCTCCTCTCTGGGCTTGAGTTTCCCCATCTCTACCATGCTGTGACTTATCCTTTTTCTGCCGTGGGGGCTGTCTTGCTTTTGTAAATTTTGTTTGGGGCAGAACTGCCAGGTGCTAGATAGAGGGAGAAGTGGATACCGGAGGCAGACAGAGCTGGGGGACCATCAGAGCTCGGATGGGCATGTGATTTCCTTCCATCCAGGGGGCAAAGCCAGTGTCAGGCCCTCAGCTCCTCAGGTTGTGGCTCCGTTGCTGGTGACGGGTGCCGACTTGTCTTTGAACTGCAAGTTGGAAGAAGTTTGTCATGGGATCATGTGCCTTAAACGTGTGGGTTTGTAAAGAGAAGAAGGCGGAGGAGGAACTCCAAGCAAGAGAGTCCCTGATTTCTAATCTCTCCAGTGAATCACGGAACACTTGGATAAGACACTCATGGGGGTGGAAAGATGGGGTGAAAATCAGGAACTTCAGGCCAGATTGTTTTAAAGGAGCAAATTATTCAGAATCCTCTATTGATAGATTATATCTAAAATTGATTTCTTCCTTCCCTCTCCCCGCCCCCACCCCACAGTGCTATGTTATCTATCTGGAATCATTCTTTTATCTGTAAAACTGCCTTTCAGCTTTCCTCTCTGATTTAGTTAAAAAATTTTTTTTAAGAAGGGAGGGAAGGTGTTAATGAACTCTGAGATACCCCGAGGGTACTGCAGACTTGGCTGTGGGTGCTGTCTGAGGCTCAGGATGGCTACTCGTGGGCCCTGGCCCCTGGAGTCTTTCACACGCAGCTCCTGCTGGCTCAGCCATGAGGTCTGCAATTATTTAAAGAAAGCTCACAGCAAGTGGAAAAAGAGCGACCACACTTCCCGTACCATGTGGCCAACAGGCAATTCAACACCAGAGCTACCCAACTCCCTCAGGCCCGCACCAGCTGCCAGATCTTGCAGCCGGGAGGATTAGGTGACAGAGGGACTGATGGGCAGGTCCACGTGCACCCAGTGGGTGCACGCAGGCAGCCTGGCCCCGCTTCAGCCCAGGAGACAGCATCTGCCTGTATCCAGGGGAAGCTCTGCTCTGAGCCTTCCAGAACAAGTTAGTTAAAAATCAGTTTTGTTGGGTAATAAAGGAAGCTAACAATAATGGAATTTGAAACAAAAATCTGATATCACTGTAACTCAGACATTTGTCTAATTGGTCCGTTTTGTTGTTCAATTACTAAGTTGTGTCTGCCTCTGTGCAACCCCGTGGACTACAGCACACCAGGCTTTCTTGTCCTTCACTATCTCCCTGAGTTCGCTCAAACCCATTGAGTTGGTGATGCCATCCAACCATCTCATCCTCTGTCGCCCCCTTTTCTTGTCCTCAACCTTTCCCAGACTCAAGGTTTTTTCCATAATTCACCATTAATCCCCAAGTGTTTTGGAGAAATAACTTATTGCTTTAAGTTTTTTTTTTTTAATATCTTTGTTGTTTTTTTCAACAAATATGTATGTTTTTATATTAATATTCAAAATATTAAAATGTTTTTAATAAAAATTTAAAAACATTAAAAAAATGTCCAGTGTTAGGATGTTAGGAGCTAACTTGTCGAAGAAAGTGAGAGGCCACCCCCATCCTGTAATCTCTTACCCTCAAGAAACAACCAGTCTTAGCATCTTGATTGTATTTAAATGCCTTTTAACTGAATATGTCACTCTCTGTTTTATTTTTATGTACATTGTATTTTCTTGTTGTAAAAGTATCAACTGTTAATTTATTATTGAAATTTAAGAGAGTACAAATCGGCCAAAAGGAAGCAAAGAATCCCACACCCAGGAACAACCAGTCAAAAGCAGTCCTTTTTTATTTCTTGGCTTGTTCCACCACCAGCCAAACTTCCCTCCTTGGGCACACTTCCGCCTTCCAGTCCTTTATGGACTGATTTCTGCCCATGGCCTTGAGAAACAGATAACTTTGGCTGAAGTCCTGGTTTAAATGTTGCCCACAGTGTGACCTCTGTCCTTCTTCATAACATGGGATCAACCCCTGCATTGCCTTGAGAATGCACGTATCATGGATTTCAAAGCTAATTGCACATTGTATCATAAACAGATGTAAGGCAGTGTTATTACTTCACCAGCCTGCACCGCCACAGTGACTGCTATTGTTTTAACTCAGACCATATCAAGTTTGGACAGTATCTGATCACCTCCAAGTGTCTCACATGACCCATCACCATTATCTCCCAGAATTTAATCATCCCAGAGATTTGGCTTTTATTCCGCACACACATTTTTTTTCCCCACACACGTATTACATCAAATCTTTTTATATCTATTTGTTAGTATGTACAGAGCACGTTAAGCACACATGCTGGTAGAGAAGGTATTTAAACCCAGATTTCCTGATTTAGAATTCTTGAGTCAGTCAGATCATTTAAAGTGTTAACTGATCCACCTTGTGATTGAGGCTGCAATTGGAGCTGACCCAAGGGGAAGAAATTGGGTGGGGGTCATGTGGAGCAGGTCCTGGGAAGATCCAGCCACCTAGCAAGTTAATTTTCATACTGGTTTCAACATACAGCATTGTTCAGTGGGAAAGAGACAATAGACTTGCTTTTGTATTTATTTTGAAATTTTAATATGTGATCCTCCTTGAAAAAAATTGTAAAAGTTACAAAGGGAAGTCCTCTCTCCCATTCTTGTGCTCCTGTCCCCACAGCAACCCTGCTACCAATTTCTAAAATGTTCTTCCAGAGAAAAACTGTGCAGCATATATACGGTCAAACTTCTGCCTCCATTTTTTGCACAAATGGTAGCAAGCTAAGATCATTGCCTGTGGGTTGCTTTTTTTTTCCACTTAATATTATATCTTAAAAGATCATTTCTTATCAGTGTATAAAGAAAGATCTACTTCACTCTTTGTGTTGACTGTAGTTTGCTTAACCAGTTTTCGATTGGGCATTTTGGTTATTCCTAATTTAGTGCTGCTACTAGTCTGTAGTGAATATTTTTGTATGAGCGTCATTTTACACTTGTGTGAATGGATATGTTAGGATAACTACTGCCAAATGGAATTGCCCAGTTAAAAGGTGTATGCATTTATTATTATTATTTTTAACACTGTTATTTATTTTGGCCCGCACCTTGTAGCCTGTGGGCTCTTAGTTCCCTGACTAGGGCTTGAACCAGCGCCCCTGGCAGTGGAAGTTCAGAGTCTTAACCACTGGACTGCCAAGGAAGTCCTAGG
Organism: Bison bison bison; assembly: GCF_000754665.1. Taxonomy (NCBI): domain Eukaryota; kingdom Metazoa; phylum Chordata; class Mammalia; order Artiodactyla; family Bovidae; genus Bison; species Bison bison. The sequence goes on from NW_011494863.1 coordinate 11,054,484, forward strand.
TGCATGCATTTAAAATTTTGATGAATGTTACCACATTCCCCTTCATAAGATTACATCAGTTTTGCATTCCTGCAGAAATGAATAGGAAATGCTTGTTCAGGAACACAGCATGGTATTAAATTTTTTTGATCTTTGTTAATCTGGTATCTCTTTGAAGTTTTAATTTGCAGACTTTCTCTCATGGTTAAGAGTCACTTGTGTTTCCTTTCCAGTGAACTGCCTATTGTGTTGTTGACTCTTACTGATTTATATGAATGTGCTTGCTTTCCCTCTACTTTCCCTTATAATACCCTGGCACCTTCTTGGGCTCCACCCTCCTCTCTAGCACCCCAGGTGAAGGGGAAAGCCCAGTGGACTAGAACTGGAATCTAGATCCTGGTCCTGACACCTACCTGCTGTGTGACTTGACTAGTCACTTAAGCTCTCTGAGTCACTTTTTCCCACTCTGTAAAGTGAGGCTGTTAGTTCAAGAGCAGGGTTGTTGGATAGATTAGACAATCAATCTGAAAAGTGTTTATAAACTGTAGAAAGCTGTAAAAACATAAAATCACATGAATATTTACTTAGTTTCAGATGACTGAAAAAAAATTTTGGATTCTTAAAACTTGAGAGCCATGTCATCTGGTTAAATAGAGATCAAATAGGTGGGGAAAGTGAGGTCCAGAGAGTAGACCTGCCAGAGTCCAAGTTAGACGCTGGTCTGGCCCAGAATAGGGTCCTGAGTTGTCTTACTACAGTGAGTCATAGGTTATGTGCAGTTTCTTTGAGAGCATTATGATTCATATGGTTAATTATTCTAACTTCTACTACAGTGTCTCTGTTTCAGTGGAATGCCTTGTGGCTGAACCCCAAGAGCCCGTGGCTCAGAGCTGAGAGATACCTAGGTTGGAATCCCAGTTCTGCCCAGCGTTAACTGCAGACTCTACGCTAGGTGACTTCACCCTCTGGGGCCATGATTGCCTTCTCTGTGGAGCAGAGAGGGCTGTTGAAAGGATTACTGAGACCACAAAGGTAGAGCCTTGCCTGTCTGGCTTGGAAGGTGGTGTCATTATTACTGTTTGTCTGACACTTGGGTTCAAGGCCTTGCACTGTCCTCCCCTTGCTGGTTGGCCATCTTACCTCACCTCTCTGAGTAAGTGTTAGGAGTCCTGGCTTATACAGAATGGATCTGAAGAATCAATGAACTTTGTATATAAAATGCTTACCATGTAGGAGGCATCAAATAAAAAAATAAGTTATTTAAAAAATACTTAATGAATTGTTTATTATGTGCTGACACTGGTCCAGATTGAGGATTTAGCAAAAAGGAGCAGGGTCCCTGGCCTTGGGAAGCCTACGCCCTAGTTTATTATTGTTCTTGGTCATAGTAAGGGCTGCAGATTCTGGCCATAGTCAGGTCCTGATGTGGATTCTGCTTGACCTAGAACCCCGAGGACTCACACCCTGAGGGGGTTTTTCCTGCTCCTGTAGACTCTGCAGATCACATCCTGTGAAATGTTCTTTTTCCGTAATCCCAGAAAATGTGACTCAACCTGCCTTCCCCTTCCCCAAATGGGGATAGGAGTGGGGGCGGGGCTCATCTGATGGCCTGTGAGCGGAGGGGACTAGAGCTTCCTTGACTGCAGCTAAAGTTCTAAGATTCAGTGCCTTGTCTGACTTTCCATGGAGATAGGATCTGGCTTCCTGACCCCTGGGCCTGGATCACCCTGCCTGATTCATTATTCTTTTGGCTGCAGGGAGTTTCCATCTCACTCCACCTGTATTTAATGCCCATTTCCTGTGGTTGGACAAGGGGACGTAGTGATAGACCCAGTCCTGACTGTGGGGAACTGACGTAGGGAAACAGAAAAGGAACATGATTTCAGCTAGTAATAAATTTTAAGAACAAATAGGACACGGACTCTTTGTGACCCTTTGAACTGTAGCCCGCCAGGCTCCTCTGTCCATGGGATTCTCCAGGCAAGAATACTGGAGTGGGTTGCCATTTCCTCCTCCAGGGGATCTTCCTGACCCAGGGATGGAACTCACATTTCCTGTATCTCCTGTATTGCAGGTGAATTCTTTACTTGCTGAGCCATCAGGGAAGCCATTTGTGTAGAGGCCTGAGAAATAAAAAAGGAAGCAACCTTTTGGGGAAAAGGTGTTCCGGGTAGTGGGGAGCAGCATGGGCAAAAGCCTGGAGCAGCTGGGTCTGTCCGTCTTCACAAGAAACACCCACTACTTGTGCAGCCAGGATCCCAGGGGAGGCTGCATAGAGACCTGGAGTTTGAGCATCTTTTCAGAGCAGGTGGTGTGCTAGTTATAAATCAGAGCAGGCCCTGCCTGAGGGGATCCGCTTGGGAGAGTTGAGTGAATACATCTGTATTTTAGCCCATCGCTTAAGCTACAATATTTCTTTGAAATGAGTAGAATGCACAAGGCCTTTCCAAGTTGCAGAATAGAGGCCTTTGCTAATTCAGAGGAGCTCCGGCAGGCTGTCCTAACAGATGAAGGCTTCCTCCCTGGCTCTCCATCTAGTCGTGTCAGCGTCCTAAGGCACCCTCGATGCAAAGTCAATTTCCACTTAGATCTGCGATTTAACGCCCGGCTGCTCAGAGAGCTGCAGAGAGTCGAGGTCAGCGCGGCTAATTGGGTTGCTTAATAAGAAGGAGATTCTTAGAATTGGAATAACTGGGCCCAGGGCAGGGTCACAGAGTGGAGAAACCACAGGGCTAGAGGAGGAGGCAAGGCCAGGAGGAGAAAGGAAGGTCCAGCCAGAGGGAAGTGCTGGTCCCAGAGTTCTAGTGACAGAGGTGAATGGAGGCCTTGGACCCATAGACTCCGCTGCGCTGGGAGGGAGTCTTGTTGCCCCAGAAGTTTAGAAAAAGACCAGGTGGGCAGCTTGGGACATTTTTTTCGTCTTTTTCTAGAAAAATATATGTATTTATTTTGGCTATGCTGGGTCTTAGATGTGGCTTGAGTGGAGGGGGAGGGGGTCCTCAGTCTTCTTTGTGGCATGCAGGATCAAGTTCCCTGACCAGGGATTGAACCTGGACCCCCTGCATTGGGAGTGTGGAGTCTTAGCCGCTGGACCACTGGTGATTAATCTCTCCTAGCAACAGCCTAGATGATGGAATCTTTTTCTCCTTCCATCTCCTTTATACCCTTATCTCCCGTCTCACACATGGTAGCGCCTGTGGGCAAAGCCAGCTGATCGTGGGGACAGATCTACCACGTAGTGGCCACGTGAGCTCCACGGTGGTAAGGGTGTATACTCAGCCAGTTCGTGACCTACTGTGGGGTGGACTCTGTCTAGGTAACCCTGCCTTTGGGACAAATCCAGCCTCCATCTTGTTCTTAGGTCAGCATTCACTTATTCGTCCATTCCTTCATTCACTTCATCCATCATCCATCCCAACTCTGTTGGGAGCTAGAGGCGCAGCAGGACAGCCTGTCCCCACTGTCTTCCAGTGCTCTGGGAAGAGGACAGAGTGGACCCGTGCATTGAATGCATCATTATTATGATTATACTCATCATTGAAGCCATCAGTTAACTGTTGTGAGATGGACCTCAAAAGATAAGCACTGGGAGTTGGCTGGGGGGTTTGGATCCGGGTGGGATCTCCTGTGTGGTCACGTGCTGGGCCAGGTGCCACCTTGTGGGAGCAGGGGTCCTGTCTGGGGGCTCCCTGCCTTGGGGATTCACAGATGCCTGCAGGCCAGTTCTGCCCATGGGCTTGAGCCTGCCTTCCCGGCTCCAAGGTGTCCTCTGTCTCTGTTGTGGGGTCATATCTTGCTTATTTTAATTCAACAAATATTTGAATAATCACAAATGTTTATACTTATACATTTTTCACATTTTTACTTCCAGTTTTAAAGCAGATATAATTAAAGAATTGGACAGTAATTTTATACATTCACAATCCCTCTGGTTCACAGAAGAGTTACTTCTGCTTTGTTTTTCTTTTTAAGTTTTTATTTATTTATGTTTATTTGGCTGTACTGGGTCTTAGTTGCAACACCCAGAATCTTTAGTTGCAGCATGTGGGATCTAGTTCCCCGACCATGGATTGAACCTGGGCCCCCTGCATTGGGAGTGCAGAGTCCTAGCCCCTCAAGCTCTAGGGAAATCCCTTTGAAGTATAAAACAAACATTTATTACAATTTTAATTACAAAAGAATTAAATATTTTTTGAAAAAAGTTAAAGACATAGGTACATCCTCCAAAAGGAAATAAAGACCACCCATAATTTCACTATCCAGGCGTGGCCACCCACCATGAATGTTTCTTCTTTCTTCCCATAAACAATTTTCCTTAAAAAAGAGATCAGATCATATTGTCTTTGTTACTTTTTCACTTAGCATTATGTTGGATGATATATCTTTATTAAGATCTCATTAATCTTTATTAAGGTTTATAGAAGGTCTTTTCCCTGGCCTTCCCTGGACTTTTTTAATTCACTGTTTTGATACCAGCAAGATAATGCTACTCATGGTTGTAGCTAGAGATTCTGTTTTGTGGTTTGTTCAGTTATGTTTTACTCATGACCTCAGGCAAGTAGTTGACTCCTGTTTGCCTCTTTATTTGCCTCTTTACATTTATTTGTAAGAGGGAGAAATGACTGTACCTGCCTCTTGAAGTGAATGTGCAGGTTGAATGAACAGATGGGCCTGGTGCCTAGAGAATGCTGTACCAATAGCTGTGCCACCATGAAGCAGGAGGTGAGGGAAGGGGTACCACCATTCCTGATTCAGTGGCCAGGAGCTGGAGACTCAAGTCACCTGCCTTACACAGCTGACCAGAGTTGAACTTGAGCAGCATATAAATGAAAAAGTTGAGGTGCTGGGCTGCTCCCTGGGTAGGCATAGGATGTGGAGATGGAGTTCTCGCCCCTCCCCTTGTCCTCACAAACCAGAGGAAGTGCATTTGGTTAAGAATGACCCACATCCAGCAGCAGGCCTGCTTCTAGCAGCAACGAGGGCCAGCTGCAGGGTTGCTCCTTGGGAGCTGGTGAAGGGTCTGGCCTCCAAGAGCCTCCCAATCTGGGGGCTCCCAACACCTGTCTTGAGTGTGGAAGCCCAGAGGAACTGAGCTAGTGACCCACACGTCAGGCAGTGTGTTAGTGGCAGAGCTGAGATTTGGATCCAGAGATTTCCTACCACATTTTCCATGTTAAATTCTTTACCCAGTGTGATGGAGCATCTGTTATGTGCAAGGAGCTGTGGGGGGACAGACAAAGAAGGGGTGCAGTCCTTGTGCATGTATGTAGGAGATGTAGCAAGGGCCAAGGACACAGCAGGGCCATCTCCTGATTCAGTTGCTCAGCACACACCCATGGGCTGCACTGTGCACACAGCTGTGAGCAGGCAGACCGCATCAACCAGCAGACAGCAAGCCGTCAGAAGGTCGAGGCTGTTGAGTCAGCCCAGTGAGGGACATCACATCGTGCTGGGAAGAACTGCTGGGGGTTGAGATTGGGCTGCCTCAGCTGCAGTGCCCCTGAAGGCAGGAGCAGGGCCTTGGTATGGAAGATAGCTCAAGGTAGGGCTCTTGAGTCAGATCTACTTGAGTGCTGGGTCTGAGGATTCTGCCATTTAACAGTCTTTGTGACCTTGGGCAAGTTGCTTGGCTTTTCCGAGCCTCCTACCCTGTTTTAAAAGGTCACAGGATAAAATGCACCCTTTTAAAATGAAAATGAAAATAAAATGAAAAAGCTGGTTTAAAATGCAAGTTCAAGAAACTAAGATCATGGAATCTGGTCCCATCATTTCATGGCAAATAGATGGGGAAACAATGGAAACAGTGACAGACTTTATTTTCTTGGGCTCCAGTATCACTGCAGATGGTGACTACAGCCACGCAATTAAAAGATGCCTGTTCCTTGGAAGAAAAGCTATGACAAACCTAGACAGCATATTAAAAAGCAGAGACATTACTTTGCTGACAAAGGTGCATCTAGTCAAAGCTATGGTCTTTCCAGTGGTCATGTATGGATGTGAGAGTTGGACTATAAAGAAAGCCAAGCACCAAAGAATTGATGCTTTTGAACTGTGGTGTTGGAGAAGACTCTTGAGAGTCCCCTGGACTGCAAGGAGATCCAACCTGTCAATTCTAAAGGAAATCAGTCCTGAATATTCATTGGAAGGACTGATGCTGAAGCTCCAGTACTTTGGCCACCTGATGTGAAGAACTGACTCTTTGGAAAAGACT
>NW_011494863.1:11060773-11070899 GCF_000754665.1 Bison bison bison
GCTTTTGAACTGTGGTGTTGGAGAAGACTCTTGAGAGTCCCCTGGACTGCAAGGAGATCCAACCTGTCAATTCTAAAGGAAATCAGTCCTGAATATTCATTGGAAGGACTGATGCTGAAGCTCCAGTACTTTGGCCACCTGATGTGAAGAACTGACTCTTTGGAAAAGACTCTGATGCTGCAAAGGATTGAAGGCGGGAGGAGAAGGGGACGACAGAGGATGAAATGGTTAGATAACATTACCTACTTGATGGACATGAGTTTGAGCAAGCTTCGGGAGTTGGTGATAGACAGGGAAGCCTGGAGTGTTGCAGTCCATGGGGTCTCAAAGAGTCGGACACAACTAAGCGACTGAACTGAAGAATAAAATGATAATAAACAGACATCACGTGTCTTCAGCAGTCATATGGTTATCCTCACTAACTTCTTTGCCACTGTCTCTCACAGCAGCAGGTATGTAGAAGTCTGGGACATGCTTGGGATTGGCATTGCTCGTTTGCTGTGGAGTGAAATGTAAGTGGAGCCCAAATGCTGTGCAAATATGACAGACACTGCCCTACCAACGATCTAAGCACCTGCCACACAAATAAGAAAGCCCCCGAGGCCTGCTGTGTCTGGCTGCCCCTGGTAGAGGTGGAATCATTTCTGGAATTTGCCCTGAGGTGTGGCAGAATCCCATCTGACCAGGTCTCTCAGCACACACCCATTGTTCCAGTGAGCCTTCTTGGAGAGCCTGCCCTCCCTGAAGTAAAGATAAAAGAAAAGACTCCTGCCCTGAGCTGCAGGTCAGGGTGGAGGGGAGCAGGGTGAATTCCTTCTGAAATCAGGCATATTTCCTGCTGTTCTAGTTATTTTGTTCAGTGACTGATGTTGGCTCCATGTCCCGCCCCTTCTCACACACTCACAACACTGTTTTGGTTTTGTGGGCCCTGGAGGGGTTGCTTGGAGTCCAATCCTGCTTCTGTGGCTTATTAATTTGACAGGCTGCGGGTCCCTGCTGTCCTCAGTCTCCTTGTCCAGAACGAGGGAGTGCATGTTCTCTCGCGGGCCCGTGGGCACTGGCAGCACCCCCTCATCATGGGGGTTGGGGGTGGGGAACAGGATAACACACGTTTAAAGAGCTTAGTGCACGGTGCCGGTTGCTGTGAGCTCTGCTGCTTGCTCTCCCAGCTAGAGTGTCTGCCCCTGCCTTGCTGGTCCCTCCTTAGCTCTGTCTACTCCCCATTGTTCTTGGTTCAGACCCCTCATCCTCCCTGGGTTCCCGTGAGGACTGGTGTGAGTGATGGTGTAAGTGCAAGGGCAGCGACAAGCAGATGGGGTGACTTTGGTCAGGAGGCCCTCGTGGTGGCCTCCGCGGGCCTCTCTGCTGATCCTGGCCTGACTCACCCACTAAGGACTCTCTCTGGATGGCTCTTGCGCTTTCCCAGGCCCCAGCCTTCTCTTCTGTCCTGAGGAAGAATTCCAAGACTCTCAAGAATAGAAGAGATTTTAGAGGCCATCCCACCCAGCATCCTCCCGGATGGAGAGGGCTTAGATTTCCCAGCTGCTGCTTGTGCACGCAGGACAGGGTGCTTGCTATTTCTGGAGGCCCTCTGTTTTGTTGGGGGGACAGTTTTGGGGACATGTGGGTGTTGAGCTGAATCTGTGAATTCTATCTTTTGGCTCTCCCGGGAGCCCCCTCGGTCCCTTTGGAGAGGTGAACTGGCTGGCCCCTGCTCCCTCCTTCTCCCCTTCCCTGGCCCTGGAGCCTCCCTCCCTCTGGTTCTTGGCCCTGGTCCTCCAGTTCTCAGTCTGGATTCCTGGGGGAGCCCCAGTGGAGTGAGAGCTTTGCCATGGCCCCAGGTCCTGGGGTGACTCTTGAACTTTTCTTTTTTTTGTTATAAAAGTTGTTAACTTGCTTTGGTTTTCAAGTTGAATAAAAGGCATCAAGCGCTTGGTGTGTTTCTCTCTCTCTCTTTTTATTTTTTTGTCAGGGGCTGCTGGTCACGAAGCATGGATTTGGGGGAGAAGAGAAGGTGTTTTAGGTCTTTATTGAGGTCCATTGTACGCTGGGTCGTGGGTGTGGTGTGGGGGGTGTGTACATCCCGAGGATTCAGGGTGTGAGCGTGAGAGCCCCAAGGCCTTCAGAGAGCCTGTGCTCCTGGGCCTGACTAAAACGGGGTCAGAGCCCTCATGTGGAACTCTGAAGATAGTGTGGACCTGTTTTACGTAAGAATGTTGAAACAGAGAAGTGTGCATGTGATTTCATTGACTCTGAAAGCCAGGTACAGGCCCCACTTAAGAACTTCTATCTCAGTCTTTACTCCTTCATTGTACAGACAGAGAAACTGAGGTCCAGAGAAGTGGCCCCACACTTCACAGTGAATGGTGGGAGGGCAGGGAGGCTGGGGAGGAAAGAAGTGCTCAGAGTAGGCCCAGGTGGCCAGGTGGCTCAGCCTGGAGCAGGGCTGGTGGGGTGTGCCAGGATGGGGAGGGAGATGGGTAAGAAGGACCCTGAGGGACAGAGGCTCAGGATGTGATGTCTCCAGCCCCGCTGAGGGGGCTGGATCAAACATGGGGACTGCAGAGCCGGAGCGGGAATTGGGATATGGAACCTGTGAATTCGTGTCATCAAGACAGCCTCCAGTACAAGGATGACGTGATCCTTGGCCAGTGAAGGTGCCAGACCGAGGGAGGCCAGGTGCTGGGTTGAAAAGACCTCAGCTGCCACTGTTTCAGAATTTTCCAGGGGAAGACCTGAGCCAGCAAGGGCAGGCAGCTAGGATAAAGTCAGTGCGTGTGAAAGAGAGACTTCAGAGTTCCAAGGGAAGTGTGGGTGGTCTGCTTGTTGATTTGGGGCAGCAAGCAAATCAGGGTATTTCATTTAATAATTAAGTATTTATTTAGATGCATTTGAGAAAATGTAGCTATTATATATATGTGTGTGTGTGTGTGTGTGTGTGTGTGTGTATGTGTGTATCTTATAAAGATGAATCTAAGGAGAAAAAAAGGAAAGGATTTAAAGAAAAATTTGGGGTAAAAAAAAATCAATGGAGGGGTTACAAAGATACGGTAAGACTCAGGCAGCTGGCATGGGAAGCATAACACTCTAGTGACCATTGATTGACCCGGGCTGAGTCCTGAATCCTGAGTCCTTTGCCCTAAGGTTGGGATCCCCTTAGGGCAAAGCATAGGCCCCAAACAGTTGTGCCTCCTACTTCCCTCTTAGGACAGGCTTTCTCCCAAGAATGGCGCAGCAAAGGAGGGACCCAGGGGGCCTCAAGCTACTTAGGGCTTTTCTCTAGGACCTGAGCTTTGACCTCTTCCAGGTTGATGGAGCAGAACCGGCTGGGAGCTGAAGCCCAAAGACATGGGGCTGGGCTCTAGCCTAGGTTGCTCCTGGCTCTGTGACTCAGGAAACTAAAGGGCAGTGCCCTATGTCCTGCTGGTCTGTGAGATAGGGAGGCTGGGAGAGCTGCCTTGGGCCTGTGCAGTGATGGGCTCGGTTAGGCCTTGGCTGTCTCAGGGCATGGAGGGTGCAGGCTCGATGGTGACTGGGGCTGCCAGTATACAAATGGCAGGAAATGATGGAGGTGCCCCTCCCTAGGAGGTTCTGCTGGTTAGAGCAAGTCTGGTGACCATCAGGATGGTGTCTGATCCACTTATCTGTGTACTGTTTACTATCCCTCCTGTCATCGGCATGTCAGCTTCGTCGGGGTGCTGGGGGAGGGAGGAGTGTGAAAATGAAGGTGCTTATTAATGAGTGGAACTAGAGTCACTTGCTACTGGTGCCACCAGGGCTTCCCCAGTGGCGCTGCTGGTTAAGAATCCACCTGCCAAGCAGGAGACGCGGGTTCAGTTCCTGAGTTGGGAAGATACCCTGGAGGAGGAAATGGCAGCCCACTCCAGTGTTCTTGCCTGGAAAATCCCACGGACAGAGAAGCCTGGCAGCCTGTAGTCCATGGGGTCGCAAAGAGCTGGACATGACAGAGCGACTAAATAGCAACGACAAAGAGTTACTGATGGCCCAAGTGCAAGAATGGGCACTTCCCCCTAGGATTTGCTGGAAGGAAACCAACTGATGTCTGACAGGTAGGGAAGTGTTAAGGGGGTACCTGAGATAACAGGGGGCTTCCCTGGTGGCTCAGACAGTAAAGAATCTGGCTGCAATGCAGGAGACCTGGGTTCAATCCCTGGGTCAGGAAGATCCCCTGGAGAAGGAAATGGCAACCCACTCTAGTATTCTTGCCTGGAGAATACCATGGACAGAGGAGCCTGGTGGGCTACAGTCCATGGGGTTGCAAAGAGTTGGACACAACTGAGCGACTTCACTTTCCCTTTCCGAGATAACTCAGAATTTTCTTTTTAAGGCAGACTAATCCTATGGAAGGAAAGGAGGGTTAGACCCTCTTCGTCACCTTTTCTTTATTAAATGAAGAAAATACCTCCTTTAGCTGAGGGAGGGACAGACGGTAGAGGCCAGCCTGGCTGGTGCTGGTTCCCTGGGGGAGGCCCGGGGCAGTCAACTGGTGCCTTGTTGGTGAGACCTTACTGTCTGTGACTTGTGACTGGAGCCACTTGGAGCTGAGGGCAAGGGGAGAGAGGTGGTCATTCTTACCTGAAGTTCTCTTGCCTTTACGAGATGCACCCTTGGGCATGCCACAGCACTGCTGTGAGCCTTCAGTTCCTTATTTCCTCAAAATTAGGGTAATAATGCCAGCTTCTGTGGGATTGTTTTTAGGGTTAAATGAGGTTAAGCGTTTGACAGTACCTAGAAAATATTGTTCAATTTATTTAAGGCTGCTATTTTAATAAAGAGATTTATAAAAATGAATACATGTAAAAATTGATTGATTACTAATCTGTCACCGGTATTACCTCTGACTTCTCTGGAAAAGCTTGGACCTTATGAGACCTTGTCATAGAGAAGTTTTCCACCTTGTGGCAGATCACCCAAATTGCAGGTTCAGGACTTTTGGTTTAATTTTTTTATCATCATATTTTATTTTTGTCTTGAATGGGGTGGTCTGAAAGGAGATCAGAAAATCTAAGTCATGTGGTTACAGGATAACCGGGAAAGACAGCTAAAATATCTTTACCAGGTTAACTACAGAACCAGACCTGGTTGGGCCTTACTGATCCAGAAATCTATATATTTAAAGGTAGTACTAAGTAAGCTCTTTCTTAATAGGCCAGGCAACTTGATTAGCCCTTTTCATACCTCCTCTGTAGTCTGTTCCTCATAGCAAGATCAGTATTACTTACTAGTGCCATATATCAAAAGGGAAAACTGAGGCTCGGAAGTAACTAACTTGCCTGACAGCACGCACCTCACCTCACACAGCAGAGCTGGGGGTTAACATGCAGTCTCATTCCAAAGCTTGTGTGTGATCTTAGCCCTTTCTTCAAAAAATTATTCTTAAAATTTCAAATGTGCAACACAGTATTATTAACTATAGTTGCTACACTGTACATTATATCCCTAGGAATTATAACTGGAAGCTTTTACCTTTGACCATCTTCACTGATTCCATACCCCTCAGCCTCTGGCAACCACCAATTTGCCAGTCTGTTCTCTGTATCATTGAGTTTGTGTGTGTGTGTGTGTGTGTGTTTTCTACATTCTGTGTATAAGTGAGATCATATGGTATTTGTCTTTCTCTATCTGACTTATTTCACTTAGCATAATGCCCTCAAGGTCCATTCATGTTATTGCAAATAGCAAGATTTCCTGCTTTTATGACTGAATTTTATGTGTTTGTGTGTGTGTGTGTATATATATATATGGCCTTCCAGGTGGCACAGTGGTCAAGAATCCTCCTGTCAATGTAGGAGACACAAGAAACGTGGGTTCTACTCCTGGGTCAGGAAGATCCCCTGGAGTAGGAAATGGTAACTCATTAATTCCATGGGCAGAGGAGCCTGGCAGGCTACAGCCCATGGAGTCGCAAAGAGTCAGACATGACTGAGTAATTATGTATATAGTTACTTATACATATATAAAATAACTACTACGACTAATGTTTAGTCGCTAAGCCATGTCTGATTCTTTTGTGATTCCATGGAGTGTAGCCTGCCAGGTTCCTCTGTTCATGGGATTTCCCAGGTAAGAATACTCAACTGGGTTGCTATTTCTTTCTCTAGGAGATCTTCCTGACCCAGGGATTGAACCCAGGTCTCCTGCCTTGGCAGGTGGATCGTTTACCACTGAGCCACCTGGGAAGCGCCTAAAATTATATATATAAAACATATATATAAAATATGTGTCACATATTCTTTATCCATTCATCTGTCGGTGGACACTTAGGTTGTTCCCATGTCTTGGCTGTCTTGGTGCTACAGTGAACGTGGCCGTGCAGATGATCTTTTCCAGTTAGTGCCTTTGTTTTCCTCAGATAAATACCCAGAAGCATTAACCCTTTTATTGCCCCTCAACCAAGGCCAGGCCAAGTATCCATACTGTTTCTGGATCCCAGAGGGTTTACTAGGCTGAGCTCTTGGTTTCTGCCTGCAGCTGGCCTGAAGAAGCATTGCATCACCCTAGGGCCTGGGTTTATGCTGTGAGTCCTGCCTATGTCCTTTACAGAGCGAGGTAGCACCATCATAATTTCATTGCATCCAACTGAAGGTGAAAGTGAGATGATGGAATTATCTCTTCTCCCGCTTCCTGTTTCCCTCCCCTTACAGAGTCAGGTGGCTGTCCTCTCTGGGAAATGTGGATGTTCTCTGAATGGCTCAGACTGAAGCAGGTGCTTGCTTGTACTTTGAGAACCTGAGCATGGAACCAGCCTGGGTGAGGCGGGGGTGGCAGGGGTGTGAGGGGTAAGCAAAACCAGCAGGTTCCTTTCCCAGTTAGTTAGGCTGGTGGTGTCAGCCTGGAGTGGCTAGTGTGGATAGCTTGGAGATGAGGACAGGGTCCCTGCATTGAGTGAGTGGAAAGCTGTCCTGGCAACTCCCTGGCCTGGCTACCCACAATCCACCCTGCGAGGACATCCCCTGCGCCAGGGGAGGAAGTCTGCCTGTGCTAGGAAACAACAGTCTTCTTTCTGCAGAGTTCGACATCTCGGCCTATTTCCCACACTGGCTTGGCTGGGAGGGAAGGGTGTGGGCTGGGGTGTAAATTTCACAGAGATGGGCTCTGGGAACCTGAGGGGGTGTTCGTGCAGGAGCCCACAAATGCATTCTTGTGCCCCCAGCCTTTCTCCTAGATCCAGGAGATGTGGTCTGAGTGAGGCTGGCTGGAATGATTTCTTGGTAATAAAATAATTGTTTAGAAATTCAGGGCTCCCAGGGGAAGTGTTCTTCCTGCTTTTTCCTCTGACTCCACAGAGACACCAGGAAACTTTGAGGATGTGTGGAGAGATGACGTAAAGACATTTTACAAGCATGGGGTCTCAGGCTCTATTGAAGGGTAGAGTGGAGATGTTGAAACTGCAGGGGAATGGAGACTCAGTGTAGAGGAATTCTAGAAATCTAGGATCCTCTCAAATCATGAATTCGTGGATATCCTTTGGTCTAACTTTCCAAAGTAAGAAAGCTTCTGTTAGTATCCCCCAAAATGCTGTACCCAATCAGCTGTCACCTCCAGGGATAAGGCATTCGTTCTCACTGTAGGTACATCTGACAGCTCATGTGTTTCTTTTGTTGAGATGAACTCTGCTCCCCTGAAACTTTTTAGCATTTGTCTGTATTCTTCCACATTACTTCTTACGTTTTTTCCTTACAAATGATAACCAAGATGGCTAAATAGCAAACTGCAGGAGAAGTGGTTCTCACTGGGACCAGAAGTCCATCAAGGGTACCATGAACGCTGCTTCTTCTTGGGTGTGTCCTCTCAGTCGAGGGCCACTGTCTTCTCTCTGGGCTTCAATTTCTTATACACTGAACAGGAGTTGTCTTAGCTTCCTATTGCTGCTGTAACAAATTACTACAAACAAAGTTATTATCTTACAGTTCTGGAGGTCAGACAGCCAAGATGGGTCTCATTGGACTTGCACCAATGGCGGGGCTTCATTTCTTACTAGAGAGTCAGGGCAAAAATCTGTCTTCTTGCCTTTGTAGACTTCTAGAGGCTGTACACATTCCTTGGTTGTGGTTACGTTGCTCTGACCTCAACTTCTATCATCACATCTCCTTTTTTGACTCTCTTGCCACCTTATAAAAACCCTGTAATTACATGGAACCCACCCAGATAACCCAATGTAATTTCCCCATCTCAAGATCTTTGACTTCATTGCATCTGCAAAACCCGTTATAACTTAGGCTAGTCCCAGGTTTGGGGGTTTAGGACATGGGGGACATCTTTGGGGGACAGTATTCCATCTCCAGAGCCCCCTCAGCTCTGTGACAGCTCAGCATCCCCCTCAGCTGCACCTAAGCCTCCTCAAGGTTGAAGGAACCCCCTGCTTTCTTGCCGGGTCTGGCTTCTTGATGGGGAGGAGCTCTGAAGTCCTGAAGTTGCCTTCTCCAGCTGTCACATTGTGTTCAGTTTCTTATGAGTAAAGTTTAAAGAAAAAAAAAAGGGACCTAATTTTTACATCTCATGCGTGAGTGCTCACTCAGTCGTGTCTGACTCTGTGACCCCATTGACTATAGCCCGCCAGGCTCCTCTGTCCATGGGATTATCCTGGCAAAAATACTGGAGTGGGTTGCCATTTTCTCCTCCAGGGGATCTTCTAAACCCAGGGATCGAACCAGTGTCTCTGGTGGCTCCTGCATTGGCAGGTGAATTCTTTACCACTGAGCCACCTGGGAAGCCCCATTCACACTTCTAGGAACTGTATTTTTGTTGCCTAGCAGCCCCTCAGAGTCCAGATAAATATAAGACATCCCCGCCCTCAGAGAAGTTGATCATCTGATTAAAGGGAGACATACATAAGCACCCATGCAGACTTTTGACTTCATGGCCAGATTGGCTATGTGACCTTGGGCAAATAACTTAATAGCTCTAAGTCTTCTGCATGTTAGGTGGAAATAATAGCATATTCCTTTCCCCCCAAGAGTTGTGTTAAGAATAAAAACAGATTTTATTATAGAAACACAGAGGTTTATTGTAATAACTTGAAATAACCTTGAGTGGTCACATCAAAGCAGTCATAAGGACTTAAATGACTAAATGTGATACAAAACTATTCTAGGGGCAGGGCTTATGGAGGAGATGAGGACCTTAGGCTTTGAAGGATCATCATCATCGACACTGACAAATTTCTTATTCTAGAACCTTGAAGAAATTGGATGGCAGGTTTGTTGAAGCTAGAACAGAGTACAAGTGGTGCCCCAGCAGCATGTCTAAGCCCCATGTACCAGGGAACTGCAGACAGCCAGTACTCGTCACCCCCGGGCCTCAGAGTGCACACACACCGTGCAGTCATCCTGTGGGTGATGGATCCAGGGGAGAGGCCAGCATGGGCCCTGAAAGCAGGTGCAGGGCCATTTAGGCAGGCATATGTGGGTCCAGAGGGGGCTGTTGGAGAGGGCCAGTGCCAAGCCCTCCAAGGATGCAAACAAAGCCCAGTGCAGGGGCCCTGATGGCCCAGGTCTGTCGGGCTGCTGGGGACACTATGGGGTGCTGCAGGCAGTAGGCAAAGGCATGAGGGTGGGAGCAGCTGGGTGTGGCCATAGGTCTGTGAGGTCACACTGGGGAGTGGAGAGAATCCACACAAGAGCACAGCGTAATGGGAAACACCTATTATGTTCCACGTAAATTATAGCAAGGAAACTGTTTTCCTTCGCTCTGTTAGTTTTGCATAGAAAGATATTGTGAGTGGTATTCCTTTTTCCTTGTTCTTTCTGTTTGCCTGTCTGGCAGCACTGAGTAGAAAGTTCTGTACTTACAGTATCGTGTTCAGTGGTGTCCTGGTGAATGTGTAACAGTGGGCTCAAGGATGGGGTGGGGGCCATCATTTTTAGGGTTGACCAGTTTCCATGATGTAAATTGCCCACCTACAGCTGATTTCACATTACCAACAGAATGTTACTGAGCAATCTCCCTAAGCTGGCTCCAGCTTTCATCTGCTCTGTCAGTTCAGTTCAGTTCAGTCACTCAGTCGTGTCAGACTCTTTGCGACCCCATGAATTGCAGCACGCCAGGCCTCCCTGTCCATCACCAACTCCCGGAGTTCACTCAAACTCACGTCCATCGAGTCGGT
>NW_011494863.1:11071443-11080767 GCF_000754665.1 Bison bison bison
AGATGCCATGATCTTTGTTTTCTGAATGTTGAGCTTTAAGCCAACTTTTTCACTCTCCACTTTGACTTTCATCAAGAGGTTTTTGAGTTCCTCTTCACTTTCTGCCATAAGGGTGGTGTCATCTGCATATCTGAGGTTATTGATATTTCTCCCAGCAATCTTGATTCCAGCTTGTGCTTCTTCCAGCCCAGCCTTTCTCATGATGTACTCTGCATATAAGTTAAATAAGCAGATGTTCATTTAAAAACAAAAAATATTTATTTCATCTTATTTAATTAATTAGGCTGTGCCCAGTCTTTGTTGCAGCATGTGGGACCTTTGGTCTTCATAGCAGCATGCAGGATCTTTAGTTGCAGCGTGTGGGATCTAGTTCCCTGACCAGGGCTGGAACTCAGGCTCCCTGCTTTGAGAGCATGGAGTCTTAGCCACAGGACCACCAAGGAAGTCCCTTTACCTTCTTACTTTAATCCTCAAACAACACTGTGAGCACTTGTTTCCTACTTACAGACAAGCAAGCTCAGAAGGTGAAGTTTCCTAACCCAGGCCTGTCAGACTGCCAAACCTTCAAGCCTTTCCCCCTTTTATGGACTAAATTGCTTCCCTCCCGAAATTCATGTTTTGAAGCCCTAAACCCCAGTGCAATGTTTTGGAGATAGGGCCTGTAAAGAGGTAATGAAGGTTAAATGAGGTCATAAAGGTGGGCCCTCATCCAGTAGGACTGGCATCCTTATCAGAAGATGAAGCGACAGCAGAGATCTCTCTTCACCCTCAGAGACAAGACCGTGTGAAGACACAGTGAGAAGGCAGACTTGCGCTGTAAGCCTTGAGGAGAGGTTCCACCATGAACCAACCCTGTTGGCAGACATTTAGCCTCTAGAACTGTGGGAAAATGAATTCTGTTGTTTAAGCCACCCAGTGGTATTTTGTTATGGCAGCCCTAGCTGAATAGTACATTCTAATAATATGCTGAGGCCCCAGCGCCATGGCAGTGCACTGCCAGCTTTTTTGCAGAAGGCTTGGCCCTGCAAGAGGTATTGAGGAGCGTCTGCTCCGCAGGGACCAGCTGGGGTGATCTTGACAGGATGGAGGTCCCCATTCTGCAGACAGGGAGACTGAGATCACCTCTGAGGTCTCCTTCTGGTGAGTGGGGCTGCCGCTGTGTGGATATCACCCCAAAGGCAAGGAGAGTTGAAGGGTTTCTTTCCCTCTGGTCCTCGTGTCAGGCTTTACTACAGGGATTCCCTGGGGGTTGGATTCTGTGTCAGAGCCTCTGGGAGCTTTTTACAAAGCCCTTCTAGTCTCCTAGGACTTCCTCTGAGAATTCAGGCAGGGCCGCTGGTAGGGCGTTTATCTGGAGAGCGTGACTGGCTTATTGGGATGGGTGGGGTGGGGTGGAGAAGGTGGTCCCAAAGGGGCCACCACTGTTGTGCAGCTGCTGGTCTGCTGTGTTCTGGGTGTGTTCAGGGGGACATTGCACTGTGTGGGGGCAGGTGCCAGTGGGATCAGAGCCAGATCTGGTGGGCTGCACACCCGGTCAGTGGGAGGCCCCTCCGAAAGCCCCCTCCAGGCAGCCCCAGGACCCTTGGATAAGTAGGCACAAGGGCAATACTGGATGTTAGGTCTGAGTGTGTTTTATAAGCTCTGGCAAGTAAGGCCTTTGTTGTGAGCTTATTGGGCTGGCAGCTGTGATGTGTGACTGCGAGTGTGTTCCGTAGGGGCATGGTTATAACATGTCGCTCGTGGGTTAGGGTGTGCTGATGGTATTTGTGTCGTGCTGACTGTCATGGGATGTGGGATTTGTGTTAATGATGCATCTTTAAGGTGCCTGGGGTGATGGATTTGGCTGTGGGGCTGCGTGGTATTGCGTTGGTGTTCGTGGTGTTTTCTGTAACTGCTTAGTGACGGGGGTGGTGGCATTGTGGTCAGATTGGGTGCGCCAGTGCTTGTGACTAGGTGAAGGTGCAGTTAAGGTTTGGCACGATGTGTTAACGTTTTCTAAAGGAAGTCAACCCTGAATATTCATTGGAAGGACTGATGTTGAAGCTGAAGCTCCAATACTTTGGTCACCTGATGTGAAGAACCAACTCACTGGAAAATACCCTGATGCTGGGACAAATTGAGGGCAGGAGGAGAAGGGGGCGACATAGGATGAGATGGTTGGATGGCATCACTGATTCAATGGACGTGAGTTGGAGCAAACTCTGAGAAATAGTGAAGGACAGGGAGCCTGGCGTGCTGCAGTCCATTTGGGTCGCAGAGAGTCGTGCACAACGTAGCGTGACTGTACCTGGAGTTGAAGGTTTTGGTCCCAGCTCTGGCAGTGTTGCAGGATAGTGTTTTCTTGTGGGTGCAATGCTGGTGTTTTTGGCTAAGGTGCTGGCAAAGCTGATGCTTTATCTCTACCTTCTTGATGTTTGGGGATGGGGACGGGGGACCACACAGGCTGTGATGGCATTGGGGGACAGGGATGGCTGAGGTGGTGACTCATGCAGACCTCCACACCTTTTATTAATGAAAACAGCCTCCAGAGGAAACACAGCAGTGCCCCCCAAAGCTTAACTGGGGCAGCCCTGTGTATCCTCATATCCTGTGGACAGGGATGCTGAGTGTTTGAATGAACCTGGCATTGAACTTTCTCAGCCATTGCTGCCCACAGGAGGGCCAACCCTCTGCTCCTTCTCTGTCAGGTGGGCAGTGTGGTGTGAGGGAGCCTCTCCTCTCAGAGGTGGAGTCTCAGTCTGAGCACCCCCTGGACCCCTCCCACCAAGGACACCGCCACCTCTGCCCTGTGAAGGTCCACCCTCTTGAAATGACCACCGAACTCCTACTCACCCTTTGAAGCCTAACTTCTCTTCCAGGAAGCCTTCCCTGACTGACTCCCTCTCTTCCATCTGCCCCAACCCTGATCAATTTCTGCCCATTTGGGGTTCTGTCAGTCTTTTCTACTGGGACCATTCACTCTCAACTTTGCATTTTGCTTCCTACTGGATTTCCTTGTTTCTTGATAAGCATTTATTGAGGGCCCACCATTTTCCAGCACTGGGCAAACAGACAAATAAGACAGTGTCCCTGCCTTTGTGGGGGGAGACAGACACTAATTAAGTATCTACCTCAACGTGTAATTACACACTGGGAGGGTGTTATGACGCTCACAGATTTCGTGCCTAGAGGCTCAACAACCAGGGAGGTGGACTGAGGTAGGGCCGGCAGGGTGGCCATAAGCTGGAGACTGGAGTGAGGTGGAAGTAGACGGGGGAGGAGGGCAGAGTTTTAGGGAAGTAAGCCGATTATGAAGTTCTGAAGGAAGAGACCCAGCTGCCTGGCTTGATGGTGACTCTTGGCCTGGGTGACTATGGACAGGTCCCAGCTTATTCTGTCCCCAGGATCCCATCCAGCCCTTCGTGGGCCCCACTGGCACCTGCATACCCCATCAGTCAGAAAGGAGGTGCCTGCAGGGGTGCCTCAGAGTCATTTTAGCACCAGTTAGGAGAGCAAGTGAGCCACTTGTCCTGGGTCCCCCTTTCAGCTCTGACTTGAATGCCCTTCTGGCAGAGGCCAGGATGGTATGGGCATCTGAGCCTCATCAGGAAGCCTGGGGTTGGCATCTCATAGCATTTGTGAAGCCAGGAGCCTGGGGGAGCCCTCTGTCCCTCTCTGATGAGAGGGCCCCATATTGCTGCTGCTTACTGGCTGCTTACTGGCTGTGTACACCGGCCCCCTATTCCTCACCTGTGAAATGGAGCTAAATATATCGTGTGCTCCCTGGGGTTGGGAAGTTCACAGGTAATGCAGTTACCTGTCGGCCCGGCACTGAGTGAGGACTTCATGAAGATTTGTGGCCACTCTCATCTTTCTGGGGTTGGTCCCTTGGTGACTGGCCTGACCACAGTTATCGTATCTGAGCATTGAGAAGAGGTTGGGGTGATTTCTCAGACTCCAGATTTGACATTTGTTTGTTCATTCAGCAAGGAGACTGCACCCCGAGTGAGCCAGGTTCTTTTCAGGGTGAGCCAGTGTTCAGAGATGAGCTCGCTGGGTCGTTCCCCGACCCCCTACATTTGATGCTGCTGCTGGGCAGGCTCTGAGCCTCCCTCCACCTCTTGCATCCATTGGCCAGCTCAGAAAATGGCTGAGATTGCTTAGCACCCGCTCAAGGAAGTCATTGAGATGTGAGGCTGCTGGTTTGTCAGCTGACGGCCTTTTGCCGAGGGATTGACTTCTATCTCGAGATCTCAGAGTCCTGTGGGAAACTGCTTCACAGCATAGCTTCCAAGCCTCATGCCCAGGTCTTCGCTTGGGTCTGGGGTTGGGATTTGGCCCTGTGCCTGGGTGTCTCTGATGCTGCTGGCCACAGTTCATGGCGTTTGGAGGCCATGAGCCCTCATGGAACAGAGAGGAAACGGAAGCCCAGGGTAGGGTGCGGACTTGGCCAAGGACTCAGAGTGGGTGAGTGGCAGAGCTGAAGCCTCAATCTGAGACTCTGGACTCTGAGTCCAGTGTTCCTCCCATTGTGCAGCATGGCCTTTGAGGGGGAGGAGGGTAACTCCACACCAGTGTCTTCCAGGGTCGAGGTGGCCTCATCTGAGTCTCAGGCTGGGACCCTCTGAGCAATGCACTCCTCCGTCAGAGCAGGGGGAGCTGCAGCCCGTGCTGGCGGCTGTCAGGCAGGTGCAGATGGATGGAGCTGGTTGCGCAACCTCACCTGGACTGAACTCCCCTTTCCTCTCTGGTGGGGTGTGTTCATGGGCAACTGAGGGGTGTGTGAAGGGTGTGTAGGGGTGGGGTAGGGCAGCTCCCTGTTGCAGAGACCGCAACAGCCTCTCACAGCCTCACGTGGCTGAACTCTCACCCCTTTCAGTTTCACTGAAGAAGCCCTAACTGCCACCCCATGAGGGCAGAGGCAACAGAGAACACGCTTCTGTGGATGCATCACAGTAATAAGAGGGGAGATGGAGCCCCCTACCCAGGTTCTCTTGCCTGTTATTGTCAGTGACATTGCATCCCTGGGACAATCTGCTGGCCCTGTGAGTCTTCAGTTCCCGTCCCTTCCAAGGGGCTCACTTGCTTCTGCCCTGTCCACTGCCCAGGACACTTGGAGGTTGCAGTAGAGTGAGGCTTCCTGGAAGGAAGAAGGGCCATGACTGAGATGGTACAGTAGCTGAAGCTCACAGGAATCTGTGACTTGCCCATGGTGGACAGAACTGATCAGTTACTGTACTCTCCCCATGAACCTGGACAGGCCCCAGCACCCTCTGCGGAACAGAGCTTCCCAATCAGTTGGAGCTGGCATTGGAGGTAAACATTCTCTAAGAGATCTAGACGGAGAAGGCAATGGCACCCCACTCCAGTACTCTTGCCTGAAAAATCCCATGGATGGAGGAGCCTGGTGGGCTGCCGTCTATGGGGTTGCACAGAGTCGGACACGATTGAAGTGACTTAGCAGCAGCAGCAGCAAGAGATCTAGAAAGGGATGCCAAGTCTGCAGCTGGGCCTGTCTTGCGTTGAAGGCTTCAGCTAGAGATACCCACTCCTCTTCCTTTGCCTTTGGATGGGAGCTAGGAGGTCCTTTGAGTCTCTGTGGCTTATCTGACCTGCATCTGCCTCTGGACCTCCTTCCATGTCCCTCTTCCCTCCCTCCACAGGTGGCACCTAATGGAATCGTGGCATTAGGCACACTGAACAGTCTATAAGGGAAGAAAATCAGGTGAGATAGAAGTAAGTTAATGGAGTTCTCCTAATTTCCTCTCTGATGGCCTCTTAACAGTCTCCCAACACAGCCAAGCTGTGTGAAGCCAACATTGCCCCCTAGTGGTTGGCATCAAGAGAGCACTGACTGCCCAGGCCTCCTCAACAATGATTGTTATCAGCATCCTCATCCAAGGATAATTCCTTTGGACCCCTTCTGTTCTAATTCCAATGGATATCCTAGAAAAGACAGCAGAGTGTAGGTGATGAAGACGATCCAAGAACTACTGCACCGGGAGCAGGAAGAGCTGAACCACAGCCTCGTTTTCATTGCAACCTAATTGTGTGACCATGGGCACATTCCTTTTCCTCTGTGGGCAGTGGTTTCCCCATCTGTGCTTTGGAAAGTTTGCCTGTGTGTTTCCCTAAAGGGGTACCAGAAATTTCTTAGACTGGACAGCTTTCTTTGTGCAGGAAATATAGCCACCAGGCCCCTGAGTCAGATCATTGTGCCAACCTGGAACTCCCAAATGCCTATGGCAGTGGTTCCTCCTGTGGTTGGCATCCGTAGACCAAGGGGTCTTGAGATCATGGATGAGGTGAATGCTGGCCTGCAGAGACCTGGGCAGGCTTCTGGTACCAACTGCAACTGAGCTGCAGTGAATTCATCCAAGGCCCTGGGAGTGACCCCACCCAGAGGCCAGCACTGTAGAGTAACAGAGGGACCGAAGCCTCAGCAATAAGACCTGAGTTCACAGCTCTGCTTGGCCACGTACTGGCTCTGAGGTTTCAGACAGGTTTGAACAGGACTGAGCGCGGTTCTCAGGGGATGAGGGAAATAGCCCAGTAACCTTTTCCCTTTGGCAGCGGACAGGGTGGGGCTCTCCAGGCCATTTGTACTCGACACGCATGCACAGACGTGCTCACAGTCCCACGCTCCTGCCTCATGCCTGCCCCCGAGTCCTTACCCTCCCCTCCACCCGGCTCTTCCACACTCAGAATGACCATGCCCTGGGGTGTTGCACGTTTTAGCCTGCTATCATGTCCCACTCAGCAGATGGAGGGCCCAGGGCCCAGAAGAGGTGACAGAGCTCGTCTGAGTTAAGCGGCAGCGCCCGGGCTGGACTCTGTGTGGATGCGTTCTTGCTGTTGTCATGATCGCCGCAGTAGTTTTGTGGTTTGCTGTATCTATTAAGCAAGTGTGTGCCAGGGCTTTGGAGCAATTTTCTCAATCATCCATCTCTCATGCATCGTCTGCCCCCTTCACAGATGTGGAAGCTTCTGAGCAAAGTCCCAAACTCCGGGCCATTGCCAGCCCTGCTCAGTAGTGAGGAATGGCCGGAGCTGCACCCCACAGCCAGGAGTAAGAGGGGGCTTGCTGGGCTCGGTGCCCGGGAATGTGTTGGGAAATTCCGCTGCCCTCCCGTGCTGGGAGGGAAGAGTTAAGTATCAGCCTTGTCCCTCATGGATCACAGAGGCCTCACTCCTTTTACAGCCTGGGCCTCCTCCGGAAACTGCCCCTCCCCCCGCATCCTAACATCTTGCCTTCTTTGGTCCTCTCTCCCCTTGAGGGCCGCACCGCCCCATCCTCCTCCCAGAGCTCTAGCTCCCCAAGAGAGGAACTCTTAGAAGGAGGGATTCTAAACTGTCTTCTGAAATCACACACACACCCTGTCCAGCTGCTCACACGCATGGACCAGCATCACCTGGGTGTCCGCGGATGCTGGTGCATTTTATAGGTGCATGGCAGAAGAGAGGCAGCCCCTGAACCATAAGTGGGGAAGAGGCCCACATTCCTGGCAAGAAGACTTTAGTCCGTCTCTCAGCCTCAGCCTGCATCTCGGTGAGGGGTGGGGGTGGGAAAGAGGTCTGTGAGGCTTCCTGACTCCTCCTGGGCCTCCAGGGGCCAGAGAGACCCCGGACACTGCGAGAAGAGACTCAGAGCAGAGGTCCCAGGCTCTCTGGGTTGGGAGGACCACAAGGCTATGTCGTTGAGCCCGCCCCCACCATCTCCTGCTTGCACGCCTTGCCGTCCACCAGGCAGACTGTGTTTGCACTCATGGGTCACAGAGCCCTCACTGTCTCACAGGGCTGCCTGTGACCATCTTTGGGCAGCTCGGATTGTCGCAGGCGCTTCCTTAGGGTGAATGAACTGCAGTTTCAGCTCCCACCCTTGCCCTGGCTCAGCTTCATGGGACCTCTCAGAAGCAAGCTCTCTCTTCCTGCCAGTCACAGCCCCTCATCCCCTCTTCCCACCTGGTTCCCTCACAACACCCCAGGCCAACCATCCAGGATCTGTAACCGCCTGGCTGTGGCTGGGGGATCTCAGGCAAGAACTGGCACTCAGTTTCTTTGTTAGTAGAAAGGGAAGTGTGAGTGACTGTGTGACCTCAGAACTGTCTCCAAGTTTCCAGAATTCCATGGAAAGAGATTATCCAGAAGGTTCTAGAAACATCTTACAGGGGAGACAGCCTGTGCCCACTGTCTGCGTCTGACAAGGAGTTTGCTTGCAGACCAGTCTTTCGGGGAGCAGGTACCCAAGAAATCATTTATAAGATCCAGTATTTAAAAAATTTTTTTTAATTTAAAAATATTTATTATATTTATGACTGCACTGGGTCTTCATTGCTACATACAGGCTTTCTCTAGCTGTGGTAAGTGGGGCCTACTCTTCGTTGCATTGTGAGGACTTCTCTCATTGCAGTGGATTCTCTTGTTGGAAGCACCAGCTCTAGTTGAGCAGACTTTGGTAGTTGCAGCACATGGGCTCAGTAATTGTGGCACACCAGTTTAGTTGCCCCGAGACATACGGGCTCTTCCCAGACCACGGAGTGAACCCATGTCCCTTGCATTGGCAGATGGATTCTTAACCACCGGACCACCAGGGAAGTCCAAGATCTAGTTTTGAGTGTCCCAGATTGAAGGCCCCACACCAGCCTTTCCTCAGAAGGGTTTCCTCAGATTTCTTTTAACTATGAGATAAAATCCAGGCGAGGGCCTGACATTATCTGATCCCAGCCAGGCCCCAAATCTGAGTGCAGTCCACAAAAGAGTCCTGAAGTTTGAATCCTGTCTCTGCTACATCTTGGGTGCACGTCCCAGACACTGAGCCTTTCTGAACTTGAGTCTCCCCATCTTTTAGGTATGGTGAGTGTTGTAGGGATTCTGTAGGCTGCATGTTAATTCCTGGTGCATCGTAAGTGTGCAATAACTGGTAAGCAGCAGACAGTAGGCGCCCCCGAGCCTGGGGGCGCGGCTGCCTCTTCTGTCCCCAGAGTGTGGGTAGACCACCTCAGGCGCCACACAGCACTCGTGCCTTCTGGTTTTTACTGAACACCCGCTATATACCAGACAGTGAGGATACAGCAGTGTAAGGACTGGCCAGTCGCTGCGCCCGTGGAGCTCTCTAAAAATACAGAAACAAGGAAACAAATCAGGGGACACTGGTGACAGGCTGTGGGATGGTGGTAGTGCAGAAGGAGGAAATAGTGATGGGGAGGGTGGGCATCGGGGAAGGCTTATTCCAGGATTGACTATTGAGACTGCCAGGCAAGAAAGAGCATTTGAAAGCTCGGGAAGGGTGGGCTTTTAAGAGAAGAGGAGGGTGGTGTGATGGAAACACGGGTGCACGGGGAGGGA
>NW_011494863.1:11080923-11090465 GCF_000754665.1 Bison bison bison
CTGCCGTGTTGTGTCCTGGTGTCTTGGCTCCAGGGCTGCTCAGGGCCAGTAATGTTTGATAGAGGGGTACCCAGAGCCCACTCCCAGTCCTTCTGCGTGGGAGCTTTCTTGTTTCACTTGGCATTTGCAAACACGCTCTGGCTGGCAGCATGTGATCCCTGTACCCAAAGCTGAAAGTAGATCTAGGTGAAAGGGCCCCCTCCTGGGTGGGGTGGAGAGAGCGGAGCCTGTGATGACTCGCAGGCGTATTCCTGCTGCAGAGTTTGGAGGTGGGCAGGAGTGGGGCGCAGAGCTGCGTGGGGTTGAAAGGGGTCAGCGCATGCACCCAGGGAGGCAAAGTCACCAGCATGGGTTCTAACACGGAGAGGAGCCCGTGTGCAGAGTAGCAGGACCCTAGTGTGACCCCAGACCTGTTGGGTTCAGACTCCCATCCTGACCTCTCAACAGTCCTCAGTAAGGCCCAAGTTGGCTCGCCTGACCTTGAGTCGGGTGTAGGATTTCAAGTCAAACATTACCTAGTGGTTAGTGGGCAGAGTTCAAGAGGGAGAGGATGATATCTGGGTTCTGGTCTGGCTCTTCACCATCTCGCCATTGAACCTGAAACAGGGCCCTTCTCCCTCAGCCATGCAGTAAGAAGTCTGACCTCAGGATCTCTGAGGCCCTTCTTGCTCTGATAGTCTGTTATTCTAGTTTTTTCTAGTTTTGCAGAACGGGGATATTTGGGGGAAGTAGGTGTATAGTGTGAAGCATGCTGAATCTCAAAAAGTTATGGGTACTTCTGAATGATTGATTGTATTAATAGAAATCTGGCCTCTAGAACTAGGGAGGAGGTGGTCCTCAACAAAGTAGGCAAACAGATGTGCTGTCAGAGAAAGAGGAACCACAAGCGAGTAGCTCTAAACCACATGTTCTTCCAAATGGCAGGAGCTGTAAAGTGTACAACCAAAGAAAGAAGGTGTGGGGAGGGCACGAACTGCCTGTGAATATTTGACATGGGCGAGGGGTGGCACTGAAGGGCGTGCCACCCTTTAATGAGGAAAGTTTCCAACTCAGGCAAGCAAGGAGCTTCCCCGATGTCCAGAACTGACCCAGATGGAACGAGCTGGCCTGCCTTGGGTGGCAGGGCATTTCCAGTCATGGGAGGTATGAGGGGGTAGGGGGGTGGTCACCTGTTGGCTGTGATGATACTTGCTGGTTCTGCATGGCTGCCCTCTTGTGACCTGGGTTCAGGCCTGACACCTGTCGCTTGATCCAGGGACAGTCACTTAGTGTCCATGTGCCTCAGTTTCCTTATGTGAAAAGGGGAGAGAATACCTGTCTACCTTTCAGCCTTGCTGTCCAGGTTAGCTGAGGTGACAGCTGTGGAGTCATTGGTGTGGTGCAGCTACAGGCGTGAGCAAGAGATAATTATTGGTTTTTTCCCTCCTCTGCGATGTCTACTTGCTACCATGATGACGTCTGGTGGTGGGCAGGGAGTGGCTTCCCTGATGGCTCAGCGGATCTTCCCTGGGTCAGGAAGATCCCCTGAAGGAGGAAATGCCAACCCACTCTAGTATTTATGCCTGAAAAATCCTGTGGACAGAGGAGCCTGGCAAGCTACAGTCCATGGGGTTGCAGACACGAGTCGGACACGAGTCGCACACGACTGAGCACACACACATAGGGAGTGGAGAATCCCTGCATTCATAGCTCAAGCTGAATGATCTATATAGTGAGCTTCTGCCCTAAGAAATTTAATCTTTGGGGGAGAAGAATGAAGAGTAGATACTAAAGCAGATATGACAAAAACTGACATGAGTACTGATAATTTGTCTGGCCGGAGCAGACATCACTAATCAATCACCATACTTTTTCCTGCAGATCCTTACCCACACGATGGCAGCTACTACCAACTTATATTTAGCTTATGAGATAGACTATTAGCTACTCCTAAATAAAGGGAAATAAATACTAATGCCATTCTTGGTCAGTGCCAAGCAAGTGACTCAGTAAATGCATTAAGGGAAGTGTTTGCATTGGTGGGGCATGGGGATCAGGACAGCCGTGAAGTAATTAAATGATCACAAAAGCCTCTTGGTGGAAGTGGTAATGGGCTGAGTCCAAGATGGAGGGGAGAGAAGAAAGAAGTGGGAAGGGCACTCCAGGCCACTGGCATGGCATAAGCAAAGACCCCCTGGTGGCCCAGATGGTAAAGAATCTGCCGGCAACGCGGGAGACCCAGTTTTATTCCTGGGTCAGGAAGGTCACCTGGAGAAGGGAATGGCTAGCCACTCCAGTATTCTTGCCTGGGAAATCCCATGGACAGAGGAGCCTGGTAGGCTAGTACGTGGGCTTGCAAAGAGTCAGAAATGACTGAGTAACTGACAGCACACAACACAACAGAACAAAAACCCAAGTGATGCTGGGCTGGGAGTGGGGTTCGTGATCCCACTAGGGGTTGTAGTGAGCGCTGGCCTGGGGGTCTGGTCCCTGTTCTACTACCCACTTACTGTGTGACCTTGGGGAATGCCCGTTCCTTTTTGTTTTTTGAAATTCATGCACTTTATTTTATTATTAAGTTTTTATTTTATATTGGAGTATAGCTGATTAACAATGTTGTGCTCGTTTGAAGTGGACAGAAAAGGGACCCAGCCATACGTATACACGTTTCCATTCTTCCTCAAACTCCCCTCCCCTCCAGACTGCCACATACCATTGAGCATAGCTCCCTGTGCTATATAGGAGGACCTTGTTGGTTATTCATTTTAAATATAGCAGTGTGTACATGTCCGTCCCAAACTCCCTAACTATCCCTGCCCCTCATCCTCCTCCCGCCCCGCGGCAGCCATAAGTTTACTTGCTAAGTCTGTGAATCTGTTTCTAGTTTGTAAATAAGTTCAAGGCCCATACGTTTTGTGTAAGGTAAGGGGCGAGGGTTGGTCTCATATCCACAAAGCTGTGAAGAAGTGTTAAAAGACAAATATTTCTGCAAAGACCAGTACACACATGCACCCTTTTCCTCCAGCAGTGACTACCTAATGAATGCCTTGCTGGTAGCAGCATATGTGACCCGAATGACTCAGAAATCTGGGGGCTGGAAGCAGTAACCACACCAGGAGAGTTACTGGGGATAGAAGCGAGATGTGGGCTGAGTGGGGCCTGAGCTTGATGGATCCCTGAATTTCTAGATGATGGAGTGTTTTCCCTGAGATCAGCAGAAGGTTTGGGTCCAGAGCAGCTGAGCTGGGTAGCTGGGCCTCTGCACCATTTCAAGGCGCCCTTTCATTCTTCGCCAAGAGGGAGGGGAGGCTGGGTATGGGCCGGGGGGGCTAACAGGTTCTCTTCTATTTATAGCCAAGATTCGGGGTCATGTGGCCCTGGGTGCTGGAATGGCCCCGATGCCTGGTCTTGCCAACCAATCACAGGGTGGCGTGCCCCAGGGTCTTGCACGTTAGCAGGTGCCCTAATGTGAACCCACAGGGCTGGGCTGAGCTCTGGCCAGATGCTCAACATTCCCTCCTGAGCCCCAGCAGGCCTCTGGGGGGCTGCCAAGTACTGGCTGGGACTGGGGTGGCAGGGGCGGCAGGGGAGAGAAGAGAGGAAGGGAAGAAAGGCCTTGAGTGGAGGCAGCTGGTGGGGCTGTCCTAGCCAGTGGTTCTGCACTTGCAAGTGGATAGAAGGTCAAGGTGCTTAGGACAGAGGTTCTGGAATGAGCATCGGAACTCCTGGGTCACTGTCTCCTGTCACATTGGAATTACAGAGAGAGACTGGTGGCCCACTCCGGCCTTCCTCACCCCTGGGACACATCTCTTTCCCTCCTGCCACACTCAATACCCCAGAAGCCCATTAATTAACTTCCACTGAGATGCACAGCCCCCCAGTGGGATTAGGGAGTTTGTCTTGACCAATCAGCTCATCTGCCTCATCTTGCCCTGTCGGCAATCAGTCCAGTCCATTCATTCCTGTTCATTTTACTTCCTTCCACTTAGCAGCGACTGTGTCACTCTGGCCAATGGGACAGCCACCCAGTTGGGCCTCCTGCTGCCATTTTTGTCTGCATCTCCACATGGCAGCTAGAGCACAGAGCTATCAGGTCACTGTTCTGCAGAAACGCTGTCAAAGAAGCTCCATGATCTTGGGGCAAAGGGCAACCTCCCCATCGAGGCCTAGAAGTCCTTCAGGTTGCTTCCCCCTGATCCTCATCCCTGACCCTCACTCCAGCCAGTTGAACTTTTCTCAATTCCTTCTCTTTGTGTTCTAATCACCTGGACGTTAGCCTGTGCACCACCTGATTGGATGATGGGGGTGTCTTCTTTCTATCCCTGTTGTATCCTTGGAAGCATGGCTCAGGTTCGCATTGAAGTGACAGTTCAGGAAAGAGGGAAGTGCATGTACCCTTGGGATGACAGGTTTTCTCTGTACTGTGTTCAGGCTTCCTGAGTCTAGAGAGAAGCCCCACCCAAGGCAGCAACAACCCTGGGTCCCAGGCAGGCCTCTTCCTTTGGGGCCTCAATCTCCTATCTGAGGATTGGACCTGGCACCTTTGTCTGAGGGCCATTCCCGTTCTAAAGGTAGGGCAGAAAAAACGATGGGCTAACAGCATGGACTTTGCAGCCAGACAGACACAGATATGAATCGTGGCTTATATCACTTGCTGGGCAGGTGACCTGGGGCCTTTCTGAACCTTGGTTTCTTCATCTGTGAAGGAGGTGGAGGTACTCATTTCTGTGATCTCCAGTGAGACAGCATAGTGCCTGACACTTAGGAAGCACGCAGGAAACGGGGACCCCTTCCTTTTTAGTTTACAATCTGATGATGAAATGTGGCAGTTCAAAGGACTCATAAATTGTTATCATTAAGGAAAGTTCTTTTTTCTCCTCTTAACTTTTAGTGCTAAGCATTTATAGAATGCTGCTGCTGCTAAGTCACTGCAGTCGTGTCCAAATCTGTGCGACCCCATAGACAGCAGCCCACCAGGCTACCCCATCCCTGGGATTCTCCCCTGTGTATTTGGTCCTGCCCTCTGCTTCTTCTGAGACCCCAGTCCCCATCTTTCATACACAGAGTGAAGACCTCATGGTCTCCTGGTGGTGGTTCACACGAGTGGTTTGGATGAGTCTGTGGAGCCTGCTGTGGTTGGTGTTGTGACTGTTGAGGGCTTGTGGCACCCCATCCCATGCACTAAATGAGGCCAGAATATGAGATTGTTGGCTGACCCCTCCCCTCACATGTACCAGATTAGCTCCCCAATGGGCTGGGCTGGGCGTAGAGTGAAGGCAAGCCAAGGACCAAGCCTGACATCCATTCTTGATGGGAGGATGCCCCGGAGGCAGCAGCCAAGACCCAAGTATCTGTGCAGGCCTGGACACCCTGTCATAGGGTAGCCTTAAGTGTAACCCAGCTGCATCCGTGCTGTAGACTGTAGAAACTGGAATTGGAGACAATCAGGGGAGGAATGTCTCAGGTAGTAGAAAATATGGAGGAGAATTCAGAGGGTTGAAGTGGAGACCATCAAAAAGCACTAAATGTCAGTGAAATAAACAAAGGAATGAATGAACCAACAAATGAATAAAGGTCCTCTGCCAATAGAAGCAAAATTGTTTCGCAGGCCTCAGAAGCAGAGCATTAACTCCCTTGGCTCAAGGGTTGTCAGTTTTATTAGGTGCCTAGAGTAGAAAAGAGACATCAGTAGAAGACTGCAGGGTCAAGCTCGATGATTCTCAGACTTTTTTTTTAATTTACCCCAACGTGCATGTTAGAAAACACAGTCTCAGTCCTCTACGTATGCCCAATTTATCAGCTGTAAATTGGCTGAGAGAAGCTGTAGGGCCCATGTTCCTGCTGGAGATCTTTTCTAACCACATCAGAATGTGTGTATTTAACTGTCAGGATTGCTGTGGTTATGAGTGAAAGAGAGCTGACTCAAAGTCACCTCCAAAAAAGGAATTTATTGGTTTCCATAACTGGAAAAAGTGGGGTTCATGTTCGGTTTGATCCAGGAGCACTATCTTTCAGTGTAGCTTCCCTTTACTGGGGCTGCATTCTCACACAGGTTCTTCCCAGTCAATGAAAAAAAGGGCTGCAAGGCCTCTTATGGATCAGATTAGCAACTGCAATAGGATGAGAACATTCTTTCCCAATAGCACCAGCTAACATCCTGGGACTGACTCTCATTGTTTGGATTAGGGAGTACATTTTTCAGCTTCAAGCCAGTCATGATGTCTGGGAGTGTGGCTCTCTGATTGCCCAGGACTGGACCATGCGTCTACCTCTGGAGCAAGAGTATGCATATAGGTTCAGCATCACTGACCCATGAGATCCAGGATTAGAAGGTATTATTCTCCTTCTAATGAAGAATGGTGGAGAGGTAAAAGCCCTTGTGCCCATTGAATTGCTCCATTTTACATTAATTAAAAACCAAATCATTCTTCAGGTTGGGGTTTTAAAATAGATTAGTAACTAATTACCTCCCATACCTACCACCAGTATCCATAATCAGAGGAGACCTGCTGATGTCCAGTGCTTCCCCCAAGAGCTGACATGATTGCCAGTCATGAAGTGGGACCAGCTAAGCAAGGCATCTATGTTGAGCAGTTGGGTGTAGGGAAAGATGGATGCTGCTGTGACCACATTCTACTCACAGGGACACTATAATCTACAAGAAGTATCTGCAGGGATGTTGACATGTGTAGTAATGGGACTAGGCTATGGGTACCCCTGTCTCCCAATCAGAACTAAATTTGGAAATAGTCCAAGTTTGAATAGAAGGTTCTGTCTACACAATGAAAGGTTTGATCATCTACCATCTGTGATCAGTTGGTAATGACTGTCAAGAATACTGTGCTGGAGAGTCCAAATCTATGCTCAAGCTCAGTAGGAACAAGGCCTACGACTGATTAGTGGTGTCTGCCATGTACATAGGCATTGCAAGTGGTGGCATGTTTGTTGCGTAGTAGACCATTCTTGTACTTTTTTTAGCTCTTTCACTTTAGATATGAGTCAGCAGAACAAATGGAGGCAACCTCAGGGCTCAAAAGAAAAACAAATGCAAAATGGGGACTTGCCTGGGAGGTACTTTGAGAATTCAGAGACTCATGCTGCTGTCTGTATTTCCTTGTGGAATTCATTTTCCCTGCTGAAGCTTGCTTTTCTCATCTGAAAATTGGGACAAATAATCCAGTCCTGTGGACCAAGCAGGGCTGTTATGAGGATAAAATAAAGTACTAAATGTGAGATCATTTTATCATACTTACAATAACAGCGAGCAGTCAAATGACACTTTTTATGGGCCAGACACCGTTCTAAGTGCTTTACTTATATCCTCATTAAAGCCTCAGAATAACTCTGTGGAGTAGTTACTGTTATCCTCATTTTATAGGAAATGGTATTTAGGTGCCGACGTTGTCACATTCTCAAGATCATGTAACTCTGGGAGCGGGGTTCAGGCCCAGGCAGCCTGGTTCTGGTGTCACTGCTTTGGATCCCTTTATTAGGCACTGTGGTGCTTCCCATGGTAAACTGTAAAGTGCAGTGCACCTGAAAGGGATTACCTAAAGCAGCACCTCTCATTCTTTTCTTGCTCAAGAAATGCCTCACTTGTCTACCCTCTCATTAAGACCCACGAAGGTTGCTGTGGTCTGTGTGCCAACCCTTCACAGCTCAGTGACACCTTTCTAAGACCTTGTCGGGGTTAAGAAGGGGAAGCAGGGTAAATCTAAGGGTCTGCCCCTGATCTCCAGTCATGCTGCCTGAGTTCATCTCCTGGCTCTAGCTGGGTGACCTTGAGCAAGTTGTCTAATCTCTCTGAGCCTCAGTTTCCTCACCTGTACATAGAAGTGAAAATCATACCTTCTGTGTAGGATTATTATAGGGAGTAAATGAGATAATGTAGGGGATGTGCCTGGTAACATGATAAATACTCAGTGTAGGTGATGGGAGGAGGGGTGCAGAAGTTAAAGGGACCTGAAATGGTGGGCATGAGTTGCCTCTCTCAGGACTGGGCAGAGGACCGGGACTCTTCTTTCTGCAGCATCATTTATTGTGAGGAAATTCTCCCTTCCCAAGTGAAAGCTATCACCCTCACCCTCAGGCCCCCCACTTAGGACTCAGGCACCCTGGGCATGCCTGTTTCCTCCCCCCTGCGTGTTCTGCCAGTTCTTCCCGCCGCGTTCGCTCAGCCTCCAGCTGTACTCCCTGTCCACCCTGTGTCTACCCTGCTGCGGCCCCAGTCTGGCCAGATCCAGAGTGAGCTGGTTTGTGGCCTGCATTTCCTAGGGGCCTCTGAGGCTTCAGAATTATAATAAAAGGAGCTAGCACAGCCGGAAGAGATCCTGATTCTAGGATGAGACGTCGGGAAACAAGTGCTCTTGTTTTTGGACCTGATGAAGTAAAGAAATGAGTGAGAGAGCTTACTGGGGCTTTGCTTTCCTGTCGGTCACTCTGGAGACCTTCGCATCTGTAGGGAGGGCCTGGCCGTCCATGGGCAGTGTGTGGCAGGTACAGACTCCTGGGCTGGGGCAGGAATCTGGGCAGAGGACGGTAATGGTGGCTTCATCACTGGGAAGCTTGTTTAAAATGCAGATTCCCGGGTCTCCCCCAGTGATGGATTCAGGGCCTCTGGGGTAGGGCCCGGGAAACTTGCATTTTTACAAGCTTCCCCCAGGAGATTCTGCAGCGGGTGGTCAGGGAACCAGCCCTTGAGAAATACTGAGTCCTTCTTAGGAATACCCTTTGATTCCGTTGTTGTCCTTCAGTCACTGTTATGTTTCTCCTTAACTCCGCTTTCTCAGCCATTCCAACTTCAACTCTTGGGGGTGAAAGGCCCTGCAGGACCCCCAGGACTCCGGATTAGAAGTTTCTAGAGTTGACTCTCTACTTCTTCATTGGCTCCCCATCCCTGTTGATGTGCAAGAGGCTTGGAGCCTGCCTGCTGGGACTGGGGCTGTGGGCTGACTACGTGCAGATGCTGGTGCTGAGATTGATTCTGTGATTTCATTGCCTGGAGAGGCTAGTCTTTTATAGCAGAAGTCAATTTCTGCAGAATGAGTGGTAATTAGGGAATATTAGAGCCTGAAAGAAGCTTTATTTTTTCACCCAGGACATTTTCCCCTTCTGCAGACGCTGTTAGCTGAAGACCCAATGAGTTGAGGAGACAGGGAGAGCTACTGTCATTGGCCTGGTGTCTAGCAGCTCCCTTCCTCTGTTTTTACAGCCTTTTATAGATTAAGATGAGGGACCATATCCCAGTGCCTTGCGGTTTTCCTGTTTAAATATAAAAGGATACATCTATAAAAGCTTCACTCATTCAACACACATGGGATGAATGAGCACCTGCTGGCCCCAGGGGACCCTGGGACACACAGGATTCGAAGCCTCTCCTTGGGGGAATGATGCTAAACGCACACAGAGACATAAGCTGGGCAGATGGTGTCCTGGGGCAAGAATTGGGAGGGCAGGGTTTAGAAGAGGACAGAGTGACCGTACTAGGGAGGGGGAGCAGGTGGAGTGCTGGAAGGTAGAACCCCGCGTCCAAAGGTGCTGAGCTGGAGCCATCAGTTGTTTGG
>NW_011494863.1:11090565-11096270 GCF_000754665.1 Bison bison bison
AAAATAGGCGTTAGCAAACAGGCCTGGCATAGAGAGCCCTTCCAGTCCTCCTGAGGGAGGTTCTGATCCTTCAGGGATGAGATGGGGGCAGAGGGAGACAGTGATCTTCCTTGGGGCCTTCAAGATGTGGGGTCTCCACCCCTTTGCTCTTCATAGGAGCTCCCAAGAGGTAAGAGTCAAAGAAAGGCTGAGACCACCTCCCAGAATGATTCATCCCACTTTGAGGATGGAGTAGGGATGGGACTAGGAGTCTGAGTGTCATTAAACGAATGTGATTAAAAACAAAAAACAGTTAAAAATGTATATTTTTGTTTGGCTGCACTGAGTCTTGGTTGTAGCACTTGGGATCCTCCCTCTTGCTGGCACGCAGGATCTTTAGTCGTGGCATACAAACTCTTAGTTGCAGCTTGTGGGATCTAGTGCCCCAACCAGGGATCGAACCCAGGCCCCCTGCGTTGGGAGCACAGAGTCTTAGCCATTGGACCATGAGGGAAGTACCAGAGAATGTGGTTTTATGGAGACACTGACACAAGAGAGCTGGGGTCCGATCCTGGCAAGCTACACTGCTTCTGCCTCTCTGTTACAGCCTTTGTTGACTGAGCTTTTCCCATCTGAAAAGTGGATCATTTGTTTCTACCCTGAGGATTGATGTGAGGCTAAAAGAATATGCTGATGAAGGATAAGAACTCGAATGGAACACAGGTTTGGTACCTGGTCACACTGATCAGTTATAGCATCCTCATTCTTGGGTGCTTGAGTTCCCTTTGCAGTTTGCACTGCTGGCCGCTGTATAAATCCCAACAAAGAGGACATCACTGCCTTCATTCTTCCTTGTATGGGAAAAAATGTGGCTTTCACCCACTGGTATCTTGGATCTGCCCATGGGGCCCCTAAAAGAACTTCATGTGTCTTCTCCTTGACCTTCAGAAATGTGCAGATAAAATAACAATGACCACAGCCTTGGGACAGGACATGCAATCAGAGCCCGGTTCTCTGGGTTTGGTGGTGGGTGTGTCCTCCACCCCTCTGGGCCTCCCTGCCCTTGCAGTTTGGGTTGCTGGTCCAGTGACTCCCTCACCCCACAAAAAGGCCTGTGGGGGCAGCTGCTGTTGCCTACTCTTTCCTCTTGGCCTGCCTAAGAACTGGGTGGAGGTGGGCAAGTGCTTCCTGGACAAGGGAGTGGTTTCTGCCTGCCAGGAGGAGCCCCTGAGTCACAGGAGATGTTTTCCTGTCAGAGGGGAAAGTGGTCCTATCAACAAGTCCAGGGAAGGACAGAAGGAAGCTGGTTCATTCGAGCATCCTCTGCCTTCCCCAAATCCCCTCATGCTGTCACTGATAGTGTAAGTAGCCCATTGTTTAGAAGAATGCTCTTGCGCTGCCTCACTCGACACTCATGCAACAAATGTTTGTGGGGAGGACAGATCACACCCTCGTTTCCTCATGCCTTCAGAAACATCTCATCCAGCGGCCTACACCTTCTGGAGTCTAAGCAGAGCCTGTGGTAGCCCAGGGACCAGGCCCTGCAGTCCCCCAAAGGAGTCTCCTTCAGAGCCCACGAATTCTTGTTGTTGTCATTTGTTTGTTACTGTTGTCTATTTATTTATTTTTGGCTACACTGAGTCTTTGTTGCTGTGCACAGGTTTTCTCTAGTTGCCGCGCACAGGAGCTACTCTCTGGTTGCCGTGTACTGGCTTCTCTTGTAGTGGCTTCTCTTGTTGCAGGGCACAGGCTCTAGGCGGACAGGCTTTGGTGGTTGCTCCTCAGTGCATGGAATCTTCCTGGACTGGGGGTCAAACCCCACATCCCCTGCATTGGCAAGTGGATTCTTGACCACTGGACCACCAGGGAAGTCCCTCATTCTTGTTTTAGATGGAGCCTTCAGCTTTGAGATCTGGTTAACCAGTCCCCTGTTGATTAGAATTGGTACCTAAGCAGGGAAACATGGAGCTTCTTGAAGACAGCAGACTCAGAGTGGGAAGATGTGTCAGCCAAGCACCCAACTGTCCAGGGGAGATGGTTGCTAAGGGCAGAGACCAGCAGCTCTGAAGATCTCAGAGTCCCGAGGGAAGGGGCAGTACTGTGTCAGAGCAGAGGACCACTTGGAGGGGGTGGTGGTGAAGATGATGGTCCCAGAGGTCAGCAAAGTGAGGCCCTAAGGGCCACATCCAATCACTGCCTGTTTTTATAAATAAGGTTTTATTGGAAGCCACCATGCCTGTTTGTTCACACGTCTGGCTGCTTTTACACTAAAACTCCAGGACCGAGTAGTTCACTTATGGCTCAAAAACCTAAAACATTTACCATTTGACCCTTTACAGAAAAAGGTTGCCAACCCCTGATGATTGGGCTACCAAGGAAGGGTTAAAATTCAGCCTTTTTCCCTGGCGGTCCAGTGGTTAAGACTCTGTACTTCTACTGCACAGGGTGTGGGTTTGATCCCTGATTAGGGAACTAGGATCCCACATGCCACGCAGCATTCCCTTCTCCCCTCCAAAATAAAAATAAGTTCAGCCTGTGTTAGAACAAAACCAGGAGGAGTGGAGGAGTGCAGTCTCTTGGGGAAGAACTTCCAGACAGACTGGCTGATGGTGTTGTTCCTCACATGTTGATTCTTTAATGAATGGAAAAGGTTTCAGATCATCTGCATTTCATAGAATTGTAAAATATTAAGGCCAAGAAGGGTGTTACCGGCATCTCATCTGACTCTTGCCTATCCATATGGAGAGACTGAGAAACTGAGGCCTGGGGAGGCAAGGGGTCTTTGTCGGATGCATATGGTGGTGGCAGCCCTCAGTTTCAAATCCAGACCAGAGCGCTTTGTTCTGATTTGCTGTTCAGTGGCATGCGTGTGTGCATGCCCCCATGTGTGTTCTTGCGTGCACGCGCACGTGCGCACACACACACGCACACACGCGCACACACACACAAGCAAAATCCTCTAAGCAGTAACATGGCAAAGAGATGTGTTTGCCTCTAAAGAGCCGTTGCTTATTTTTGTCTTTTTCTGTGTTAATTGCCTTTGCATTAGGAGAAGAGGGGCAAGGATTTCTGCTTTGCCCTATATAAGGAGGCCGTTGTCCCAGCCAGACCCATCCCATGGCAACAGGGCTAAAATGGAAACAGGGAGTTCTGTTTAAGGCAAGCTCCTGCACAACAGCTGCCTCCCGCCTGCTGCGGATGGAGCATTGTCTGCCCAGCACCTGCCCTTCCTGCTCTAACCCGATTGGAATGCGGACTCCAGGGGCGAGTGCTCCTGGAGCTGGTCCTTCGTGGGGGTCACTGTCCACCGATGCGTGGTGCCTGCGATGTGTGGTGCCTGCGTTGGGGCTGGGTGGAGTTCACCAGAGGCAGCTTAATGCAGTCAGAGGGGCAGTCAGACTCTCCGGCTCAGAACCTCAGTTTCCTCCACTGGAAGATAGGAGAGCTAGAGCCAGGTCTGTCTAAGGGCCCCTTTCACTCTGCTAATTCTGGCACTTGTGCCTCCTTTGGTGAGGCTCTGAAACAAAAAGGGTTTTGTTCTTATTCTAGCATGGAGGTTAAATGTCACAGCTTAGGGAGTCAGATTTCCTGGGTTCCCATCCCAGCTTAACGACTTACTTAGCTGGATGTCTCCAAGGAAATTAGCAAACCTCTCTGGGTCTCAAGTTTCCTCATCTGTGAAATGGAACTATAAGGGAACCTATCCCATGAGGCACCTGCAGCTATTGTTTGGTTAAAGCATAAGGAGAGCGGTTGGACTGATTGGCGGTCAGGCTTTTTTCCTGCTTGGGGTTCTGTGGCTCTGATTTCGAGATCTCCAGCCTCTCAGGTAGGTCTCCCTCCTGCCCCAGTGTTGCCTGGGGAATTTCCTACGCAGACAACACTCCCAGCTCTGGAAACCTGATCTGGAGATTAGAGGCCTGGAAAAAGCAGTTGAGGAGAAAGGAGCCATGAGGAGTTTCCAAGGTGCTGCAGGCAATGTGAGTCCAGGTGTGGGTGCCACATCCCTGCCAGCCAATTTCTGTGGGCAGAGCGGTCCAGCAGGGGAACAGCCTCTGAGCAGGATGAGGTCACAGCATCATGAGTCCTGGAATGCCATCAGTTCAGCCCTGCACTTCTGCATCTTTCTGTAGAAGCATCCATCCCTGGTCTTCTCTTTGGGGATGACTTTGGAGAAGATGGAGGAGTGGGAAGGGGTAATTTTATTTTATTTTTTTTTAAGAGTATGATGAAGTGATAAAGAATCCGGCTTTAGGATCAGACAGCCCTCAACCTTAGCTGGGAAACCTCCTTGGGCCCCCTCAGTTTCCGCCTCTGTGTAAGGGAAAGAATAGCAGCTGTAAGGACTGCATGACATAGTGCCTGCCCAGAACTCAGCCCATTTCCCCTACACAGTAAAAAGCTCATTCAGTAAAATCTGAGGAGTGCTTACTGTGTGCCAACATAGTAGGAAGCAAGACACACAGACTAGTCTTCAGCAGTCAGGAGCTTCTGTTTGAGTGCAGGTAGACAGATAACAAACACATCAACAGAATGGACAAGTTTATTTCAGACAGTGACGTGGGTCATGAAGAAATGAGACGCAGCCATGTGATGGAGAGTTTGCCAGGGTGTGGGGAGGGGTAACCACTTTATAGTGAATGGTCAGGGAAAGCCTCTCCGAAGAGGTCACATTTGGTTTCAACGTCAAGAAGGAACCAGCCATGCAAAAATAACTTATGCAAAGGCCCTGAGGCAGTGACTACTTTGCCCTCTGATGTAAAGAATGCTGGGATGCCTGGGGCATGGTGATCAAGGCAGTAAGTAGCCAGAGAGGATGCTGGCAGCCTAGGCAAAGGCATTCTAAGCCACAGATGTTTGGATTTATATGTACAATAGGAGAATCTTTGGAGAATTTTGAGTGGGAAGTGGGTGACATGATCTAGTTTACATTTTTTTTTAAGATTATTTGAGCTACTGTGTGAGGATGAACTTGGGGTGGGATGGAGTCCTGTTGGGCAGCACTGTAAAAGCCTAGGTAGGAGGTGATGAGGTTATGCGTGACAGCAGAGATGGAGAGGGAGTGGACAGGACTGATGGATTGAATCTGGCAGTGAGGGAAAGAGAACCCCGGGTTTTCTTCTGAGTAGCTGGGTGAAGGGTTTGCCATTTATTGACACTGGGAAAACTGCAGAGAAACTGGCTTGGGTGCAAGTAGAATTCCGTTTGGACATAAGGTTGAGATGCCAATAAGCCACCCAAGTGGAGTTGTCAGAAGGTAGGATGTGAAAGGGCTGCTTTGCAGAGTGGTTGAGGACGTGCTAATGCATGGAAGGACGCAGCTTGTTTTGAGCTGAGACAGCCTGAGTGCATATCTAGCTGGGGCTTAACCCTCTGCCAGCCCTAAGCTTCTGGATTAACTTTAAGAGCTTTCCTTAGTCACCTAACAGCTTTGCATGACCCACATCCCTCCCTGAGCCCCTGATGGGCGCAGGGCTGCTCAAGCCCCTCCCCTAGAGGACTCCTAATGGCATGCAGGTGGAACAGACCCTGTCCTGTCTGGGGGCAGAGTCTGAAATAGCTTGAACCAGCTACCCTGAAGAACATTCACAGGATATGCCAGGCCCTGGGTAGACTGCTTTACAACTGAGTTGCTTAACCCCAGGGGATAGAATTCAGAGGTCTGTGAACTTGGATGAAAAAAAAAAATCACATCTTTATTTTTGCCAACCTCCAAGTGAAATTTA
>NW_011494863.1:11096370-11103492 GCF_000754665.1 Bison bison bison
ATTTCCTCCCATTGTGAATGTAGGTGGCAAACCGTAGAAGTATTAGTGGTACCTTGACTTTGTCACTGATGGAAATCAGATAATATTCATATCACATTATAGTTTTTTCGGATACCTAAAAATACTTATACTCATTGCTACTTTGAAATTACTGGTGATTATTACACTTGCTACTACATCTTATTTACTATAGTAATAAGGAAGCCTGCTATATTACTGTAACATAAAGTTAGTCTTTTTAATATTTTATAAATGTATTTTGATAGTGTTGATTTCCTAAATAATCCTGTTTTATTTTATGCATTTAAAAATATTTCACTTATTTTATCTTATGCATTCATAAACATTCTGAGAAGTTTATAGCCTTTATTAGACTGTCAGTGGGATTCATGACTCAGAAAAGGTTAAGGACTCCTACTTTGCAAGCATGATTTTATCATTCCCAATTTAGAAGCTAAGTCTCAGAGAGGTTGAGATCAGGCCAGGGTCACACAGCTGATTGAGTGGCTGAGCCCCAATTAATGCAGATCTATCTGATCCCACAGTTCTTAACAGTTCTGCCACAGCCTCCAATGTAGTTCTGTCAGCTAAACCTACAACCTATTTAAACAGAAGCCACAGCATAAAAACTGTTATTTTATCCAAAAACAATTATTATGGCTTTTACATTCTAGTCCCTAGCATACTCTTGTTTTTTATAGTAGAAGAAATTTTTTCTTACTAGTGAATAATTTAACTTTCTTTTATGCCAGGTCTTGGGAGGGAAAATCTGAGGGAGTTCTGAGAAGAGGCACCTCACCTGGCCTGTGCCTTTGGAGTATGTCTCAGCCCACCACTGTGCCAACAGGGGTATGTGATCAGAGACAGAGAGGCATGGCCCCAACTCAGTGATTCTTAGGCTGCCTTGTAGGCCAATAGCCCCGAGATAATGAGAAAGCTGAGGCCTCTAGCCCCCCGGTGGCTATGGTCCCATAGCTCCAGCCAATGGAGTTCTGGTTCTGGCTTTTCCCCCATGCAGCCTTGATCTAGTTCCAATATCACTTAACTTGGCTGTGTGATCTCAAGCACATTACTTACATTACTGAGACTCAGTTTCCTCGTCTGTAAAATGGACTGGATGGTGTCTGCCTTTCTTTACTTGGTTGGGCAGGATCAATGAGATGGCTGTGGAGTGCATGGCATAAAAGGGAGGCTCACCAAAGGTTGTGATTATCATGGGCCACAGGTTACCGAGTTCTCCTTGGTCCTCAGGCAGGGGTGGGTGCTGAGGGGGACAGG
The DNA here is from genome assembly GCF_000754665.1 of Bison bison bison. Classification (NCBI taxonomy): domain Eukaryota; kingdom Metazoa; phylum Chordata; class Mammalia; order Artiodactyla; family Bovidae; genus Bison; species Bison bison. The sequence continues at coordinate 11,097,649 of NW_011494863.1, forward strand.
AACCCCCTTGCTGCGTGGGAGGTGAAGTAGGACTGTCACCAAGTTCTCGCCAAGGCTAGAAGCCAAGTCTGACCGAAGGATCCAGTCTCAGCCACAGCCCAGAGCCTCCTGGGTGATTAGTCAAGGGTGGGGAGTCGGGGCCAGACTCCCTGCCTCTCGTCCCTGTCTCTGCGCCTTCCTCTGAGCCCTACACCAGATTGGTGGCTTTATTTCATGCGCCTCTATATTTAATAAGCAGGGCTGTGATGAGGTTTGGTGACCTCAGGGCCCAAATGGACTGTCTGCTGGCATCAGCCGTGCTTGAGTCATTTCCCAGGGATGCGCGCCGGGCAGGTTTCCAGGAGCTGAATTTACCCTCTGATTCTCTGCTTTCCTCTTCTCTCCTCCCCATCCCCCAGCTCCATTTTAGAGTTTCCAACTTCCTTGGCTTTAGGAGGTCATGGACCAAGTTAGAAAGCAACATAATTGTTCCTTTGGCAGGCCTCTCTGCACCCCTGCCTCAGCAGAGGCTCAGGCTCAGTGTTGGGGGAGACCCCAGAGGCTCAGGACAATGACCCAGGCTCCTGCCTGGCTGAGGACTCCCTTGGGTGTGTGCACGTTGAAGATGCAGGCTCAGTGGCCTAACTGCCCTGAGAGATGCAGCCAGAATGTGGTAGGGATGCAGAGGAGAGACAAGTAGGGGAGATCAGGGCAGGCTCCATGGGGGAGGTGGTATGTGAATGGACGTTTATTTATTTATTGTTTTATTTTTGGCTGCACTGGGTCTTTGTTGTTGCCCACAGCCTTTCTCTGGCTGCGGTGAACAGCGGTGGCTTCTGTTGTTGCGGAGCACATGCTCAGTGGTTGTGGCTCATGGGCTTAGTTGCTCCAAGACATGCGGAATCTTCCCAGACCAGGGATGGAACCTGTGTCCCCTGCATTGTCAGGTGGTTTCTTAATCACTGGACCACTAGGGAAGTCAGAATTGGCCTTTTAAGGATGGGTTGAAGCCTGTATATGATCAGTGAAAATAAAAACCTTCAAAGAGTAAAGAAAGACGCAACATAGAAAGCAGATATTCTCTGACATCCCTTATCCCCAATCAACTCCTTATTCCCGAAACCCACCCCCCAACTCCTGGTGCTTTCTTTTGTGTCCTTCTGGCAATAATCTGGTCTTCCCTGGTGGCTCAGCTGGTAATCTATGAACCATCTGTCCATCTTCCCACCCATGCATCATTTAAAAAAATAAACATGGTCATATAACGTTAACTTCCCCTTTTCTCTTAACAGCCCAGCTTGGCAACCTTCCCATATAGCACGCATGGGGGTTGGTGGCTCTGACTCACGGCTGAGAACTCTGCTGGTCCTTGCAGGTGGCTGGAAGGGCATGGGCAAGATGAGAAACCCCACAGTGTGTATGAAAAGCTGTGGCAGGGGAATGAGGGAAGCAATAATCTGAGTGGTTAGGAGCCCAGGCTGACCTTTAAATTTGGATGATCTGGGGATGAATCCCAGTTCCAGCACTTTCTAGCTGTGTGACCCTGGGCCAGTTTCTTTACCTCTCTGAGTTTCAGTTTCCCCATCTTCCCAATGGAGCTAATACAACCTACCTTTGAGATGTTTGGGGACTTTCACTTACAGCTCACAGAGGTACCCAATCAACAAGACTAGCTTCTTGTTTCTGCTGTCATCAGGGTGGTGTGTCAGATGGGGCAGGGGGCAGCTGAGCCCTGACAGGTAGGGCCAGGTGCGTGGTGGGTGTTTCTGGAGCAATATTTGGAGAAAGGATCTGATCGATCTGAAGCTTAAAATAGCCTGGAAGTGCAAGAACAACAATAAATAAATGGGTTCCGGATGCTTTTAAATCTTGGCATTTCCTGATCTCAGCTCAGCTGGTCCAGACAGCTTCATCAGCATTTACTGCCGAGGCCGGCGGTGCACGCCTCCCCTGGCCATAGCCCAAAGCTGCTTTCAAGAAAATCAGATCTAGAAACGTTCGGATCTCTGGCATTGGTCCTGCAGGTCAGGGGTAGAGGCTGAGGACCAGGCAGCCCTGGGGTTTGTCCCATGTGTGTATAGAGGATTAATTAAGGCCTAGGGAAAGATGTGAGGGGTGAGGTGGGACTTCCTAGGACTGGGGAGGGCGGTGAGATGGTTGCCAAGAATGGAGTTGTTCATTTATTCTCTGTGTTTATTAAACACTTATTATGTGCCGGGTGCCAGGGATACGTTGTGGTGGTTTAGTCGCTAAGTCATGTCCAAGTCTTTCAATCCTATGGACCGTAGCCCATCAGGCTCCTCTGTCTGTGGGGTTTCCCAGGCAAGAGGACTGCAGTGGGTTGCCATTCCCTTCTCTAGGGGATCTTCCCAACCCAGGGATCACACCCAGGTCTCCTGCATTGCAGGTGGATTCTTTACCAACTGACCCACCAGGGAAGCCCAAGGATACCTTGGTGAGCAATAATAACATGCCCATGCAAGTAAATGTTTAATTACCAACTGTGATAAGCTCTGAAGGCTCAGGACCTCCAGAAGGCCAGGCTCCTTCTGCAGTCTGCATGGCTCAAGGAAAGCTTCCTCAGGAGGTAAAGAGTGGAGGGTACATACGAGATAACTAGACAAAGCATCTATGTGTGGGATTATGTTCCAGGCAGAGGGAATAGCACATGCGAAGGTCTTATGGGAGAGAGGTCCTGGCAAGTGCTAGTGTTGGAGAGAAGGTCAGTGGGGCTGAAAGTTGGGTGGACTGTGGGTTAATGCCAGGAAATGATTTTGGACAGGTAGAGAGAAGCCAGATCATGCAGAATGGTAAAGGCCTCCTGAAGAGTTTGAGTCTTTATCTGGGAGGAATTGGGAACAAGCAAGGTTTTAAACAGGGTCCAGTACAGTCGGATCTGCGACTTGAAAGCACTTGGCTATGGCTGCCCCCTGCCCAGCAGCCTGGAGGGGGCTGGAGTAGAAGCAGGAAGCCATGGCTGCCAGTAAGTTGTGAGTTGATAGTGGTTGGACTGGGTCAGTCTGAGCTGGAAGGGTTCGCACAGCGATGGGGTACAGAGGAAGTTCTGGAATCCCAAAGGGCTGCATCTGTTCCAGCAGTTGCTTCAGGTCTCCTGTGTAGTAATCTCAGGAATGACTGTTATCTTTTTAGCACTTACCGTGCATCTGACACAATGCAAGCCCTTCTCATCTAATCCTCATAGGATCCCTATGGCTATTATTACCACCTCCTGTTTTACTGAGGCCCAGAGAGTTTAAATCATTCAGCCAAAAATCACACAGCCCAGCCCCCTGTTGTCCAGCTCCTCTGGGCTGACCGACCCTTGGATCAGTGTTCTCCAGCCAAGTTTAACCCTTCTCGGGGCTCCGCCCGAGCCCCCCGGCTTCTGTCTGGTTGCTCCAGTGACCCTTAGTTGGCATTGTGCCCACCCTGGCTACAAGAACTGGTTCAGAGCTGGGCTGGAGGGGCCGTGTGTGACCTGAGGGGACACAGCCCCGTGGCCCTTGCCCCTCCACCCTCAGCCTTTTATCCTCTGACGTGAGCTGAAATGGCTGTGTCTCTGGGTTTCACATGTCGCCTGCCTCTTGGGGATTCAGATGGTCTCTGTTGCTTGTTTTTATTTTGCTTCTTCATTTCCTCTGCCCTCCTCCTTTCTCCCTTTGCTCCCACCCTGTCCCCATCTGTTGCTGCCCCACGGGGGTCTTTTCCTCGCCTCCCAGATGTTGCAGGCAGGACTTGGAATGGAAGCAGAGGCGTTCTTCCTTCCGGCCTTTCAGGAAGGAAAGGAACTAGCAGTGTGTGCAGCTGTTACCTGCTGGGCACTGGGCTAGACTGTTGGCATGCGCGATCTAACATAACGCTCAGAGCAGTCCCCCTGAGGTGTACACTCTGTTATCTCTACTCCACAGATGCAGACGCTGGGGCTCGGAGGATTTAGGTGCTGAACTGAAGGTCACATGTTACAATTGGTCTTCCGATTTAAAATTTTTTTGTTTTCCACACTTTAATGTGCCTATGAATCAACCGAGGGATCTTATTAAAATGCAGGTTCTGATTCAGGAGGTGTTAGGCTTCAGCATGAGATTCTGCAGAATTGAACAACCTCCAGGGCTGGGCAATGCTGCTGGTCCGTGACTGCACTTTGAGTAGCAGAGTGAGGAGCTAGCAGATCTTCCACGTGCCCTCTCACAACACCACTACAGACACACCCCATGTGATGCCTCCTGCAGTGGTCATCACCTCCATCTCCTCCACCTCTCCCCCTTGTTGGGAATTGCCAATGGGGCAGCTAAGGCTTTCCTACCATGCCCAGGACATCATAGGCTGACCCTGCATGTCCCAAAGCCCAGCTGACTGACTGTGGTCTCCAAGCCTAACCAGTTTTGGAATATAGGGAAACTGAGGCTCAGAGAAGTGGAGGGACTTGTCCAAGGTCCCATGCCACTTGAGCAGAGAGTTCAAGATTGCTGCTCCTAATCAGTGATATTTTTGCTTCAACTGAGGCAGAGGTCTGGGAGTTCTAGTCCTGTTCTTCTCTTTAACTTGCTTCGTGACTTAAGGCAAGTTACTTCCCCTCTCTGAACCTCAGCTTCCCCATCAGAAAAAAATGGCTTAACCTCTGCCCTATTGTAAGGGTCAGATGGGAGAATGTCTAGTTTACAGGCGTAAAGGATTTTTATGAGCCCTGAGACCCCTAATCCTGGCAGGGTGGGAGGAGCCCGGTAGGTCAGAGAAGTGGGCTCCCATGGCAGGGACTTCACTCCCTGAAAGACCTCACTCTTCTGTCTTGGAGAACCCCCGCTTCCAGCCTGTTTCCCTGCAGGCTGTGTGGTAACCAGGCATTGTTAGATGGTGCCCCTTTCCTAGCTCTGGTGCCTGTTATTCTACCATGAAGGCCCTGGCTCTGGTTGGGAAACCAGTGGTGATATCACCCTGTGGACCACCTCCTTGTTACTTAAGAAGAAGGGAATGGAAAGGTATGATTTAGTTGACAAAAATTCACTTTACACACCCGGTGAACACACTTCCACATGAGACAGGTTGGCCTGTGGCTGGAGAGAGCCAGTGCCTTGGGCCTGGGGGACGTGAGTAAGTGGGCCCTCACTGACCACATGACCAGGGAGGGCCTGCTGGGGCCAGAGAGAGTCTGTTTCCCACCAGCTTTATCTGGGAGCCATGGGTCTGGGTTTCTCATCATCTGACCTCTGTGAAATGTATTTCCTTAAGGAATAAATGGATGGAGAAGGACACCCCCCCTCCCCCCCACCACCAGGAAAGGAGGGTGCATGAGAGGGAGGCCTTGCAGGACTCATAGCATGGTGAGGCAGAGCTGCCTGAACTGACCTGGGAAACTGGAGCTCTGCTCCCCAGGCCCACCTCTACCCATCCCACAAAGATCTAGTGAGCACCTACTCTGTGCCTGACACTGTCCCAGGCACCGGGATTCAACAGAGGACAAGCCTGGACCTCTGCTCTCCTGCGGCTGGTATTCTGGAGGGGACAGACAGACAGACAGTCTCTGGGTTTATGCTGTGCATAACACATGGGGACATGATCCATAGCGGGTTAGGGGTTGGGGAAGGCCTCTCACTGAGACCCAATGCTGGATAAGTAACCTGGGACCAGGCAGGACAGATGTGTCATAGGTGGAGAGCCCAAGCTGAGAGAGTTTCACTCCAGGAGAAGAAGAAGGCCGCTGTGTTCGCAGTATGGGAAGGGTGAGAGGGCCCAGGAATTTGTGCGAGAGGAGGCAGGCCCAGGCTGCGCCAGGCCTCATAGGCCAGTGAGGACTTTGGGTTTTTGTCAAGGGCGGTGACAAGTTGGGGAAGGCTCGTGCAAATGCAGGAGGGTGAGCAACAGCCCCTA
>NW_011494863.1:11103592-11166256 GCF_000754665.1 Bison bison bison
GTCTCAGCTGTGCCTCCAGTTCCCTGGGGATGGTGGGCGAGCCCCAGCTTTGGTGGTATCTTCTGTGGTCTACACAGCACCTTCTTTCCTGGGCTTCCTGAGCCCATAAAGACTCTCCAACATTTACATTCTGCTTTGCAAAGTCATGTTACCTCCCTGGGTCTTAGCTTCTGCATCTGTACCATGTGGAAATGGTAGATACCACCTACTTGGAAAGTGGCTTCTTAGTCTGAGATTTCAAATAAACCCAGTAAAGCCTTTAAGTTGCCGACAAAATAGCATATGTGAATAATAGGTATGAGTGTGTGGGTATGGGGAGGTATAAAATTCATGTGCAAAACATAATGTCGTCGTATTTCTAACATGGAAGAAAGAAACAGAAATTTGGCTTCCTGTGTATTTGGTTTTTGGCAAGCTTATAATGTTGAATTCACTCAGGTTAAATAGGAGTATGATGCGTTGCCACTGTGTAGTTTTTAGTTAATAAAAATGGAAAACCTAATTAATTAGCTTCCTCATCATCCCTCCCACTTCCAAGCCCAGGGCGCTGTCAGGCTGCGGGGGTGGAGAGCATGCAGGGGCTTCCCCAGGGAGCCCAGCGTGGGAACCACAGGACCAGATGGGCTGTGAGGCCCTTCCCGGCTCCCACGCTGTGCAGCAGCCCCAGCAGGGGCAGTTGTGGGCTGCGTGTTGCTGAGTCATCTCTCCCTCCACGGCTGTGTGTATTGGCTGACAAGCCAAGGCTGCTGTGTTGGTGGCTGAGCCCTGCCCTGGGTTCTTGGGAAGTTGACTTCACCCTCTGCCCGTTGGGCTGGGGGATCCTCAGCTATTCTCTGCTCCTCCAACTCACCCCATGGTCTCCTCTCTGTTTGAACCTCCGGGAGCCGGCCACCTTGGGGCTGCCCTTCCAGAGTGGGAGTGATGCTCCCTGGCACGATAGCATGGCCACAGTCAGCCCTGGGCAGCGTGGGGGCTGGAGATGTGAGCCGGTACCTTGCTGGCCCGATGGGCGTGACATTTCCTCAAATGCCATGAAGGGGCTGCCTGACCTTCACTCTCATGCCAGACCCCTCTTTCTGCCTCTTTCTGGGTTATTTATAACAGTGTGAACAGGCAGAAGGGCTTCTCGGCTGAGCTCTGGCCCAGCTCCCCCCGGGTCTCCTGCCAACCACGGCAAGGAACACATAAATAGAAGCAAAGAACGTGGACACCGTAGGACCCCAGAGAACTCCTCCAGAAGGAGTGGGCCAGGCACTTTATTTTAGGTCTCTGGGACTTTTAGCATTTAATTTTATTGTGGTAAAATATGCATAAGATAATATTGGTCATTTTTAAGCGTACAATTCAGGGGCATTAAGTACATTCACGACTGTGTACAGATAACACCACTGTCCATTTCCAGGCATTTCTTCATCCTTCTCATACCCTCAGGTAGCTGACACATGCCAGTCCCTCCTCCCCTGCTCTTGAACATATTCTGATTTTGAGGGAACTCCAGAAAATGTGATGGTGAAGGACAGCGATCCTGCAGTGTGATCAGGGAGTTGAGGGGTTGTCCGTTTCAGCTGCAAGCAGTGGGTGCTTTCCCAGGGCTCACTGTAGCCCTCTGCCTTCCTTCCCATCCAGTAAAGGAATCAGATGGGAGAGGAGGTCCTGCTTGCTGGGAGAACCATGAATCTGCTCTAATCTCTTTTCTTAAGCAAAACCTATTCATTTAGCAAACTTCACTCCTGTCTTTATGAATCAGGCAAGTTTGTTGCAACTCACCTCAAAGCTGAATGCTGCTCACCATGGTCATGGACCATTTATGGCCTTTGATAAAAATGTGATAACAGTTCCTCACCTATAGATAGCACTTTAGAGTCCCAAATGCCTCACTGGACAGGACTGGAACACCCTAGGGTTATGGGCTCCATTGTAGAGATGTGGAAACCGAGCCCCCAGACTAAAGGGATCTAGGACAGGATCCGGTCTCATTTCAGTCACCAGAACATACAGTCACTCCTTGTCACTAGGATTAGGGGGCAATGGCAACCCACTCCAGTACTCTTGCCTGGAAAATCCCATGGATGGAGGAGCCTGGTAGGCTGTAGTCCATGGGGTCGCTAGAGTCGGACACGACTGAGCGGCTTCACTTTCACTTTTCACTTTCATGTATTGGAGAAGGAAATGGCAACCCACTCCAGTGTTCTTGCCTGGAGAATACTAGGGATAGGGGAGCCTGGTGGGCTTCCGTCTATGGGGTCGCACAGAGTCCTACACGAGTGAAGCAACTTAGCAGCAATAGCAGCAGCACTGTGAGGCAAAGGAGACACGTGGCTCAGGCACAAAAGTTGAGATGACAGAAAGTTCAGTAATCAAGATAAGTCATATTTTAATGCAACACTTTAAATATGTTGCAATAGTTAGTGTGTTAGTTAATTTGTTAATAGTCGATGCCAAAATATCCATTTTGAATATAATAATACCACATCTTTTAAAGGTAGGAAGACTGCCATGCGGAGCCAAATAGTCTGAAGCAAAAGGAGAAGTCAGTACCACTGACCTTGTCTTTATTTAGTGTTTTGATATTTTGTTCATCCTGGATTGGGGGGCGGGCATTAATTTTGATTGTTTTCACAATATTACATCAAATATGACCTGTCTCGATTGCTGGATGTTTGGTGCCCAAGGTTGGTACCTCCCGCACCTCAGCCAAATCCCAGCCATGACTCCACCTTCCAGTGTCTGTGCCCTCCTATGACAGAGGACCCCCCTGCCTCCCAGGCCTCAAGTCCTCGTATGCCAGGGCCTTGCAACCACTGCCGAGGGCAGCATTTGATCCTCGCCATCTATTTTTGTGCTTGCCCTTCAGTGATGATAAAACGTTGCTCTGGGTAGAGCTGATGTGTTGAAATGGTGAGTGTCAATGTCAGGTGGCCTGTGTGATCGTGTGTCTTCATTTTTGGCCTCTCAAAGGGGCCTGGAACCAGGGAAGAAAAGGAGTTCCTGGGCTTTTGCCCTCACAGAGTAGGACAAAAGTCATTATCGGGAAACTGAGGCTGCCGGGCAGTTGGCCCTCGTCTCGAGACTTAATGGAAAAGATGTCCGGGTTACATTCTCTTGCTCCTGAGCACCACCCTTTACAGGGCGCTTCCACATGGCTGTCACTTTGTTTATTGAGCAGCCACTACATTCTAGGCATTCTGCTAGGGGCTGGGGAAACAGCGGGGAACAAGCTTCTGCTCGGATGGAACTCCTAGCTGGGGGAGGTAACATATACAAGTAGATACATGAAAAACGGGGAAGAGTTCTAGAGAGGGGTGCTGCTGCTGGTTACACAACAGTGTGAATATACTTAATGCCACCGCATTGCCCAGTTAAAAATGGTTAAAATGTAAAGTTTTATATTATGTATATATTACTACAATTTAAAAAAAATACCGGCAAAAGTGGTGGGGGGACATCAGAGAGAGAAAAGTGCTAATTGAGGAACTTGGAGTAGGTGATGGGAGAGAGGTTGGCAGCCACTTCAGGATACAGTGGTCAGCAAGGCTCGTCTCAGAGGGACACTTAATCTGGGCTGGGGCTGATAAGAAAGGACCAGCTGTGCGCAGATGAAAGCAAGAGAAGGCTTCCCAGGCCGAGGGAGCTGCCGGCACAGAGGCCCCAGGGTGGAAACTCAAGCCACACAACCGTTCTGTGTTGCAGGCCGGTCCCTGGAGATGGAAAGAGGCTAGGGGACGCCCTGCAACTAGCAGGTGATCAGCCAGGGCCAGCCTCAACCAGTCTTAACAACTGGTGGATACCTGCACGCACTTCGCAGCTTACAAAGCGCTTTTCCTGCCGCTGTCCTTTGAGTTCAAGAGGCCCTTGAATTCAAGTGCAGAAAATTGATAGCAATTGTAGGGGAGCACAGTGTGCGAATGGCAGTGCCCCGGAACACCCTCACTCACTCGTCCGCTCGTGTCACAGAGTACACTTTACGCTTTTCAGATAAACAAAACACCACCTTTCCAAGCCAGGGGCAGCCTGGGCCGCCTGGCAGGTGCCAGAATGGGTGGTGGGGCACTGATGGCATCCCCTAAGACCTCGGTGCCAGCCACCTGCCAGGACATCCAGGAGCTGCTTCACCCTAGGCCACCTCGCTCAGGCACAGCTCTCAGAGATCTTAGGGATCTCAGCTGGCAAAGGGGCTGCTGGAAGGCAACAGGGAGGAAGAAAGGATATGACTAAGATAACACCTGTCCCAGGAGACTTTCTGCCTCAGTGTCCTTGTCTGCAAAATAAGAGTCTTCTGTCTCTGGAAGTGTTTCCCTAGGTTCCTCCAGTGCCTAAAGCCCCAGATCTGGGAGTCCATTGTAGAGATTAATTTTCTGTGCTATGGAGGCTGCAATTCATGTATAATAGTCACCTTATCTGATAAAGAGTGGGAACTACAGCTGGGGGTTGGAGGGGTAGGTGGAGGGCCAGAGAGGGGAATTCCTCAGACAAAGTCAGTGAAAGCACAAAACCATAAAACCTAATACCTACCTAGGTTGTTTAATGAAGCCATATGGCGTGCACATTCATTATTACCAGTCTTTGCTCTGGGACTGCTTGTGCTGCTGGCACTGAAATCCCGAGCTCTCTCCTGCCTAGTCCACGCCCACACTGCCAGGGCTCCTGTTTCCAGACTGGGGATACACTCAATTGGATGAAGAATTTAGACTCCCGTCAAGCAATCTAAGTGCAGATTCTTCAGAGTCTTGCCAATGTCTTCCTAATCTTCTACTATTAATTCACCCACACATAATTTGACAGCAGGGTTTGTGTTTTCTTTTTAAGGGAAAAAAAAAAAAAAAACACAAAAACAGCTCAATTTTATTGACTCCTTCCATAGCCTTCAACTTAGTTTCCGTTGAAGTCTCTTCTCTTATCCTCATATTTTCTTTTGATGAACCATTTCATTAAAGTTTGTACTTATCAGAATTCCTTGGTGGTCCAGTGATTAAGACTGCATGCGTCCACTGCTGTGGGCCTGAGTTTGACCCACCAGTTGGGGAACTGCAAGCTGTGCAGTGTGGCCAAATAAACAAATAATTTTTAAAAAATAATAAAATTTGTAAAGATTGGAATTCCCTGGTGGTCCAGTGGTTAGGACTCTGCACTTTCACTGCAGAGGGCATGAGTTTGATCCCTGGTCTGGGAACTAGGGTCCCACATGCCCCATGGCACAGCAAAAACCAAAAAGTCTGTAATTATAGTTGTGTTTGGGAGAAAACACAACCGACATTGAACAAACAACCCAGACACTGGAGGCAGGTGTGTAGATGACCTGGAGGGTTGTCTCTGAGACACTGGGGCACTGTGGGCCTTAGCAATGTGTGTTGTTACAGGAAGGGATGAAGAGTGTGGATTAACCCGGCCTGTTGCTTAGGGAAGCGTCTGTTGTACCAGAGGCCTGACAAGGCCTGATTAGGATTAGGTTTGATGGCAAGTAACAGAAAACTGCCCAAAATGATGAAAACTTTGAGGAGCTCCAAGCTGACTGCTCCCTCACGTCCTAAGGTGACTGACCCAGGGCCGATTGGTGCTTTGAAATATCAGGGACCCCACCTCCTGCTCATCTGTCTACTAATCAGAGCTGCCTTCTCAAGGTCACTGATAACTAACTTGTCATCCTCTCTGGTTGTCTGGGTCTGGCCTGGCCTTGTAGCCCAGTTCTGAGCCCTGGACTTGTTTTGCTCTCTGGGTTGGAGGACCCACTCCCACCAGATCTGGTGATCTTCCATCAAATCACCTTACCCTAAGCCCTGAGTGGGCAGCTGTGTGGCTGGGGGTTGGGACCTGGTTGAAAAGGGCTGAATGTCACTGAGTTTGCCCTCGGCAGGCCTGGGACTGACGCTTTCATGTGGAAAGGGCCTCCATGATGTTTTGAGACACTTAGCCTTGAGTGTCTCGGTAAAAGATCCTTTCAATGGTCTGCTTTATCTTTAAGCTCAGAATGTTTTTTTCTTTTAGGCTGGCTCAGAGCTCCTGTATTTTCTACTTATTCTTCCTGGAGCTTAATTTTGTGTCTATGACTCCTGAGTCTTATTTCAGAGGAGGCTGGTAGTATTTCTTTGTGGTCTAAAAATCAATTACTTTTCCTACTATTCTCCTGGAAGCATCTTTAGGAGTTTTGTACTAATTTGGAAGACAGTGGGAAGATTAGATTTTTTTTCTTTTGGTTGTAAAAGGGATGAATCAATTATAACTTTTTCATTGGTAGATGATAAACTCCAGCTGGCACCTAATCTGGAGAGGGAACTTATTCACTCACATATTTGTGAAAAACAGGGACTAGACTGGCTTCAGGCACGGCTGGATCCAAGTGTTTACACTCTTTTCTCAGGAATACATCTCTCTTTGCTTCTTTGCTCTGCATTCCCTGTGCTGGCTTCATTCTCAGGCAGAAGCAAAAATGTCTCTCAGTGTCTCCAGAATTACATTCAAGCAGCTGGGCACCCTTGTCCAGATGCTCCAGCACATTCCTGGTGGTCACCCTGAACCACTGCTGTGAACCAGTTGCCATCATCACTGGATGAAACCCTTTAAATTGGCCAGACTGTACTCACCTGGACTGACTGGGTTGGGAGGAGGGATGATGTCCTCAAGGAAGATCAGTGGGCTTCCACATTAGGAAGGGGAATGGGTGGGAGGCCAGCCAAATAGCAGAGATGGGAGGAGAAAAAGGAAAACATCTTTATAGTGAAATGACCCTGTGGGGACTTCCTGCGTACTTACTTCCCTCCCTTCCTAGAAGGCAAATAGAGGCGCAGGCTCATAGGTCTAGACCAGGCTGGGTCTAATGGATTAGCAGTGGCCGTGAAGGCTCCTCGTTGCAAATGCTTGGGGCTCATTGGGAAGTAGAGCGGTGTTTGATTAGTGGTGTCTGCCACGGTTAGGGAGGCAGGAAAGGTGAGCCCAGTGCTACATACCTGTACCCCTAATAGATCTCATGCCCAATCATTTAAAAGGGAAAACTTGCCTGAGACCTTCAAATACAACTTTGTCAGTGAAGGAGGCTCCAAGCGGGCAGTAGGGCAGTGCTTAGGGCATCCAAGATGGCAGTCAAGGAGTGTGTGAGGCCCAGAGCGAGCCAGTGTGGTCTGTCCATTAGGGCAAGGTCATCCTCCAAGGGAAACCACGAGCCACAGTAACACTGGAGTGGGGGCTGGTGCAGGCTGAAGGAACAGGATTGAGGGCGTCAGGTTTAGGACTGAGGGGATGGGTCAGGAGACGAGTTCTTGAAGCATTGACCCTCTGAGAGGCCCTGCTCTGCCCATCAGTGCAGTGGGAACATTGACCACTGCCTACCTTCCTGCCTTCTGGGAAGGTATTATAGCTGTGAATGTCACTTGAATGTCAACTCTAAGTGCTATATCTGTGACCACCATTCACTGGGTATCTAGACCTGTGTTGTTTTATCTTTGTAAGGACATTGTGAAGTAGGATTCTTTTATTATCCCCATTTTGTTGATAGAAACTGAGGCTACAAAATTTAGGTCCTGATCTCAAAGGATGAGTGTTAGTAACCAAGCCAGGCTTAGCCCTTTGTCTTTCTTGTCTGGGCCTCTTTCCATGTTAATACAGACCTTCCTTCTGTACCTTTGTTTCCCCCTCCATAAATTTCATTTATTTATTCTGCCTTCATCCCAAAGTCTATGTGGATCACAGAAACTAGATAAGTACAAAATTATATCAATCGCTTGAGCACGATGGGTCCATAGGGTCTGTGTGTTTGATATTCTCTTTTCCAGAGGGGGCAGTGAGAACCCAAGAGAGGAGGCAACCCACTGAAGGATGCATAGTGACTGCGGGCAGGCCCAGCACCCAGGTTCTGTTAGTGCAGCTGCCCCTCCCCGCTCCCGCTTCCTTCCACCAGGTATAACTCTGAGACTGTGCTCTGGCCAGGCGCGCTAAGCTAGGCGATTTGCTGAGTGTAGTCTGGAAAGTGGAGCCACCAATTTTTCCTGCAGAGGCATTCTGTCTTAAACAGGGAATCGATTTCTGACAAGATGCACAAGCTTCCAATGAAGGCACTTATGTGAACCTGGATGAAGCACCATTAATCCATTGCCAGGAGTGTTTATCTCCCTGGCTTGGGGCAGCCGCAGCCTGCTTAGATATGGGATGTGATGTTGCTGGAGGAATGGGTACAGGTGATGCAGCAGCCAGAGGTGTTCCTGCCGCAGTGGTGTGAGCAGACTTGTGGTGGGGACCACCGGGGGCTCTGTGCCTGGGGCCAGCGCACAGCACAGCACGTGTGGCCCCAGGCCTGTCCCTGCTCAGCTGCAAGCTAACCCTGTGACTTGGGTCTTTCTCAGACTTTTCCCAAAGCTCTGTCTCCCCATCCATAAATGGGAATGCATGCATGTATGCTCAGCTGCTAAGTCGTGTCCGACTCTTTGCAACCCTAAGGACTGTAGTCTGCCAGACTCCTCTGTCCATGGGATTCTCCAGGCAAGAGTACTGGAGTGGATTGCCATTTCCTCCTCCAGGGGATCTTCCTGAGCCAGGGATTGAACCTGTGTCTCCTGTGGCTCCTGCATTGGTAGGAGGATTCTTTACCACTGTGCCACCAGGAAAGCCCATAAATGGGAGGAAATGATTTTAAAAGTTCCTTCTCACCTTCAGAAGCAGGATGTCAGACAATGGCACAGGCTGTGCAGGGAGCCAGGAGACCCAGGGTTGGAATCTCAGCTTTGTGTTTCTGGGACCCTTGGTGCTAAGGGTTGAACTGCATCCTCCATTCAAAGATATGTTGGCCTCCTAATCCCCATTACCTCAAAATGTGACCTTATCTGGAGATAGGGTCTCTAGTACAGAGGTCATCGAGTTAAAATGAGGTCATCAGTGTGGGCCTAATCTAGGGAAATTTGGACACGGAGCCTGGCATGTGTAGGAGGAAGATGATGGGAAGAGAGACACAGGGAGAAGACGCCATCCACTTGCCAACAAGAGAGGCCTCGGAAGGCGGCACCCCTGCCAGCATGTTGATCTCAGGCTTCCCGCCTCCAGAACGCGGAGGCAAAGTATTTCTGTTGTTTGAGCCACGCAGTTTGTGGTGCTCTCTTATGGCAGCCCTGGCAGATCAATACAGGTGACGGGATCTCCGAGTTTCCACGTTGGTGGTAACGGGGACAGTGACACCTGCCCTGCAGCGTTGTTAGAGGAATCCAGTGAGAGAATGCAGATGAAGCACTGGGCCTGGCCCACGGTGCACCTGCAGCGTTGTTAGAGGAATCCAGTGAGAGAATGCAGATGAAGCACTGGGCCTGGCCCACGGTGTATAGAAAGCGCTCAGTCATAGTGGCCAGCCTGTGCTCTGACGCCCCTGCCCCCACCATTCTGTGAGTGGGGCCTACAGGAGCCGGCCGCATTAGAGGCCCTTTAGGTCACCTGAAGCACCCCTCCAAAAGCCTCTCTAAATATGGAGAGGGCCAGAGAAATCACTGTTAATGCAACGCTTAATGGTTTTTAGCCAGAGAGTGGCCTCAGCCCTAATCGACCAGGCCGCGAAGCTGAGATTTCTTTGTTTTTATGTCCTAGGTACACTGTGAGTGTGTCGAGCTGCTCTGTAAATCAATAAGTGCAGTGGTCATGGCCCCTTGATGGTATTTTGTAAAGGCAGTGGCATGGCTTTCATAGGAAGGATTCTCATTGGATGACCCTGAGCTAATCCATTATCCTCCTTGGACCTCAGTGTCTATATGTGCCAAGTGAAGGCGAGTCAGAAGTTCTTAGCTGTGTCTACGAAAGGTTAAGAGGTTCAGAGGTTCAGTCTGAATTCCTTGCACACACATGCATTGTGCACACATACCATATCTGGTTCTGAAAGGGGTCTCCTGAATTGTCCACAAAGACCTGGACAACCTCTTGGGACAGCTGGTTCCTTGCTGATCTGAAATTCTGGAATTCTGATTTAAAACTTGTTTATAAGATTCAAGAGGCAAGTCTTACAGAGGTGGCTGCTCTGAGTTACTAGGATGGGCTGATTCTGGAATATATAAAGAGTTCCCCAAAGAGCTTATAGGTGGGGGCTTTGCTGGCCAGCCAGCTGCCAGTTGCTGAGCATCTTTGTGTCTCTGCTTTTGGCCTTTCCTCCTGCTCCACAGGCCCTCAGTGGAGGGCCTCGGTCCTCCCAGCCCTCCCGCCTGAGTCTCTACTGGATGCTAGTCAGCCTAGCCCACCCGCTTGCTTCTACACTGGCCCCACCCCCACCACGTGCATGCTTGTGTGCTAAGTCGCCTTAGTCGTGTCCGACTCTTTGCAACCCCATGGACTGTGGCCCCCCAGGCTCCTCTGTCCATGGGGATTCTCCAGGCAAGAATACTGGAGTGGGTTGCCATGCCCTCCTTCAAGATGTCTTCCCAACCCTGGGATTGAACCCCCACATGTCTCATGTCACCTGCATTGGCAGGCGGGTTCTTTACCACTAGTGCCACCGCCCTCATCACACTTGGCATAAGACCCAAATCCATCCAGTCCCTACTTGAGCTGGCCTCCACTGCCTCTCTGAAGGCATCTTCTCCCTCCCCTTACTCCAGGGCTGAGCTGCAGCCTCACTGGCCTGTGGGCAGTGCCCGACACTCTAGGCTTGGTCCCCACCTGGATCTCTGCCTGAAACCTTCTCCACACCTTCAACTGCCTGACTCCTCCTTCACGTCTCAAACCAGACGTTGGCTTCTCCAGGAAGCCTTTGGTCAACCCCATCTAAGTAGATTCCCCTCCCTCTCTTGTCCTCCATCAGTGCACCTGGTTTGTTTCCGCTGTGGCACTAACAAAATCTGTAATGAAATATGTATGTGTTTTCTTTTCCCACTGAGATGGCAAATCATAAAGGAATGCACTGAGTCTTATACATCACAGGGCCTGCCTCATAGTAGCATTTAATATAAGGTTTGCAGGCCCCCAGTATCATGCACGGCTCATTTAAATACTGACAAAACCAAGTGCTAATGAGGGCCTGGAACAATAGGAACTTCCATACAGCCTGTGGGAGTGGGCAATGGCACATCCACATTGGAGAGCAGTTTTTCAGGTAGCTTTTATCAAGGTTCACCAATGCTTTGGAGAAGGGAATAGCAACCCACTCCAGTACTCTTGCCTGGAGAATTCCACGGATGAGGAGCCTGGAGGGCTGTAGTCCATAGGGTTGCAAAAAGTCATACACAACCGAGCACGCATGCACAGACACTTACCATATGAGCAAGCAATTCCCAAGAGAGAGAAAATTGCATGATGTATGAGTCTTTATCACGCAAAGACTTGTACACAAGTACTGTAGGCTTGTTCCTCACAGCCAAAAACTGAAAACAAACCAAACGTCTGTTTAGAACAGGCAAGACCACTGTACCCCCATGAGCTGACTCAGTAGGGGAGGAGGAGGCAGCCCCAGGAGGCGGCTGAGAATCCTCACCGAGTGACACAGGGCTTAGTTCCCATGAGTGTTGAACACATGTGGCTCGGAGGAAGACCAGGCAGATAGAGGGCAGGCACGGTTGGGAGTGTCCCTGGAGTTGCACTCTCTGGGCACGTGCTACCTGGCCTGAAAGCAGGGACTGGCTGCTTGCGAGAACCAGCCTTGGTGCCGCCCGGGTGTACAGGATTCTTGCAAAATGCCAATTAAGACATTTGACCCAAATTCAGATAAAAGCCTTTTTCCTGTGTCAAGTTGAGCTAATAATATACATTTATTCATAATTTATGAGGCCTAGTAAGTGGTAACAATTAAGGAAAAGGCCTGGATAAAACCTATTTCTCTTCAGTGTCACGCAGGCCTCTTTCTGTTCTCAAAGGAGGTTCCACCCATCTCTGCCTGCCATGAAACTCTGTTTTATATTATTTTTTAAAATTTGTCACCATTCCTGCTTGCTACCATTTATTGAGCACTTACCAAGCCAAGTTATAGCATTGCCTCATTTAATATTAACCGTATGAGGCAGATGTTATTATCCCATTTTACAGACGAGATAGTTGAGCTTCAAAGAGGTGAAGGGACTTGCCCAAGGTATCACAGCTGGTACATGGGGATTGTGATTCATAGACGCTGGACCCCAGTGTCCATGGTATCCTGTTTCTGTGTCAGCCTCCCCCAGCTCAGGCTGTTTCTGAATCTGCAAGGCACCCTTCTATTGGTAACTTTTTTTTTTTTTTTTTTAATTTTTAAATTTCTTGGTTGCTCCCAGTGGCATGCAGGATCTTAATTCCTTGCATTGGAAGCTTGGAGTCTTAACCACTGGATCCCCAGGGAAGTCCCTTGGTAACTGTTAAACCTGGGAGACCAGGGTGAGAAAGCGATCGCTTTCTGAGTCTATCGTCTGGGTTAGGCTGCGAATCTGCATTGTTTCCATCAGGTTCCGGGTGGTGCTGCCCCTGCTGGGACCACACTCTGAGAAGCACCGGTTTAGTCAGTGCTGTTACCAGGTCCTTCCTGACTCTCTTCTACCCCACCCACCACTTATGGCCTTCTAAACCTCCTATGTATTGGCACTGTATTCTCATATGTATTATCATCAACAGTGTGCGGCTTGAGTGTGTCTCATTCTTTTTACACGTGTGGGATAGTATTTTACCTGCCAATGTTCTGCAGGTTAGATTTAACATGATATGCATGTATGATATGATAACATACATAATGCCCTCATTCTTTTCAACAGCACTGTAGTATTCCATGATATAGATGGTTATACTTTTACTTACCTATTGTCTGCTGATGGGTAATCGTCTACCCTTTTAGACATGACAATTATTTCTGGGAACTTGAGTGTTTTTCTAGAATGCAGCAATCACTCAATGATGTCAGTTCTTGCTTTTTGTTGTTTCCTTATTCATATAGAAGGATTGTTGCCTTCTAGAAATCCCCTTTCAAATGGGAACAGTTATAGAAAGGAGTAGTTCTCTATTTACAGGTTGTAATCAAGTTTTCAACCAAACATTTCTGGGAAGAGAAAAGAGGTCCTATGTGGGCAGGGCTTTGAAGGGTGTATGGGAGTGTGGAGGAGAAGGGAAGATATAGCAGGCAGGGGCATTTGTAATGCTTGAGCCTGACCTACCTCCTGGTAGTTTCAACAATTGCAAGAGGATGAAGTAGATCTTTGCATTTCTTGGTCACCTGGCAAAATCAGGCCCTAGACAAAGGCAGCCAAAGGTTCAGACTGCCAGTATCCTAAGTAGGAGGGTCCCTTCTTGGGTCTAGCCAGGCTCAGCTCTGACCCACCTCCTTTCTACCTGTCTCCTCAGGGTGGGGGATCTGGGGAGGAACAACTCTGCGCTGACTTTCCTGAGCTCGACCTCTCCCAGCTGGATGCCAATGACTTTGACTCAGCCACCTGCTTTGAGGAGCTGCAGTGGTGCCCAGAGAACTCCGAAACTGACCCCAGCGAGTACAGCCCTGATGACTTGGAGCTCTTCCAGGTATGCCCTCCGAACCTCACCACCGTCTGCCTCACTCGTGCCTCTCTCTGCCCCTGAAAGCCTGGCTGCCCTGAGTCACCTTCTTCTCCACTTGCATATGCAAAGAAGACTCTTCATCCACTACAGCTATTGGGACCCTGTCTGTCGTCCTGGGTCTGCACTTGGTCTTGGGCAGCTCTCACTCTCTCAGAGGCAGTATTATCGCCTCTGGGAAGTGGGGACTGGGAAGAGCTACTTTCTCCATGCCCCTAGTCAGAACCGAGTCTCTCTGTGAGCTAGAGCGAGTTCTTCCTTTCCTTGAATGATCACACTGAACTCTCATTCCCACTCTGTGAAGCAAGTGAGATTATCTCCTCATTTTACAGATGAGGAAACTGAGGCTTGGAGAAATTTAGCTACATGCCTAGGGTGATTTACCTTGTTAGTAGCTGAACTAGATTGAAACCCAGTTTGCCTGCCTCCTAAGCCAGAGCTTTATAACCATGCTGACGCCATAATGGCTGACCCCATAATGGGACTGACTCCCATTCTCTGTGGCAGGACTGTCCCTGTGTATGTATGTTCACTCACTTAATTTTATTAACAACTCTCAGGCAGGAGTGTATTTATCTCCATATTTCCATTGGTACCTAGAGGTTCTTTATTTATTTGTTTTTTCTTTATTTTTATTTTTTAAAAAAATTTTAAATTGGAGGATAATTGCTTTACCGTGTTGTAGTGATTTCTGGTGTACAACAATGCAAATCAGTCATAATTATTTATATTTATATATATTCTCTCCTTCTTGAACCTCCCTCCCCCCTCCCATAGAGGGTCTTTAAGAAGAAGCAATGCCAGGACCTGCAGTTCATATCTGTGCCTCTTCCCCTGTGAGCCCCACAGTCCTGGAGGCACGTTTCCTTTAAGAAGGCCTCTAATGTGCGATAATGTGATGTCTGGGATTTGCTTCAGAATAAAGCAATCCCTGCATGCATTTGCATGTGTGGGTGTGCAGCATGGAGAGTAATAGGTGAAATAAGATTAACCATGTTGAAACTGGGTGATGAGTACATTTGGAGTTATTATTCTTCACTTGAAATATGCTCCTATATAAACACTGGAGGAAGAATGCATATCTCCCTGTGCCTGTCTGACAATATAATAATAATTATAGTAATAACAATAACAACAATAATAACATACCATGTGCCAAGTCAGTGTGCCAAGAGTATCATCTCAAATAATTCCACTGACAAATTGTATCATTCCTTCTAGAAATGTTTATGGAGCTCCCTATGTGTGTCAGACACTGCATTCAACAGTGGACTCTACGGTCTAGAGGGAAGATTGACCCTAGATCAGGTAATACATAGTCAAACAGTGGTCACTAGGGACATGGGCACAATAAGAATAAACCTGGGATGAGGAGCGTCTGAAGAAACTGGGTGGTCAGGAAAGTCCTTTCTAAGAGATGCTTCAGCTGAAGGAGGACAAAGGAGCCTCATGGTGATCCCAGAGCCAGGAAGCAGGAAAGCTTGCTGTGTTGGGGAGCCGAAGAGCTGGAGGGCAATAGCTAAAGGGAAAGTGTCAGGAAATGGGGGGTGGGGATAGGCTAGGCAGGGGCCAGATTATGCCTGCTCTTCTGGGTCATATTAGTGAAAGTGATAACGGCTCAGCTGTGTCTGACTCTTTGCAACCGCATTGTCTGTAACCCACCTCTGTCCATTGAGTTCTCCAGGCAAGAATACTGGAGTGGGTTGCCATGCCCTTCTCCATGGGAACTTCCTGACCCAGGAACAGAATCTGGGACTCCTGCATTGCAAGCAAATTCTTTACCATCTGAGCCACCAGGGAAGGAGTTGGATTTTCCCCAAGATTATTCTAACCTATCAGTACAAAAATTATCAGTAACCCATTTTACAGATGAGAAAAGTGATGCTTAGAGAGGTTAAGTAACTTGCCTAAGGCCACACAGTTAGGAAGGGTCAGTGTAAGTTTACTCTAATGCAGGAACCCAACCCCCTCGCTGTTGTGTGAGGATCAGCAGGACTGCGGTCTGGTTCTGGCTCCATCCAGGGCCTCCATTCTTTCTCACAACAATGGGGCAAACTGCACTCTGCTATTCCCTCCCTCAGAGTGGGGCCAACTTCCAGGAAATGCTTTCAGGTTATAGAGAACTGATGAGCGAGAGGGATTTGGATGCTGCCTAAAGACCATCCCTGATAGCTCAGTGGTAAAGAATCCGCCTGCAACGCAGGAGACCCTGGTTCGATTCCTGGGTCGGGAAGATGCCCTGGAGAAGGGAAAGGCTACCCACTCAAGTATTCTGGCCTGGAGAATTCTGTGGACTGTTATAGTCCATAGGGTCGCAAAGAGTTGGACACAACTGAGTGACTTTCACTTAGCAACTTAAAGACCATCCCCACCTAAACTGTACAGGCCCTGCCTACTCAGAGACTGGCCAGACCCACTAGTAAGCTCCTGCCAGGAGCCTACGATGTGCATGAAATGGCCTCAGACACAAGTCAGGCTGGTGTGGCCCTTGGGCTCTTTGCATAGCAAGGAAGGCAGAAGAATCTTCAGAAATGGTCAGGACTGTGGTGGAACTCTGCGTACACTGCCTCTCTCCCCTTCATGCCCTGCATTCCATAACCTGCGCCACCCATCACACCCCGGTGCCCCTCTGCGAGGGTGATTACATGATCGGTGCCTGATTCCTCCTCGATCCCCTCTCCACCCCTGGAGCTTGGGGGCTGATACAGCACTGTAAATTGTCATGGTCCCAGGCTGTGCACAGAGACCAGCACTTTCTTTATTTGTTAAATAATTAACACATATTTCTGTGAATACATCCTTCAACACCCAGCTCTCACGTTAGCTCTTCCTAAGGCAGGTGGTCAGTCACTTCCTCTCTGGGCTCCCATCCTGTGCATGCATGTGACCTTCAGAATTCAAGCTCCTTGAGGGCAAGCAGTATTTTGTTCCTCTGTGAAGCCCTTGCACATTGAATTGAAAAGACTCGGTCATAGGTGTTGAATGAAGAAACTGATTGCAATGTTTTCTTTCCTGCCAAGGACCAGACATGACCCATTCCAGAGTCCTTGATGGAGTTCAGAGCCCAGAGGTTCTAATACGCCTCCGCCACTGACTGGGACAGAGTCCTCACTTGACCAGTGGCAGTCGTATAGGCATGCTGCCTTGAGTCAGAGAGCCATGTTCTCACAAGTCAGGTGGCACCATCGCTATGGAAACAGACCCGGAGAGTGGAGAACAGCTATCTTTACAAGAGCTGACAACTGCCCCCGGAGGCAGGGACAGTACCTTCTGTTTGTGTGCCCAGAGTACTGGGGCCAGGGCCACCGTAGGCTAAACTTAGTAAACATTTTTGGAGGAGGCAGGCGTTTGGTTTTGTCACCATGTGCTGTGTGGCCTTGGGCTAGTAGCTCCTCCTTGTTGCGCCTCAGTTTCCCCAGGTGAGAAATGAGGAAAGGGCACGGATTAGATCAGCGGTCCTTAATCTGTTATAGGGAGAGAGCCACTGGGTCCTTTTAGACTCTGTGGACCTACCCCTAGAAAAAAGGAAGGGAAAGTGACTTCCTGGGTTTCCTGCACCCCCGTGAATGGGGGCAGTTTCTGAGTATTCTTCTGGCCCTGGGAGCCTGAACTCTGTTCTGTTGTCTTTCCCTCAGGCCCCTCTAGATGCTCAGAGTGAAGGTTCTCCCTCTGGTTTCTTGAAGGTTCCTTTTTCTCCAGCCTCAGAGCGCTCAGGAAGATTGGGGGTGGGGACAAGCCTATTAATATCCGTTCCTCAGCTGATTAACTCTCCATTAATTTGCACTCCGTTTCTAAGCAGAGCTGGGAGAGCTGAGCTAATGGGCCTGGGAAGAGGAGAGGGGCGGCCTGGCTCCCTGTGATGTATTATCCTGGGGTGCTGATGGGACCATGCCGAGGGCAGGGCCGGACTCTCTTCCCTGACCCCACCTGGCTGTTCCGAGCTGGAGCTGCTAAGGGAGGGCTGAGGACAGAGTGGGAAGGCCTTCTGTTAGTCATTTTGTAACCTGCTGGGGCTCCTTGGCGGTCTCTACCATCTGGTATTCATTTCAGCACCATGCCGAGTACCTAGTAAGTCCTTGACCATCCTCCCTACCCGCCTCCCAACTTGCTGTGTGATCTTGACAAGTCTCTCCTGGACCTTCATTCCCCCCACCCCAAAAAAGAATGGCAAATAGGCTTCCCTGTGAGTTCCAACCCAGATGATCCACAGTGTTGCCTGGAGGGTTGTGTTAAGAAAGGGCATGGAAGGAACACTGGGTGGGGGCATGAGGGATGGGACCCACAAGCTGCATGTTTGACTTCCCTGGTCACTGTGTGACCCCCACAGGCCCTTCCAGCTCTGATACTTGTGATAATTCAGAATATCTCTGGGCCTTTTTCCTCTGGCTGTGAAAGCCTGACCCCTCCTTCCTTCCAGTGCTGATGACACTGAATGACTTGTGAATCACTTCCCTCTGGAATGGGTTCTTTGAGACTAATCTCCCCAGTGGTCAGAGTTCATTTTTGGTTCACTCATTCTTCCATTCATCAAATCTGCCTGGAGCCTCCCACGCCCCAGGCACTGAGCTAGGCCGAGGAACAATTCACAGAGCCCTTGTGTGGCTGCCTCCAGACCGGCCTCCCTAGTAACCCTTGGAGGGAAACTGACTGGGGACCAGGTCTTCCCCCAAAGCTTCAAGGCTTAGAAATGGGAAATGACTTACCCAAGGTCACCCTGTCAGTGGTAGAGTGCCCCCCAGTCAACCCCAAGAGTAGTCCTTGAGCCCCATGTCCAAGATCTTAACTCCCCATCAGGCTGGACTGATTGCTCTGGAAACACAGGTTTGGGGGTCCGGCCTGTGGATGGGGATTGGGGCTGCCCCTTGAGCTCTTTTGCATTCCTGAACTGGAATTCCTGGACCTGCCCTTGGACCTCCATCCTGGGGGCCCAGGTCAGGCTAACCTGAAACCTTCCTTTGACCTTTCTTTTATTCTTAGCTGTCTTGCAAAGTCACAACCACATTTGTTCTCTTCTCCCCATGTCCCCCTTCGAATTACTCAGCTGCTGCTCTGGCTGCAAGGCCTGAAACAGATTTAGTACAGCCAAAAGGCCGTCACGGGATGTGTATTTCAGATGAACTTCCTGAAGAAAGGATAAACAGCCTGACCTGGGATGGGAAAGAGCGCTGGTTAAGACATCATGTGACAGACAGGCCTCCTGCCAGCACAAGCCCAGTAGCTGGGCTTTACTGAGTGAGACGCTCAGTGCCTCACCTGGAAGCAGGGTGATCTCCATGCAGGGCTGGTGAGCTGGGAGTGTGCGTGCAGACCCTCGTGTCAGAGATCTGAGACATCAGAGAAGGAAGCCTGTCAGTTCATCTGTGTGTGCTGTGCTCTGTGTCAGCTCTGCCTCTGCCCCGGATTTGCTGTGTGAATGAATTAAATGCACCCAGGACATGTTGGTCAGCCTCCATGAGGCTCAGTTTCCTCAAATGCAAAATGGCAATTAGAATAGTACCCCACCCCCCTTTTTACGCTATCTAGGTTTTTCATAGCTTTTCTTCCAAGGAGCAAGCATCTTTTAATTTCATGGATGCAGTCACCATCTAATATGATAGTGGACTTTTTGCTGACAAAGTTCCATAGTCAAAGCTGTGGTTTTTCCAATAGTCATGTATGGATGTGTGAATCGGATCATAAAGAAGGCTGAGCACCAAAGACTTGATGCTTTTGAACTGTAGTGTTGGAGAAGATTCTTGAGAGCCTGTTGGACTGCAAGGAGATCAAACCAGTCCGTCCTAAATGAAATCAATCCTGAATATTCACTGGAAAGACGTATGCTGAAGCTGAAGCTCCAATACTTTGGCCACGTGATGCGAAGAGTCGACTCCTTAGAAAAGACCGTGATGCTGGGAAAGATTGAGGGCAGGAGGAGAAGGAATCGACAGAGGATGAGATGATTGGATGGCATCACCGACTCGATGGACATGAGTTTGAACAAGCTCTGGGAGATGGTGAAGGACAGGGAAGCCTGGCGTGCTGCGGTCCATGGAGTCACAAAGGGTTGGAAATGACTGAGTGACTGAAGAACAACAACTCCACCCCCACAAGGGTTATTGTGGCGTTTACCTGAGGCAGTATTTACGAAGCCTTTCTATTTCTTTCATCAGCCAAACCCTTTGTCCCTGGTCTTGGCACTAGGTTTTCAGTCTGCCTGGAATCGTCTTTCCTCAGCTCTTTGCCTGGCTGGTACCTTCTCATCTTTCAAGCCTAAGTTTCAGTATTAGTTGCTCAGAGCAGCCTTCTTTGACTGCTGTAAATAGCCTATAAATCTTTACCGCATTCTTATTCTGCATCACAGCTTCCTTTTATTTTTTTTCCCAGGCTTTCTCACTCTCTGAAATGATCTAGTTTTGTTTCCTTGTTTAACTCTTTTCTCCACTGGAGGGTAAACTCCATGAGCTACCAGTCTGTACCACCAGTCTCCAGTCATCGCCAAGCACATAGTAGTATGTATGTGTTAGGAGAAGGAAGAGCGGTGAGGGGAGGGGAGGAACTGCCCCCGCCACAGCCATCGTCATCGCCCTCACCCCCCACCACTGTCATCGTCACCTTCACTGTCACCGTCATGCTTATGGCAGGAGTCATAGTGGCAGTGGTAACAGTGGTGGTGATGGGAGTGGTAGTAAGGAGTGCTTGTTATGTGCCGGGCCCTGTGTTCAAGCATCTTACATATATTTACTTAGTCCTTGACAATAGCCTTATGAAGTAGGTCCTGTTGTTACAGTTGGTAAATGTGAGATCTGGGATCCACCCCAGCTCCAGATCCCAAGCTCCTAGCCACCACACTAACCGCCCTGCCCATCCATGAGTGAATGAGGCTGTGGGCCCTGGGAGCCCACAGGGGCATGGCAGCTGTTGTCCTGTTGCTCTGCTCGTCACTGTCACGGTCGAACCTTGAAGCTTCCAGTCTTTCCACCAGCTGTCTGGGCCCCAGGGTCAGAGAGGCTGACCTGAGGCTGCCAGTGGCATAGACCAGCCTCAGTACTCTGTCCAGGAGTTTGGACACAGGAGGCTGTGGTATGAAGTGACTGTCCTTGGAGGAAGGGATGGGTGTCCCCTGATTAGAATGTGACCGTAAGCCAAGGCCCTTCCTGTTACCACCTGCTACCTGCTCGAAAATCTCTGATTCTTAGAGTCCATAGTGCATTTCTTTGGCATCTGCTTTCCTAAGACACTGGGAAGATCTGAGCAGGTTTGGCGGGAGGATGATGGCGGTGGTGGTGCAGCTGCAGGTACAGAGCAGATTTCTATCCAAAGTCGCTGAGCCTAAGGCATTGGCTAACCGTGTCGCCTCTCTGCTCACTGCAGATAATCGACAGTGAGAATGAGGCCCTCCTGGCAGCGCTCACCAAAACCCTGGATGACATGCCTGAAGATGTTGTGAGTCTGGCTGCCTTGCCAGCCCTGGATGATGGAGACACACCCTCCTGTGCTTCTGCATCACCCATCCCCTCCTCTGCGCCCCCCAGCCCCTCTCTGGAGGGGCCCCCTGCCTCGGCCCCTGAGGTGGATGAGCTCTCGCTGGTGAGAATCTGTTTCCAACTGAAGTGATGGTGGTGGCCTGAGATGGGGTGTGTGGTTGTAGGGGTGGTGGGTGCAGGGAAACCAGCTCTAGGTCCTGCAGGGATCTCTGTGCATCACCAGCAAGGGTTCAGGGCAGACAGCCTGGATTGGTGGTGGGCAGCCTCCCTGGGCTTAACCTGCGACTCTGTAGGCCCTTTGGGATTTCATGGATTTACCCTAAGTGTGCGTTAAACCTTGAAATTAAATGCAAATATTTTCCACAGACCCTTGGTGGTTCAGACGGTAAAGAATCTGCCTGCAATATGGGAGGCCTGGGTTTCATCCCTAGGTTGAGACGATCCCCTGGAGAATGGAAGGGAATGGAAGGGAATGGAAGTATTCTTGCCTGGAGAATCCCCATAGACAGAGGAGCCTGGCGGGCTATAGCCCATGGGGTTGCAAAGAGTTGGACATGACTGAACGGCTGACTTTCACTTTCACTTTTTCACACATATACACACAGTGAAAAATGCAAGCAGGAAGTATGGAGAGTTAAAAGCAAAACCTCCTTACCCATCTCATAATGGCTTTTTCTTTCCCCAGATGTAACCATGGTTACTGATCTGTTGTGTGACTTTCCTCTTCTACTTTTTTTTTTAACGACAAAAAGGAGCCTCCATTACACACAGCCTAAACCTTGCTTTTCTCAGTGAATTGTGTCGCATGGAAACTTTAAGATGAACAGAGGTAGCTCTGTTTTATCCTTTTTGTCAGCTGCATAGTGTTCCCTCATAAGAAGGTACCATAACTTCTTTAACTAATCCTCTGGTTGGAGGATATGTGCATTGTTTCAACTCTTTTATTGTTCCATTACTTTAGACTGTTTCCTTCACCAGGAGGAAGTGGATCCATTCCTAGAAAACAAATTCCTGGGTCTTAATGTATGTGGTTTTTCAGTTTAGACGAGTACTTCTAGCCTGACCTCCAAAGGGGTTGGACCGGTTCATACTCTAACCAGCAAAAGTTAAATGCTACCTGAATCCACGTGGAATGTGGAAATGTACACATGGCATTGCAGGTTTCTGGGGAGAAGGTCTCAGCCTTTTCAGATTCCAAAGGGATTTCAGAAGTTGCCAAAAGCAGTTGCTCTTGTCGCAGGCTAAAGGTGCCAGAACCCCAGATGTACTGGCTTGTGAAGTCCAGCTCATCTGTCTGGGGCTCCTTACCTCATCACTGGCACTCCTAGGGCTGCTGAGACTTAGCTGGAAAGTCAGGGCCTGTTGGAGGTGGCAGGGATCTTCGGTCGTGGAGAGTTAGAGCTGGACAGGCCCTTGGTGATCATAAAGTGCACCTCTGGGGAAACTGAGGCCCAGGGAGGTGAGGGCCTCTCCCAGGATCACACAAGTTGACGTGCCAGCAAGGGCTAGAACCCAGGTCTTCTGATTCCTAGTCCAGGACTGCTTTCCCTCTCTCCTGCTGACTTCATGTTCCCCAAAGCAGTGTGGAACATTTAATAAGCACCTGTGCGTGCCAGACTCTAGAGTGTGTTCAGTCCCATGTTATGCTCCTGCTGATGAGGGTCGAGCGTCCTTTCTGATTAGAATCAGACCTCTTGGGTTTGAATCTCAGCCCCACCAGTGAATGCTCTTGTGCCTCTCTCTGACTCAGCTTCCTGGTCTGTAAGGTGGGGTTAATAGTAGTGCTTATCTCAAAGGCGGTTGGGAGGAGTACAGCAGATAATGTAAAGCACTTAGAACAGTGCTTGGTACAAAGAAATGGCTCAATAAATGCTATCTAAGTGATAGTCACAACCGTCAGCCATGGTGTTAGTAGTAGTAGTAGTAGTGGAAAAGTGAAAAGTGAAAGTGAAAGGCACTTGGTCATGCCCGACTCTTTTCTACCCCGTGGATTATACAGTCCATGGAATTTTCTAGGCCAGAACATTGGAGTGGGTAACTGTTCCCTTCTCCAGGAGATCTTCCGAATCCAGGGATCGAACCCAGGTCTCCTGCACTTAAGGCGGGTTCTTTACCAGCTGAGCCACCAGGGAAGCCCAGTATTAGTAGTAGTAATACTTTGTGTGTGTGAGCACGTGTGTGCTCAGTCACTCAGTCACGTCCGACTCTTTTTGACCCCATGGACTATATAGCCCACCAGGCACCTCTGTCCACGGAATTTTCCAGGCAGGAATACTGGAGTGAGTTGCCATTTCCTTCTCCAGGGGATCATCCCGACCCACGGATCAAACCTACATCTCTTGCGTCTTCTGCATGCCAGGTGGATTCTTTCCTACTGCACCACCTGGGGAGCCCAGTAGTAATGGTTGTGGTAGTAACAAGAGGAATTCTGAATAGGACTCTGCAGAGGAGCCACACCTGAGTAGAGAGGTAGAGAGCGACCCCTGCTGGTCGCCAGTTGGTTGTTCCCTCTCACGCCTTGCTGTACTTCTGTTTCAGGCACTGTGCTAGGCACACAGGACACTTGCCATCTAGACTCCCCACATTCCAACATAGTTCTAGAAAGGCCCTGAGAATTTATACAAATTCTTAACCTGGAGTCATGGGTCCCAGAGAGTCCACGTGCAGAACCCATGGACCTCTGCATACGTGTGTGTTTTCTGAGGCTAGCAGCTTCTCTCGTATTCTTACAGGGACCCCTGAATCAAAAAAGACCCAATTATTTAGTCTGCCTGCTCCTGTTTTACACACACACATGCACACGCACATCCATGCACACTCACAACCTTGGAGAAAGCAAGGCCAGGAGGAGAAAAGGACTCACCCAAGGTCTCACAGTGAGTTGGGTTGAACTGGGTTAGAACCAGGTCCCTTGCTCTGGTATGACCATCTTTTCCTGTCCATGTCAGAGAATCACAGACATGCACATGCTGGTTTGGGGTCTCGGTAGGGTCGTGTGGCTCCTCTAGCTCCTAGGGCAGTGGGAGTGGCCTTTTCTGTGGTTCCCGGGCCCTTGGCAATCCCACTGGGGGGTCATGTCTCCTGAGGAAACACTCAGTGCTAAAACAAAAACCTCTCAGCTTCCTGACTTGTTCTCAGCTTTGGCTGTGGTAGGATCACCGGCGAAACCCCCAGGTGCGCTCAGCTCCCTGCTTTGTTGGCTGGAATACACTGAGCACCTTTCCTCTGGGTGTAGAAGTGTGAAAAGCTTATCAACTTTTATAGAAAAATTATAAAAGCCAGACAAGCATCAGCTTAGGATGCTTCCACTCGTGTGAAAACAGCTGGCTTGGTTGGAGGTGATGTGTACATATATGCATTCTTGTGTTGTGTATGTATATATTTCTGAGTCCCACCTCAGGAAAGGGTCACAAGAAGGTGGTTAATAGCAGTTGTCTCTGGGACCTTGGACAGGAGGGAGACTAGCTTCCCGTTGTCTACCCGTCAGTATTTGTGGTATGTGTATTTTTTACCATTTCCAAGTATTACTTGTTAAGGTAAAGAATCAATTTTCTAAACAATATGATTAAACAAAAAGAACAGAGGAAAATCAGCTAAAATCCTACACCAAAGAAACACTGTGGGACCTCACCATCCAGACCGTGTATGTGTGCATGTGTGTACTACAAGTGTGTGTAGAGAGTCCCAATCAAGTGTGTGCATCATATTTCAGTGGTAGCGTGGGTAGACATCACCCGAGGTCTGTCTGGGTTTCTGAAGATCATAGATGTTTCTCTTGGGTTACTCACTCTGAAAAGGACTTAACGTTTTACTGGGATACTTGTGTCTGTTTGGCATTGCTACACAACCTGCTTTCTGTACTTAGTGTATCCTAGGCCACTGAGTGCCCTCCCTGTGGTCTTCCACGCTCCCACGATGATGGGGTCAGAGTGTGGTCATCCTGGGGGTCTGGCTCCAGGCCGAGCTTCTCCCTAGGCTGTGCTTCCCTGTGTCTCTGGCTGTAGCTCAGCCCTGGCTTCTCCCATCTGCTCCTCCTGCAGCTGCAGAAACTCCTTCTTGCCACGTCCTACCCAAGCTCGACCTCCGATAGCCAGAAGGAAGGGACCGCATGGCGCCAGGCAGGCCTCAGGTCCAGAAATCAGCGGCCTTGTGTCAAGGTATGTCTACACATGCCCCCAAACCCACCCAGGACTCCTCCAGGAGGGTCTCTGGGCAGGGGGTGCACCCTTCCACTCTTGTTAGAGGCCGTCAAGTTCAATACATTCATAGTTCACTCTTTGCTCCTCACACAACCCTTGTTGCTGATGTGCTGGACACTACTTGAAACCTAGGCTGGTCCGGGGTTCTAGATAGAGCCCTGGACTTTTTCATGTACAGTTGACCTTGAACTACATGGGTCTGAACTGCACAGGGCCACTTCTACGTGGATTTTTGTCAGTGGTAAATATTACAGTACTGCAGGATCTGAGTTCATTGAATCCATAGATGCAGAGGAACCGTGGGTACTGAGGACCGACTGTATCAGTCATGTGAATTTTCCACTGTGTGGAACCCCTGTCTGGTTCAAGAGTGAACTGTAGGGACTTCTCTGGTGGTCCAATGGCTAAGAGTCCACGCTCCCAATGCAGGGGGCCCAGATTCAATCTGGTCAAGGAACTAGATGCCACATGCCTCAACTAAAACCCAGCTCAGCCAAATAAATAAATATTTAAAAAAAAAAAAAAAAAGCCAACTCAACCTCAGTGTTCCAGGCAGTCTTAGATGTTGAGTTACAGCTGGGACAAGGAGGCTGTGGCCTGCCCTCAGGAAGCTTATTCTAATGAGGTGACAGAACCCAGCATAATATCTTTGTTGGTACCATGGAGACCACAAGGAGGAGTTTGAATTTCTCCTGGGGGTGGGGCGCATCAGAGAGCTGAAAGCACCATCGTGAACACCCAGGAGGGAAGCAAATCCTTTTCCCTCTTTGGGCTCCATCTTCTGAGACCTCCAAGGAGGGGTTTCCAAGGTGACTTCCCAGTGTTCCTGTTACTCAGAGCCTGCACTCAGCCCTTCCTCTTGTTCCTAGACACTGTTGCAGTGTCAGGCAGACTCAGGAGGGCATCTTTCTCAGATCGTAGCTCAGTGTAGGAGCCTGTCCCCTCCTGGTCTCCCCGAAGGTGGGGGAGGGGGGGACCCTCTCCCTGTGCTCCCTCCCTACTTGCCCTGGCTGGCCTCCCCAAAGAGACGGCCATCCCTCACGTCAAAGAGGCGGCAGCTAAGCCCCTCTGTGAGCCAGCCTGCCCTCTGGGAGGTTCAGAAGCATTGCCGGGGGAGGGGGCATGAGAGACAGCAGGACAGCTGGCCTGGGCTCAGCAGAGAGATGGTTGCTCTGGGGGTGGAGCCCCTGTGTAGAAGAGTGAAGGCAGAGAAGTCTGGAGAGGGCAGTTGGCTGGGGCCACGTTGCAGAGCACCCCTGGCCAGGGGCTTCCCCTTTACTACACGGGCACTGGAAAGCTACTGAATTTTTTTTTTTTTCCTTTTAAAGAGGTTTATGAAGGTGCCGTTTACATACCATAAAAGGCACCTGTTTTAAAAGTATGATTCAGTGATTTTTAATAAACTTACAGAGTTGTGCAGCCATGACCATAATCCAGTTTTAGAACATTTCCATCCTCCCAGGAAGATCCCCAGTGTCTCTATTTACAGTCAGTCCCTGTTCCCACGCCCAGCCCCAAGCAGCCACTAATGTACTTCTTGGCGCTCTCACCGAGGGCTCCGCGCAGGGGAGCAGGGTAGTCAGAACAGGGCTTTGGCGGTAAACCTGGAAAGGGCGGGATCCATAGCTGGGGTCCCTGTTAGGAGGCTGGCCGTTCCTTCATCCTCATCCCCTGAGTGCTGCCAAGTGCCGGGTTCTGTGCTGGAAGCCGGGGATGGAGCAATGAAACCCAGCATGATCATCCTGGAGAGACAGGCTGGGCCTGGCCAATGGTGCAGCTGTGGGCAGCGGGGAGAAGCCGTGCGGGTCTCCCTCCTCACTGTGGCCTCTTTCCCTCTCCAGATGGACGGCCCCCAAGACAGGAAGGCCCCCACGCTGCACCCTCAGAGCCGGAGCTGCACGGAGCTACACAAGCACCTCACCTCGGCACCATCCTGCCCCCGGGCTAAAGCTCTGTCCCCGGATAGAGGCCTGCAGCCACCACCATCCTTGAGTCCCCGGCTCCCCACCAAGGAGGATGAGGAGGCGGGCGAGGACTGCCCAAGCCCCCAGCTGGCTCCAGCCTCCCCCGGGGACTCACCAGCGCTGGGCAGGACAGACCCCAGCGCCCAGGTTTCCCAGGAGGACATGCAGGCCATGGTGCAACTCATCCGCTACATGCACACCTACTGCCTCCCACAGAGGAAGCTGCCCACACAGGCGCCAGAGCCAGCTCCCCAGCCCAGCAGCAGCCCCGCCAAGCAGGTCCGACCCCGGCCTCGGTCCCAGCACCCTTCCAAAGCCGCCTGGACCGAGTTCTCCATCCTGAGGGAACTTCTGGCTCAAGATGTCCTCTGCGATGTCAGCAAACCCTACCGCCTGGCCACACCTGTCTACGCCTCCCTCACGCCCCGGCCCCGGCCCAAGGACAGCCAGGCCTCCGCCGGCCACCCGGGCCTCGTGGAGGAGGTGAGGGTCTCACCTTCATCCAAGAGTTCAGGGCCCAGACCCAGCCTGCGCCCGCTGAGGCTGCAGGTGAAAGGGCACGTCAGCAGGTCGGCCAGGCTGCAGCCGGAGGAGGAAGAGGAGGAAGAAGAGGAGGAGGAAGAAGAAGAAAAAGAGGAAGAGGACGAGGAGGAATGGGGCCGGAAAAGGCCAGGGCGCGGCCTGCCGTGGACCAAGCTGGGGAGGAAGCCGGAGAGCTCTGTGTGCCCCGTGCGGCGTTCCAGGAGACTGAACCCTGAGCTCGGCCCCTGGCTGACGTTCACCGATGAGCCCATGGTCCCTGCAGAGCCCCAGGGGCCTCTGCCCTCGCGCTTGGCCCCCGAAGCCTATGATGTGGAGGGGGAGCCTGGCAGCCCCACTGATGAGGACAGTGGCCAAGACCAGCCGCTCCTGCGGGGACCCCAGATCCCGGCTCTGGAGAGCCCCTGTGAGAGCGGGTGTGGGGATACAGATGAGGACCCCAGTTGCCCGCGGCTCTCTTCCAGAGGTAGTCGGAGTCGGTGGTCCGAGAGAGGGGGCGGGGCTGAGGTGTGGCAGACCCCACTGCACTGGAGCCAGGAGCTCCAGGTTGGGCGAACCCCTCTCCCTCTCTGGCTCTCAACTTTCCTTCCTGTATAATGGGCTTAGCTGGGCAGACCTTCAGGAGTTACCTGAGCATCTCTGAGTTTCTCATCATGCATGGGCCAGGAGTCCTTAATGAACAAGGAGCAAGATGCCGCGTTCTTGGGGCTTGTGTATCAGTGGGGGAGACAGGCAATCATAAAGTGAGCAAGAAAGGAAAGTATTTACAAATTGTGATAAGTCCTCTAAAGAAGACTTCCTGGGTAACAATGTGATGGACGGTGTGAGTCTCTAAATTCAGCTCCACAATGAGGTTGAATTTTAAATGGTAACAAGAGTGGGGATAATAATACAGCAGTCATCTATTTTATACTTGCTCTGCCAGGCTTGGTCTATGATTTAATACAGATTATCCCCATTGATCCTCATAGGAAACCTATGTGGTGGGTGCTGTTGTAATTCCTGTTTTAAGACATGGAATAAAGGCACAGAGGTGTCTAATGGTTAGTCAGCTAGTTAGTCCTGCATCTCTTGGGGCTGAGGCCACAGATGCTGGCCTTGGAAGCTGGAATGCTTCACCATACATGCTATACTGATTGGCCATAAGGGGTCGCCCTAGTACCCATCAACGCTGCCAAAGCAGTAGCCCTGCCAGCTGTAAATGTCTGCTGAGTCTTGGGGAATGAAGGTTTTGAGCTGTTCCTGCTTGTCCCTAAAAATGGCAGAGGCTTTTGGGTCACATGCCTGCTGTGCTTGGTACCAATGCAGTTCAGAGGGAAACATCCTCTCTAGCAATGCCGTGTTGAAGAATCTTATTTTTCTCTTTTGTCTTCTTTTCAGACTCTCCCAGGTGCCTCATGCTGGCCTTGTCGCAAAGGTAGATTTCTGGGAATTGTTGACTTATTATTCCGTGAGACCTTATCTGGTTGGGTGTAGGGTGGCTCATTGGCCCCTGAGCCTGATCCTGTCCCCACACACCCCTGCCCTCATTACCATGTGGGGTTCTCAGGAGCTGGGTTTCCTTGGTAGGCAGTTTGGTTTTAGAAGCTGATCTCTGCAGGCCTAGGAGATGGAGAATTTCATGGGGAAAAGCTGACAGTGCTGTGGCTTTGGGCAAGTGTCTGCTCTCTGGGCCTCAGCTGTTCCGTGGTAAATAAGGAGGTTGACAATGATTATCCTGTCTCCACTGCCCTCAGATTTCTCTTGTGTCTCCTAAAAGCTGTATAGCTTTGAATTCCTCTAACA
This sequence comes from Bison bison bison, assembly GCF_000754665.1. Lineage (NCBI taxonomy): Eukaryota > Metazoa > Chordata > Mammalia > Artiodactyla > Bovidae > Bison > Bison bison. The sequence goes on from NW_011494863.1 coordinate 11,132,999, forward strand.
GCCAGGATGGGGATTCTCCTGCAAATTCTCCCCAGGCCTCACTTTCGTGGGCTGCAATAGCAGGATCTGTCACGCTGTGCCCTTGCCCTCCTGGCGTGCTCGGGGAGGTGGAACCTGCTGCTGACTGGCGTCTTTCCGTCCCGTCCTCCAGCCCCACCGGTGACCCTCCTTTTGGCAAGAAGAGCTTCGAGCAGACCTTGGCGGTAGAGCTCTGTGGCACGGCAGGTAAGCTAGGGGCTCAATGGGGAGGTGCCCTTGGGGAGGAAGCACCTCAGGGAGTAAGGGGGTACCCCAACAAGCCCTCCTTGCCACCACTGCACAGGCTACGCTGGATCTTGAGATTCCCATTGAGAGAGTTATAAGGAGAGTCAGGACCCAGGCTCAGCTGTTTGGCTACCGACAGTTGGCACATGACCTGATGTTAAAAAAAAAAAAAGAGACGTATGAGACACGTATCTTCCCCTGAAGCAGCCCGCAGTCCTATGTGGGAACCAGACTCACACCATGACAAGTATTGTTTGATACGGGCTTGTTCCAAAGACCTTGCAAGAGCTCTGGGAACATAGAGGAAGGGACAGTATGGGGAGGGGCAGGATGAGGCCTGAGAAGATGCAAGGGTACCCAGAGCAGCAGGCATTTTAGCTGTGTTTGCAGGGTGATAGAAGTGGAGGAGACAAAAACAAGACAGAAGGGTATTCTTGGGAGCAGAATTGGCATGAGCACAAAGGCACAGAAAAGCGGAGGTACAGGTGCATTGGAGGAGACCGGCCACATGGTGGTGCTGTGGGGCAGAACTGGGGGCCAGGCAAGAGCAAACATCAAAGGCTAAAAGGAATGTCGGGCTGAAGGGGTTCATGCAGTTCCTCAAGGCTCCAGGAGCCCCAGAAAGGAAGAGATCGCTGGCATTTTGGCAAGTTCCCTCTGGTACCCGGGTGAGGGTGAAGGCTAAGGTCAGTTGCAGGACCCCCTAAGGTCACTGTGGTGGTCAAATCCAGATGGGAGGTTTTGGCCTGTGGTACCTGCCACCTCTGTACCCTGGGAGACTTCAGAGGTATTTGGGATGACCATTTGGGAGGGCTTGTGGAATGATGGAATGTGGAGCAGGAAGCAGGAAGAGAGATCTCAGATAACGTGGAGGCTTCTGTGAGGCTACAGAAGGGATGGCAAATGGATTTCATCACATGCCAGCTCCGAAAAACTGTTGACGGACTGTATGAGATGGAGCCCCAGGCTCCGTCCAGGCTCAGTCAGCAGCACAGTGATCGATTAGCGATGCCTGCCTTCCACTGGGTCTGGGGAGTGGTGACACGCATGCTGTTTCTCTGCCCTCCCAAAGGAGGGTTTCAGTGCTCCTTGGAGAAATGATCTGTCTCACATTTTTCCTCTTGCTTGGGTAGGACTCACTCCGCCCACCACGCCTCCGTACAAGCCCACAGAGGAAGACCCCTTCAAGCCAGACATCAAGCACAGCCCAGGCAAAGATAGAGCTCCCACCCCAGAGGGTCCCCAGCTCGGGGCCACCGCCGAGGCTGCCCACAAGCTGCCAAAGAAGCACCCAGAGCGGAGCGAGCTCCTGTCCCACCTGCGGCATACCCCAGCCCAGCCAGCCTCCCAGGCTGGTCAGAAGCGCCCCTTCTCCTGTTCCTTCGGTGACCATGACTACTGCCAGGTGCTGAAGCCAGACGGCGCCCTGCAGAGGAAGGTGCTGAGGTCCTGGGAGCCATCTGGGGCCCACCTGAAGGACTGGCCCCAGCCAGGGGCCCCACGGGCTGAGGCTCAGGCCGCTGGCAGGGAAGAAGACGGAAGCTGTGATGTTGGTGCCCCCACCAAAGACAGCACGCTGCTGAGAGACCACGAGATCCGTGCCAGCCTCACTAAGCACTTTGGGCTTCTAGAGACAGCCTTGGAGGATGAAGACCTGGCCTCCTGCAAGAGCCCTGAGTATGACACTGTCTTTGAAGACAGCAGCAGCAGCAGTGGCGAGAGCACCTTCCTCCTGGAGGAGGAGGAGGAGGACGACGATGAAGAAGAGGACTCGGGGGTCAGCCCCCCTCGCTCTGACCACTGCCCCTACCAGAGCCCACCCAGCAAGGCCAGTCGGCGGCTCTGTCCCCGCAGCCGCTCCAGCTCTGGCTCCTCATCCTGCCGCTCCCGGTCACCAGCCACACGGAGGAACTTCAGGTATGGATGGGTGGGTGGCCTTAGGATGGAAGGTGGGCAGCTGAGCACCTCCAGTTCTGAGGTGTCAGGGGAGAGAGGAGCCCTGAGACCAGGGCCACAGCTTCCTGTGTGGCCTGTGTCCTGGTCAGAGGCCCTGGAGGTGGACTCCTTGGGGAGTTATGGGCAAGTCCTGAAGCCAAGCGAAGCCTGCCGTGTGGTCCAGTGAGGAGTGGTCCAGATCGCCTGGCCTCAGGGGAGGAAGAAAACGCACTTTCTGGCCTTTTGTGACCTTATTCATCTGTTTCTGCTTTTATATTTGTAAAATGGGTAGGTTTTTGTGTAAACATATACAGTTGACCTTTGAATAAGGTGAGGGTTAGGGACACCAATCCTCCACACAGTCAAAAATTGTGTATAACTTATAGTCGGCTCTCCTCATCCAAGGTAACTCTGTCTGCAGATTCAGCAACTTCTGACAGTGTGGTATTTACTACTGAAAAAAACCCCAGTGTTGGTGGACCCTCAGAGTTCAAACCTGTGTTGTTCAAGGGTCAACACATCCATACAGTGTAATACCTATGTGACATTTACTTGTAAAACAAAGATTAGCATAATTCTAACTTGTGTTCTAAAAAAACACCAAAAACCCGGCTTTGAAACAGTGATAAGGTTTATTCCCATTTCTCGGTGCTGCAGAGTTGTGCAATCTTCCGGCAGTCAGCCACCGGGTGGGAGAGCTCTTTTCCTTCGCACTGAGATGACGTGTCATGAGCGTTTGCTTATACCGTCTTTGCTCACTGAACCGGACGGTAGAAGGAGCTGTTCCAGAATTCTGTGGACCGCAGGGCAGAAAGAATGGAAGTCTGGCATCTTTTGGTGGAGACAGGTTTCTTCTCTTCCCTAATGACAGCAGGATCTGGCTCTTTGGAGGGTAGGCCTTAGGAGCATGGGTGCAGGTCCCAAACTCTCTGCTCGAGATGCACCTGAGTGACCACCAGATGGCGCTCCTGGGTTCAGAGCAGTGCAGCAAGCCTGATCCTGGGGAGGCTTCCTTACCAAGCTGGTGGCTGGGCCCCGCCTCCTGAGCCTCAGGTTTTGTAGGTCGCGGGTGGGGGTGGAGAATTTCATTTCTAATAAGTTCCGGCGTAATGATGACATTGCTAGAGCGCTATACTCTGAGAAACAGAATTCAGGTAGTAGAAAGATAACTTTAGAAAAATTCCTCTTTATATTTTCTTATCTCTACTGGTGGCTCTTAATTGAAAATCTGATGAAAACAAAGCTTCCTTTCCCCATTAAAATGTATGCAGACAACTAATTGGGCATTGGATTTTAGGGGACTTCTGGACCACCCCCCCGCCCCGGCCCAGACACTAATGTGCTGAAGCCCTGGACTATCTGAAATAAACTATTTAAAATAAACTCATTTTGAGCAATTTCTCTAAAAGCCTGTCTATGTAATAAGCCAGAACAGTTAGTCAGAGCCATCTTCTGTCAGACCTCTCTGAGCCCCCCTTTCAGCTCTGTTCTCCTTTCCCCAGCGGGTCACTTTGAGCTAGTCTGCCTGTGTTCATGTTAGCTGGTTTCTTCTGCAGTGTCCGTTCAGAAGCTACTAAGGTTCTTCTGTTGAAGCACATCCCCCAAGGCCAGAGCTGGAGCTTCTTGGCTTCCTTCCCTTCCTGGCCTGTTCAGGCCCTTTACCCATGGGCTTGGCACAAGAGTCAGGGGCCTCGCTCAATCACCACAGTTTCTCCTTTTCCTCTTTCTCACTTTTGGGCTAAGTTCAGGCTGGCTTTCACTGGAGAAAGTTAATTGGTTAACTTGGTTCCTACTCAGCTGCCTGGCAGAGCTTGATGGCTGGTCAGTTGGATAAACTAGTCATCAGCCTTCTCCAGACCAGCATTTCTCTACTTTTGCTTCTGCTACCAAACATCAATCAACCGGAAGGCTTTGAGCTGGTTTAACAAGCCCTATAGCACCTTCAAGTCACTCTCAGCTCTTCATGGGGGAAGACTTCCAATGCTGCTGCAAGTGGATAATGATACTCTTATTATATAGCACTTTAAAGTTTGAAAGTCACATCCCTTTCTATTACCCTCTTTGAGCTTCACAGAGGCACTTGAGGGAATCTCAAGTGCTTTTCAACCCCATTTTATAGATGAGGAAACTGAGGCTCAAAGAGGTTCAATAGAAAAATATAGCCAGCAAGTACCAAGCCATTCCAGGGCTAAGCATGTACAGGTATGTTCTGATTTGATCCTCCCAAATGGCTGAGGAGGCAAATACAATTGATTCTCCTTAGTTTACAGATGAAGAACTGGCTTAAGTAGCCGGTCCCGGGTCACCAGCAGAGAGGTAGTAGAATCAGCATTGGAATACTAGCTGACTCTGGAGCCCCTGCTCTCATTCTCTGCTGTGTTCCCAAGGATGCACACGGTGTGTGGCAGAGTCGGCACTCAACCCCCTCTTACATGCTGAGCTCCTTCCCCTCCATCAGCCTGGCCACTGGGAAGAGAGGGCATTGTGCAGACAGGTGCCTGGGAGGACGCAGGCGTGCGGCATCCAGGGGTTTCTCCAGCTGAGTAGCCCACTGGCTGCCTGGGGTGTGGGGGCTGTGATGGCCAAGGTTGCTGCCTGGCCAGACAGCAAAAGTGGAGGGGGAGCCATGGGTCTAGAATCAGCAGACCTCCCACTGGCTCTGACTTCCCCACTTCTTAGCTTTGGGGAAAATTTCATCTTGAACCTGAGCCTTAAGATTTTCATCTGAAAAATGGGGAAGCATGAGACCTCAGAGGATATTTTTTTATCAGGTCAAATACCATAATGAAGCGAAAGGGTCTTTCCACCCCCAGCAGCATAGAAAGGTTCACAGGGATTATGGTTAGCAGTGTGGAAGGCGCGTGTCAGTCACATGTTCAGACCCACATGTGGCCCTGGGCGCTCACCGCTGAGACGGAGAGCTGGGCTCCCTCTCCCAGTCCTACCTTCACTGATGAACGAGTCCTAACAAAGCTGAAGAAACATCGCTCGCCTCCTGGAGCAAGTCCTCCTCCCACCCCACTGTGGTCCCTGCTAAGAGTGAGTGAGTCTGCTTTGCTTGTTCACTGACAGATGTGAGAGCAGAGGGTCGTGTTCAGACGGAACGCCAAGCGTCCGGCATGCCAGGAAGCGGCGGGAAAAGGCCATTGTAAGTGACTTGGGGCCCCAGAGCCCGGAGTGAACGGGGACAAGCAGGGGCATCAGGAAGTGTGGGGGCTTCAGAGACCCGAAGTGCTTTGAAGTCATCTGGCCTACAGGAGATAGTTGTATTTCTCTCATTTACTAAAGCATAAGGGTCATCAAAAGGCATCAAAGGTGGCACGTGCAAAATGCAGCCAAGGGACTGGTCTGGGAGTGGGGTGGGGTGGTGTGCCATTGGTGAGGATTTAGGGCTCAGTATCAGAGGCTCGACAGGGCCCAGGGGGTGAGCACTGATGAGGGAGCAGAGCCAGCCCTGCTTCCACTTCTGTGTGACCTTGAGCAACTTCCTTGAGCCTCAGTTTACTCATCTGTATATAGGGTCCCCTGGTGTGATCTGGGCTACAGGACCAAGAGAGCCTGTCTCTTCCTCCCTGCCCGACTCTCTAGTCCTCTCCCAGAGTTAGTCCAGAGGCCCAGGCTGTGCCTGGTGGACCTGTTGCAGAGCACCATGCGGGGAAAAGTCATTAGGAAGCTGGAGTCACTGCCCTTATATCATTAGAAAGGAGGGAAGGGAAGGTAAGACAGAAGCACAGACAGACTCTCACTGGATTTCCATACACCCACACCCCGCCCCCACGCACCCCGCCCCCACGCCACCCCCCCTACCCCCAACACCCGACAACGTGGTACTTCAGGGCAGGGCATGCTCGAGGTGTGCATACCCCAGAGGTGTGCTCACAGCTATCTGCAAGCAGGTACTTAAAACCACATGGAGCAACTTCCTGGGATCCTTGTGTGACCGCTCAGTAGTTGTGGCATGCCTGGCCCTGTTCTAGGTTCTGGATGGCAGCAGTGAATGAGACAAACAAGGTCTCCACTCCTATGGTTGGGCCAGAAGGGAGAGAGAGACGACAGACTCATAAGCAAAGCAATAAACACTGTAATTACAGATTGGGAGGTGCACTGTGAAATTAATCACGCCACGACTAAGATGTCTGAAACAAATCATGTTTTGACTTGTGGGGAGGGTTTATTTACATGGTCGTCTGGGAGGGGCATCTTCAGAGAGCTAGGCCCCAAGGGATGGAAGAAGCCATCCAAGCAAAGGTTCAGGAGGACGGGGGGCAGAGGCTGGAAAGAGCCTTGTGAGTTCAAGGTCCTGGAGGAGGCGGGTGGTGGGAGGAGAGAGGGGGTGGGCAGGGGGTGGTTGCATTCTTACACGGAGCTGAACTGGGCCACCTTGGGGGACAAATCTAATGCCTGTGACTACAGCAGTGCTCTCTCTGGACCGCCGCTCTCTGAGGTGCATGGCTGGAGAATCGCTGGCCTTACCCTGTTGCGGAGAAACCCTGTCTAGACCAGACCCTGGTGGTCTTGCCCACCAGGAGCACAGCTGGAGTTTCTCCAGCAAATCAAAGGCACTCTTCCGATGGTCATGCCTTTAACTGGATCCAGTCACTAGATGATGGTGGGGGTTGGGGGAGGTCCCAACCAGGCTTCCATGATGCACCCCCTCTGCTGGGCAGGTCTAGGGGCCTGGCTCCTAAAGGTGACCGGTGTCTACATCAGTTCAGTTCAGTTCAGTTCAGTTCAGGTCAGTCGCTCAGTTGTGTCCGACTCTTTGCAACCCCATGAATCGCAGCACGCCAGGCCTCCCTGTCCATCACCAACTCCCAGAGTTCACCCAGACCCACGTCCATCGAGTCAGTGATGCCATCCAGCCATCTCATCCTCTGTCGTCCCCTTCTCCTCCTGCTCCCAATCCCTCCCAGCATCAGAGTCTTTTCCAATGAGTCAACTCTTCGCATGAGGTGGCCAAAGTACTGGAGTTTCAGCTTCAGCATCATTCCTTCCAAAGAAATCCCAGGGCTGATCTCCTTCAGAATGGACTGGTTGGATCTCCTTGCAGTCCAAGGGACTCTCAAGAGTCTTCTCCAACACCACAGTTCAAAAGCATCAATTTTTCGGCGCTTACCCTGGCAAAACCAAAGCTAACGGTGGCTCCACATCCTTATGCCCCGGTCCCACTGTTGTCTTCCCCACCACTCTGACCTGTAGCGACCTGGCCGCCAGTGCTCGCCCTCTAGCATCCTCAGCACCTCCCCCAGTGCCAGAAGAAGTCAGGCTCCAAACAAATACAGAAGCTACCCAGTGTGCAGGTACATTAGTAGCAGTGACTCCCTCTCCTGTCTCCGCCCAGTCTCTGTTCATTCCCTTCAAGTACGCAGTCGCTTCCTTTCGGGCCACCTCCCATCTGATGCTTAACAGCCCCCTCCTCCCATAAGGCAGGTCCTCTGGGATAGCGACTGTCACTGTCCTGTCTCTGACTCCAGTCCCAGCTGGTGTCGCTTGCTCAGCCGGGTGACATGGACTGGGGATGAGGACTCTGTGGGAGCCCGCCATCTGGGGGGCTCTAGGAAACCACCCGAATGACAGGTCCCTCTGTGTCCTCCTCGGGCAGGGCGAAGGCCGCGTGGTGTACGTTCGAAATCTGTCCAGTGACATGAGCTCGCGAGAGCTGAAGAGGCGCTTCGAAGTGTTTGGCGAGATTGTGGAGTGCCAGGTGCTCACGAGAAGCAAGAGGTGAGTCAGGCTCTCACAGAGGAGGGGAGTTAGGGGTGTGCAGAGGTCCCCATTCAGGGCTCACCACATGAAGGTGCCCAAGAAGACTTCCAGGACAAACCTACCCTTAGGTACAGGAGAAGAGGGGACCAGTAACAATTGTGCAGCCCAGGAATCGCCGCAAACATGTACTGATATTCTGCTAAAGTGCGAGGCAACATTCATGCATTGTCTTACGTCGGTTTTCCAACTTGCGTATGACACATGCAGCCTCACTGTTTCTATTGCTTTCCTTTCTGGATGGTGCAGATAAGTCAACTGAGCAGCTAGTTAGTGGTAGAGCCAAATCTGCAGCCCATGTGTCAGCTTCTGGTTTTCCATCCTAGAGCTGGTATGGGGCTGGCAAAAGCCCATGGTGGCTGAAGGCACACTTGTATTGCACTCTTGGCTGCAAACCCCATGTTATTCCATCCCTCCGTTCCTCTGCAGCTGCAGCCCTGTGTCCCACTCACCCAGGGAAGCAGTGCTTCATCTCTCGGGAGATCTGTAAGAATAGGTTGCATATAAACGCACAACTTAGGTGTCAAAACTTCGTCAGATTTGAAATAATTCTGAAGTATCTCCTGTTATTACTTGCAAACTGAGTTATTAAGGTTTTAAAATTCTAATTTAATAATGACTTTTAAAAACTTCAGTGAGAAAATAGTTTCTACATAAGAATCATTACACATCTCACATCCCTTATGGTGGCTATGGAAAAGTAACAAATGAGGATGTGGAGAGACTGGAATCCTTGTGCACTATGGGTTGGAATGTAGTGGGTTGGCCAAAAAGTTCATTTGGGTTTTTCCAACCGATGTTATGGAAACCCAAACGAGCCAATAAAAGGTGCAACCACTATGGAAAATAGTATGGGGGTTCCTCATAAAATGAACCATAAAATTACCATTTGACCCAGCCATTCCTCTTCTGGGTATATAATCAGAAGAATTGAAAGCAGGATCTTGAAGAGGTATTTGCACATACATGTTCATAGCACTGGTATTCACAATATCCAAGAGCTGACAACAACTGAAGAAGAATGGCTCAGCAAGAAGTGTATGCGTGCCGTGGGATATTAGTCTTGAAAGGACGGGAATCAGTCCTGTCACATGCTACAGCATACATGGGCCTTGAGGACATTATGCTGGGTGAAACCAGCCAGTCACCAAAGGACGCATACTGTGTGATTCCACTCACATGAGGATCTAAAGGAGTTAAACTCATAGACAGGGAAAGCAGAATGGTGGTGGCCAGGGGCTGGGAGAAGAGGATATAAGGCATTGTTGTTTAATGGGTTCAAAGTTTCAGTTTTGCAAGATGAAAAATTTCTAGAGATCCATCTTACAACAGTGTAAGTTAACACAGTGTGGCCCTAGTGGTAAAGAATCCACAAAGGGACATGGGTTCAAACCCTGGGTTGGGAAGATCTGCTGGAGTAGGGAATGACAGCCCAGTCCAGTGTTCTTGCCTGGAAAATCCCATGAGCAGAGGAGCCTGGTGGGCTACAGTCCATAGCGTCAACACGACTGAAGCAACTTAGCATGCACGTATATACTTAACACAACTGAACCATACACTGAAAAATAATAAAGGTAGTAAATTTTATGATATGTATTTTTGTCATAATTTGTTGTAAAAAGTCATGACACAAATTAAACTGTTTACGTTCTGTGCGGTCTTCAGGATATCCCATGAAGGTAGCATGTAAAAACAAAGCAAGCAAATTAATCTCTAAGGAGACAGTGCAATTTGTTAAGATTTAAAAAGTACTCAGGAGTCTCTGGAGAAGGCGATGGCACCCCACTCCAGTACTCTTGCCTGGAAAATCCCATGGACGGAGGAGCCTGGTGGGCTGCAGTCCCTGGGGTCACACAGAGTCGGACATGACTGATGCAACTTAGCAGCAGCTGCAGGAGTCTCAGATATTTAAAGTCAGAGGGTTCCAGCCTTGGCCTTGTTCAGAGAGGTGTCAGGAAACGAAATTCAGTCAAGTGTTTGTGAGGCACTCTACCTGTGCTGAGTGGTAGGATGGTGCTGTCCTTGAGGAGTCTGAGTAGCAGACCGATAGATCAGGATTCATTTGATTGTGGAACTGATGAGTGTAGATCTGACTTTAGGTCCCCCTCACGCTGGCATTCTTCTCAGGCAGGCTTCCCTCATGCTAGCAAAGTGGTTACCTCCAGCCATAAGCATATCTCCTACCCAGGGAAGCAGGAGTTCCAGCAAAGATATGGCATGGAATCTTTGGGGTTCTGTTTTGGGTGACAGGTTCATGCTTGAACAATCACTACAGCCAAGGAGGGTCACTGTCTTGTGTCTTACCCTGGTGCCCTGAGCCCAGCTGAGCACCGGGTGGTATTGTCAGAGGGCAGGGAGAGAATGCTGAATAGGCAGGCGTGAAGGAGGAGGTGTATATGCAGTATCAGCGATGTTAGGGAAGGTGAAGGACAGGTTAACAGCCAAAGAAGTGGCGGCTGAGGGGCTTCCCTGGTGGTCCACGGGTTAAGAATCCACCTTCCAATGCGGAGGACATGCATTCAGTCCCTGGTCGGGGAACTAAGATCCCATAGACCATGGGGCAACTAAGCCTGTGTGCCACGACTAGAGACCCTATGTGCAGCTAGAGAAGCCGCATGCCATGTCTACTGAGCCCGTGTGCTCTAGAGCCCACGTGCTGCAAGAAGAGAAGCCCGAGTGCCACAACTAGAGAAAGCCCACGCACTGCAACGAAGATTCAGCACAGCCTAAATAAATACATGAATATTTAATTTAAAAAAAGAAGAAGAAGAAGAAGTGACAGCTGAGGCTGACTTTGAAGGGTGTGGAGTGGTAGGATGGAGCGTAGGTGTGGCCGATCCTGAAAAATGGGGATCGTGAAGGAAATAGAGAGGACCATGAAGAGCCTCAGATTTCATGGCAGGGAGCCTGGGTTTGAGTCCCTGCTCTGCTCCCTGTCTTTGGGCAAATCCTGAACTCAGAGTCTGTTCCTCGTCCCAGAGGGAGAGATGACAGCAGTTCCTGGTCACAGGGGGTCTGAGAGCACGTGAGGCGATGGGTGGTGGCCAGCACTTATTAGTGCTTTATTGCCAACCCAGTGACCGTCATCATGTCTATCGGGGAGCCGTGCGACACAGTCATGAGCCATTGACTCATGACTCATGGTTTCCCGTCCCTCACTGGGTAGCAGGTGGTCTGACAGTGTCCACCAGGCTGGCCCAGTGACACGCTCCCCCTTTCCTCTCCTTCCAGAGGCGAGAAGTATGGCTTCATCACCTACCGGAGTTCTGAGCACGCTGCCCTGTCCCTGAGGAATGGCACCGCCCTGAGGAAGCGCAGCGAGCCCTCCTTCCAGCTGAGCTACGGGGGGCTCCGGCACTTCTGCTGGCCCCGCTATACTGACTATGGTGAGTATGCAGGCCCTGTGCATCCCGCTCATACCCAAAGCTCTGGGCCAGTGACCTCCTTTATTGAAACCTAAAGCCCCCTCTGGACACGGCTTCCATGCCCAGGCTGCCCTGTCATCGTTGCTTAGTCGTTGAGTCGTGTCCAACTCTTTGTGACCCCATGGAGTATAGCCCACCAGGCTCTCTGTCCATGAGGCTTCCCAGGCAGGGATACTGGAGTGAGTTGCCATTTCCTTCTCTGGGGGATTGTCCTGACCCAGGGATTGAACTGGTGTCTCCTGCATTGGCAGGCAGATTCTTTACCCCTGAGCCATGGGGGAAGACCAGGCTCCCCCATGCTGGTGGGAATAACTGGGCAGCCACTTGGCCTGGAGGCTGTCCTCTTGTTTTCCTTCTGGCCTCTGGTCCATCTTGCCCTATGCCAGGACTGGTACCAAAGAGATGAAGCCTCTCGTGGTCTCTTGGAAGGTCCAGTCTCGTGCTCGCAGCCAGGTGGCAGAACCACGGCTGCCGTCTCTTTGACCTCACAGGGTCGGCAGCCGCCCTGCCATCCATGGTGGCCCTGACAGGCAGCAGCCTTGTCCATTAACTGGGCCACAGTGAAACAATATTGTCACCATGCCCTCACCATCTGGGGCCAAGTTGGTGAAGAAGGACAAGAGTTTGTGGTAGGCCAGAGTCTGCTGCAGCCTCCATAGTGCAGATCTGAGTGTCAGGAGACCCCGGAGGCACCCCACCAGGCAGTGCTCCCGACTTTGTGTCCCCCGTGGGGACCCAGTTCCCCAGCCACGCAGTGAGGACATCGTAGTTGTCTGCCTTATGTGACTTCTGCACTGGTTTCCTAAAGGGCAAGAAACCATTAGGGGAAGTAAAATTAGAGGCTGTTGGAGCAGGAAAGGAGCCCTGGGGGGAGGGCTCTGGTTCAGGCATCCCCAGCCTGCAACCAGGGCAGCCGAGCCCCCAGGACACCACCCACATGGCAGAGGTGGCCCGGAGGAGCGCAGAGCCACTGCCCACTGCTCTCTGGAACCTCAGGCCACCTCCGCTCCGTGGGGCTGACCCTGGTGGCAGATGTTCTGATTGGCAGGCTTTCTGAATCGCTCACTGCCTTCCCCTCTCACTGACTCCTCCACCCTCGCCCAGATTCTAATTCAGAAGAGGCCCTGCCTGCATCAGTGAAAACCAAGTACGAAGCCATGGATTTTGACAGCTTACTGAAGGAGGCCCAGCAGAGCCTGCACTGATAACAGCCTTAACCTTCGAGGAATACCTCAATACCTCAGACAAGGCCCTTCCAAAATGTTTACGTTTTCAAAGAAATTAAGTATATGAGAAGGAGAGAGAGCGAGCGCGTGAGAGAGAGAGAGAGACTCGGAACTGCTGTCCTTTTAAAAAAAAAATCAATGTTTACATTGAACAAAGCTGCTTCTGTCTGTGAGTTTCCATGGTGTTGATGTTCCATTGCCACATTAGTGTCCTCGCTTCCGACGGTTGTCCTGGGTGTGCGCCAGATGCTTGGTCTGGCACCCACCTCCCCTTCCTCCCCGACCGACGTCCCCTCGTAGACGTGCAGCTGTGTTCACCATACCATTTCTCGTCTGTAGTGTGTGATGATGAAATTGTTACTCGTGAATAGAATCAGGATTATAAACTCACTTCTAATTGAAGAAAAAAAGTATATCCTTAAAATAATGTATTTATGGCTCAGATGTCCTGTGCCTGGGATTATTGTATTGCTTCCTTGATTTTGTTAACTATGCACTGTCATGAGGTGTTTGCCACTGACCTGCACTGCTCCCTTTACCAGAATGCCCCAGAAGTGCTGGCGGCCGGAAGCCTGGTTACCAGGGAGGAGTGGCATGCAGCCACCATCAGGAGCGATGGAGAGAGGGCCTGTTTCTGGGCCTGTTCTGCCAAGCGCTGCCTTGTCTCTCATTGAGCAAGCTGGGGTTCGTTTACAGTCGGTGCCCAGCTCACACTTAGAGTTTGTGCCTGGATATGAGTGCGCAGATCCCCTCAGACCTTGGAAAGAAGGTGGGGTGAGCTGCATTATTCCTGTTTTCCAGGTGAGGCCAGCAGTGCCCTAGGAGGCAAAATGACTTGCCCAGGATTTCACGACCTGTGAGACTATAGTGGCCCAGCCCAGGCCCCTCCTCCTGCCTTAGCTAGGGTAAAGAGGCAAAGTTGCAAGGACTGGTAGAAGTGGGTTCAACTGAAAAGTACAACAGTCTAGGCGCCTCCGGGCTCATTTTGGGGGGCAAGTTGGCAGCTCCCTCATCAATATCGGGCAAGTTCAGGCTTTGGCACTAGTCTTGATCCAAGGGGTCCTGAGGTGTGCTTACACCTGTGGACACGCCATCAGAGCTTCAGGGACACACCTGGAGTGATACAGAGAGGTGATCTGGGAGCAGTCACCCTTTTGGGGCCAGCTACCACCTCATCCTCCTTCAGCTTGACTTCCCTTTTCTTCACCTGTGAAGTTGTTTGGGCAGCAGGGGTAATAGGGAGCAGGAGGGGATGTGAGGCATGGGGATAGAGAAGACAATCTCCAATCTCCTTTCCAACTTAGAAAACATTCTCATTGGGTTTTATTTTAAACTTTGTGTTCTTGAGGGGTATCAAAGCCATGTCCACCTTGGATGTTCAGGAGGTGCCTTGGGGGCCATTTGTGAGGGGGAGCGTGGCTAGGCAGGGTAAGAGCGCACTGCTTCAGCTTCAGACAGAGTGGCTCCAACTTGGTCTTTTTCACACATCAGAGTTCCTTGGGGAGTTTTTGTATTTGAAAGAAAAAAGATCCTGCTGCTTAAAAAAGTTTGACTTGGCTCATTTAACTAAACAAAGTGATATAATCTATTACTAATGCCAAGCCTTGTTCTTTGGCAATTGGTAGTTATGGGCTTTGGGTTTTCTATTTATGTTCTTAAGATTATAAAATACCTCAGTAGTTTAACTGGGCCAATAAACCTCTCCTGAGAGGTGAGCATACTTCAAGCCCACAGAGAAGGTTGGAGGAGACTGGCACTGGAAGAAGCAGGGAATCTGAGTTCCTGTGTATCAGGTCACTTCACCTCTCTGGACCCCAGTTTTCTTTTATGTGAAATGGACCAAGGAGGAGAATTAGGCAGGCTGATCTCTAAGGTCCCTGCCAGCTCTGATAGCTGTGGCTTCTAAGGTGGTATCTAGCAAGTACATGGCACATGGGCCACTATTCCCACATCCTTGGCCAGTTGCAGACATAACTAGTTGAGCACTGCACTCATGTTCTTTGAACTTGGTCATGCTCAACAATCCTCATCACAGTGCTCTGAGCAGTCATGACTAGTTGATCAGAGTTTAACCTATCTGACATCCTGGTGTAATCTTTGAAAGTTTTCTGTCATACAGAACCCCGTGGTGGCCCGGTTTCATGCTGGCCCATCCCTCTCTGTCGTGTCCTGATCTATGAGAGAAAATTGCCCTTAAGCCATTCCTTGGCACAGGACTCCCAGTACTACTCTGACACAATCCCGCTTGGAGGTGGGGGCCAAGGGGAATAGTGGACAGGAATATGTTTGGAGAAGGCAGGGTTTATAAGGATAGACCAGAAAGGAGACTTTCCATGGCACGAGTCTGAACATTATAAATTCCCTTTATAGCTGTTCACTGCCTAGCACACAGTAGGCACACAGTAAATTGTTATGGGATGGGATGGAATGGAATGGAATAGAATTTAAATCCACCTGATGCCTCCCCTAACTCCTGATTTGCACTAACAAGTAAACTGAAATTTCATCCTGTGGAAAAAATAGAAAGGAACTATACATTCAGAGTGGAGAGAGCTGCGTTGAGTACTGGCTTTGCCAAGAATTAACTCTGTGACTTAAATAAGTCAGAGTCCCTTCCTCTCCCTAAGTCTCTGTGCTAGGAGGGGTTGGACTAGAAGATCTCTAAGCCTCTCCTGTTTGCTTCTTCCCTGATTGCACTAGACCAGGGGTTCTGCCATGGGCAGGTGGTACCTTAGGGTGAAAAAATGCAGATTTTTAGTGAAAGACAAGTGTCTTCCCTCTACTGGGTCAGCGGAAGCCACCCTTTCACTTCAGATTAATACAAGGCACTTGAAGGTGGTCAGACGCTGGCCCTTGAGCAGAGATTTGAGTTTAGTCCTGGGACATGATATGCTTAAGGTTGGGGCTGGGGCCTGCGGATGGGAGAGGGTGTCTGCCGAGGGCATCAAGCAGTTTCTTCTCACCATCCCATATGTAAAAGGATACAAGTTCTAAAGGTGACCAACCCTGCAGACAACCTCCATCCGAAGACTCATTCGGTGCTGTGTATTATTTACCAAGGAGATTCCAAGGTCTCTCCAGGAAAACCAGTCAACCTTGGTCTCTTTCCTACCAAATTAAGGAGTCCCCCAGAGGGAGCAGCTGCCACTGGCAACCATCTCACTGTAGCTGTGTCCTAGTATCTGCTCTCCGTCATGTTCACGTGTGATTGCCATGCAAGCTTACAGTAGACTGTGTTGGTAGCCGCCCACACAAGGCAGGTTGTACTGTCTATCTCTGTGCCGTGCTGGTGTTTTCCAAATATGTTCCATCTAAATGCTAAGTGGAATTCTTCCATCTCCTTCCTCAGTCGGTACAAGGCTGAATCAGAATCCTCGCTCTCGGGGGCTCTGGTTAATGAAGGAAAATGCATCAAAGAGGTAAAGAATATGAGTGGATGGAGTGCAGCTAAGGCCCTGACCCTCTTCTCCCCATCACACCTTGACCCCCAGTCAGAACACTGCTTTGAGGTATCAATACAAAGCACCAGCCAGGTGTCTGCAGCTGCTGTGAGCTCTCATAGCCCTGTGTGTGGAATGTGCTCAGGAGAGAGGCGGGGCTTTGGGAGCTCCAGGGTGGGAAGAGGAAGGGGTGGGGGATGCTCTGAACTGCAAAGACTCAGTACTCAGGTCCTTATGTGGGAAGAGATGCAATAAGAAATCTGTCTCGCCTAAAGCCTGTATTGATGTTTGGAGAGCGATTTCTTCTAGGCGTATGCAGTATGCACGCTGAGGGGACAGGGACAGCATGACAGTGCAGCCCTTCTGCATGGACAGCTTGAAACCCAATCCCAGGCCTTGGGTTCAGTTGCAATGACAGCCGAGCCCCCAGCTAGAGTGATGGGATGTCCCAGCTGTGAAGCAGAATCAACTCCAAAGGATTTGTTGATCTGACTCACTCATGTCGAAACTGCAGTCTTTTCTTACCGTTTGTGATTTAGCAATTGTCCTCAGACATGACCAAGGAAAGAAGTTGAATGTATAGTAGCAAATAAAGTGAACCTAATGGTTTCAATGGCCAAAGAAGAGGGATCCTTCCCATTGGGGCAGAAGGAAACCGGTTAGTGCTTATGTGCAATATGTTTAATCTGGGCCCCACGTCCCTGAGACGTTTGCACACATAGATAGGCTCCAGAACTGTCTGCTGAGTCCAGGGGTACAGGGTAAATGGAGGGAGAGCTCGGGAGCTGGGAAACCTTTGTGCATAGAGATGCCCTTGGCTCAAAACAGACATAGAGCGGAGGGCCCCTGGGAGCCGGCTGTAGAATGCCCAGGAAGCAGGCAGAGGCTGACTTTGCATTAAACCAATAAAAGTACTTTGAGAAACCCATGACACTAAGCCTGGCTCCATGTTTCTACACTGGCAAACATGGATCTCCCTGGGCGATGTGAGGTCGTCTCCTAGGCATTGGGACAGGGGGCCAGGAAAGGGGCTGGTGAGGGAGGAAGGCGGAGATGCCTTCATAGACATCAGCTGAGGGAGAGCCCATCCTAGGGCCAGTCGTAAAAATGGAGCAATGCTTTTTGATCTGGTACCTATTTTTGTAAAAAAAAAAAAAAAATGAAGACAGTGCAGCCAATTGAAATGGGTTTGCAGAGCAAGTCACTTACCTATAAGCCATCTAAAAGTGAGAAACCCAATGTTTCTTACTTGCTATGTGATCTTGGGCCTCTGTTTCCTCATTTACAGATGGGAATGAGTATTGGATGGGCTGAGCACTAAAGTCCCTTTCACCTCTGATGGGCTAAGATTCCCATCCTGGAGCACCGGGAAGCCATCATTAACTCATGAAACCAATTCCATTCTCTGGCTGTGCCCAGCTCATGTTCAGGGTGAGAGTTCTCTGCAAGGTTACCAACTAGCAGGGAATTCAAATCCACATGGTCCTGGCCGAGTTACCTTATATGAGGAGGCCAGCTCCCCAGGACAGATCTAAGCCATAGTTTCTGGTGGGGATGGTGAGAAGTTAAACCCCAGTTTGGCTGGGTGGTGATGTCAGATCTCATATTAGCTTTGTCATCGTCCCCACCAAACAGCTTTCAATCTGAATGTTGTGACCTCTTGGCTGTTTCTCTCTTGCTGTCAGGCAATACTAGCAATACACTTGTTTTTGCAAAACAGCTTAACTTAGGTACTTTTCACACATTTGTTTCAAATGATTGTAAAACATACGGGGCAACAGGAGGCACGGATCACACTGCATATGTTTAGGGCAGCTTTGGTTTTTTGTTTCTTTAAGGGTGTAGCAGTGGTAGCTGAGGCTCTGAGATTTTGTGGGGCAGATTTGCAGAAAACTCCGTTTCATCAGAATGCCTTGCACATTCAGAAGCAGCACAGAAATCCAACTGCCCAAACTGGGGGCTCGGAGAATAGGGTTTTATAGGTGGTCAGTCCCAGGGCTGTTCAATAATGCCTCCAAAAGGTGTTTTATAGCCAGGACCCCCTCTGTGCTGTATGTTTTGTCAAAGGATCCTCCAGATCTCCACTTTGCCAGCCTCGCTCATGGGTGACTTTTGAAGGGATTGGTCAGCTTCCACCTCAGCACTTTGCCTTATCAATGTCTAGTCGCCATCTAGTGGCCGAAGACTGTATCCACCAGCTACCCAGATAGAAGGCAAATAAAGCCTTTCGACCACTTTGCAGTCCAACACCAATGTTGGGAATGAAATGCAAGGACATGAGCGAACTGTCTGTGTGTTTAGAGCCCAGTGTAACACCAGTCAGAAGCCCCAGAAGCAACCACTCAGACTGAAAAATACACTAGCTCTCCTGAGGGCAGCGGAAACATGAGTGGACCTGGCCCAAGTGCCAAGGAGGGGTTTACTGTAACTGCAATACTGGCAGCCCAGCTGCTGACCTTGTTAAGTGAACCTCTGCTAGGTGGCCCCCACTGGACCCTCAGGACAAGCAGAGAGGTTGTGCGTGAGGATTTTGTGGGGGGCCTGGCCGTGGCCTTTGATATGGTCTACCGAATAGCCAAACAGCTTTTGTTTGCTTGTTTTGTATTTTGTATTTAAAAATCTTGTCAAATGTTTTTGTGTTAGGAATAAAAAGTCATAAACTACTCCCAACTTTGTTTCTTGAGGAATGTTCTGATTCCAACAGAAAGAGGTTGGAAATCTCAAGGGGTGTGTGATCAGGGTGGTCAGTGGACCAGGGAAGTGGACCACTTGGATTTCCAAATGGTTTCAGTGGAAGATGACCATCCAGAAGTCTGACTTGGGGCATTCTGCTCCGGAAATTCACACCCACCCACCCCCTTCACCTCCGTGTGCTGCGATACTAGCATTAGCATTGGCTTGGAGCATCTGCTTCTTCCAGAGGTGGCTGCTAATGTTGAAACCAACCCAAGATTCCTCCCCCCACCCACCCCAGGTTTCTAAAGAGATGATGTCTGTAGCTAGCCTTAATTGACTGGGCAAGGTGGTCCCTATGGTCCCTTCCAGCATTTCCAAATCTTGGACTCAAATCCTTTTCTCTTGGTGTGATCATGCAGCCTAGAGAATTCTGAGCAATAGAAAGCCAGGGCTTTCCCCGGCTCTGTAACAGGGTCAAACCAGGGAATGGCTCACCTTGTGAGGTTTGGGTATCCCCAGGGGTACTACCGTAGGGGGCATTATTTATTAGGAAGCTCAACAAGGTAACTACAGCCTGGGGTGCGTGAGTGCAAGGCTGTGTGTGTGTGTGTGTGTCTGCACGTGTGCACACCTATGTTTGTGTGTGTGTGTGTGTGTGTGTGTGGAATTACATTGATGCATTTCTTGAGAAAGGTGCAAGAATTTCACCTACACAGAGGGACACATCTGCTTTGTTATTTATAATAGAAAGCTAAATTTTAATTTTTTAAAGGACACTGCTAATGATTGAGAATCGAGTTTTTAGTTTTGCTATTTTTTTTAATTGGTAGAGGATTTTTTATATATTTTTTCCATTTTGTTGGGTTGTGTCCTTATTTATATAAATACTTTATCCGTGAGAGGCAAGGAAGAAAACTTCTTTGCTTTTAATTATTGTGGTTGTCATCGTCCCTATTTTATTTCTGGTGTGATTTATCTGTTTTACCTTCTAAATGAGAAAATGTTTTCCTGTATTTGTACATTGTCAGATTCTATAGTTTCATAGATAATTTAACCAAATTGCTCTATGTATTATTATTCTGTGAGTATAAAGTTCTATTTTAATGTCTGTAAATACTTCAGAACTGGCTTCTTTTCTCAAACTCCACTGTGGAGTTATTGTTTACATCACAAAAACTGTAGAATCTCTATGCTCATGTACTGTAAATAGTGAAGTGATCTGCTTATAAATAAACTTAACAAATACACTATGGAGATTAAAAAGAAAATACCACCCACAGCTCTGCCCAGGTGTGTCTTTCTTTATTGAGTCCTGTGTGCTTGTTGAGTGTTGCTCTGGCTACTAAGGAGGAAAAGGCTTCTAGTTTCAGGGTCATCTCTTGAGAGAAGACCTCAGCCTAGGGTGCCTCTCCAAAATACTTTTCATGGATCACAAGGAACCATTCAGACTTGCGTCCCATAACATTGTTCCATTACCAACTTTTTGCCAGTATGACTTACAAAGCTATACCACCTTCTGAACGAGGACTCCCTTGTTTTGGTATATCTGCTTTTCCACACAAACACACTACATATATGTGCTAAAAGAGATATTTTGACATTATGGTTTCAGGCAAAGACACTTGCCAGTTGACAACTCTGAAATAGTCTCTGAACAGAGAATATGGAAAAGAGACTTGAATTGTGTACCATATTTGGGTGAACTTGAAACATTTTCCTGTGCTTACTTACTCCCAATGAGAGCAGTGAAGAGTGGCATCTTCCAGGACCTTTCACCTTGGATGTGTGTGTTATTGCTGCGAACTTGTCCTGGGTTGAGCCAAGATGGCCAGGCCTTACCTGGCATGGATCTGTCATAGGCTGCAGGCCACCACCCTCAGGCAAACTCTCCCTGAGGATGAGGTAATCCCGAAGGGACTGAGACTGAGGGCTGTCTATTGACAGCGCTCATCACTGCTGAGACCACGGTCTTCAGTAAAGGGTCTGGGCAGCTCATCGCAGTATCCACCACAACTGGGTATTAGGGGTTCATGTGTGGCATGCGGTCATGATGTGATTATGTTTGAAAACACCCATTCATCTTTAAAGATGCGTAATGGAGGAGTCAATGATATGCCTGGAATTTGTTTTTAAATATTTCAGCTAAGAAAAAAAGAAAACTCTAAAAGGACAGATGAAGCAAATGCAGCAAAAATCCTGATGTTAGAATCTGCATGATGGGTAGGAGTCAATTCATTGTGTAATTCTCTACTTTTGTGAATGATTGCATATTTGTGTACTATAAAATGAAAGTATAAGAACACAAAAGATTCTAGGTAAGCAGGTGAGTCTGGCACTAATGTTTGAGTCTGTGAAAGCTAAAATGTTGGTTGTCATTCAATAAAAAGTTCTCACAGCTGAAAAAAGAGGCTTGAAAGCCACTAGGAAAGATGTAAACTAAATTCTCTTTCAGTTTTCAAACCCCACAACTCTGACTTCTCGAGTAGGTGGCGTGTGGTTTCCCACCGGCCTGGGTGCTCTCGTCGGTGAAGGGTGGGGCCGGCCTGGGCCCTGGGTCCTCGCTCTGCTATTGGATGCAGCAAGACTTGGATGCAGGCCCGCTCCCAGGTTGCTTTCCGCCGTGTTGACTTCCTGCGGCTGCTGTGATCAGACAGGAAAGACAACACACCAGGTGAGAGGAGGCTGCAGCGGGCTTTCCCTCTGACCTTGTTTGGACCAGGAGTTGCAAACTCAAGGGCTTTTGGAGGTCCTACATCCACCCCTTTCTTATTGGACTTTGTCCTACTCTGGTCAGGGGCAGTTGGGGAAGAATAGAGGGGAGGCTCCTTTGCTGGGACCCTCAATCTTGGGAACCAGGCTGTGCCACTGCTAACGGTGTGATTTGACCACGACACTTCACCTCTGCGTGCCTCTGTGCTCTCATATGTAGAATGGGGGCAATTGGGTTGTGGAGTGGCCTGAATGGGCCTACGTGTGTAAGGCTCTGTGGTCGTGAGCACCCAGTGTGTGTGGGGTTGGGACCCCCCCATCCTCCCCCTTCCACAAACCTTGGTTGGCTGCCTGCTGTTTCTGCTTCTCCTCCTCCAGCCCCTTCATCTTGGTCTCATACTCATCAGCAAGCGCTTTCCACTCCTTGCGGTTGTTGGTAATCCCATCCAGCATGGGAGTGATCTCCTCGTGGAAACGGGAGAATTCCTGCAAGAGACAGAGCCTCTGGCACAGGCACAGAGCCCTGGGATCCGGTCTCCGGGCAGGGCGCAGTGTGTCATGCCCTCACTGGAGTGAGCGTCCCCAGGGGGCGGCCGCTTCCATCAACCAGTGCTGTTGGAGACGATACTGTAGGGCCCTCAGTCACAAGGTCCCATACCTCACTTGCGTACACCCTCCTGTGGCACCACCTGGCTTTCAGGATGGAACACAAACTCCACAAGGCTCCCAGACCCAGTGGTCTTCCTCGTCACCAACTGGAACCCTCCGGACATTCCAGATCTCTGTCTGGGCCTCACACCAGCTCGTTGCTTTGCTGGAACTCTCTAACTTCCCCCTCTTTTCCCTTGAGGGCTCTACTCAGACATCACTTCCCCTCGGAAGCCTCTTCTGATCCCCAAGGTAAGTCGAGTCCTCTATTAGCAGCTCCCCAAACCTTACATTCCCACATCACATTTCACTGTAGTGACTCCCTCTGCTAGTCTGCCTCCGGAGCTGTGCACTGGGGAGGCAGGCACATCTCTGCTCATTCACTGGGGTGACCTTGGCCCAATACAAGGTCTGGGCACAAAGATGCGACAAGGATTCTAAAGGTCTCTTAGCCCTAGAATAAAAATAATGCCTTTAAGCACAGCGCGTGACAGTTTATGATGCTCTGTGTCTCCTTTGGTCCTCAGGAAACTCCTGCCAGGTGGGACAATGAGACTCATCACTCCTAGATTTTTGGGTGAAGAAATGGAGATGCAGATTGGCAGAGATTTGCATAAGGTGAGAATGGCACATCCAGGGTCCACTTCAGAGTTCAGCCAGAGCTAGCTGTGCTCAGATCAATTTTGCCACCAGCTGTGTGACCTTGGGCAGGTCCCCATGAAATTGGAACAGTACCTCATGGAGTTGCTGTGATAATGCACGTAAGGCTCTTAGCCCAGTCCCCACTGTTTTGTATATTACTGATGATCACAGAGAGCATCAGCTACCCCGGCCTGCTGCTTGGAGGATCCTGGTTAGTCTGCGTTATATCAGAGATGCACTCGTGCGCCCTCTGCGGGCAGAAGGGCTGCAGCTCAAGTGAAAGTCGCTTAGTCGTGTCTGACTCTTTGTGACCACATGGACTATGCAGTCCATGGAATTCTCCAGGCCAGAATACTTGAATGGGTAGCCTTTCCCTTCTCCAGGGGATCTTTCCAACCCAGAGATCAGACCCAGGTCTCCAGCATTGCAGGTGGATTCTCTACCAGCTGAGCCACAAGGGAAGCCCAAGAACACTGGAGTGGTAGCCTATCCCTTCTCCAGTGGATCTTCCTGACCCAGGAATTGAACCAGGGTCTCCTGCATTGCAGGTGGATTCTTTACCAATGAGTTTATCAGGAAAGCCCTCACGCAGCAGAAAGAGCCCTCAAATACAGGGTCAGGCTCCCCCTCTGATGCTGTGTCCTGGCCCTGTCATTTCTCCTCTCTGACATCTGTCTCCTCGTGTAACATAGCCAAAATAAAAATAACCAATGGGAGGTGGATGGTGGCACAGATAATATGGATAGGGGCATGGCAGGTTTCTCAAGAGGGAGACTTTAACGTTGAGCCAGAGCTCAAAGAGAAAATTCAGAGTATCTTTCGACAATTGAGTAACTGTGACCTGTCATATTCCCACCAGCTGGGGAAGTTAGCTGGACATGTATCTGCTATGCTCCCCATGTCTCTGCCTGAAAAGATGATACATCATTTGACCCACAACAATTTACTGAACAACTCTGGGCTTCCTTGATAGCTCAGTTGGTAAAGAATCCACCTGCAATGCAGGAGACCCAGGTTCAATTCCTGGGTCAGGAAGATTCACTGGAGAAGGGATAGACTACCCACTCCAGTATTCTTGGGTTTCCCTTGTGGCTCATCTGGTAAAGAATCCACCTGCAATGTGGGAGACCTAGGTTAGATCCCTGGGTTGGTAAGATTCCCTGGAGAAGGGAAAGGCTACCCACTCGAGTATTCTGGCCTGGAGAATTCCATGGACTGTAGAGTCCATGGGGTCACAAAGGGTTGGACACAACTGAGCAGCTTTCACTTAGGATGTGTGAAGCTGCAGGCTCTGGCCTGGGTGAAAAGTCACGGAAGCTTTTATGGGGCTGTCCTGACAACGAAACACCACTGGAGGTGAGATGCATTTTGTAAAGTAGTACTCACAGGTCACTTGCCAGGGTTTTTTATTCCTGATATCATTTGGGAATCCCAATGGCACCCCACTCCAGTACTTTTGCCTTGGAAATCCCATGGACGGCAGAGCCTGGTAGGCTGCAGTCCATGGGGTCGCTAAGAGTCGGACACGATTGAGCGACTTCACTTTCACTTTCCACTTCCATGCACTGGAGAAGGAAATGGCAACCCACTCCAGTGTTCTTGCCTGGAGAGTCCCAGGGACGGGGGAGCCTGGTGGGCTTCCGTCTATGGGGTCGCACAGAGTTGGACACGACTGAAGCGACTTAGCAGCAGCAGCAGCAGGCTCATCAGAGACATTTTGTTGGGCCTGAGAAAGCGAAGGACCTACCTTGTAGACAAAGGTGCAAACAAAGTCGATGAAGCCGACCTGAAGCTTAGGGAGTTCATCCGCCTTGTTTCTGTCCATCATGGGCTGTCAGGGGGAGAGAGAGTTAATTGCACTGGGCCCCTCTTGGGCTGATGCAGCAGGGAACCCATCCTACCTATGAAGTGAAACATTCTTCCAAAACAAAAACCCTTTCACTGGTCTCCCTGAGTCTGGTGGGGAGCCAGCGGACCATTCCAGCCAAGTTTACTTTCAATATAGATAGATTCACAGCTGGACAGGTCTTCCCCTTGCATGGTCTGTGCTGTTAGCACAGAGCCATGGGAGGTAGACTCCTAGACTGTCGGAACTGAAAGGGAAATCTAAGTTTTGGCCATCTCTACTGAGCTGACTGAGCCAAGGATACACCTTAGAGGAGGGTCTCCAAACTTTAGTAGGGAGCATGTTGCTGGACCCACCCCCAGAGTTTCTGTGCAGGTAGGTCCAGGGTGTGCACGGGGGGTGAGGGGGTGGAGTGGTCTGTGGATTTGCATCTCTAATGTGTACCCAGGTAACAAGGCTGATGGTGGTCTCCAGGGAACACACTTTGAGAACCACTGCGTTAGGGGAAGCTCATCTCTGTGGTAAGGTCACACATCTGTGTGTCAAGGATGAAGGGGCACATCTCTCCATCATGGCCAGGTCACTGCTCTCCACCAGAACAAGATCACACGCCCAGTAGCAGGCTGAGGTCCCTTCTCTACTCACAATGGGATTCTGTTGCAGCACCGTGCGCTCCAGGTCACCTTGTTCCCAGAATTCAGCAGCAACCAGCAGAGCCACCTGCAACAGGCAGACGCCCTCCATGGAGTCAGGTCTCAGCCCCGGTCCTCCCACCCTGCTCCCATCCCTCTTGGGCTTCCAGCTCAGCAAAAACACCCCAATCCTGCCCTACCACCCCACTATACGTCATCACAAGAGATTGCCACATCTTGCCAGAGGATGATGGAGCAGTGGGCTGCCTCAGCAGCTAGAGAATCCAAGCTGCATTAGCTGCTGTCACCAGGACTGGGATGCTCCTCCTCTCAGGACAGGAGGACAGGAGGAGTACGTACCTTGCTCTGCACCTCCCAAGGCTTGGTGATGGCTGAGAGATCGCAGGCGGTCATCATCATGGCCCTGCACACAAGGACACCAACCATCAGTCCAGAGGCAGTCAGTGCTGTATATCTGATTGATTCCATCTATCTCTTCTTTTTCTGCCCCTACTAGTAGGTGGCCTCGTCCCATTGTGAGCAGAGGTGTCAATGCCCAACTGCATCTGAAGGTCAGGTTTTGTAGTCAAACAGATTTAAATCCTGCCATTGTCAGTTATTAGGAGTTTGGCATTAAGCAATTAAACTAAGTTCTGGGCCACAGTTTCCTTGTCTGTAATAATACTGCTACTTTCTTCATGGAGTGAGTGCAAGATTCAATGAGATAATGTGTGTAAAAATCTTAGCATGGTGCCTAGATATATTATGTGCACAACGTGTGTGTGTGAGTCAGTCGTGTCTGTTTGTGACCCTGTAGCCTACCAGGCTCCTCTGTCCACGGAATTTTCCCGGCAAGAATACTGGAGTGGGTTGACATTCCCTTCTCCAGGATATCTTCCCAATCCAGGGATCAAACTGGGGTCTCCTGCATTGCAGGCAGATTCTTTACTGTCTGAGGCACCAGGGAAGCCCACGTGCACAATAAACTGGCAATTATCAGGAACACATGTTGGGTTTCTATACATTATGTGCCCCACGCTGTTCTAGGCATTTTATAAATAGCAATTTCATTTAAATCTCATCACATCCTCAGAGTTCCTTCTGACTAGAATGGAACCGTATTTCTCAACCTTTTTCTCTTTATCCTCCCTGATCTATTGTCAAAGGACCTTTTTATACATCTTTCCTATAACCACTTCACTGAGAAATTTTAATAACATGGACATACTGTGCCTCTGGAGGGCCACAGATCACTGTATTATCTAAGAGTTTTTTGCTCCTCTCCTGAGAACTACTTTTTGCCCCAGCAGGTAATGAATGATGAAAGGAGAAGGACGACCCTGGTCATTGTGAGGAAGCCTTATGTTAAAAAGTAGAGGAACAGACTGAGGAAAAAAAGGATTAAAAGATAAACTCTTAAAGTACTTTCACAGTAATAGGAAGGTAAGACAGGTATTGTTACACAGGTAGGTATGACATAAGACAGAAAGGGAAGGGACATGTGAAAAGAATTGGAGCAAGAGGAGAGAATTTGATAAGGTATTTCAGAGATGGGGCACAGCGGCGTGAAGTCTGGGAGGGGAATCCAGGGTCATGTGCTGTGGGTGTCAATCCCATGCCGGGGAGTGCAGGTGTATCCAATAAGCAGGGAGCGCATTGACGTTGCAGGGTTGGATCATGACTCATCAGAGCTGCTTGGCAGCACCTGTAAGATAGAACAGAGAGAGGGAGGGAGGCAGGGAGGGAGGAAGGAGGGATGCTGCAGCAGTTCAGGAAGGACAGCAGGAGGGCCTGAGCTCCCTGGCCGGGAGAGCATGGGATCAACCCCATGTGGGAGAGTCAACCCCACTTGGTGAGAGGATGGGCAGAGACTGTGGGGGACAGTTGGAGAAGCTTGGGGCTCTGAACCTAACTAGCACTTGGATGATTTTACAGTGAACCAGCTGTATCTGGCATAGGTTACATAAGCTGGTCTGGGAGGCCTTAAGAGTTATGAAATATTAACAAGTTTAACTATCTTTAAGTAAACCCTCAAAAACTCAAAAAATTATTTGAGTAAATAAGCTTTCAGGAATGCATACATCTTCTTAGGAAAACATTTAGTGGTAGTGTTAGTCGTGCAGTTGTGTCTGACTCTTTGCAACCCCATGGACTATAGCCCACCAGGCTCCTCTGTCCATGGGATTCTCCAGGCAAGAATACTGGAGTGGGTTGCCGTTCCCTTCTCCAGGGGATCTTCCTGACCCAGTGATTGAACCTGGGTTTCCTGCATTACAGGCAGATTCTTTACCATATGAGCCACAGAGAAGTGCCATAGGAAAACATTTATTCCTTGTAATAACATCAGAACACATGCCTGATGCTCAGTGTTAAGTGTCAACATGCTACGTTTACTGTCAAACACATTAAGCAAATGAATGTTTGGTTGTGCATCCAGGAGTCACTGGTTCCTTGTTACCTGTCAGTGTCCACATCAGGAGAGCTCTGGATGTTTACTTTCCCTGGCTGAAGAAAGCATGTGACAATTACTCCCAGGAGTTAGGGAAACACCTAAGTGTTTTATAGATAGATATTTGGTATGTGCATGTGATGGGCGCTGGGGGTGGGGGACACTTGGACACCAGAAAAGTCAGTCCCAAGCTTCGTGCCCTAAAGACAAGGCATTACATTCACGTCAGCACTGTGGCCTTAGGTGTTCCTTGGCCAAGATGCTATGCTAGGTATTAGGGACCCAGAGAGGCCTGTGGGGAGCCACGTAAGGAGCAGAGGGGAAACACATTCTAGGCAGAGAGAACATCTAGCGCAAAGGCCTTTGTGGAAGGAAGCCTGGAAGCAAGGAGGGGCTCAGGGAGCAGATGGAAGAGGGGTTGAGGGGACCTGAGATGAACAGGGTAGACCCAAAACCCAGGTGTGGGGATATTTCCATACTAAGAGCAACAGGAAGAGTCACTGAAGAGTGGGGGAGGGGTCATATTTGCATTTTGCAGAGAACAACACAGTGGCTTCAGTGATGAGGTCCCAGGAGCCCAGTTAGGAAGCCACTGAAGGGTCCAGACAAGAGATGGATGTGGCAATACAATGAAGTATCCAGACAGACAGGCATTTAAAAATAAACTCAGCACGGCTTGGGGATAGATTAGACATGCAGCGTGAGGAAGACGGCAGTGTCAGGATGAAAGTGGTTATTATGCAGAAGAGAGCTAGAGTAAGTCCTAAAGACTTGTGGAGAAATTTGAACCTTATCCTCAAGGTGGGTGAGAGTCATCAATTGCAGGGGGAGGGGGGCAAGGGCGGTGAAGTTAAACAATATGAAATTCAGTGCAAGGCTTTGGAGTCAGACCGAGCAATTAGATCCTCACTCTTGTCCTTGGTTGTCATATCCAGGACAAGTGACTTATGTCTTTGAGGCTCTCTCTGATCTTTGGTGAAACAAGATAATCACATTAGGTTGGGTTGTACAAAATTCTGATTTTGTGGGTCAGAAACAGTCGATTGCAGCAACATGGATGACCTAGAGATCGTCATACTGACAGAAGTAAGTCAGAGGAGAAATATCGTATGGCATTCCTTATATGTGTAATCTAAAAAGAAATGATACAAATGAACTTACAAAACAGAGAGTAGTAGACTTAGTGAACTTATGGTTGCCAGGGGGAAGGATGGGGAACAGGATAATTAAGGAGTTTGGGATGGATATGTACATCCTGCTGTACTTAAAATGGATAACCAACAAGGACCTACTGTTAATATACACCACATGGAACCCTGCTCAATGTTATGTGGCAGCCTGGATGGGAGTTCGAGGGAGCATGGATACATGGATATGTACGGCTGAGTCCCTTTGCAGTTCACCTGAAACTATCACAACATTGTTCGTCAGCTATATATAAAAAAGTTAAAAAAAAAAGCAGTTGAAAGTCAGCAATTTCATGGGCTCAATGCAATATATCTGTCCTAGGGGTTACTGTGACCAATACATAGGATGATTTTATAAGTGCTACCATGGGCCTTATCTTCATCACTATCACCTGCATCATATTAAGCACCAGGATGGGCTCCTGCGCACCAGGCCCAAAGCAAACATTACTTCTGCTCAGCTGGGATGCTCAGCAGTGCTTCTCCTTGACCCTTAGCTCGAAGCGTGACCCTGGAAGCATCCCAGGCACCCTTGCGAGGCATTCAGACTCTTCCTGGAATTACCCTTGGTCTGAAGTGGGTAGCCTGTGGGGGAAGTTTGAAGGGAGCCAAGGAAAGCTGTGGGTGTATGAGAGGGGGATAGGGTGACCTGGTTGATGCTCCACGATTGCCCATGAGACACTAGGTAAGTCACTTTGTCTCTCTGAGCCTCATTTTTTTAATTTGTAAAACATGAGACCAGGAGGCACCAACTTTTTCTGTAAAGGGCCAGATAGCAAATATTTTAGGTTTTGCAGAGCATGTGGACTCGATTGCATTACTCAGTTTCATCATTGCAATGGGAAAGCAGCCACAGATAAGATCAGTTGGTGCTTGGCCACCAGAAATGCGCTGCTGAGGCCTGGGCTTCGTGGCCTGGGGCTTGAGTGGGGTTGGAAGTTGTTAACTCACCCAGCACACCTTTGCTGAGTGCTCACTGCATGTCAGGCCCTGGAGAGATTGCAGAGGACTTAGGACTGAGAGCAGCCCTGTAGGCATTTACCATTAAAGTAGCTCTTAATCGACGGGCCCCACACCATTGTGGTTTATGAATTGTGCGGTTTGCGGTGTTTTTGGTGTCTTCGTGGTTTTCATACTTTCCCTCTGGTCCTTCCCAAAGTTCCACCCTCTTGAACACAGAGAGCACCTTACGCCAGGTAGCAGCGGACGCTGGAGCCGAGGTAATGAGCTCACTGGGTTTTAAGTGGCTCTTAATTGCTGCTTGACAACAGCTATATACAAAGTCTTGGCCACTATTCCATTATTTGCAGGATGCATGTTAGAAGAACATGTTTAGCACAGTGGTTGCCTTTGGATTCAAATGCAAAAAACTTTTAAAATTCTTTTAACGGGTGGGGAAAAGGGTGGAGAAGGAAGGATTTATTAGTTGCAACAAGTAAGGAGAACACCAGGGCATCTTTTCCCAAAGCCGTGTCTCCCTGAACTAGCAAAATTGGGGGCATTTTAAACTATGGATACATGCGTATTTCTGAGGGGGCTTGAGTAGAGCAGAATTCAGCACAGAATTGGAGCAAAGATTGAGTCCAAGTTTCACTTGGTTGGAGTCAGGAGGGTCCACATTATCATTCCACCCCTCACCTGGGTGGGGGCCTTAGTTCCTGGTGGTAGGACTTACTGAAGTTCAGCTTCTTTATGTCTCATGGAGAAAGAATTTGGTGAGAGACAAAGTGATAGGTAAGAAGTGGATTTATTTAGAGAGGTACACATTCCATTGACAACATGTGGTCTGTCTCAAAAGTGACCCTCAAGAGTGGCCCTGAGAGAAAAACACTCCACAGACAGAGTGTGGGCAGATTCTAAATTCTTAACATTCATTTCTAGATGGTTGGGTGGATGGGGAAGGGGAGGATGAGCTGCTGAAAAAAAAAGAAAATGACAGGGTCACTTATCTCTAAGGTAGTGCCTAAGTAGGGTTCAGGATACTTTTAGGCACTTGTGAAAATATTTAAATTTTAGTTTATTTAAAAAAAATAGTGAATATATGAAGAATGAATTAAGCCTGGATTATATTTGCACTTATATTAACAGTCATGAAATATGATTTTTATTTATTTAAATGGAGGAAGAAGCCATTAAGGCAAAAAGTACCTATGACCCACCTACAAATGTCATAATGTGACCCTCTATTAAAGAATATCAATCTATGGGTACTAAAATTGGAATTCTTATAATTTCTATTTATCAGGAAATATTATTCGCCATTATCTTCATTACCTCCACCATAGTTTACTGAAGTGAAGTGTCTCTCTCAGTCATGTCTGACTCTTTGCGACCCCATGGACTGTAGCCTACCAGGCTTCTCCGTCCATGGGATTTTCCAGGCAAGAGTACTGGAGTGGGTTGCCATTTCCTTCTCCAGAGGATCTTCCCAACCCAGGGATTGAACCCGGGTCTCCCACATTGTAGGCAGATGCTTTACTGGCTGAGCCACCAGGGAAGTCCACCATAGTTTGGACCCAGGTCAATAGCAGGGAGGGAACACAACTCCATCCATCAACAGAAAATTGGATTCAAGATTTACTGAGCATGGCCACGCCCATCAGAACAAGACCCAGTTTCTCCCTCAATCAGTCTCTACCATCAGGAAGCTTCCATAAGCCTCTTATCCTTCTCTATCAGAGGGCAGACAGCATGAAAACCACAATCACAGAAAACTAACCAATCTGATCACATGGACCACAGCCTTGTCTAACTCAATGAAACTATGAGCCATGCTGCGTAAGGCCACCCAAGATGGACGGGTCATGGTGGAGAGTTCTGACAAAACGTGGTCCACTGGAGAAGGCAATGGCAAACCACTTCAGTATTCTTGCCTTGAGAACCCCATGAACAGTATGAAAAGGCAAAAAGATAGGACACTGAAAGATGAACTCCCCAGGTCAGTGGGTGCTCAATATGCTACTGGAGATCATTGGAGAAATAACTCCAAAAAGAAAGAAGAGACAGGGCCAAAGCAAAAACAACACCCAGTTGTGGATGTGACTGGTGATGGAAGTAAAGTCCAATGGTGTAAAGAGCAATATTGCATAGGAACCTGGAATGTTAGGTCCATGAATCAAGGCAAATTGGAAGTGGTCAAACAGAAGATGGCAAGAGTGAACATTGACATTTTAGGAATGAGTGAACTAAAATGGACTGGAATGGGTGAATTTAACTCAGATGACCGTTATATCTACTGCTGTGGGCAAGAATCCCTTAGAAGAAATGGAGTAGCCATCATAGTCAACAGAAGAGTCCAAAATGCAGTACTTGGATGCCATCTCAAAAACGACAGAATGATCTCTGTCCATTTCCAAGGCAAACCATTCAATATCACGGCAATCTAAGTCTATGCCCCGACCAGTAATGATGAAGAAGCTGAAGTTGAACGGTTCTATGAAGACATACAAGACCTTCTAGAACTAACACCCCAAAAAGATGTCCTTTTCATTATAGGGGACTTGAATGCAAAAGTAGGAAGTCAAGAAATACCTGGAGTAACAGGCAAATTTGACCTTGGAGTACAGAATGAAGCAAGGTAAAGGCTAACAGAGTTTTGCCAAGAGAACACACTGGTCATAGCAAACATCCTCTTCCAACAATATAAGAGAAGACTCTACACATGTAAATCACCATATGGTCAATACTGAAATCAGATTGATTATATTCTTTGCAGCCAAAGATGGAGAAGCTCTATACAGTCAGCAAAAACAAGACCGGGAGCTGACTGTGGCTCAGATCATGAACTCCTTATTGCCAAATTCAGACTTAAATTGAAGAAAGTAGGGAAAACCACTAGACCATTCAGGTATGACCTAAATCAAATCCCTTATGATTATACAGTGAAAGTGAGAAATAGATTCAAGGGATTAGATCTGATAGAGTGCCTGATGAACTATGGATGGAGGTTTGTGACATTGTCCAGAAGACAGGGATCAAGACCATCCCCAAGAAAAAGAAATGCAAAAAGGCAAAATGGCTGTCTGAGGGGGCTTTACAAATAGCTGTGAAAAGAAGAGAAGCGAAAAGCAAAGGAGAAAAGGAAAGATATATCCATTTGAATGCAGAGTTCCAAAGAATAGCAAGAAGAGATAAGAAAGCCTTCCTTCATGATCAATGCAAAGAAATAGAGGAAAACAATAGAATGGGAAAGACTAGAGATCTCTTCAAGAAAATTAAAGATACCAAGGGAACATTTCATGCAAAGATGGGCTCAATAAAGGACAGAAATGGTATGGACCTAACAGAAGCAGAAGATATTAAGAAGAGGTGGCAAGAATACACAGAAGAACTGTACAAAAAAGATCTTACATGACCCAGATAATACACAATGGTATGATCACTCACCTAGAGACCAGACATCCTGAAAAGTGAAGT
>NW_011494863.1:11166356-11180772 GCF_000754665.1 Bison bison bison
CAAGAAAATTAAAGATACCAAGGGAACATTTCATGCAAAGATGGGCTCAATAAAGGACAGAAATGGTATGGACCTAACAGAAGCAGAAGATATTAAGAAGAGGTGGCAAGAATACACAGAAGAACTGTACAAAAAAGATCTTCATGACCCAGATAATCACAATGGTATGATCACTCACCTAGAGCCAGACATCCTGAAAAGTGAAGTCAAGTGGGCCTTAGGAAGCATCACTACATCCGCTGGATCATCAAAAAAGCAAGAGAGTTCCAGAAAAACATCTATTTCTGCTTATTGACTATGCCAAAACCTTTGACTATGTGGATCACCACAAATTGTGGAAAATTCTTCAAGAGATGGGAATACCAGACCACCTGACCTTCCTCTTGAGAAATCTGTATGCAGGTCAGGAAGCAATAGTTAGAACTGGACATGGAACAACAGACTGTTTCCAAATCAGGAAAGGAGTACGTCAAGGCTGTATATTGTCACCCTGCTTATTTAAAGAGTATATCATGAGAAATTCTGGGCTGGATGAAGCACACGCTGGAATCAAGATTGCCGGGAGAAATATCTATAACCTCCGATATGCAGGTGACACCACACTTATGGCAGAAAGTGAAGAACTTAAGAGCCTTTTAATGAAAGTGAGAGAGGAGAGTGAAAAAGTTGGCTTAAAGCTCAACATTCAGTAAACTAGATCATGGCATCTGGTCCCATCACTTCATGGGAAATAGATGGGGAAACAGTAACAGAGTTTATTTTTGAGGGCTGCAAAATCAGTGCCGATGGTGACTGCAGCCATGAAATTAAAGGATGCTTTCTCTTTGGAAGAAAAGTTATGACCATCCTAGACAGCATATTATAAAGCAGAGACATTACTTTGCCAACAAAAGTCCATCTATTTAAGGCTATTGTTTTTCCATTGGTCATGTATGGATGTGAGTGTTGGACTATAAAGAAAACTGAGTGCCAAAGAATTGATGCTTTTGAACTGTGGTGTTGGAGAAGACTCTTGGGAGTCCCTTGGACTGCAAGGAGATCCAACCAGTCCATCCTAAAGGAGATCAGTCCTGGGTGTTCATTGGAGGGACTGATGTTGAAGCTGAAACTCCAATACTTTGACCACCTGATGCAGAGAGCTGACTCATTGGAAAAGACCCTGATGCTGGGAAAGATTGAGGGCAGGAGGAGAAGGGGACGAAAGAGGATGAGATGGTTGGATGGCATCACTGATGTCATGCCCTGATTCTGAAGGTACTGTCACATCCTGGTCCTACAGTAAGCACACTGCATTAGGGTGACCCAAGAGACAGCAAAGCAGGAGACTCAAATGTGGTTGGGACTTCCCTAGTGGTCCAGTGCTTAGGATTCTGCAGGGACTTCCACTGAAGGGGGCATGAGTTTGATCCCTGGTCAGGGAACTAAGAGCCCACATACCTCAGGATGAGGAGAAAAAAAAAAAAAGATACCTCAAGGGTTGAGGTGTGGACCTCAAATAAGATGAAGGTTACCAACCGGAGCCCTCCCAGATAATCAGAGCAGAGGAGGCAAGTGCTGGGTTTTTTCCTCAAAACAAGCAATTCTGTCACCAACTGGGTGTCCTCTGATTCAGTTCGATTCAATACAATTCACTTTTAACATTTGACTAGCGTCAGATTTTGCAGGTTGGCGGGCTCAATCCAATAAGACTGCCCTCACCTTGGAAGTCAGTTGCAAGTATCAGAGCCCCAGGCTACCACACCTCTGACTTGACTACAGAGGCAAGGGGTTCTCATGAACCCCAGGTTTAAAAACTTGTTAGGACAACTCATAAAACTTCGGAAAACTCTTCTCTTTGCCAGTTTACCATATAGGATATAACTTGAAAGTGAAAAGTGAAACTGAAGTTGCTCAGTCATGTCTGACTCTTTGCGATCCCATGGACTGTAGTCTACCAGGCTCCTTTGTCCATGAGATTTTCCAGGCAATAGTACTGGAGTGGATTGCCATTTCCTTCTCCAGGGGATCTTCCCAATCCAGGGATCGAACCCAGGTCTCCTGCATTGTAGACAGACGCTTTACTGTCTGAGCCACCAGGGAAGTCCGTAGGATATAACTTAGGAATAGCCAAATGGAAGAGACGCACAGGACAAGGTATGGGGTTGGGAGTGCCTACAGAGCTTCCACGCTCTTTTCAGACATGTCACCCTCCCAGCCTGTCGATGTGTTCACTGACTTAGTGGCTCTTCAAACTGTTTTTCATAGGTTTTTATGGAGATTTTGCCCCATAAACATGGTTTATTAAATCATTGGCCACTGACTGACTCAGTCTTCAGTCCTCTTCCCCTCCCCAGAGGTTGGGCTGGGGCTGAAAGTTTCAAGCTTCTAATGAAATCTTTGTCTTTCTAGTGATCAGCACCTATCCTGAAGCCCTCTAGGGTTCCACCAAGAGTTGCCTCATTAGAGCCAAAAGAAAGTGAAAGTGGCCCAGTCGTGTCCTACTCTTTGTGACCCTGTGGACTGTATAGTCCATGGAATTCTCCAGGCCAGAATACTGGAGTGGGTAGCCTATCCCTTCTCCAGTGGATCTTCCTGACCCAGGAATTGAACTGGGGTCTCCTGCATTGCAGGTGGATTCTTTACCAGCTGAGCTACCAGGGAAACCCTTAGAACCAAAGACACTCCTATCAAGTCTATGACTCATCACTATCAAGGGTTTTAGAATCTGTGTTGGGAAATGGGGACAAAGGCCAAAATACATAGGTCTCTTTATATCACAGGAAAAGCCTGACACCATGCCTGCCATGAGCAATGCAGCACAGCACTCCACGTGTCCCGGCTCAGCCCCTGTGATAATCCATAAGGTAGATACTACCATTACTCTCTTTGAGCAGATGAGGAAACAGGCACAGAGAAGTGAAGTTACCTGCTCAAGGTCAATCACCAATTAGTGAGAGAGATGAGACCAGACCCTCTGGAGCTGAAGCCCTAAGTGTGTAACAGGTACACTATACCCAGGTGTGTAGTAGCTCTAATTATGTGTCTAATCACCTAATAGATGGACCAGCCCCAAGACCGCTTCACAACAGTGCTTTTCAACCAGGTGCCCCTTTTGCTCCCAGGGGATATTTGGCCATGTCTGGAGATAGTTCTGCTTGTCACAGCTGAGGAGGAGGGGCTGCTACTGGGATCTACTGAGTAGAAACCAGGGATTATGTTAAATATCTTTAAATGCACAGGAGAGCCCCTATTATATTTATTGCTCCCAAATGTCAATAGTGTTAAGATTGAGAACCCTACTTTATAGATCTTTGAACATTTTTCACTGAGTGCCTACCAGAAGAATTCTGAAAAGTGTTTACCTTCTTGTACATTTTTAAGTTGACATCTTGACTTACTTACCCAGTCTTGAAAGATTGAAAGGACTCTGCAAATAGTATTACTACCTCCTTCTACATCATGGTACCCAGATTACTTATATTGTTGAGAATGTTACCTTCCAAAAATCTTAAATGGGTTCCTTGTAACTTTCTTGTATTAATGTGTCTTCAGTGATAGGCTGCTTCTTTTGTTGTTGTTTAATCTATATTTTTATGTTTAATTAAATGTAGTTGGGTTCTCCCTGTAAAGCTCTGTTATGTTTTTGGCTTAATAAAAATAATTATGATCATAAAAATAAATAAAATGGTTTCATTATTCTTTAAATATAAAGAAATCTAAATAGCATAGCATTTTTATATCAACCATCAGTGTACCATCCATTTAAAAACAAATGAACCAGCATTTCTTTAAGATTCTAGAGTTTTAAAGGCTTCCCAGGTGGTGCTAGTGGTAAAGAACCTGCCTGCCAATGCAGGAGATAGAAGGCTTTGCCTAGAGAATCCCACGGGCAGGGGAGCCTGATGGGCTACAATCCACAGGGTCACAAAGAGTCAGACACTACTGAAGCGACTTAGCATGCACACACAAACCTAAGACCAGAAACCATAAATCTCCTGGAGGAAAAGGTAGGCAGAACACTCTTTGACATAAATTGTTCCAATATTTTTTTGAATCTGTCTTCTGAAGCAAAGGAAGGAAAAGCAAAAGTAAACAAATGGGACCTAATTAAACTGAAAAGCTTTTTCACAGCAAAGGAAACCATTGACAAACCAAAGATTCAACCCATAGAATGAGAAAAAATATTTGCAATTGACATGTCCAATAAGAAGTTTAGTATCCAAAAATATAAACTATTCCTACAATATCAAAAAAAAAAACAGCCTAAAAGCAAAAAAGCGAACAATTTGATTAAAAAATGAGCAGAAGAACTGAATAGACATTTTTCCAAAGAGGAAACGCAGATTACCAACAGGAACATGGAAAGATGCTTAACACTGCTAATCATCAGGGAGATGCAAATCAAAATCGCAATGAGAGATCACCTCACACTCGTCAGGAAGACCTTCATCATGAAAAAAGTGCTGATGAGAATGTGGGGAGAAGGGAACTCATACACTGTTGGTGGGAATTTAAATTGGTTCAGCCATTGTGGAAAACAGTATGACAATTTCTCATAAAACTAAAAACAGAACCATATGACCCAGAAACTCCACTCCTGGTTATATATCTGGGGAAAAAACACTAATTCAAAAAGACACATGCATCCCAATGTTCTTGGCAGCACTATTTACAGTTGTCAAGATATTGAAGCAAC
Source organism: Bison bison bison (assembly GCF_000754665.1). Classification (NCBI taxonomy): domain Eukaryota; kingdom Metazoa; phylum Chordata; class Mammalia; order Artiodactyla; family Bovidae; genus Bison; species Bison bison. Next base: position 11,171,032 of record NW_011494863.1, read on the forward strand.
CTCAGTGTCTGTCAACAGATGAAGGGATAAAGATGTGGTATATATGTGTATATGTGTGTGTACATACACATATACACATACACACATCCATCCATCCGACGGAGTAATATCCAGTCATAAAAAAGAATGAAATTTTATATTTGCAGCAACATAGATTGACTTGGATGGTATTATGCTAAGTGAAATCAGTCAGAGAAAGGCAAATACTATATGATGTCTTTTAAACATGGACTCTAAGAAATGCAACAAACTACTGAACATGTTAAAAGCAGCAGCAGCAGACTCACAGATATGAAGGACAAACTGGAGATACACTGGTTACCAGTAGGGAGAGGGAAGTGGGGAATAACAATATAAGAAATTAAGAGACACAAACTGCTATGTATAAAATAAGCTACATGGATGTATTGTACAGCACAGAATATAGCCAATATTTTATAATAACTATAAATGGAGTATAACCTTTAAAAATTGTGAATCACCCTATTATACACCTAAAAGTTACATAATATTGTACATCAACTATGCTTCAATTAAAAACAAAAGTCTGGAACTTTGCATTCTTTTTTTCTCCATAAACATGTATTTCCAGTTAACTTCCCCTACAGAGTTTATCCTAAGGTTTTATATTTGTGTGTATGTGTGTATGTATATCTATATATGTGTATAACTATATATATCACAGATATTCAAATATATATATGAAATGTGTTGATCACTTTTTCATACTGATTTTTAACCAAATATGTCCATTAATTAAAATATGTAACTAAATATTGTCGTCTTTGACCATAGATCTCCAAGTATAGAAAATTTTTGTTCTGGATTGAATTACTATTATTACATGATTAACCAATACAATAAACTATATTACCTGTTTTTTAGAAATTATTAAAAACTCAAATATTTTTGGAAGTTCATCTATTGATAGAGAGGATGGGACTTTTTTTTTTTTAATCAGTTAATGCATGGGGAATTCCCTGGCAGTCTAGTGGTTAGAACTCTGAGCTTTCACTGCCAAGGGGAGAGTTCAATCCCTAGTTGAGGACCTAAGCCATGTGACATGGCCAAAAATGAGTTAGTGAATATTTCATACTGCAAGACTAATTAGATGCAACATTTAGAAACCCTGGGAATGGAAAAAGTTTTGTTACAACATCATTCCATTCTTTAAATTCTTCCACATTATCAGTTGACAGTTTAATCAGATTCTCCTTTAAGTTTGTCTAAAGCAAACATTAGAGTCATTCACTTCCTCAGTTTCCGGGAATTGTGCCATAAAGATTTGACTAAGATTCCTCGTATGACTATTAATTGTACCCCAGACACTTTCTGTGTGGCACTTTGGTTAACCCAAGACACTCAGAATATGTTAAGTCAATTAAAACACTATTCACTTTAATATATCTTCCAGTTTTATATTTTTTGACTTTTTTTTTATATTGGAGCAATTTGATTAACAATGTTGCATTAGCTTCAAGTGTACAGCAAGTGATTCAGTTATGCATGTGTCTATTCTTTTTCCAAATTCTTTTCCCATTTAGGTTATTACAGAAGAGTGAGCAGAGTTCCCTGTGCTGCACAGTATGTCCTTGCTGGTTATCTATTTTTAATATGGTAGTGTATATATGTCATCCCAAACTCCCAATTTATCCCTCCCCCTCCCAGTGCTGTATTTTTTATAAAGTGCTTTTATCTTATCACAACATTTAGCAACATTTTCATCAAAACTTTGAACCTTCAAGTTTGATTCATTTATTTCTGGAAATATCTGCCATGTAACAATTGGAAATGCCAGTCTTTTATTGTCAACTGAAGCCTGAAAATAAGACTTGTTTCAGAAAGAATCTGACCCTTATTTTTCATTTCATATAAGCATGTTATTAGAATGCATTCTGCTGACACCCACCTTATTTTTTATTCTTAATTCTAAGAAAGACAGAGGTACTAATAGATGGATAGGTATGTAGGTAGACTAGATAGATTGACGGATAGACAGACAGAAGCATGGATGAAATCAAGTACTGCTACCTTTTTGATGGCCCTGATAGCAGGGGGCCATCCCATATCCCTAACAGCAGAGAATGCGGTTCATTCTCTGAAGGAAGTAGAGTGCTAAATAAGAGATGCTCAGCTTCTGCTGCCCCACTGTACAATCAAAAGACAAAGCTTTCCACTTCTAACGCCCTAACAAAATAAATATATAAGACAGGGAAGGTCCAAAGCCCTCCCTTGGGTTTATAACGCCATGATTAAAAGGAGCTTTGAAAACACCAATATTTATTGTCCTTCTGTTTGATGCCCCAGGGGTCTTCACACTATAGACTTCAAGAAAGGGCAAATTTGTCTTTATTTTGTCACATGGGATAAGAATGAGGAACTGACCATGCCTCACTTACTGCACTTTCTCCAGAAGATAATGTAAAGAGAGAAAATACGGATTCCCTTGAGACCATCTAAGCCTGTGTTTGTCTAGGAAGGCTTTGCAAGAGCTTCGGCTTAAGACTACGTTGGCTTTTACCATGATTCAGGAAGTCTTGCTTCTGGCTTTATTTATTTATTTTTTTGGAAACCTTTCATGTCATATCTTTGTAAACTGCATGACACCGCACTGTGTGTAAATAATATATTGTATTTAACCTGGTCCCCCATGATGGTCTTTTAAGTTTTTTTCAATATTTTTTGTGGTTACAAGTAATGTTGCAATGAATAACTCTATGCATACTTCTTGTAGCACAGGTGGGAGAAATTCTGTAGGGTAAATCCTGGATCTGGGATTTCCTGGGCCAAAGAGTATGGCTGGTTTCAATTTTGATAGGCATTGCCCTTTGTAAAACTGCACCTGTTGGAGAGTTACCTGGCTATCCGGGGGTTAGGACTTGGCGCTTTCACTGCCATGGCCCTGGGTGGTCAGGGTAAAAAAGTATAAGCCAACATTGAAAACCAAAGAAACAAAACTGCGCCTATTTACATTCCCAGCACAGTGAATAGGGTTGCCTGTTGCCCCTCACTCTGCCCAACACCACGTGTTAGTAAGCACTTCATCTTTGCTGATAGGAGGGATGAACAGTTATATCCCAAAGTAGTTTTATTTTTCATTTGTCTCACTGTGGCTAAGGTCATCTTTTCATATGTTTACATCCCACTGTAATTCCTTTTCTGGGAAATGTTTGCTCATGCCTTTTGCTCATTTTTCTGTGGGATTAGTCTTTTTCTTGAATTATATTAACACGACTGAGGAAACTAGCTCTTTTTCTGTCAGAAGCATTACACATATTTCCCCCCGGTGTATCATTTAAATTCTTACTTTAGCTCTGAGTTCTTGTGGGTGTTGTCCAGAAATCTCTAAAGTTTCATTAGTCAAATTTATCAGTCTCTTTACGACTTTTGAATTTTATGTCACACTTAGAAAAGCTTACTCTTTTCAATTCTCCCAAGCTTTTTTCCTCTCTCCATATTATTAGTTTATTTTCTCATTATTTTAAAATCCTTGATTCATCTTGAATTTATTTGCTATAGGAGTGAAATAGGGGTCTGCCTCTGTGACCACCTATGGCAGAATCTGAACTATATTTCTTCTTTGTCCCTGATTTCTCACACAGAGCTCCTAAAACCCTTGAGATTTCCCTAGTGATACAAGAGTCTTGTCCTTCCCAAGAAGCCCCCTTTGGGGCTATGCTAATGAAGTGACTTAGAGTGACTGAGGGTAGGGTCCCTAGATGGGGTCAGGCCTACCTGAAAGACCAATGGAATAGAGGGATGGACTTTCAGCCCAATTGCTGGCCTCTGGGAAACGGGTGGGGGGAGCTGCAGATTAAGCTTTGTAAAAACTATTGAACAAAGATTTAATAAGCATCAGCGTGGATGAGCACACCCCAGTTCTGTAGTAATGGAAGCCCCTGCATTCAGGACCCTTCTGGCCTTTACCTTATGTACCTCTTTGGCTGTTCTTTTGTAATAATCCTTATACTAAACTAATAATGTAAGTAAATGCTTCTCTGAGTTCTGTGGGCCATGCTAACAAATTAATCAAACCCAAGGAGGAGTTCACAGCAACTTCCAGTTTATAGCTGGGCAATCAGAAGCACAGGCAACCCGGACTGGCTTCATCTGAAAGGAAGCCAGTCTTGTGAGGCTGAGCCCTTAGTCTGTGGGGTCTGGCGCTATCTCCAGGTAGATAGTGTGAGATTTGAGTTAAATTTGTAGGACAGCCTGTCAGTGTTCACTGAGCACTGGAGAACTGCTTGCTGGTCTTGAGGGAAAAAAAAATCCATCAGATCACCTCATGGTCCCAACACCATTTATGAAATTATCCTTCTCCACTGGCAGAAAATCTACTTTTAGCACAGGCATTGTCTTTTGAGTCTGTCTACTGACCTCTCCTGCTCATACCTAGGACTGAGCTATCTTCAGTTCTGCTGGCCCCTATTATTTCCTTTTTTCCTCAGAATTTTCTGGCTCTTTTTCATACTTAATTCTCATAAGGATTTTGGAATTGGCTTCCTAATTCTCCACAAAATAAAGTTGATATTTTCTTTGGAATCACTTTAAATAAATAACTAAATAGGGAGAACAGACAACTTTGTAATAATAAGTCCCCCTGTCCAAGAACTTAGGGTTCTTTCCACTCATTCAGCCCTTCTGCAGCACCATTTTTGAAACATTGTGGAGCAACTCCTGGTCTGTCTGGGAGCAGCTATCACTAGAGCATGACTCATTGTTCAGTGGGCACAGGTCACACTGCTCCTCAGGGTGGGAGGACCTTTGGGGAGGCTTGGTTGGACAACTTCACAGCTGAGGGAAAGACAACTGGCCCCATCTTCCCTGAGCCTGTCCCAGCAGCTGTCTCTTCTCTGGATTTGCGAAATTCGTGACTTGATTAAATCTCACCTCTGCAGAAGCATCTAGGGATAAACAAACAACAGTTCTCTGGGTCCTGGGTCAGGCATTGTCTCCTTTAATATCACCCAGGACCTGTCATAGGGAAGCCAGGGGACCCATTGGCTTGCGCCACGTAGTCATGAAAAGACTCAAATTTGCATTTCTAACCCCATCATCAACTGAGGTGAATCAAGGAAGCATACTGAGAAACTAAAAGAAGATATTCACCAGAAAGCTTTGCGTTGCATTACCAGACCTCATGCCAACAAAGCACTATGAATGTCACACAAACCAGGGAACTAACTTGTGAATTGCATGCCTGCTTTTGCCATGTATAAGGGAACACTAAAGAGATTAAGCCCATATATTCTGAGTAACACTTAGCTATCACTCAAACCATAATTCGTTTAATGCTCTGTGTTTTATCAAAAACTTTATCACCAAAAGTTATATCACTTTACCACCAAAATTCTGCATTTTAGCATAGAATTACTTCAAATCTTGTACTTTTTGTATACAGAGAGGTATGCATGCATGCGTACATTCTTAGTCACTCACTCGTGTCTGACCCTTTGCAACCCCATGGACTGTAGCCCACCTGGCTCCCCTGTCCATGGGATTTTCCAGGCAAGAATACTGGAGTGGGTTGCCATTTTCTTCTCCAAGGTATCTTCCCCACGCAGGGATTGAGCCCATGTCTCCTGCATTACAGGTGGTCTCCTGTATTGGAGACAGATTCTTTACTTACTGAGCCACAGATAACTGTCTTGTATTTTTGTGCTAGAATGAAGAGTAAACACATCATTTTTGCAGTGCTGTTTTGGCATAAGTTCTTTGTTTTGTGTGTCAGAGGCCTCCAGAATGAAAAGTTTTGCAGGGCTCTCTTGAAGACGGAGAGGCCTATCAGGATAGCATCTTGCCTTTTGACCCTGGGCTTAAGGGAATCAGGGTTTAAGTCTTGTCTCAACTCACATGACAATTTCCTTCCGTGTCTGATCCAGCATCATGTACTGCGTCCACTCCTGCTGAGTCTCGTACGTCTTAGACTGATCCACGATCTTTTGGAACATCGTCCTTTTCCTACAAAACACACCAGTTTGTTAAAGGAGCACATATTAGAATAAGGCAACCCCTGGCCTTCTAATGTTGGTTGTTTCAGAGGCTAATTATGGCAGTGTAACTTTTAAAAAGAAAGGTGAAAAGAACCAATGCCTGGGAGTGAAGACCTAGGTTCTAACTCAGACTCTACCATGGGTTTATTATCTGATCTTAGCTTATCTTCCCCTGATCTCAGTTTCCCCATCTGTATAACAGGGTAAGACTAACTCAGAGCTGTAGTGAGAATGGATGCATCCATAGCGCAAGTGTGGTACCTGGCACAGAATACTCACTAAATCAATTAGACTGTGGTGTTCATTATTTTTATAATAATCAGTATTCTTTTTTGTTTGTCCATGCCTTACAGCTTGCAGGATCTTATTTACCCTGCTAGGGACAGAACCTGGCCCCATGGCAGTAAAATCCCTAAGTCTTAACCACTGGACTGGCAGGGAATTCCCTAATCATTTTTATTCCTAAAATGAGAAGAAATACCAACTTGAAATATAAGGCAAGGTCTGTAGCAATGATCGCGATGTCCATCATGTGGATTGCATGCTCATGCTGCCTGCGATTGAGGTTCTGAAAGATATTTAGGCTCTAAAGAGAAAATGGAGGGATAGAAGTGATGTGAGAAGGAGAGAAGGGAGAAGTGACACTGGCAGTAAAGTCATTCAATTCCTGATGGCTGCCCCAGGTGACTAGAGAGACAGTCCAGGCCAATGCCTGGCTACACTCAGGCTTCTTGTGAGATGGGGACTCGTTCTCAGGCCCCAAAGCCAATGCAGAGGGCTCTCATCCTACCTCATCTCTCAACAGTGTTTTACCAAACTCCAAGTGGTGTCTTTCCAAGATGGAGGACCCATGGAGCTTGGCCAGTGGGTTCTGGGATCTGAATGGGAGAGAAAGAGACACACAGAGAGGATTAACATGGAATGGCAGAGATGAAGGTTAAAGGCATCATCCATTCCTGTCACCTCCTAATTCTGCAGGCAGATAGGTTGAAGTGCAAGAATAAGAAGGGACTTGTCACACAGTACGACCGTGAGAAATAGGACTAGATAGCAGGTGTCCTGGCTCTCATACTTTAACTTTCTCCATAACTAACTCTGGGCCTCTTTGGGGACATGGCCTCCATAGAAGTGTGGATCTTTATCCCCAGAAAAAGACACAAACACAATGCCACGTGCAGTTTTACAGACCCATCCCCATAGCCATCCATGGACACTGGCACTGGGCCAGTGCTTTAAAGATCGCCGAGCCCCAGATCTTCCAAACCTGATTCTGAGAAGTCACTGGATTCCCACAAGCAACGTATTTATTCACGTCTTTATTCAATAAATATTTGCTGAGCCCTTGTTGTGTGCCAAGCACTGAGATCAGTACTTCGCCTTCTACAAGGTAAAATGTAAACATAATCTCTAACCTTGGAGCAGCAGGCAGAAACTGAGAACACTCACAGAAGCATGACTTACAGTCTGTGGGCCCTGGGCAGAGCCTGGGTACGACACTAGTCCCTGCTCTGCCAGTCCACGTGGTGGTCATGAGGGTCTCCCAAGACCATGGTTCCTGGCCACTACTTCAGAGACTAGGATATAAGCTCTGTGAAGTCAGGGACTGTGTCTGGTTTGTTCACCATGGAACCTCCTTTGCCTGACATAGGGCCTACCATGCTGGCCTTTTGTGCATTATAAACCCAAGGTGAACAAATGAATCATTAGCAGTTACTAACATCTTGGCTTAAATTAGTTCAGTAGGAGAGGAAGGAGCAGAGTGAGAAAGTTTATTAGTTTCCTGTTGCTGCTCTAAAAAATCACCACAAACTTAAATGGCTTAAAACAAGAAAAATTTAGTGTCTTTCAGCTCTGGAGTTTAGAAGTCTAAAATGGTCTGAAGAGCTGTTTTCCTTCTGGAGGTTCTAGAGGAGACTGTTTCCTTGCCTTTTCTAGCTTCTAGAGGCCCCTAATTCCTTGGCTTGTGACTTATCCTGCATCTTCAAAGCCAACAGTGTAGCATCTTCTGTCCTCCCTGAGTTCCTACCTCCTTCTTACAAGGACCCTTCTAACTATTTGGGGCCCACTTGGATAACCCAAGATAATCCCTATATTTCAACATCCTTAATCATGTTTATGAAGTTTCTTTTGAATGTAAGGCAACATATCCCCAGGCCCCAGGCACTGGGGTGTGGACATATTTGAGCTTCATTATTCTATCACAGGAGTTTACCCAAAACCAAAGGATAGGAGGAAGTGGGAAGCTGTGGACCGTGGGAATTCCCCATGGCAAGTGAGTCTGTCTAAGACCCATTCAGATCTAGGTAATCAATCCCAGAGGCAGGAGGTAGAGAGAAGGGCCAGTAAGGGCTGACTCACTTCATCTGGTAGAGATTGTTAGTGCCTCTGTGGTCAATGTCATGGCAGAAGGCGGCGGTGACCATGGCCAAGGCCTCCAGGTCTGTGAAGTATCGCTTCAGCTTTCCGGTCTGGAAGGGCAGTCAGAGATGCTACTCACTCCTTTTGTGGGGGGCTTGGAAGCAGGACTGAGAGAGCAGGAGTAAGGGGGAGGGCCTGGTGCTTGGAAACACAGGTCTGATCTTGGCTCAACCCCTGGTGCCACAGGATGACCAGACGTTTGCCAGGACTGAGATGTGGGATATGGGACTTTCTGTGCTAGCACTGGGACAGTCCAGGCAAAGGTGATGGGGGGTCGTTTTACTCCCGAGTCACCTTAGCTGGTCCCACCTCCCTCTGGGCCTTAAAGTGGAGGGCGTCAGACTGGATGCTTGTTGAGAAACAGACAGCCCTGGACTTTGAGGATTTAGACGGTGTTGGAACATGTCCAGACTGGTAAAACAAACCTTCCAAACCTGGTCTACTGGTTCAAACACAGCTCAGAAGAATTTTTCCCTGGCTGTCCTCACTTAACTCCTTGTTTGTGCCGGGTATTGGAGTCAAGGGTGGAAAGAGCCCTGAGGAGGTGCCGCTGACTTGTGACTCTAAGACATAAATCACGTCTAAGCGGTATGTTTTTCACCTTCAGAGGCAGCCTGGCTAGAATTCCTGCCCCCAGGCCCCAGTGCTTTCTCTGGCCTGACCACTCCAGACACGAGGGAAAGGAATGAGGATGGGGACACTGGGCAAGGGCAGAGATTTGTGTTGTGACCTGTATGGGAAAACACTTTTAAATGAAATATAAAACCTCCAAACCTTCTGAGACAAAATGACTCACACATATACACATTGGTATGTCCATCCAAGGACATAATAGCATTGTTTGTAATAATGAATAATAATGAAAGATCAAAAGCAATCCTCAAAAGAGAGCTGCTGCTACTGCTGCTAAGTTACTTCAGTCGTGTCCAACTCTGTGTGACTCCATAGACGGCAGCCCACGAGGCTCCCCCGTCCCTGGACTTCTCCAGGCAAGAACACTGGAGTGGGTTGCCATTTCCTTCTCCAATGCATGAAAGTGAAAAGTGAAAGTGAAGACGCTCAGTCCTGTTCGACTCTTAGCAACCCCATGGACCGCAGCCTACCAGGCTCCTCCGTCCATGGGGTTGTCTAGGCAAGAGTACTGGAATGAGTTGCCATTGCCTTCTCTGAATAGGGGAGCTAGGTAAAGAAATTGTTATCTACTTAAACAATGCAAAATACTATGAAGTCATAAAATTAGAGAATGGATAAGCCTTGAAGACATTACGCTAAGTGAAATTGATCAGACACAAAAGGATAAATACTGTATGATTCTACTTACCTGAGGTAC
>NW_011494863.1:11180872-11182051 GCF_000754665.1 Bison bison bison
TACTTAGGTGAGGTACCTATAAGAAAGGGAATTCATAGAGACTGAAAAAGTAGAATGCTGGCTCCCAGGGGCTGGAGACTGAGGAAATGGGGAGTTGTATTAATGTTGTTTAATGGAGACAGGGTGTCTGGGAAGTTGGAAAAGTTCTAGAGATGGAGAGTAGTGATGGTTGCACAATACTGTGAATGTTCTTGATGCCACTGAATTATGCACCTAAAAATGGTAAATTTTAGGTTATATATGTTTTACCACAATAAAATATATATATAGGAAAACATGATTGATATATTTATATATTTTCAAATAAAAAAGCATATTATAGAATCATATTGTTTAATTGGTTATAAATAAAATAAATTTTGTGTATGTGTGTGTGAACAAATCTATCTCAATGCTTCTGGAAGGAAACCTGGAAGGAGCTGTGCCATGGTTTTCTCCAAATACTGGCTTGGGGGTGGGAGTAGAATGCTGCCTTTCTTTCACTTTTTATTTTACATACTTCTCGCTTCTTGGAATTCATTTATGCTAAGCATGTACTCTTGTTGTCTATTTTTTAAAAAGGCAATAAATAGAAGAATGATGCCACTGCTGCCTGGCGAGCTGCACTGAGGTGCCCAGGGTAGCGGGAGACCCTAGCAGCCCGAGGTCCCTCCCACCACGCCGCTGGGTCCCCCTGTTCTCGTACCACCAGCAAGGAGAACATGGTCTGCCCCACGTTGAAGCCGTGCCGCCAGTTGTGGTAGGTGATCCTGCGGTAGCCCTTACTCAGGGAATACATGAACCGCACCAGGGCCTGCGAACACACACACAGCACACTGTAAGGCAGCAGCACCGCACTGGGGCGGGCAGGGGGGCCCGCCTGGCCGAGCCCCTCAGTGTTTCGGTCCCCACGCCGGACCACAGTGGGAGGAGCAATAGGTGCACTAAGACCGTGAGAGCACTTTCAGACGGCAGGATACTATGACAATGGATGTGGTCATGAAACAAGGCCCTGGGAGAAGCTTGCAGGCAGTGTAGGAGAGAAAACCAAAGGCGTGTTGAGATCAGTGGTTCTCAAACTTGAGTGCATATCTGCATCGCTGTGGGATATGGGAAGGTCTTGTTAAAACAATTTCTGATTCCTCACAGCCAGTGGAGAGAGGAGGGGGAGAAAGAGGGTGTATGTGCGGGTGTTGGTGG
>NW_011494863.1:11182151-11184913 GCF_000754665.1 Bison bison bison
GATCCATTTTCAGGTGATACTGATGTGGTTTAAAGCACAGTTAGGACTGCTGCTTTAATCAAAGAAGTCTGGGAAATTCTGCACACAGTACACCCCCAGCTCCACCTTTTCTGTCCATCCCCATGCCTCTAGATGCACAGCACACCTAAGGAATCCTGCAGGGGAAAAAGCCCTGTCTAAATGGATTTAACACATATTTCCCACCCTGTTGAACTGTAGGAACTTTTTTTTTTTTGGCATCACTTTTATCCACAACCTTCAGAACTCAGTGCCTCAGAACCTACCTTGAGAAACATCACAGCTCAGAAGAACCATGTGTCTCTTTTCTGGTAAATGACTCATCTGTGTGATGTGACTAATGCTTTAAATCTTAAAAACTGAGAGTACACTCTTTCAAAGGCAGTTTACAGATTGAGGTTTTTTTTGTTTTGTTTTGTTTTTTAAGCAAGAAAGGAAGGGAAAAAAAGGGAAACCAAAGGTTTGTTTCAACCTCACCTCCTGAGGAATGTGAAATTTATCCACCACTTTGAGCTCATAGTACATCTGAATTCCACATTTCACCAGCTCCAGTTCCGTCAGCGGCAGGTCGCTGAAGTGGAATTTGTTAATTTCATATTTGTCTGCATCTGGCAGCTCTCCTTGCTGTATGAAACATGGAGTCAAGTGACTGGAGCACATGAGGAATCCCTTGGTCCCTCCCTCACCCCACCCCCCACCAGCCCTGTCCCTGATCTGAGTCTGCTGGAAGGATCAGAGCAGAGTGGCAAGGGCCACACTTGGCAGAGATGCTCCCCACACATGCTTGGGGCACGCACGCCCTGTGCTTGCAACAGGTCAGGACCGGCGCTGCTGCCCAGCTCACCAGGATCTCAGCCAGTTCTTCTTCCTCGCATTCCCACGGCTCCTTCCCATACACCTCTCTGGTTTTCTGCCAGGGCCCGAAAGAGCAGAGAAAAACATTAGTTTACTATATCTGAGGTCAAAGTATGTCTCTACTTTTCCATTTCCTTTTTTCTTCTTCCTCCAAAGTTCTTGCAACAGAGCTACCAACTCAGAGAGGCTCCCATTCAGCGTTTATTGACAAGTAATTCAAGGTCATGGGATTTGGAGTCATGGAGTCCTGCGTGCAAATTCAAGCTCTACCAATTGGATCCCCCATTCCTCATCTGCAAAATGGGGATACTAAAAGTACTTAACGGGCAGACTAAAATTAGATTATCCAAAGTCATTTAAAAAAATGTATATGAAATTGAAATAATGCATGTAAATCACTGAGAGCAGTGCTCAGTATATAGTGAGTGCTAGGGTTAAATAATGCTGTTGACATTCTTACTGTTTTTATTACTAACTGGGAGCCTGGAGGTCTTGCTCATGGCCCTGGCTTTTCCTCTTACTATGTGACTTGAGCCAAGTTCCTTCCCCTCTGGTCCTGTTTTCCCTGTGTTACAGGGGGAGAGGAACCTGGACCCAATAACTTCTTCCAGATTTCTTGATCTAGAGCACAGTCTACCTACTTTTAACTGGTTCACTATGCCTCCATAGGGCTTCCCTTGTGGCTCAGCTGGTAAAGAATCTACCTGCAATGCGGGAGACCTGGGTTTGATCCCTGGGTTGGGAAGATCTCCTGGAGAAGGGAAAGGCGACCCACTCTAGTTCAGAAATGCCCTCTGAACACATCGGCTTATATTTTTTCAACTTGTGCAGTGCATAAACCCAACAAGTCTTGGGAACTCAGCTGGGTATCATATCTAATGCTCTTTGGTTAATTCAGTTTCTTTCTAAAATCTTGATCTTTTTGAGTCCAAAATTCCAGGAATGGTAGATCACTGATTCTCACATATCTTGGAAAGCCTGTCATCCTATTTCCCACCCACGTAGGATTCTCCTCTATAGCATCCTTGATATGTGATCATCCAGCCTGTGTTGCAATATTTCCCATGACAGGGTGCTCCCTACCTTCCAAGGAAGCCCTTTCATAACAGTGATAATTTGCTCATTATCCTGATAAATGTTAAATGAGAACTATTTAGTGAGCTGTGTGATTTGGGGATAACTTCCTTTCCCCTTCTAGGCCTCAATTTCTTCATGTCTACAATAGGGTGAAAATCCTTACTGTGCCCATCTTACTGGGCTATTATAAGCATGACAGGTATGAAATACCAGATATACTCTATAGCAATGAAACTATGTGATGGCTTCCTGCCAACATCTGACGCTACCCTCTGAACTATTTCTTTGCTCAGAAAGTTTGACCTCCTAAGGCAGGTCTGATCCTGTCCTGTAATTTAGAGCAAGACTCTCTGAGCCCCCACCTTCTCAGCTATAAAATAGGTGCGGTTAGCTGACCTCACGGAGGGAGGCTCTGAGCAACTGACCATTGTCCATTGGTCTGTCAGATAGAGCTTCCTCTCAGAGTGGGAATTGTGGTTGGTGACTCCATCTCTAGTACCAACCAAGTCAGCCCTGAGCACAGAGGAAAATGGAGTTTCTAGAGCTGTTAAGCCAAGGCATGGTTTTAAGACTGAGGTAACTTGAGAGTCCCTTGGACTGCAAGGAGATCCAACCAGTCCTTCCTAAAGGAGATCAGTCCTGGATGTTCATTGGAAGGACTGATGTTGAAGCTGAAATTCCAATACTTTGGCCACCTGATGTGAAGAGCTGACTCATTTGAAAAGACCCTGATGCTGGGAAAGATTGAGGGCAGGAGGAGAAGGGGACAACAGAGGATAAGATGGTTGGATGGCATCACTGACTCAATGGAC
>NW_011494863.1:11185013-11190222 GCF_000754665.1 Bison bison bison
GAAGGACTGATGTTGAAGCTGAAATTCCAATACTTTGGCCACCTGATGTGAAGAGCTGACTCATTTGAAAAGACCCTGATGCTGGGAAAGATTGAGGGCAGGAGGAGAAGGGGACAACAGAGGATAAGATGGTTGGATGGCATCACTGACTCAATGGACTTGGGTTTGGGTGGACTCTGGGAGTTGGTGATGGACAGGGAGGCCTGGCATGCTGTGGTTCATGGGGTTGCAAAGAGTCAGACATGACTGAGCGACCGAACTGAACTGAACCCTGGGAGGGATAGCTGTTCCCAGAACAGCCTTTTCTTGAGGAGAAACGGGAAAACCACTACCCACCAAGATTGTCTGGATTTCTTCATTGTCACACTTCACGTGGTATTTCACCATGTCTTGGAAAATATCCTTCCTGTTTTCAAGTTTGTTCATCAACTCATAAGTATCAGGATTTAAGACAGACCAGCCCAGGAACTGGGCCAAAGACTGAAAGGAAAGAAAGGAAGAATCAGAGGGAGAACATTCTGGTCTGGTCCTTTCTCTGTAACCTGGGGCGAGACTCTCTAAGCCTCTATCTTCTCAGCTATAAAACAGGTGTGGTTAGCTGTGTGCTGGTCTCCTCAAAGGGATGCCATGAGGATAAGATAAAATGATGGATGAGAATACACTTTGAGTAAAGCTCTAGCACAAAGCATCGTCCTCATGCATAACAGCTTCACAAAAAGGGAATGTGTTGTCCCCATGTGGGGACAGAGGACATAAATGAACTCTGTGCTTTCTGCTCAACTTTGCTGTGAACCTAAAGCTTCTCTAAAAGGTAAAGTTTGTTAATTTTTAAAGAAGGGAATATAGATTTCTTTGACAACAGAGGCAGTGCAGGAGGACAGTCAAACAAAAACATCGGATCAGGAAAGTATGTACGAGGTGAGCCCCCATCCCTGCTGGGCTGGGACAGCAGCATGCTAGGTCCCCGCCACGTGGCTCTGGAAGTCCCACATCCAGAGTCACCTCTGAATCCCACGTCCAGAAGCCTCCTTAAAAACCATACCTCCATGAGGGTCTCATCCATTTCATCAAAGGGTTTCCCATCTTTGCGATTGTAAAACGTGGCCACCCCAACAATTTCCTCCTTCTTATTCACAATTGGCATAGAAAGGACATTTTTAATCATCCATCCAGACTCATCCAGAGGCTCTTTCTGCAAGAGAAGAGCCAGAATAAGTTGCCCGGGTACCAGGCTACAGAGACATCCATGATGGATTTCATGCTGTGTTGTGACCCTGCTTGGCCGAGGGGTTGGCAGGTTAGACCTTGCTGGGTTACGCCTGGTTTTAGTCACCAAACGCCATGAACAGTTTTGCCCATCTGGTGGGAGCTCCATAAGCCAAATAGCAATACCATTTTCATTCCTAAGATATCAGGGCCGTTATGTGCCAGGCAGTGAGTTGTGTGTTGCTGGCTCTAAGGATGCCCACAGACAGTACAGGGAGGCGGTATTTCCCTTTCAGACACAGGAGCTGACTGTGGAGGACTGGCTTGGCAGGGGCCCTGGTGATATTGTAACTTTGAACTCATCAAGTAGATATAACCTGCACCTTTTGACCGCCTATCTGCCTGTCTGTGTTCCTTTTGGCATGTCATTTTATCTCCATGGGCCTCAATTTTCTCATCTATACATGGGGACAGTCGTAAGAGTCTATGCCTCATGGGACAAATGAAAAAATAGAGGTGAGATTTCTTGGTCAATTAGAAGGTGCTCTTTGTGAGTCATTTCCTATTTGATCCTCACTTCCATCATCTATAAAAATGGGAATAACTAGACTAGATACTTTCTAGGCTCTTTTCCCACTGATTCATTACAGATTTATCAAATGTTTTACAACGTGTAAGAGCTAGAATCTGAGGAAACCAAGGCAAGTAAGGCACAGGTGTTGTTCTCAAGTTGCCCATCATCTGGAAGGTAAGGAGGCCATCAGATGGCATGCAGGAAATTCTCTCAGGGTCTGTGGGAACCAGGGAAGGGAAGGAAGTCAAGAAAGTTTTCCTGGAGTCGGGGAGTCTTCCAGCTCAGAGGTTCCAAGGTTTTGAAGGTGGCAAGATGATGGTTATTATTATTTCTGTGACACTGGTATCACCTGGTAGGAGAGTGACCCCATAGGGATGAAGAACTTAGTCCAAAGGGCGCAGGGCTGTCAGTCAGGAAACTTGAGTTTAAGGCCTGCCTTCCTCCCCACTCTCTTCCTCACCCTGGGGGAGTCCCTTCCCTCAGAAGGCCCTGATAAGGAGGCAGATTTTATCAAGAGTGAAATGGGAAAGCATTAAAGATTTCTAAGGAGAGAAGTTATTTGGACAGGCATGGTCTGTGTTTGCCAGGAGCTCATGATCTCATGGGGAGAGAGACATGTGGAGTGCTGGCCAGGAGAAGGGTAGAGAAGTTTTTTTAAAAACATCACTTGGGCTACTTTGTGGAGATAGAAGACTATGATCTAAAAACAAGATCAGATTTGACTTATGAATATGAGTAAGCTGTAATCAGATGACTTGGGTAAAGACCAAGCTCTCTTTTGGTTATAATCATGGTAGCAACTCTCAGCAACAACCTGCCTTGTCATACTGATATGATCAACATCACAACACAAAGCATACAGTTTTAACCTTGGAAGGATATTCTCTCTAAGGTCTTTCATAATGTTCTTTAAGGAGTAAACACATAAGCCACTAATATTTATATGAGTCATTTTTATTTCCTTCTTCATTATTTTATGACCACTCATGATTTGTTTTCTGTATATCTAGAATGCGAAACTCAAAATATTGACAGGGCACCTGCAACTGAAGATGTTAAGAAAGATAAGCCACAACCTTTGACCTAAGGAAGCCAATATTTTGCCAAGAAGAATTAGTCTAAAAGGCAAGGAAGGAGCATAAAATACGAGGGAAGGGAAATGGAGTGAGAAAGACAAACTCCTTGGCATGGACTTCCAGGCCCTGTGTGACCTGGCCTCTGTCTCCCTCTCTAGAATTTCCTCCTGCCACTCTCCCCTCAGGCTCATTGGTCTACTCTCCCTTCCACAAGCCTTCTCTTTCCTGCAATCCTCTCTCCATTTTTTACTGCTCAAATGTAATTTCTCAAGGACACATTCCTTGATTCCTTCTGGATGAACTCAGGCCCCCCTGAGATTCCCTCCTCTACCCTTCTCCTGGCCAGCACTCCACATGTCTCTCTCCCCATGAGATCATGAGCTCCTGGCAAACACAGACCATGCCTGTCTGGTCCACCTCTGTAGCCAGCGTAGCATTGTGCCAATGGCTGGCCCAGACCGTGTCCTCCACAACATTTTTTTAAAAAGACACACAGACAACATCAAATGGAATACTAAACAAGATTCTGTGATCATCTTAAGGAGACAGAAATGATACTCAGCCAGGGGAAGTAGAATAAAACTTCATAAAAATTTCATAGCATTGAGTCTGTCATTGAAGGGGAGAGGGCATCTGGGCAAGAGATGGTAGTGAGAGAGAGAACTGCATAAGCAAAGGTCCTGAGGCCAGAAAGCAAAGGCTATAAACCTTAAAATCAAATGGAACCTTGGCATTTACCAAATTAATTCTCTCCCCACTTCCATTGGCACATGACTTTTTTGTACTCACATTTTCACTTTATTGAGATTGCTTCCCAATGACGTAGATAGATTTTAATGTATTCTAATCCTCCTTGTGGGGAAAAATACCAAGTAACTAAGATAGCAAATGAAAAATGACTTACCTGGAATGCAAAAAAGTCCTCTGAAGGCGCATTCATGATGTTGCAAATCTGAAAGCCATGGAGAGGAATAATGGGGTTTTAATTAGCCTTGATAGAGTACACTTCAAGGACACTGGGCATGCTATTTTCAAAAATACCACATCCTTGCCCCACGGCACTCACATTCTTTTTGTTAGGTAGACATGCTCATGATGGTTTTGAATTATTAACTGAGGTTACTGAACAGGAAAGCTGCCGTATAAACATGACTTCTTACCATTTGCCTTACTTCTGAGTCATTTCTAAACTTTGAGAAAGTTAAGGCTACAATTTGTCATTTTTAGAAGCTGTATAGTGTCCCATTTTCTTTTTTTACATTAACTTTTTCTTCGTATTTCATTTTTTTAATTTTATGTATCCATAGACCTGTTCTTTTTCAGATGCTTTTCCCATATAGGTTTTTATGGAGTATGTGTAGAGTTCCCTGTGCTATACAGTAGATCATTGTTGATTATCTATTTTATATATAGTAGAGTATATATACTAATCTGAACCTCCGAATTTATCCCTCCCCCGCCACTACCTTTCCCCTTTAGGTAACAGTAAGTTTGTTTTCTAAGCCTGTGACTCTGTTTCTGTTTTGTGTGTAAGTTCATTTGTGTCCCTTTCTTTAGACTCCATACATACCTGATGGCATGTGCTTTGTAGATATCACATACAATCACTTACATGTGGAATATAATTTATTGTTTGTAGACTTTTTGATGATGGCTGTACTGACCAGTGTGAGGTGATAACCTCATTGTAGTTTTGATTTGCATTTATCCAATAATTAGTCATGTTGAGCTTATGTTTTTGGCCATCTGTATACTTTGTTTGGAGAAATACCTATTTAGAATCTTCTGCCGAGTTTTTGATTGCGTTTTCCTTTTTTGGGTGGGTAGAGAACTGTATGAACTTTCTGTAAATTTTGGAGATTAATCCTTTGTTGGTTACTTTGCAAATATTTTCTCCATTCTGTGAGTTGTCTTTTTGTTCTGTTTGTGGTTACTTTTCCAGAAAAGCATCTATTTCTGCTTTATTGACTATGCCAAAGCCTTTGACTCTGTGGATCACAATAAACTGTGGAAAATTCTGAAAGAGATGGGAATACCAGACCACCTGATCTGCCTCTTGAGAAATTTGTACACAGGTCAGGAAGCAACAGTTAGAACTGGACATGGAACAGCAGACTGGTTCCATATAGGAAAAGGAGTTCGTCAAGGCTGTATATTGTCACCCTGTTTATTTAACTTATATGCAGAGTACATCATGAGAAACGCTGGACTGGAAGAAACACAAGCTGGAATCAAGATTGCCGGGAGAAATATCAATCACCTCAGATATGCAGATGACACCACCTTATGGCAGAAAGTGAAGAGGAAATAAAAAGCCTCTTGATGAAAGTGAAAGTGGAGAGTGAAAAAGTTG
>NW_011494863.1:11190322-11190786 GCF_000754665.1 Bison bison bison
TTAAAGCTCAACATTCAGAAAACGAAGATCATGGCATCCGGTCCCATCACTTCATGGGAAATAGATGGGGAAACAGTGGAAACAGTGTCAGATTTTATTTTTCTGGGCTCCAAAATCACTGCAGATGGTGACTGCTGCTGCTGCTGCTGCTGCTAAGTCGCTTCAGTCATGTCTGACTCTGTGCGACCCCAGAGATGGCAGCCCACCAGGCTCCCCTGTCCCTGGGATTCTCCAGGCAAGGACACTGGAGTGGCTTGCCATTTCCTTCTCCAATGCATGAAAGTGAAAAGTGAAAGTGAAGTCACTCAGTCGTGTCCAACTCCTAGCAACCCCGTGGACTGCAGCCTACCAGGCTCCTCCGTCCATGGGATTTTCCAGGGAAGAGTACTGGAGTGGGGTGACTGCAGCCATGAAATTAAAAGATGCTTACTCCTGGGAAGGAAAGTTATGACCAACCTAGATAG
>NW_011494863.1:11190886-11207122 GCF_000754665.1 Bison bison bison
AGCCCTGGGATTTCTTTGGAAGGAATGATGCTAAAGCTGAAACTCCAGTACTTTGGCCACCTCATGTGAAGAGTTGACTCATTGGAAAAGACTCTGATGTTGGGAGGGATTGGGGGCAGGAGGAGAAGGGGACGACAGAGGATGAGATGGCTGGATGGCATCACTGACTCGATGGACGTGAGTCTGATGAACTCCGGGAGTTGGTGATGGACAGGGAGGCCTGGCGTGCTGCAATTCATGGGGTCGCAAAGAGTTGGACACGACTGAGCGACTGATCTGATCTGATAGCTACACAAAAGCTTTTAAGTTTAAATAGGTCTCATTTATTTATTTTTGCTTTTATTTGCATTTCTCTAGGAGGTGGATCTAAAAAGATATTGGTGTGATTTATGTCAGAGAGTGTTCTGCCTCTGTTTTCCTCTGGGAGTTTTATAGAGTTTGGTCCTACATTTAGATCTTTAATTCATTTTGAGTTTATTTTTGCACATGGTGTCAGAGAATGTTCTAATATCACTCTTTTACACATAGCTGTCCAGTTTCCCAGCACCACTTATTGAAGAGACTGTCTTTTCTCCATTGTATATTTTTGCTTTCTTTGTCGTAGATTAATTGGCCATAGCTCGTGGGTGTATTTCTGCATTTTTTATCCTGTTCCATTGATCTATAAGTCTGTCTTTGTACTGACACCATACTGTTTTGGTTACTGTAGTTTCATAGTAAGGTGTCCCATTTTCTTTCCCCTTTTTGTTCAGGATTGGATTATGTCCTGAACAAAAATATGTGTTTTTAAAAATTAATATAAATAATGCTATAAATAAACATCTTTGAAACGATTATATTTGTTTTGCCAGGCAAGAGTTTTTCCTTGTGGTATAAATGTCACAGCAGATGAAGAAATAAAAAGTGCTGTAGCTCTGGTTGCATGTTGCAAAATTTCTCTCCTGACAACTAGGCCAGTTTACTCTGCTGCAACCAGTGATACTTATCTGATCCCTCCAGAGCCCTGCCCATGGGGCTACTGTTCAGATTTTTCCATAAGATGTTGCAGAAAACCCAAATGAACTTTTTGGCCTACCCAGTAGTAACCATCCAGGTTTTCTCTTTCTTCTCTTGCATTTTCTACCTTCTCATTACCCACCCACACCTCAGAAGACCGCCTGCTGGTTTCTGTCCCCACTCCCCTATCCCGCCACCTTACCACCAAGCCTGTTCTCATTAGGGACATCAGTGACCACCTAATTGCCAAACCCAGTGGGGATTTTCAGTTCTTATCTCACTGGATCACTTTTGTTGCATTTGGTATTCTCTCTCTTTATTGAAATTTTCCACTCCCTTGGTTTCCATGACACTACCCACTCCTGGGTCTCCAGACACTTCTGAACCCTTCTACCAATTTTCCTTCACACACTCTTCTTCCGCCACCCAATCTTTAAATGTTGGCATCCTCCAATATCCTAATTGAGTTCCTCTCACTCTCCCTGGTAACTTTATCCACACTCATGGTTTCAAGTACCATCTGCTACTAGGAGCAAAATGGTCAAGGATTATAATATTTTCTATACTATAATATCTTCTGCATTGTAGTCAGTATGAATCTCTACCTCTTGTGGACACGAATCTCCATCTTCATCCCTTATTTAGCTCCACAGTGGCAGCGTCATCTCTTTAGCTACTTGCTGGACACCTACTCTTGAAAAAAGTCTCTGTCACACCTTACCTGAAACTGATCTCAGCAGGTAACATCCAAACCTGGAGGCAGCATTATCCATCCAGTCTAGACATCTGAAGTTGGCTTTGACTCTTCTCTCCCTGTCTCTCTGCTCACAGTCAGTCACGAAGCCCTCTCACTGTTAGATTGAGTTCTGATCCTCCTCTCTCCACCTCGTCTTTGTTTGAGTCGTGAGTATTAAATGACCGAATGTATTTACTGCCTGGCTTATCATCAGCACTCTGTGGCTGTTTAGTGTTCTTTACTGCCTCTGCCTTTGTTGAGATGTTCATCATCTCTTGTTTGTGATGACATACTTTTCTCTCTGCTTCCAATCTTAAGTCTCTTCAGGCCTATTTTCCAGGGAGCTTTCAGAATTTTCTTTCTAAAATGAAATTTATTGTGTCAACCTCTTACTTAAAAACCTGTCACCTGTGGATTAAAGTTCCACCCTCTTGATCTAGCATCCAAGCTGCTGTGGTCTGGCCCCTCCCTTTTTCCCTCTCAAGCCTCATCTCTCGCCATCTTCCTGTCTCAAACCTAACACTCCAGCTACTCCAAACTGCACACACCATGTTGCTCCCAACCTCCAAGCTCGAGTTGTTGGCCCGTGTTGTTTTCTCCACCATGTTGCTTCCTGGTTCCTACCTGCCTTACCCCTATTTATTTTAAAACTCAACTCATACCAAAACACCCTGGAAAGTAAAGGCTGGTTTAGATGCCCCCCCCACCCCGCTTTGTATTCCTAGAATATACCATGTACATCTTTATTGTGACCCTATTGCATTATAATATAAATATCTGTTCATAAAGATATCTCCCATTTGATGATGAGCTTCAGGACAGCAGTTATTTGATTCATCTGTCTTTGTATCCCCACAGCCAACCACAGCACCTGGCACATAGAGAATGCCCAATAAATAAACACCCTGATACATGAACAGCACTGTGTACTGTGTGCCTGGGAAAAGATACCTCTGTATCTTTATGAGTGGCCTCAGATTCAGGGGTGATGTGCTGCTAATACCCATGGCCCTCCTCTCGAGGGCAGGGGATGCTGTCACGCTACCCTGGACCCTGTGGGTAGGGCATGTGGGAGACAGCATTTGAGTTCCACTGTGTGGTTAGAAATGTGGCAGGGATGGGAGCTTGGGAGGGGCAACCAGGTCTCTGGGATAAGAGGCTTGGTCTTGCTCTGTGGTGAGCCTCGTGGACCAGCCAGTCATGACATTATCCCTGATATTTGCATAAGTATCTTTGGTTGTCAGGGAGATTTACACTTCTCTGTCTCATGTTTATTCAAATGTCAATTCTCTGCACATCCCCTTGGACCAGCCATCAGGTGAGTTGAGAAACGAGAGAATCAGGCTTTGAGAGATCAATGCTTCCCATAGTTTTTCCCACTCTCTTGATCTGAAATCCCTTCACTCTTCAACATTAAGAAGAATGATTCAAAAACTGATTCAAAACTCTCCCCCTTCAATGTTATATTACTTACCAGGCCATTTTGGGCAACATAAGTGGGGAGACCGCTCACTAAAGCCCAGTGGTCTGGAGGAGGATTCCTGTCAAGACCAAAGACAGTGGTGACTTTTGAGGTGGGGACAGATGGACTAAAAACTTGAAACTGGATCTTATCCTCCCTCTTCCCTCTGGTGGCTCCAAGTACCACCCCCACCAAGATCAAGCCCCAAATCTTGGCTAAGCATCTTAATGCCCAAATGTAGACATTGAGGAAAAAGTCACAAATCCGTTATATGGATTTCATGCTCTCTAAGAGACAAAATTGATCCAACAGATGGTTATTGGCTGCTGAGCAAAACCAGATGCCATCATTTCCCTCCACCAGTCCTTATGTAGAGTGAGTTGCTCAATACCGTGGAGAGTGAGGGAAACCCTCCTAGGATGAGCTCCTACCACATGCCAAGCACTAAGCTAGGTGCTTTGCATACTTATTTATCCCTCATTCCCAAGTGACTCAGATGGTAAAGCATCTGCCTGCATTGCAGGAGACCTGGGTTTGATTCCTGGATCAGAAAGATCCCATGGAGAAGGGAATGGCAGCCCACTCCAGTATTCTTGCCTGGAAAATTCCATGGACAGAAGAACCTGGCAGGCTATAGTCCATGGGATCGCAAAGAGCGAGACACGACTGAGTGACTAACATACACAGCAATATCACAATTTAGATTTATATATTTATTTTATATTGGAGAAGGCAATGGCACCCTACTCCAGTACTCTTGCCTGGAAAATCCCATGGATGGAGGAGCCTGGAAGGCTGCAGTCCATGGGGTTGCTGAGGGTCGGACATGACTGAGCGACTTCGCTTTTACTTTTCACTTTCATGCATTGGAGAAGGAAATGGCAACCCACTCCAGTGTTCTTGCCTGGAGAATCCCAGGGATGGGGGAGCCTGGTGGGCTGCTGTCTATGGGGTCGCACAGAGTCGGACACGACTGAAGTGACTTAGCATAGCATAGCATAGCATAGCATATTTATTTTATATGGTATATTTTTACTTGTTTATTGCTAAAAATACACAGAAAAATGTATTAAGAACTTCAGTTGTTTGGAAGTGAACACCTGTGGAACTATACCTATGAAACTTGAACAACCTGTTGGCATCTTGGAAACCCCTAACCTGCCCCTTCCACTCACAACCTTCTCCTGAACCCCAAAGGGAATGGTTGTCCCAACTTTAGGATTCTTGCTTTTCTGTGGAGTTTTACCACCTGGTTTCCTGTACCCTGTTTCACATATTTTTCAACTTCATTCAGGTAGAATCATTCAATGTACATGCATTATTTTGTTGGACTTCTTTTTCATGTTGCTGTAATTCATTTGTTTGATAGACTTAAACCATTTTTCCTTGTAAGACTGTATATAATTTATGCATTCAACTGTTGATGGACATTCCCCTTCAGTCAGTTCAGTTCAGTTCATTCGCTCAGTTGTGTCCGACTCTTTGCGACCCCATGAATCGCAGCACGCCAGGCCTCCCTGTCCATCACCAAATCCCGGAGTTCACTGAGACTCACGTCCATTGAATCAGTGATGCCATCCAGCCATCTCATCCTCTGTCATCCCCTTCTCCTCCTGCTCCCAATCCCTCCCAGTTAGTGTGAGTCTAATATGAATATTCTAACACTCTGGTGTGTGCGTGCTCTCAGTTCCATGTGGTATTTCTGGAGTAGAAATACTGGGTCATAATATGTGCATATCTTCAACTTTACTTGAGAAAGCCAGACTGTTTTCTAAAATCCAATTTGCACCACCATTGGTGGTATATTAGAGTTCCCTTTGCTCCATGTCTCTGTCAATGCTTTAGTATTTTCAGACATTAAAAAAATATATACTTTTAGATTAATAAAGTTCTCTATGGAAATAATTATAACGTGTTTCTGTTAATGTGACAGATTTTATAGATTGATTGTTCTAATGTTGGCCTTGCATTCCTGGAATAAATTCAATTGGGTCATGATTTATAACCCTTTTTAGTTATTATCTGCTAAAATTTTTTTAGGATCTTTGCGTCTAGGTTCACAAGTAAGCTTGGTATGAATTTTCCTCTTTCATACAGACTTTGTTGAGTTTTGGTGTCAAGTTTATACTAGTCACTTTTTTTTCTCTATTCTCTTAGATAATTTGTATGAGAATTGTGTTATTTCTTCCTTAAATATTTAGTAAAACTCATCTCTGAAGGCATCTGAGCCTGAAATGTCTTTGTGGAAGGGTTTTAATATATTTTACTGTTATAAGACTATTGCGATTTTCTATTTCTTTGTAATTTATATTTAGTAAGTTTTATTTTTATAGGAATTTGCCTCTTTCATCTAGATTTAAAATATTCTGGGCATAATATTCTTTTATTGTATCCTGTTAGTGTCTGTATGATTGTGGTTATTACCCTTTTCCTTTCTAATACAGTTCATTCGAGTCCCTATTTTTCTTGGTCAGTCTTGCCAGAAATTCATCAATTTTATTAATCTGTCCAAGAAACCAACTTTTGGCATTTGTTCAATATTTGGTTAATATTTAATTAATTTCTGGGCTTATCTTTATTGTTTTGGAAGGGTATGCTTGCTTGTTGTTAGTTTCTTGAGATCATGTGATGGATAGCTCCTGTCTGTCCCTCCAGAGCCACTTCCAACCTGCTCCTCCCTGTCACGGGAGGCCAGTCCGTGTGGATTTCATCAACGGGGTGTCTGGCCTTCTAGCTTCTGACTGAGTTTAGACTGAAGGGGAGACCTGGCCAAAACTACAGGGCGGTAGAATAGGAAGGTCAGGCTATTTATTTCCTTGGGTTCCCCTGGCAGCGTTGTTCTGAGTTTGTTTTGTCTGCACTTCTCTAATGATGGCCTGCTCTATATGAGTATTTCTCCTCACCACATTCTAGAAATTTCCTTGGGGCCCAGAAGTGCTTACAACTTTACTACTAAAATATTCTGTTGTGGTTGGTTTCCTTCATTCCACCCATACACACCTCTGTAATTCATCCCTTTGTAAATAAACCCTCCTTGATTTACCTGATTAAAAAAATTTTTTGACTGTGCTCGGTCTTAGTGGTGGCACTCAAAATCTTTAGTTGCAGCATTCAAACTCTTAGTTGCGGCATGTGGGATCTAGTCCCCTGACCAGGACCAAACCCAGGCCCCCTGCACTGGGGGCGTAGAGTCTGAGCCACTGGACCACCAGGGAAGTCCCGAAATACCCTAATTTAAATGTGACATCTAGTATCTGTTGGGGCCCTGGCTGATATAATTTTGGTACACAGTTTATTACTTTATTTTTTTATTATTTTCTAGTATGAAAGTGTAATACTGTAAATTTCCCCTTAGGTATGATTTCACTGCATCACATTGGTTTTTATCACATATCATGTGATATTGTCATTCTTTTAGTTCAGAAAATATAATAATTTCCATTGAGTTCTTCTTTTATCCATGGATATATGGAAGTATATTCCTTTTTATTTTTTCATAAAAGTAGTTTCTAGTTTCCAAGCATATAAAGATTTTTTTTCTAATTAGCTCTTTGTTATTAGTTTCTAGCATATTTTCATTGTGACTAGAGGACATCTCTGTATGATTTCAATCATTTGAGGTTTGTTTTATGGTCTGTTATATCACCAGTTATCATAAATGCACAAGTATTCTTGAAAAGACTGAGTGTTCTGTAGTTTGGGTGTGAGATGTCATGTTCTATTAATGTATAAATCCATTAGATTGTTTGGTAATTATCTTATTTAAATATTCTCTATTCTGTTTATTTTAGTCTGCTGTATCAATTAGCAAACATGAATTTGTCTATACATTCTTAAGTTTCTGTCAGTTTTTGCTTTCTCTTTGAGGCCACACTATTAAGCATATACACATTTGTAAATTCTTCCCAGAAAGTCAAGTTGAATTGACCCCTTTATCATTAAGAAGTTACTATCTTTACTAATGTGTACCTTGACACCTATTTTTATCTGATAGTAACATAGTTACATCAGTTTTCTTTTGATTATCATTTGTGAGGCATATCTTTTGTTCATTCTTTCATTTTCTCTGTATGATCTTTTAGCTAGGTCTCTTGTAAAGAGGATATATGGTATTTCTTCATATATCAATGGAGCTCATCAGTTATTAGAAGAATCCAGCCTGTGGGATCTTAACTGCCTGAGCCCTGCAGTACAAGTGCAGAGTCCTAACCACTGGACTTCCAGGAAATTCCCAAGAACCGTTTCTTATACACACCTGAGAGAGATAATATTCTGCCAGTTAATCTGTAATACAAAGCTTTTTGAACTTAAAATTATTTATGAATACCGACAGAGCTCTCTTAGCATTTAGATTTAGGTTTTTATCACATCTCGCATCTTTCTCCTGTCTCTGTGCCAACAAAAAGCTGCTTTTTGTTTTGGTGCTGCATCATAGTATAATCTCTTAAAGTTACTTCTGGGAATTTATATTAAGTTCAGTGTGGATACAGCCCCACCGTAGAAGGCAGCAAGATGGATGTTATCAGAGACTAGAGGATGTGATGCTTGGTGAGAAGTGGTGAGATGGGGAATGCTGTGACCTGTGATAACTCCAAACACAGACAATGAGTCTGATAAACCAGCACCTCTAGAGAAGGGGTCAGAAGACAGGATGGGGGCAGAGTATGCCGTTGACAAGAAGAAAAAAGAAAAAGAAATGAATTTAGAAAAGACTTAGTTGTTGCGTAAACAGGACTGAACAGAGAAAACCCAGAAACTCCAGAACTTAAAGCAATCTCTCATCCCTCATCAGGATCAACATTCTTTGGCAACAGTTGAGGCCTCTCACACCCACTGTTTAAGGATTGAGGTGACTTGCAATAAATCTCTTCATTTGAACCAGAAATGGGAGGAGAGGTGAAACTCCACAGAGGCCGATTCTGGCCTCAAGGTGTCTGAAGTTCACTTGGCAAAGAGCCAAGCCTCAGATAGACCTGTGGGCATGGCTCCTAGCACTCTCAGAGGATTCAAGTAGGTAAAAAGCCAACTGAGTTTTGGGGCATGCTCTCCTGGCCGGAAAGTTCAAGCTTATATGCAAAACATTCTTGATTGTTGGAATCTTAAAATGGCCTTTGAGGCCCCACCACCTGCAGGGAGGCCTCACCCTCTGGGATTTCAGCCTTTTCATTATCCTCCTTGGAGAAGGCAATGGCACCCCACTCCAGTACTCTTGTCTGGAAAATCCCATGGATGGAGGAGCCTGGTGGGCTGCAGTCCATGGGGTCGCTGAGGGTCAGACATGACTGAGCGACTTCACTTTCACTTTTCACTTTCATGCATTGGAGAAGGAAATGGCAACCCACTCCAGTGTTCTTGCCTGGAGAATCCCAGGGACGGGGGAGCCTGGTAGGCTGCCGTCTATGGGGTCGCACAGAGTCGGACAACTGAAGCGACTTAGCAGCAGCAGAAGCAGCAGCAGCAGCAGCAGCATTATCCTCCTTGATCACGTAAGACATTAGAGGGGAATTCCTTGGTGGTCTAGTGGTTAGGAGTCTGAGCTGTCCCTGATGAGGGCACAGATTCAATCTCTGGGGAACTAAGATCCCACATGGTGCAACCAGAAAAAAAAAAAAAAGACACTAGAGAGCAAGCTTTCCTTGGGGGCTGAATCACTTCCTTTGCTAACTTCCTGCCTTTCCCTCACCCTCTGCCTTAGGCCCCAGATGAGCCTCCACAGAAAACCATTGAAAAGCCCTGATCAGAACCATGGTCTCATTCCATAGTGGCCTCTCTATGGAATGAGACTTGGGACTTGAACTCACAGCAGCTGACTAAGAATCCAGCCTCATTTTCCAGCCTGCATGATCTTTCCCACCCTTCCGCATTGTCTCTTTGTTGCTCTGCCTGAGTGTGTGGCCTTCTTGGGTTTGGTGAGCATTGATTTTTGAATGAGTATGTTATGGACACTAATGCGCCTGCGATTCTGCATGTTTGGAGAAGAGACTTACGGGATGACTTTGATGTCTTCTTTGCCATGCAGGATGTAGTCAATGACCTTGTAAAAGTTGATTTCCTAGGCAGAAGAGAGAGAAATATATGCTTTCAGAGTCTGAGACAGAACTCCAGCAGGAGTGTGTCCTTGAGAAAGGCTTTGTTCTTTCCCCTGTGCCCTGTGGTTTTCCAGAAGCACTGGCCTGACCTGCTGAGGCCGTGTCCCAGTGCCCCTGGAGCTCACTGTCAGCTGAGTCTCAAGATTCATCCTGCTCTTCCTTGGAGCCAGCTCACAGTGGCCAGGCAAGGGCTGGGATCTGGGGCTTTAAAAAGGAGTAGGAAGTGTTCCGAGGGGGCCTGGGGTTCAGTACAACGAGAAAAGATTACTACTGGAGTCTAGTGAGAGAGGAAGATGGAAGGGGGCTCCTGTCCCATTAACATCATCATTAACCCAGCCATCCTCCATGTGGAGTCAGCTTCATGGTCACAGCTCCTTCCTCCTTCACTCAGCTCCTCTCTCTGTTTCATCAGCTCTTTCAGACTTGCCTTCCCAATCATGCCCCATGCGTCCCACTCACTTTCCACTTCCTCCCTCCTTCCTATCTCCTTGCACCATTAAAACCCCCATTCTCTTACAGTGCTGCTCCTAAGTCACTTCAGTCGTGTCCGACTCTTTGCGACCCCAGAGACGGCAGCCCACCAGGCTTCCCTGTCCCTGGGATTCTTCAGGCAAGAACACTGGAGTGGGTTGCCATTTCCTTCTCCAATGTGTGAAAGTGAAAAGTGAAAGTGAAGTCGCTCAGTGGTGTCTGACCCTCAGCGACCACATGGACTGCAGCCTTCCAGGCTCCTCCATCCATGGGATTTTCTAGGCAAGAGTACTGGAGTGGGGTGCCATATCCTTCTCCGTCTCTTACAGTAGATCTGTTTAATTACTTGAAAAATGTAATTGGGGAAAAATCCATTACCTTATTAAAATGTCTAAACACCTACATGTGGTAGGCATGTTAGCATTTTACAAATTCAAAAACTGAGACCCAGAGAGGGGAAAGGACACATTTATTATAAGACAGTGAACCAGGATCAGAACCTAGGCCCTTGACTCCAGGCTGAGAGCTCTTTCTGTTGTGTCACTTAAGGTTCATCAGCTTAAATAGTGTATTCCTCTCTGTATCACCCTCACCTAGAACAGGGTTACTCAAAGTGCAGTCCCTGGATTGGTACCAGTCTGTACACTATTTATTACTATTCTATGATGAGATAAAAACAGAAATTGCAGTCAGTGTTTAGAAAATTTTATAGCAATTTGACTGAGTTAGGTTATGTCTGCTGAAACTAATAATTTTTAAAAGACTTAACACTTTGTATGTCTTCTAAAATGTTTAGAAGACAATTTTTTCAAATATAGACTTTTATCATATCATGAAAAGTATTAGTCCAAAATGAATTGGAAATTTTAAAAAATTATTCCTTAACTTAGGCATTTTGAGAAGTATCGCCCTAGAGTTTAAAATGTAGATATCTGAGCCCACCCAGGCCACCTGACCCAGAACCTCCACAAATAGAAATTCCTCATCTAGTCAAGGTGCCTAGTTGAGAAGCAATTGTGACCTGCAGGATCATGAGGGAGAAGGAGACACTCTGCCCCTCAATGCTCAGCGTTTGAAGCAGCTACAGTGACTGAACCCTTTAAGAGCACCCATGGCTGCTCCAGGGTAGGTAGGAACTCCCTGCAGCAGGAAGCATGCAAGGGGAGGCCAGATGCCCCCCGAAGCATGATGAAATGGAGTCAGGAATAGATCTACAGTGCAAAGACTCAGGCTCTGGTCTTGGTTCCACTTGGTGTCCTCTCTGGGCCCCAGCTGTAAGATGGGTGGTACTTGTTTATCATCAGTATCAAGTAGCAGAACTCTTTCTCCTCACAAAGCATAGGCCCTACTCCTAGAAAGCAGAGGAAAGCAACACCACCCTGATGGGAGTAGAGTCTGGTACCTCGAGATCCTGCATCTCTGGGTTCTCCCTCGCTCCCCGTCTTGTCCTCTACTGCCCCATTCACCCCTCACTGAGGCAGCCACTGTGGAAACCTAGGTGTCTAAAGATAATCCGGGAATTTAAAACACTGCACTGGGGAATCCATAAAGCCCATTCCAGCTTTGAGTCTAAGACTATAGGTGGATAGTAAGCATGAATAGCCTTTTATAGACTAAAATGCCATATTTTTGACTCAGTAATTCTACATATGCTAATAAACCCTATAGATATATACCCAAACATAGGTAAAAGCATTGTTTTCCCCACCTAGGGCTCTCAGCCAGACTGCTTTAAAAAGCCTAGAGATAGCTGGTGTCCATCCCTTGGAGATGATTAAAAAACAGTGCCTGTGCATAGTGGGTGCTTGTCTCCAGAGCTGTATCTGTGCTGATAGGGAAAGATGCCAAATATCCTCAGGTGGGAAAGTAAGGCACAAAATAGAATCATCACGTTTGTCAAAGTGGGGTGGTTGTGGAATACATACATTTGTTGCTGTTCAGTCACTAAGTTATGTCCAACTCTTTGAGACCCCATGGACTGCAGCACACCAGGCTTCCCTGTCCTTCATTATCTCCTGGATTTTGCTCAAATTCATGACCATTGGGTCAGTGATGCTATCTAACCATCTCATCCACTGTTGTCCTCATCCCTTTTTGTGTTCAATCTTTCTTAGCATCAGGGGCTTTTCCAATGAGTTGGCTTTTTGTATCAGGTGGCCAAAGTACTGGGGCTTCAGCTTCAGCATCAGTCCTTACAATGAATATTCAAGGTTGATTTCCTTTAGGATTGACTGGAATGATCTCCTTGCAGTCCAAGGGATGGTCAAAAGTCTTCTCCAGCACCACAATTTGAAAGCATCAGTTCTTTGGCGTTCGACCTTCTTTATGGTCCAACTCTCACATCCATACCTGACTACTGGGAAAACCATAGCTTTGACTATATGAACCTTTGTCAGCAAAGTAATGTCTCTGCTTTTTAATATGCTGTCTAGGTTTGTCATAGCTTTTCATCCAAGGAGCAAGCATCTTTTAATTTCATGGCTGCAGTCAACATCTGAAGTGATTTTGGAGCCCAAGAAAATAAAATTTGTCACTGCTTCTACTTTTTCCACTTCTACTCACCATGAAATGATGGGACCAGATGCCATGATCTTAGTTTTTTGTATGTTGAGTTTTAAGCCAGCTTTTTCACTCCCCTCTATTACCCTTATCAAGAGGCTCTTCAGTTCCTCATCACTTTCTGCCATTAGAGTGGTATCATCTGCATATTTAAGGTTGTTGATATTTCTCCTGGAAATCTTGATTCCAGCTTGTGATTCAGTCATCCCAGGATTACTCTGCCTAAAAGTTAAATAAGCAGGGTAACAGTATACAGCCTTGATGTACTCCTTTCCCAATTTTGAACCAGTCCATTGTTTCATGTCCACTTCTAACTGTTGCTTCTTGACCTGCATACAGGTTTCTCAGGAGGCAGGTAAGGTGGTCTAGTATTCCCATCTCTTGAAGAATTTTCCACAGTTTGTTGTGATCCACATAGAAAAAGGCTTAAGTGTAGTCAATGAAGCAGAAGTAGATGTTTTTTGGAATTCCCTTGCTTTCTCTATGATCCAGTGCTAAGTTGCCTCATTCATGTCCAACTCTTCACAGTCCTATGGACTATGGCCCTTCAGGTTCATCTGTCCATGGGATTCTCCAGGCAAGAATACTGGTGTGGGTTGCCATGCCCTCCCTCAGGGGGTCTTCCCGACACAGGGATCAAACCCTTGTCTCTTATGTCTCCTGCATTGGCAAGCAGATTCTTTATCACTAGCACCACCTGGGAATCCCTATTATCCAATGAATGCTGGCAATTTGATCTCTGGCTCCTCTGCCTTTTCTAAACCCAGCTTGTATATGTACATACAGAAATATCCATAGACATTTGAGAAAGATAGACCACACATAGTGGCTGCCTAGCTGCTTCAAGGCAGGCTGGATTTCTGTACTCTGCCCTTTTGTATGGTGTGAGCTCTTCTCTGTTCTCATGTATTACTTTTTCAGTACATATAAACAAATTGTGCTAAGAAGATTTTAAAACTATGAAGTCATATCCTATGGGCAATTCTAGAAATCTGTTGAGCCTTTGGCAGAGCTGTTTCCTCTGGCTGGAGAGATGGCTTTCTTGCTTCATGGTCATCTGTCCTTGGACCTGGGCTGTTCACTGTTCCCCAGGCAACCTGCTGGCTCTCTGAGCCTGGTGGACTGCCCTACCCAGAGGTCTCTACCAGGTTCCTTCAGAAAGATGAGAGATGGACTTTTTTCTTTTAAACTTACATAAGACTCAGTTTTACCTTCGCAGAGAGCAACAGAAAAATCAGTGTTCTCTAGATAAATAAAACTTTTTCCACACGCTGTAGCTCAGCCAAGTTACTTTCAAGGACATATTCATGTATGAGTCCACCCGCTTTTGGAAAATCAAAACCAAGCCATCAATGAGTGCCTTTGTCACCTTGCACCTAAGCAGCTGACACTGTAACACAGGGTCTTTGAAAGAGCCAGATATAGCCAGAGCCAGATCATCATGCATGGAAATATACCAGTTTTAAAAGAAGTGCCATTTTTGTTTTTTTATGAAGACTACGTAGCTGTTTTTCATAATGAAAGCACACACACATACAATGCTTTATTTTTAAAAGGAGATGAAGTGAAGTATAGCTGCTTTGGGAGAGCTTCAGACCCAAGATTCAGGGAGGTTAATCGGTCAAAATCCAGACAGAAACTGTGTTTCTAGCGTGAACATGGCAGATCAATTGTGAGAGTGATGTTAGAAGGCAACAGGGGAAGTTAAACAGCCTGACTGCAATGATAGTTACCTGAAAGAAAAGCATCCAGGGTTTGAAACTGTGTAAATGGTTTTTCCCCTTTAAGCCTTTAATGTCCTCTACTATCCAATAGACGTAAAGAGAATGTTGTTGCTGTTTAGTCGCTCAATAGTATACAACTCTTGCAACCCCATGGACTGTAGCCTGCCAGGCTCCTCTGTCCATGGGATTTCCCAGGCAAGAATACTGGAGTAGGTTGCCATTTTTTTCTCCAGGGGATCTTCCTGACCCAGGGATTGAACTCATGTCTCCTGCTTGTCAGGCAGATTCTTTACCGCTGAACTACCTGGATACCTCCTCCATAAACTGATGAGAAGAGTATATTACAGACTCCAGGTGAAGCGCCCGGCAGAGAGTGAGACTTACGTTGCCATCGTTGTCGGAGTGCCTACCAAGTCAGTGTGATTCGCTTTAGCTACCATGGGCTGCCTAGGTCAGCTTGATTTCCTGAGTGTTCCAGATGAGGAAGGGAGGCTCAGAGAGGCGCCCAAGGCTACACAGGCAGCTGCTGGAGCAGGGACCTGAATTTAGTCTTTCTCCCTTCAACCCTATGCTCTTTCCAGAAGATCTGCTTTTGTCCAGTCTTGTCCTGCTGTGTCTGGGCCCCGGCTCAGGCCTCTGTGTGTTTTCCTCATCAACTGTGTCCTAAATATCAAACTGCCTTTGGAGATAAATTCGGTGACAGCATTCCATAGAAGAGAAAGTGGAGACCCTAAGGGGTTATTTGACCAAGCTCACCCTACAGGCTAGCAACCCACTAAGACCAAAGTTCTTTGTCTTCTGGCCTTTTCCATTGCAACCTGACATCTCACACTCTTGCAAGGACTGAGTCATTGCTGCGTGAGGTGGAGGAGGGTTTGGGGAAGAAAAGTTTTGCCCATGAATGTGCTGGTCACCTCAGTGAAACTAAAGCTTCTGAAGTGATCAGATGATGGGCATCCCTTTTAGGCTGGAATTTAGTGAGAAAATGTCCTCTTCAGTTTAATCTTTTTTTTTTTTTTAACCTTTTATTTTATATTGAAGTATAGCCAATTAACAATGTGGTAGTTTCAACTGAACAGCAAAGGGCCTCACTCAAACATATAAATGTGTCTTCTCCTCCATCTTCAGTTCAATCTTGAAGATAGGGATCCTCAAGAGTGAAGAACCAGATAAGTTAGATAGGGCCTGATATTTCTCTATGCCTTCTGGAGTTGGAAATGACCTCTGACCACAGGGCTCAGCTCAGAGAGCTGAATATTAAAGCAGCCCAGGAAATTGAAACTAATTGAGGTTGGTGGAGTTTGAAAGCTAGAATGGTCTCTACCCTAGTTCCTAAAATTCTAAATTTCTGGAAGAAACAAAACCAGCTCATATGTGAATTTGATGAAAACTCAGTAGTAACATCTCAATTATGTCAATACAGCAAGCTGTACTTAAAAAGGAAAAATGTCCCCAGTTTTCTGACAGTAGCATGTGATGTTAGTCTTGCAGACTTAGTCTTCCAAAATGAAAACATGAAATTGTATGGGCAAAATAGTAGTTTGAAACTGGACAGCGGCAGATTATAAAGGTCATTTTGGATAAAGCACAGCAGACATTGTCAATTCCAAGGCTGAAATCTTTTCTGGTGTGTATATGAAGCTCACAGTTCAGTTCAGTTCAGTCTCTCAGTCATGTCCGACTCTTGCACGCCAGGCCTCCCTGTCCATCACCAACTCCCGGAGTTCACTCAAACTCATGTCCATCAAGTCAGTGATGCCATCCAGCCATCTCATCCTCTGTCGTCCCCTTTCCCTTCTGCCCCCAATCTCTCCCAGCATCAGAGTCTTTTCCAATGAGTCAACTCTTCGCATGAGGTGGCCAAAGTATTGGAGTTTCAGCTATTGCATCATTCCTTCCAAAGAAATCCCAGGGCTGATCTCCTTCACAATGGACTGGTTGGATCTCCTTGCAGTCCAAGGGACTCTCAAGAGTCTTCTCCAACACCACAGTTCAAAAGCATCAATTCTTCGGTGCTCAGCTTTCTTCACAGTCCAACTCTCGCATCCATACATGACCACTGGAAAACCCATAGCCTTGACTAGATGGACCTTTGTTGGCAAAGTAATATCTCTGCTTCACAATATGCTGTCTAGGTTTGTCATAGCTTTTCATCCAAGGAGCAAGCATCTTTTAATTTCATGGCTGCAGTCAACATCT
>NW_011494863.1:11207253-11207478 GCF_000754665.1 Bison bison bison
GTTCCTCTTCACTTTCTGCCATAAGGGTGGTGTCATCTGCATATCTGAGGTGATTGATATTTCTCCTGCAATCTTGATTCCAGCTTGTGCTTCATCCAGCCCAGCGTTTCTCATGATGTACTCTTTAAATAAACAGGGTGACAATATACAGCCTTGACATACTCCTTTTCCTGTTTGGAACCAGTCTGTTGTTCCATGTCCAGTTCTAACTGTTGCTTCCTGACC
>NW_011494863.1:11207578-11207816 GCF_000754665.1 Bison bison bison
CTGGAAAACCCATAGCCTTGACTAGATGGACCTTTGTTGGCAAAGTAATATCTCTGCTTTTCAATATGCTATCTAGGTTGGTCATAACTTTTCTTCCAAGGAGTAAGTGTCTTTTAATTTCATGGCTGCAGTCAGCATCTTCAGTGATTTTGGAGCCCAAAAAAATAAAGTCTGACACTGTTTCCACTGTTTCCCCATCTATTTCCCATGAAGTGATGGGACCAGATGCCATGATCTT
>NW_011494863.1:11207916-11213146 GCF_000754665.1 Bison bison bison
TCTCTTTCAGAATTTTCCACAGTTTATTGTGATCCACACAGTCAAAGGCTTTGGCATAGTCAGTAAAGCAGAAATAGATGTTTTTCTGGAACTCTCTTGCTGTTTCCATGATCCAGCGGATGTTGGCAATTTGATCTCTGGTTCCTCTGCCTTTTCTAAAACCAGCTTGAACATCTGGAAGTTCATGGTTCATGTATTGCTGAAGCCTGGCTTGGAGAATTTTGAGCATTACTTTACTAGCGTGTGAGATGAGTGCAATCGTGGGATAGTTTGAGCATTCTTTGGCATTGCCTTTCTTTGGGATTGGAATGAAAACTAACACAGCCAGGGTATTAATCTGAATACCTAGAGTTTGAATTAAGGTTAAATAAAGTCTGTCACACACACACACACACACTGTCCTTTATTTTGGGTAGGGTTAGTGTTGGCTAGGGAGAATCAGGCCTCCTAGCAGAAATGGTATACTGTTTCAGACAGCCTGGAAGGTTTTGTGAGAAGATGACTGGACTAAAGCTCAATTCAGGACACAGCTATGCTGCTTACTTATTCTATGTGGCCTCAGCTAAAGTCATTCTACAGGTTCTATAGGCCATTTGAGTGCCGGGTCTGTTTACCCTGCTTCATCTTTGCATCCCCACATATTTCATTACAGCTTCTCTAAAGTGTTTATGTCTCATCTTTAAAATGTAGCAATAGTAGGAGGCCAGAGGTTGCACACTGAAATGCCAAGGGAGACCTAATAGAAACATAAATGAGAGGAGGCAGCCAGGGGTACACAAGAGGGAGTCAGGGGGACTGTGGCAAACTAGGGAGCTCAGGCCAGGTTGCTAGGAGGCAGCTGCTACTCAGGTCCAATCAAATTTCACCTGTGGGATGGGGGTGGGGGGGCTGTGCAGTTTTGAATGGTCTGCCACCTTTTCAAAAGAATCTGAGAATCTAGACATTTGTTGGAAATAAAGAATTAAAAAACTTTCATAACTAAACATATTTATCTATTGACTGGAAATGACCTTCCGGCTATCAACGTGTACATCTAGATTCAATTTTGAGATTATTTACATCTTTAATAATCTACAGTTCTGCTGAGTGAGTCCTTAAGCATGTTGCTTGATCTTTCTGGACTTCTTTCCTCATCTATGGAATAAGAATAGTTTCCCTCTTCTGTCAGTCCCACCAGGTTGTTGTGAAACTCCAGGGAGATATTAAAAACACCTTGCAAAATACAGGGCTTGAGCAATTGTGAGGAATTACCATAATTTCAAAGGCGACGACCCAACCCAGAAGAGATAAATACCTACGTGGTAGAGAAACTTCAGCAGGGCCTACAGTGCCTTACATGATATTTCATTAACCATTTGTTCATACTAAACAGGTCAGAGGGAGACCTACCCTTCCATCCGGAGTCCTGGGACCAGCGTAGGGTGGAGCCTCCCCCATCAGGACTGGCCACACATCAAAAAATTCCTAGGATTGAGGAAAACAATAATTATGTGTCTTGAAAGCAGATCAAAAAAGGAGATTAAGAAAATAAGACTCACCTGGATGATTCATCTATCACTGAAATTTGGAAGATGGGAAGAACTCAGTGGAACCTAAGCTTGGCAGGGCTGCAAGATTCACTAGACTTGGAAAAAGTCAATTGTGTCTGTGCTTTGAAATATATCAGTATCATCAGAACTGGATCTGTCTAATCAATAACCAAGAATGGGAGCTAAGCAAGAGCAACCTCATACTTCCTCTGCTGTGGGACATGAGAAGGAAAAAGTGGACTCTATGGCCAAGAAATTTACCTTACATACCTGCTAAACATGTGATCAAATGTTTAGCTAGAACAGTGTTTCTTATAGTATCATTTATAGCGGTGAAAAATTAGAAAAAACCTACGATGGCACAGTGGTAAAGAATCTGCCTACAATGCAGGAGACATGGGTTTGATCCCTAGGTCAGGAAGAGTCCCATGGAATAGGAAATGGCAACCCACTCCAGTATTCTTGCCTGGAGAGCCCCACGGACAGAGGAGCCTGGAGGGCTACAGTCCATGGGTTCACAAAGAGTTGGATATGATTTAGTGACTGAGCACGAAGTATCCAAAAGGAGGAGACTTATTAAATCAATTATGGTATATCTGCTGCTGCTGCTGCTAAGTCGCTTCAGTCGTGTCCGACTCTGTGCGACCCCATAGACGGCAGCCCACCAGGCTCCGCCGTCCCTGGGATTCTCCAGGCAAGGACACTGGAGTGGGTTGCCATTTCCTTCTCCAATGCATGAAAGTGAAAAGTGAAAGTGAAGTCACTCAGTCGTGTCTGACTCCTAGCGACCCCATGGACTGCAGCCCACCAGGCCCCTCCGTCCATGGGATTTTCCAGGCAAGAGTACTGGAGTAGGTTGCCATTGCCTTCTCTGATGGTACATCTAGCAACAAGCATATTACAGACGTGTATGTATTGATTAAAAAGATGTCCATGATACATCAATGAATAAAAAATGTGAAGTGATAGATAAATAGATCATGTGACCCTCAATGGTTTAACTCTGTATAGAAAATGCTCTCAAAGAATTCACAACAAAGTATTAACAATTGACTTTCTCGGGATTCTTCCTTAATAAAATGTATGGCTTTCATAATAAAATTTTTTTTTCCAAATAAGGAAAGAGAAGCAATGGTGCCAAATATGGACAGATAGACCTTTGAGCTTCAAGGGAAAGGATGACACCTGTAAGATAACTGGCAAAGACAGGGGCAGAGAGAGGAGAGAAAAGAGCCAGCAAAGGCTCTGCATGGTCACGCAGCCCCAGGAGAAGAAACTGACTAGGACGCCACACAGGCTTCCTTGCTGCTTCTCCTCCGGTTTTTCTGCAACACATGCTGCTGCACACTTGGGTTGGGCCAAAGCTGGGCCTGAGGAGGAGGCCCCTGTCCTCCAGTGCCTCTCTGTTTACTTATCTGCTGTGTTTAGAGACAGTGATCTGCTCACTCTGGGTTACCATGGGCAGGATGTCAAGCCCCTCTGCTTCGTGAACTCTCTCTCTCTCTCATTTGAAAATATTTGTCATGGTGGTTTGTCTGCTCTTACATCATCCAGAGGGCAAGCAGATGGCAAATGAAGTCCACATGAAATTCACATTTCACGTCCTCACCCTTCTGCCCAGTTGGACTCCTCCTCTTGACTGTCGACAACAGGAAGCAATTCAGTTCTGGGTGAAAATGAGAGCTGGGGACCTACCTAAGCTCCACAACATGCTTCGTGCTGGATAGAGACAAGGTACAGTTCATGCCCAGAGGATCTACTATCTCATGGAGGAGACAACTAAGCCTTTGAGTGACTTTAGTAAGGTAGCCAAGGTAAGAATCAAAACAGTAACAAAAAGAGAACACAAATGTTGAGACCAGAAGAAGGCTATCAGGCTGACACTGTTGAGGTCAAACACCGCACAGTTTTGAAGACTGTCCTGAGGAGAAGCAGATGTCAACAAAGGGTGCACTGGAATGTGGGGCGTGTTTGTGCCTGCCGTCCTCTGTCCCGTCTCTCTCTCTCTTTTACTTCTAAACAGCCTTCCTGAGATATAATTCATACACCTTGTGACTCGCCCAGCTTAACTGTACAATTCAGTGGCCTTTATTGACATTTTTCATAATGTCAATACTTCAGTTAAGAATTTAGCTATCTGGGGTAGGGCAAGGGGGCGGGGAGGGGAAAGAGAACCAGTTCTTAGAGTGATTATAGGCAACCCAACCCACTTCTAATTGCTAGATTGTTCCATCTATTGGGGATGACTAAATCAGGATATTCTCATTTAATTGTGACTTTCCCTTTTGAGGGAGAGTTCAAAAGAAACAGAGGGCAGAATGCTGCAGCTTAGAGCTGTGTTTTGATCTTTTAAGATACAAACTGTTTGCACCTTAAAATGGACTCTTGAGAATTATAAGGACATCACAAAATTTATCCTTACCTTATAACATATTAATAATTTCAAGATGAGTAAAAGATGAAAATGTATTAATCAAAGCAATTAAGGTTATTTCAGACTATAGTATTCAGGTTGAGGAAGTCTTTCTTAAACAAAATTCAAAACACAGAAGCCATAAAATTTAAATCTTCTGTATTATGAAAGATGCCATAGACAAAGTTAAAATATAATCCACAGAAAAGGAAAAGGAAAATATGGTTGCAGCTAGGTGACGGATACATAATCTATATAATATAAAGCACTCTTATATTTTAAAATTTAAAGGTGGAAAAAGAATTCAATTTTAAAGGTGGAAAAATGGGCAATATATTGCACAGAAAAACTTGGGCAATATATGTAAAAAGAAAAGTTAAATTACAAATAAATATGCAAAATGTATTTACTCTTCTATGATAATCAGTGAAAAAACAATTAGAAAAGAAGAATAATAACATTTTTGCCTGTTTAAGTAGGAAAAATACAAAAGATTTATGATACACAGAATTGGGGGCAGGAGTTTGGAGAAAGGGAACTCTCACGCAGTGCAAGTAGGAGTATAAAATGATTTGGCCTTTAGACGAAAAATTTGGGGAAAGCGAAATAAAATTTTTTTCTTAGTAATCTACTTCCACACCTTTGTCCTATAGATAGTCTCTGTCGAGTGGGCAGGAATTTAACTCCAAGGTTGTTCATTACAGCATTGCCTTTAATTGCAAGACTATCTAGAAATGATTTAAATGCCCAGAAATAGGGGAAAGGATAAACTAATTATGGTATACCAATACTATTTTAAAAAATGAGATAAATCTATGTGGACTAAAGAACAAAAAAAGAGGATTTCTACTACTACCAATGGTAGCCAGTCTGTTGCAAACCAATCCTCCAACTGAGAATTATCATGAATCTGGACTCTGTATATGTATGTGTGTATGCATATATAAACATTTATGTGAAGGAATCATAGCGCTAGCAAGGCAGCAATAATTTGATGGGCCAAGATCTCACAGAGAAGGGAAGCCCAGAGATATGAGCCTGATGCCTGATTCAACTTTTCCTCTTACTGACACCAAAGATGTTGTGGAGCAACTGGAAAGGTGTGCAAAGCTTTCAGTAGACCTACTTGGCTAGTAGGACTAGGTTGAAATTTGGGACCTGCCAAAAAGGAGACATCCTTGAAAGCAACCCA
Organism: Bison bison bison; assembly: GCF_000754665.1. Taxonomy (NCBI): domain Eukaryota; kingdom Metazoa; phylum Chordata; class Mammalia; order Artiodactyla; family Bovidae; genus Bison; species Bison bison. Next base: position 11,213,051 of record NW_011494863.1, read on the forward strand.
GGTTTTTAGCCTGTCCTTCCTAAAGATTTATACTCTAGGAGTAAAAGTGAATCAGAAACAGAATAACCCTCACAAAAACTGAAGACCAGCTTCAAA